>NC_088604.1:75699589-76308632 GCF_036013475.1 Columba livia
TTTTAAGCAGCTACCGAGCCCTGTGCTCTTCCACACACTGCACCATACTTCCTAAGGACCCAAGCCCCATCCATCTCTCCTTCCCTCAGCAGCTGAAGCCCTGCGGCCCCGGGCCGGCGCCCAGGCCTCAAGCGAGGTCCATGCTGTGGCTGGAGGGGCGGCCGGTACCCCTATCCCACCGGACCACGTGACACGCGCGGCACGGCCGTTGTGGCCGTTTCCTCCTCCCTCACACCCGCTCCCTTCCCACACAGCGGTGCCGCCGGCACCGGCCTCCAGCAGCTAAGCCCCCCTGAGGCTGCCGTCCCGCTCCCGCCCAGGCGGTCGCTCACGCTGTCTTTCTCCGACAGGCTCTCGCGCTGCTTTCCTCCCTCTAGGGCAGCATTGGAGAACTTCGGCGTCTTAGAGCTCTTCTCCATGGCTGGCGGCACGCAGCGGCGCTTTCCCCAAGGCGGGGCAGATGGGCGCGGCCCCCTCTCCTCCCACTCCCGGCCCCACGGGCCGCGGGGAGCAGCCGCCTTCGCGCTCCGCGGCGTGGAGCAGCCCCATGCCAGAACGAGGCTCTTCCCGCGCGAGCCAGGCGTGACGCCGCGCGCTAGCACAGCGTCATGACGTATAGTGGGCGGGCCCAGCGATAACGGAGGTAACGGCAGCGGGGCGCCATGGTGGGGAGGGTAGGCTGCTTCCGTGAACGAGAGGGGGGATCCGGGACTCTGGGATGGGGGTTGCGGCCGCCCTTGTCTCTGCTGAGCTGCGTGGTTCTCGACGGCCCCTGCCGGTTCTGGGGAAGTGTTGGCGCTGCGGCCGGGGCAGGGGCAGCAGTGCCTCTGCGGCAGCAGTGCCTCTGCGGCAGCAGTGCCTCTGCGGCAGCAGTGCCTCTGCGTCGCTGTCACCGGCGGAAACCCGGGACTTCGTCGCGTAGTCTCCCTGAAAAAGTCAGCTACCTGCGCCTGGTTTGGTCTATTTTAGACAACAAAGGGTGGCTGTGGTAGTTCAAATTTTGCTTTGGCCTCCTGTCTGCTGACAGTGAACGGGGAGTGGGGGGTTCTCAAAATAAAGTGAAATACTGAAGTACGTGTTATGAACATTTATTTTTTAGTAGCGGATAGGATACTCCTGATGACAGTTAACAGCAGTTCCTTATAGCAACTGTCATATTTGTTCTGTGTTGTTTCCCGTATGAATACATAATCTCTCATTGAAACCATTAATTCAGAAATTATGTACTGTGAGGGTCAATTCTGTTGCCTAATTAAAGAGGGGAAAAATGTTTTTAATTTAACTTTAGTACAATCTTTTTCTATTTCTTAAACTTCAAACGATTTCTTGTCTATCTTTTCTGTTTGATTAATGAGGAAGTGTAACTTTTTTACTAAATCAGAAGAATTTTCTTCCTTGTTAGCATGAGCAGCTCTATCTTTGCCAATTCTTTCATTTAAATATGTGCTTCTGAATCAGTCTGTCTTTCTGTTTAGACTACTATGCAAATAATATTTATGCTCACAGTGTTCTACCATTACTGCCAGTTCACACAGAATTCACGTGTCTCCCCTGCACCCAATTATTTTGCTGGTCATAAGGACTGAAGCTCTTGGATTTGCTTGAAGCAGCATCAGTTTCCCTGAAAGCTCAGAGATTAGGCAAAACAGCTATATAAACTGGGATCTTTTGCTTCCGTCTATCTTGGCATCAGTTCAGTAGATATAACCATTTGGAAACAGACCCTCCTGGCATTATGCAAACAGAGCAATTCTTCCTCTCAGTTTTCCACAGAGTGGTTCTGCTTGGACAGCTCATTTAATCATATGCACATATGCAAATTGCATTGCAAAACTTACAGCTTGTTTAGAGATGGTGTATTGCTGTCTGGATCACTGTGCTTACGGGTATACTTTAATAATAATTTTCTTTGTTCTCATGTACTTTCTTAATGTGAGGACTTTTTTTGTGTGTCTTAGATGGTGTCAGACTCGGTCACTACTTGTCTTTCTCCACCTGTGCATTATGTGATTTGCAAACTTGGATTTGAGAAGAAAGACATCTATGATATTAATAATATTTTATCTGAAAATGGTGAAGTATTTTGGCAAGCCATTTCAGAGCATGTGTTTTACCTTGAATCAGGTTGGTATTTGCCTGCTGTTATAATGATGCATTTAAGACTGATGTAGTATCTCAGTACAGTTCATAGCAATCCTAGCTTAGTTATAATATTTTGTTACAATACAACATTAACTTTGCTGCAGATTAGAGTACATACAGTTCATATCCGCAAGGAGCTTTACATTTTTCGTCTGTGCTTGGTATTTGGTTGTTGCTAGCTCCTAATATTCCTGTAATCTGTGCTACATCAGTAGCTCCTCCTTTGTTTCCTCATTCATCTTGGTTTCCAACTTCATGCACCTATATATAAGGGGTTCAGTTCTGCTTCTCTCCTCAAGCAGAATTGCTTGCTTTTGTGGTTTTTATATCCTTTTTACACTAAATTTAAAACACTCTGGGGCCATCAGTATTCCTGCTCTTGCTTCTGGTTTTGTTTCCCCAACTTTAGCCTTTCCAGAAGTACTGTTTGGTTTCTCTCTTGTGTGTAGAACAGAATAATTGTTTTTTAACCAGAACAAAGTATTCATACTCTGATGAACTCAGTGAATTTTAATTTTCCAAATTGCATCATTAAAGCTCTATTATAAATTTCCAGAAATGGTAAAAATTATACATGTTTCTATCTCAAGCAATATCTCTAAGTAAATCAGAAGAATTTATTTTCCTATTAAAGTGTCCCACTGAAGAGGACCAGTGATACCACTCTGTAAGGTAGTACATCCATCTGTGTTCTTTAAAGGATATAAGTAACTTGACTGATCCCTCTGAACCTGCACTAGCTGACAGCTTGATTATGTGGATTTAATAATATGTTCTCTAGTAGGTTTTTCCAATTTTAACAAAACCAGAAAATAACAATACTCTTCCATATTTTCTTGCATTATTTTTAAAAATTATTATTTGGAGAAGGTTCTTAGTTTTATCTGGTTTCACACTGCACTTTTACTTTTCTATATCTTATCTGTATGGTCTTTTGGACAGTAAATTGTAGTGTGTGAGTTGTGCTAAAATAGTCTGGATAAAATTTTCTGTGCTAAAAATTACACAAGCTGTTGTGGGATTTACTCCTAGTGAGCTTTAAAATACTGTACCTTCAGGAAGCTGGGTATTCTAATTACCTCTGTTTTTCAATTTAAGATCGAAGTGTGGATTATATCAAAAGCATACGATCATTAGGACCTGTATGTGAATCTGTTAATTTGTACTTCAAATCTCTGACCAAGGAGCAATTTGTAGTTCAGTACGCGTTATGGTTCAACTGGACAAACTGCACAGAGGTATGGAAATGTCTCACAACTTATATTTTGGCACGTGAACCTTTTGTGGAAGTTTAATGTAAGAGCATGTGAGAGATGTCAATGAACAAAATGCTTAGAATTTGTAACTACTTGTCCTTCTTAATACATAGTTGCTTCCAATTTTCCTGACTTTGTGCTTAGATTTTGTGTAAGTTATCACAAAGAGAACATGAGGTGCTTTGGGCCTATTCTAGCCTAAGATTTTGTTTTCCGAATAATCTATACTTAATATCAAGTTTTACTGTGTAAAGTTACTGTCGATAATTTTTATAGATGTAAGGCTCTAGATACATTGCAACTAAAAATACAAGATCTACTCTAGGGTAGTTTATTTCCTGGCATCTACAGTTTTATCTCCTTGGCATGGTTTAATTTCTATGTTTGCATAGTGACTGTCATAGAGGAGTATGTACGTTTCTCTGTGCTTTTGACAATTTGTTTTTTCCTTCTGAAGATTTAACACAATGTTCTCCCTCTCCCCCATCATACAGTTATTTCTTGAAGTATTTGATGTTCTACAAGATACACAAACTACAGGAATTGCTCTTGGCTTAATGAAACTAACATCATGCTTGGAGCGAGCCTTGGGAGATGTAAGTGCCAGCATGAGGAGTCTATTGCAGATTTGGTTTTATAAGATGGGAATGAGCTCTTGGATTTAATTGCACATTGAAAAAGTGAGAATACCCTGTACTGTAGTAGTATACTGGTAGCCCAGCTGTATTTTGAGTTGGACAGATGTTCTTTTCTGGATCCGGTTGTGGTAATGGAAGTATCTTCTGGGGCTCCTTCAGCTGTGTATGTAAAGTTGCTTGTGTGAGTGCTGTTACTAATCAACTTCATTAAAAAGAACAAAGTTTGCTTAATCAGTGTACATACAGTAGGTCTTTGTTACTCTGATTTATTTAACCAAAACAGGAAGCAGCACACCTTCCACAGAAGATCTGATGATGTAATAACTTCTGTGGGGAATGGCAGGAGCATGCAGCTGGAAATGGGCTCTTTCCTCAGAGCTCTGTTCACAGAGTATACGTCTCTTTAAGTGCTTCAACACAAGTCTTACACTGGAAAAACATGTAGAAGCCAGCTAACAACTCAAGTTCTTGACCTAACTGATGAGCTTGATAGATCTGGAATCCATCGTGAAGTACTGAACGTTTGTCTTGTTAACACATTCTCTTCCTTTACCCTGTAACAGTTAGTAAAGATATGCACTCTTTTTAAGTTTAAAAAGTAATACTGCAGGAGTTCCATGACCAGCATGAGACAAGGAGTACGTACATGATATGACTTAGACTGAGGAATTCTGACTGGTATTAAGAAACTTGTATTGTGAATCCTTTTTGATGTAACATGAATTAGGGTATGGTTTAACATTTAGTGATAGCACTACTTAAGTTTATTCATCAATCTTCACAGCCATCTACCTTGTTTACTGGTATTCTATATGTTATATGAGTGCAAATACTTGAAGGCCCATTAGCAAGCTAGATTGATGAACTGATCTAGGTACCTTTCCACCTTTTTCCACTACCCCAGTTTTTGTTTTTCAGCTGGATCAGTTCATTGGTCTGCTTCACTGTATGACCACACAAATTGATGCAGCCACTACTTATGGGCATGCAAATTAGGGAGAAGGGAGCAACAGCTGTGTTAAGTGGCTTTGCTGCTGTGGTATATTGCCCACAGATAAAATAGCTGATGGTTAAATCTCTGTGAGAAGCTCTGGAGAAGGAAATGCCAGAGAAAGAACAATGGGCTAATTCATGCCTAGACAAACCAATTTGCCCAAGTATGAGGGGTGATAAATTTTGAAGTAATGAAAAATTACCAAAGATTGGAAAAAAAACATCAGGGAAATACAAAGACGAGTTGAAACTAGAGATACTGAGATTGCTCAAATATGATAAAATCTAGTTTAAGGAACACCCAGAATTAGAAGACAAACCACAAGTCTTCAAGTCTTCTTACTGTAACAATGGGAAACCCTATGGCTTTTTAGAGCAAGAATGAAGTATGGTGTCCTGGGCAGAGTTTATTCCCTTAATTACATGTTTTTGTTGTGCTTTACTTTTGGTTTGTTTGGTTGGCTTTTTTCCCTTTTTTTTTTTTTCTTTTTTTTTTTTCTTCCAAGAGAAGAGCAGTACCTGTACTACACTGTGGAAACATTAAGTAGGATATCCGGTCCTTCCTGATATGTTCTGTAAATTTTACTTTGTCACAAAATTAAAGAATTCAAAACCTTTTAAAGGATTTGGTGGGTTTTGTTTGATTTGTGTTTTTACAATAATGAAAATGGTTACTGGGTGGAATAGTCAAGTTGTATGTTTGAAATACAAAGAAGTATACTGAATTATTTATGTTATGTGTTGTTTGTTTTTGTTTTTTTTAAATAGGTATATTTACTGATTGGTAAAGATTGCCCTTTCCTTCTAAGAGACTTGCTTGCTTCTGAGCAGCTTGCAGTTATCTTTGGACAAGCTGTAGTAAGTTTATAGTTTTGAAATAAGTATAAATACCGAGCTGGTTTTCTTCTTGCCAAATGGCAGGTTTCCAAGTATAGCTTTTGCTTGCACTGAAGAAGAGTTTGCAAATTCTGTGATATACTGGAAAAACTTTCGTGTCATACATGTTACAGTACGGGGGATATATGGCAAAAATAGTGAATATTGTAAATGGAAATATTTTTTAAGGCAAGCTCATAAGGTCTTGATTGCTTTTCTATATGAAAAACATGATCATTTCTTGAATAAAAACAAAACCAAAGTTTCCCTTTTTGTTAGACAGTGATTTTGGGAATATAGCTTTGAATGCAAATTCTGTATTTTATGTTAATTTGTATTAAATTATTTGGATTTATCCTACAAGAAGCAAGAGCTAAACTTGATCTCATTTGTTTACCTGTCCTAATTGTTTAAAATGTCTAATAGTTTTGTTCTTCCCTTATTATATTCTATAGCACGTACAAGTAATCTGAAATATTTCCTTTCAGAGAATACTGGGAATTGCAAATAATGAGTTGCTATTACTGTGACAAGTTCTGGACAGTCATTTTGATAGTAGAAATTGTAGTTTCTCAATAACTTCTAAACTTTTCAGTCAGGGAAGGGTACAGGGTAATAAACAATAGATTTATTCATGCAGTAATCACTTTTTTTGTTAATTAGATGAACGTACTGAGGGTGTTCATTGGATCTCCATATGGTCTGAACCTTCGTAATGTTTTGTGGCATGGGTTTGCATCCCCACAAGAAATTCCTGTGAAGTAAGTTACCAAAAAGAATCTCATTTTCTTACCAGTCAGACTTGGGAGTGTTTGAAAAGCCATTAGTAAAACAATATCCTGACTGTTTTGCCTTGCTGCTGCTTTTGGAAAAGGGGTTTCCATGGACTACTTCAGTCCTTATAAAGCTGGTCAGTTTTAGGACCAGTGTGTTTTTATGAACAGGAACAGCAGAAAGGTTAAGGTCTTGTTCTGCAACCCGCTTCCTTGTCTGTCAGGGTAGTCAGGAATAACTCGGAATAAAAGGCAGAGGAATGGGGTGGGAGGAGGAACAACAGCAGCCAATGTATAATACAGTAATGACTTTTCCTAATTCCGCAGTGTGTTTTTCATGCTTGTGAATGCAATTAATTATTGAGTGCCTCTAGTCAAAAGAGATGGGAAGCTTAGGTTTTGTTCTTTGAAAAAGCAAAAAACCCCTTTGCCCTGCCCCACAAATGTTGTTTCTTTGCAAAAGTTTTAGCTGTCTAAGCTTTTCTAATATATTATGGTATTCTCCCTAGATATTGTGCTATGCTGCTTTTTTTAACTGCAGGATTGGGTCAGTTGCTACAGACGTATCTTCTGCAAACTAAATGCATTTTAGTACATCGACCTTATGTGTTCTTCGTTAGTTTAGAGGAGCTTGATATATTTCCGGGCAAGTATTTAACCATTAGCAAGTTTTTATTATTCTATATTTTCTGCTGTTTAATTGGCCAAAAGTGCTGTTGAAAATAATGTGTTTTACGCAGTTCTAAGATACACTCTTAACTAAGATACCTGTGTACCCTGTCATTAGATTAATAAATCATGCTTGTAAAACAAATCTTTGATAAGGAGGCACTTTGACTATTGAATAAAAAAATACTGCTTTCTAAAATAATTATAACATGTTGAAACACGTAAAGTTACTGCTTCTAAAATAGTTTAACTGTGTGTTCCAGTTGTTTTTATTTTATTATTATTATGACAGTTCATTTCGTGTAACAGTCATCTAGTTTGCCTTTACAAAGTCTAGATCTTTCCAGAATTATGTGTTTCCAGCTGCAGGAGTGCCCAGTATCTTGCAGGGCAGGTAGTACTGAAACAGGGTAAAGGATGGTGACACGTCTTCCGTACAGTGATGCTTGTCTTAGGAAAGGACCTGAAGTGTCAGATTAAAATCTTCTTATCTCCTTGGCTACAGACCTTATTTCGTTTATTTCTACTATTGCTGCAACAACAGCATATGGGGAGTGTTGGTATTAATGGTGGTCATGGTCAGTTTGTGCTACATAATCAGTTTGCTGGTGGAACATCTGCTCATGGAACTGAAACAGGGCTTTTGAGAACCAACTCAGGCTGATAACATTCCAATCACAATGTAGTATAAATCCTACAGCATTTGATTTTCTTCAAAAAAACACCTACTGCAGTCAAGTTGCACTTGCCATTTTATGCTTTCTCTTGGATAAAATATTTATAATGTGAATTCATAAGTGTGAGTTTCAGCATTGTAGTATGAAGTGTTAATTTATTAAATGTCAGCACAGAAAACTGATAAAGTAGGAACAATGTGCTCATGTTCAAATGTTCATACTACTTACTGAATTAAAATGATAAATATATGTTACAATTTTTTTAAAGTATTTGAAGCAGGTGTAAAACAACCCAACAGAACCTGGGTCCAGTTGCTGTGCAGTCTTTTAGTCTCAGTAAAAAGCAGCTGTTTTTACTCTGTAATTTTGTGTTATCACTAAAAATGCAATCTTAGAAACTCAGCTTCTGATCTTAAATATGACTGCCATTGTACCTGGATAGTTAAAACAGATTGGATAGCTTTTTAGTCTCCCTTTACCAATGCTGAAATAATCTTATATTTTTTAGTGAAATACAAGGTGTTTCAAAAAGATGGACCCAGTTTGAAATCACTATATCTCTGCATGGGTCCATTTTCTTTTTTTATTACCAACCTGTCCTGTCATACCAGAAGCAACTGGTTTTTCCCTGGCACAGTCAAAAGGTCACCTCTACATTCACGACACCCATGCAGAGACATAAAGATTTAAAATTGAGTCCATCTTTTTGAAATACCTTGTATTAAGAGTGAATTAGTAAACCGCAGATTGTATGTTGTTTATTAATATCGTTTTGTGAACTTGCAGATCTCTGTCACAAAACTCTTTCCATAGCTGAAGAGCTAGTAAAACTGTCCAGTTTTGTATTAAAAACAATGTTACCATTTTGGATGGCTGCTTTAACAGCTTTCAAGCAAAGCAGGTAACAGTCAATTTTATTTATTTATTTTTAGTAAAATATAAAAATAATCTATATTTGTAGAATAATAGCAGCATTTGTAGATTTCAAAGCTTTTTGCTAAATCTGTTGCTTAACAACATATAGTTAGGTACTGTTATGGTAATATCCCAGAAAGTCTGTGAACTGACTATTTTGTACCAACTAGGATTATAAACTATGTTTTGAAACCTAAAAAAAAATTGCTGATGCAGCCAAAAAGGAGAGATTTACAAATCAAGTGGAAGCAAATCTTCAGATATTGACATGTTGATTTAAAAGAGAGGGAAAATAGTGTACTGTTTCGTTTTCCTCTTCCATGATCCACTTTGTAAATTAGTGTCATTTCTGAGCTGCTTTGAATTCAGTGGTCAGCTTCTGTTGGGCACAGGTAGTCATTTACTGTTTGTTTATAAAGTGCATTACAAATGAATTTTGGTCTGGATCATTTGGCCTGACAGTGTAACTCTGAGATGGCTCTAATTTCTATTTTGATTATATTTATAAGGGGGGAAACCCCTTTGGGTGTCTGTTATTTTTTCAGGTATGCTGACTGTGTGATTCTCTTACTTCCTCAGCTGGAAGCTGGACTTAGGTTGCTCTTCACTACGATTAATAACTGTCCAAATCGATTGCTAACAGCTGAGGTAAAATTTCTGTCTAAAGTCAATTATGATTTAGTGCTAATGATTTTTGCAGAATAATTCTTCTACGAGCGTAGTGTCTAAACATTTACAGATTTTACCCCAAAAATTTCAATCAATTGTAGAACTTTATTTACAAATTTACAGTTGAGTTTCATGAATGCCTCTTATTTTTTTGTAAAGATGTCTGCCAGTAAAAGAGGTCTGAAAAAGTACTTGAAGGTTAGTGTTCAGAAACAGTTTAGGGTGGAAAGGATATCGTGTTGTATGTATTAAAAAAAAAAAAGTTGCACAAAATCCAACAGTCCCTTTTTTCATTTATAAGGGTTTTTTTTGCTATTAATGCACCTCTGGTATCTCCTGCAAATGAAAAAATATAAGCGTGGTATACATGTCTAGTTAATTGTTTCTGTTTGAAAATCAAATAATGTTGTCTTTTGTTCTAGCCTTCTGCTCTCTACACCACTTTCGATGAGGTACTTACGACTTTTTTTTTTAATATATATATCTATGTCAGAATTTAAGCACATGCATGTTTTCTATTACTAGAGACTGGAAAGCTCTTGTGTTGGAAAAGACTTCAGTTTTGATTTTTTTCCAAATAAAAGATGATGGACAGTAAATATTTTCTATTTGGAATCCCTTAGAAAATTAATACAAATTTTAATAAACAGACTTTAATTTATTCTAATTCTTTTTATCTTGAAATATCTCACAGAAACAAACATTCTGTCATTTTTCCTAGGTTCAGTTATTCAAAATAAAACCAAATAAACATTGCAAGCAGAAATACTCAAATTTGCAACTCTTTTGAATTATCTCAAATTGCCTGTGAATAATAATTAGACACCTTGATTCTTGAGTGGCAGAAATAATTGCTTAAAATTAGGGAAACTAATTACTTCAGTTGATGTGTTTTCTTTGATGTTTGGCTTTCAATAGTAAGTTTCTATTCAAAGTACTTTTTTTCTAGATGCTAGCAAAGCATTTGGATAATGAAGAACTCAACCAGCTTCCTGCAGTTCTTGAGGAACCTGCTATGGCAAGTATTTTGAAAGGTTGTTTTGTTTTGGTTTGATTTTTTTATTTGTTGTTGGGGGTCTTTCGGTTTTTATGGGGGGGGTTCTTTGTGGATTTGTTGTTGGTTGATTGGGGTTTTTTGTTGTTTGTTTGTTTTTCCTTGTCATTGTTTTGTTTGTGTTTAAATTTAGTAATATGTTTATGATTATGCCTAATACTTGTTTATTTCACATAGCTTATCTCTAGCAGTTTAGAAACAGAAGGTTGTTAACATTTCTAATTGTGAAAGGTAGAAAGTAGTATCTGAAAAGCTATATGCAGTTAGGATATAAGACCATCTTTGTGTCTGAAATATGGAAGTCATGGAGATACGTCTTTAGACTTCTGAAGATCAGCTGTATGAAGCAGAAGAAAAACTGTTGCCTTGTACAGGGAAAATAAAAACTTATTTCTGATTGCTTCTGGGACGCATCTTACACTACCTGGGCAGATGGCGCCAAAACATAGCTGCAAACTTAGCAGAGCACATCCTGCATTTTGCCAGCCGAACAGATAGTGAACGTGAAAGCTAGGGGTGTTGAATTTAGCAGCTTTTTCAGAATGTATGGGAGACCTGAGCTTACTGTCCTGTTGCCAGAGGCATTTCAGCTGTGGAGGACTTGGGACACAAAGCTGAACAAGCTCTGTTGTTATCTCTCACATAATAGCATGTATATTAGTTTTTAATTTCCTCAGAAGCTAACAAGATGGATGAATGGGCAAGTTGCCTTTTTTTTTTTTTTTTCTGCAAGCATAGTTTGTATTGCTTTTTCTGACCATCTAAATACCTCTGTGATCATGTCTATAGGAAAGGGGCATCCTGTACATTGAATATATTCTGCTCTATGTGAATACACATAAAATAAATTCTATATGCTTGGTGTATGTTTCCACAGGAATTTCTTTGGGATTTCTTGAACCACCAGGAGGGTCCGCGTATAAGAGATCGTTTAAGCCATGGAGAGATCAATCTAAAAGCATTTCCCAGAGAAGTAGCTAATCAGATAGTTGCATTTGCAATTACTCTTGTCTGCAGATTCTCAGATGAGGACATGTTTGCTTTTAAGGTAGGGATCAATAGTATGCTCTCAGAAGATTTTTTTTTTTTTTTTTCAGTTGTTTTGGATGACAAATCTGATTTTATGGAGTCTTATGTGACTGAATCTTTCTTGACAACAGCTTTTTGTGGAAATTAAGTATTCCTCCAAGTAAAAAATTGTGAAGGTATTTTTCTTCTAGTTTGGTAGTGAAATAAATGCAAAAAGGTTTCCAAAAGATTATCCTTTCATACTTTACCTTAATTTGTTTGCTTAACCACTCCTTATTTACATGGTTGATCCATAAATTACGGTGATTCCACTTAATTTTATTTGTCAAAATGTATTGATACCTAGCATGTTTATGTGCTGAATTATCAGAATGGTATGTAGAACAGCTGTAGCTCATCCACTGAGATATGTAATATATGAAGGTTTCTTTTTTTTCCGAGGCCCTATAAATTGTGGTGGCTCGCTGGTGGAAGTGTAATTTGTATCCACACTCTATTCTGTGAATTTGTGAACGCTTTTTGTCTGGCAATACATGTTTCTCAACATTATCAATTATTGTATTTGCTACCCCCAATTTCCTGTTAATATTTGGGAGTACTTCTTTCAGTATCATGCAGCAACCTGTGAGATAAATCTTCTGTTTATTAGTTGTAGCTCTTTTTAGTTTCTCAAGATATATTGCATAGTGCTGCGTTAAGAGAATACTTGGTTGCTTTTCTCTCAGCTGCTGTCAGGATTCATAGTTAAAATGTGTCAAAAAAGTTAAGCTTTAAACACTCACTGTGCTGGTTACTGCTTTCAGCCCTCAGACAACTGGAAGTCTTTATTGACTTTAGTATTACAGGTGGCTTGCGTAGAATTAAGCATAAGTCTAGGTCTGCATGTGATTAGGACAGTTTAAAGACACTGTTGTGTATTGTCTATGATTTTGTAAATCAGGAACACATGGTCATAAAACCACTGATGAACTGTGCAAGTTGCTACCGTTCTCGATTTCATCCTATTTCCCAACTCAAGAAACAGGTAGGTACTTCCAACCGTGAAAGCACTTTTATCCTTAAAGTTGGTCTAATTGTTGTCTTCATGCTTTGATTGTCCTAAAAAGTCAAAATCCTACATAATTTTAATGAATTTTTTAGTTTTATCTTTTGGAATTTACAGTTGCTAAAATGAGATGTAGTTAAGCACAAGCCTTCTGTTGATGCAGTTGGTGTTTATGCTCTAGATCACTCAATAGCTTTATCCTTACCTGAATGTTTGCTGTTCTGTACTTTTCTTATCTCCTTGTGCTTTCTTTTGTCAGGTGTACTCTGGTCACGTCTCTAGGAATCCTAGATTAGGCTATAACTCAGATTTTTATTGCATAAAAGACAGCTGATTAAGATTCTGTTATTGTAGCAAAATCTACTTTTGAATGTTGTGGTAGTTCTCTGCTGATCAGTTTATGAATTATTGAACTGCTTTAAGATGTTCTTTTATTGATTCAAAATCACGGTAGATGCACTTAGTACTTCTCATTTTCAACAGCATTCAGACCATGTTACATGTTAGTTAATTATTTATATAAAATAAATTGAAGAAATAATAGTAAATAAGTTTGTTTAGATGATGTTTTAGCATGAAAGTGTACATCAGGACCTTTTGCCCTAACATAAACCGTAACACTTGATATTGGCTTATGCAATTATGACTACTGAACAAGTAACTTACTACCCACTGCAGGTTTTTTTTTTAAATAGCCACTAAGAAAAGTAAAATGTGTTGTCTTGTCTGTCAGAAGCTACACATTACATAACATTTTTCGTGATACTTTTTGAGGTGCTGGGATGTACGAAGAGCATTCACTTATGGCCTGAATTGCCAACGGTGCCTGAGGAACATGTTCAAACAATTAAGGGGTATGTATATGCTATTAAAAATAGACAGTTCTCAAAATAATTAGGAAAAATGGGATCTGAGGTGGTGAAATGTCTAGTCAAATACTCTACCAGGAAGATGATAGACACCAGCCATGTTGTGAGAAGATTCATTTGTTCTTTTTGGCTTAATCTGTGCTATACACATCAGTACAGACACTATAAAAACTATAAACAGTGTGCTAACTTGAAGGGAATGAGAAGATATCTGAAATGTACACTTTCTATTTCTGAAGAGATGCTGAAGGGGCTGTTAGGAAGGTAAATTGGAGCTCAAGTACATCACAATAAAACCAAAAAGATGCCTCACCAGATGTAGAACAGAAATTAATTGCTTACTCTGGAAAAGGGCTTGGTAACTTAATAAGTGGAAGACTTTATGTGAGTTGTTGCTTAGAAAAAGAATGTAGCATTCTCATGTTATTTGAACAGGAGGAAGTAATTAACAAAATAACTGAAGAAATCGTACTTCTTCAGAACTGAGAGGTAATATTCAATGCATCTGGCATGTACTCAATATGCTGCAGGATTTTGATGAAAGAAGAAAGGATTAAGAGGGGTTTAGAAGACTGCTGAGTCTGAGAAAAGGTTGTTTTTTATTGGAGAAATAAAATCATGCGAATAAAATAGAGGGAAAGGAACCATAATATCAGAGCATGACAGTGGACACTGAATACACTGCTATCCCAATTTATGCCACTTGAGAAATAAGTAGTACTACACAGTTTTATAATTTCAAATCTTATTATTTTTCTTTTGTTTTTAAGGTTGGAAGGAAATGCTGAAGTTAATACTTTCATTTTTATGATATCTGAAATTATATCTCAGTTGCAGCAATATATGCCCCAGAATTGCTGTAGTTCGGATGATCCAGTCAGTAGTGTCCTAACAGAGAGGTGAGTTTGATGGCCTCCTGGTTCTTGCTGTCAGCTCCTGCATGCAGCCCAACAGAAGAACTCTCAAACCTAAGTTACTAATTTCTCTGTTTTTAGAACAATACTTGAAATGTTTCATACACTCTTCTGGCATTGCTGCTAATTTAATCTAAAAATCTTAAGAATGCAGCTGAATATCATCTTCAAAATGAAGATGAAACGTAGATTTGGGATGTTATTACAGCAGAGATTAAATTTGGAAATTAGCACAAAAAATAACCATTTTTCTTTCAGATTGGGGAAGCAGAATGTTTTAACTATTTATGTACTGACTAGATGAAGTTGGTTTTAATCTGTTTTGTGTTCTGAAACTGCATCAGAAATTTGTTTAATGTGCTTGGTGTCACAGCTCTGTGTGACATTTAAAATAGTAATATACTGCTACATAGTTCTATTCCTACATGCTTTAGTATCAAGATTCTGAAATAGAAGATAGCTTGTTATACTTGTTGTCAGACTTGGAGGTATGTTCTAAGTATATCTGACTTGGAATAATGATCAAAACAATTTGACTTTTAATTGACATTCTTGTAGCAGTCTTAAGAGTCCCATAAGTGAATATGTTGGAACAAAACTCTCCTAATCAAATGCATTAGGTGTGGTCAGGATAGTGCAAAGAGGATTTTAACTGTAGCTTGTGTGCCTTCCATTTCCTACCCATCAGTCTGCACTTTTCTCATTTATGAAAAAGAAGCCTGATCACAGTATGTGTGGGATTGGAAGTGACCTCATAAGATCACCTAGTCCAATCCCTCTGCCAGAGCAGGAACGCCTAGATGAGGTCACACAGGAGGTCCAGGTGGGTTTTGAATGTCTCCAGGGAAGGAGACTCCACAACCCCCCTGGGCAGCCTGTTCCAGTGCTCCATCACCCTCACTGAGAAGAAGTTTCTTCTCAAATTTAAGTGGAACCTTTTGTGTTCCAGCTTGATCCCATTACCCCTTGTCCTATCATTGTTTGCCACCAAGAAGAGCCTGGCTCCATCCTCATGGCACTCACCTTTTCTATACTTATAGACATTTATAAGGTCCCCCCTTATCCTCCTCTTCTCCAAACTAAAAAGACCCAGCGCCCTCAGCCTTTCTTCATAAGGGAGATGCTCCACTCCCTTAATCATCTTTGTTGCCCTATGCTGGACTCTCTTTAGCAGTTTCCTGTCCTTCTTGAACTGAGGGGCCCAGAACTGGACATACTACTCCAGATGGGGTCTCACCAGGGCGGAGTAGAGGGGAAGGAGAACCTCTCTGGACCTACTAACCACCCCCCTTCTAATACACCCCAGGATGCCATTGGCCTTCCTGGCCACAAGGGCACAGTGCTGGCTCATGGTCATCCTGTTGTCCACCAGGACCCCCAGGTCCCTTTCCCCTACACTGCTTTCTAATAGGTCATTCCCCAGCCTATACTGGAACCTGGGCTTGTTCCTGCCCAGATGCAGGACTCTACACTTCACCTTGTTAAATTTCATCAGGTTATTCCCCACACAACTCTCCAGCCTGTCCAGGTCCCGCTGGATGGCAGCACAGCCTTCTGGCGTGTCAGCCACTCCTCCCAGCTTAGTGTCATCAGCAAACTTGCTGATAGTACACTCAATTCCCTCATCTAAATCGTTAATGAATATATTGAATAATATTGGCCCCAGTACTGACCCCTGAGGCACTCCACTAGATACTGGCCTCCAGCTAGATTCCGCACCAGTGACTACCACTCTCTGGCTTCTCTCCTTAAGCCAGTTTGCAATCCATCTCACTACTCTATTGTCCAGACCACACCTCCTCAACTTAGCTGTGAGGATGCTATGGGAGACTGTGTCAAAGGCTTTACTGAAGTCAAGGTAGACCACATCCACCGCTCTGCCATCATCCATCCACCTTGTACATTCTCGTAAAAGGCTATGAGGTTGGTCAAGCATGACTTACCCTTGGTAAAGCCATGCTGACTGCCCCTAATAATCCTCTTATCCTTGATATGCCTTGAGATGGCACCAAGGACAAGCCGTTCCATTACTTTCCCACGGACGGAGGTGAGGCTGACCGGTCTATAATTACTCAGGTCTTCCTTTTTGCCCTTTTTGAAGACTGGAGTGACATTTGCTTTCCTCCAATCCTCGGGCACCTCTCCCATTTCCCAAGACTTGGCAAAGATGACGGAGAGCGGTCTAGCAATGACTTCAACCAGCTCCCTCAGCACCTGCAGGTGCATCTCAGTTGGACCCACGGATTTGTGGATGTCCAGACTATTTAATTGCTCCCTAACCCAGTCCTCATCGACTAAAGCAAACTCCTCCATTGACCTGGCTTCATCCGGGGTCTCAGGGGTACAGGGCTCCCCAGGACAGCCTCCAGCAGAGTAGACAGAGACAGAGAAGGCATTCAGTAATTCTGCCTTCTCTGTATCTTCTGCCACCAGGGCACCCACCTCATTCATCAGTGCAGCTACATTGCCTCTGGTGTTTTCTGTTTTTATCACTTTTAGTCATTAATGTTTTGCTGTCTCAGAGAGAATTTGGACATGAGGGAGTTTAAGAAACACTACTATACTAACAGAATGTTCAAAGTGATGTATGATAGATTAGGTTAGCAGATTAGAATATGACACCGTAAAGATATTTGGGTGCTTTAACAAAGCATCATCCTGTGTGGTGTTTATCAAAACAATGACTTCACCATGTTCATTTTACAAAAAGTTAAGTCTGCTTCTTGTTCTGCTCAGGAGAAAGACCATACACTAATAGTAGTACTAATTAATACCGTTTGTTTGAGTGAGTTTTATTATGGTGGATGTTAATCCATTGTGAATTGGACTGTGGTGGGAGGCTTCAACCCCAGCCCTGTTGTGATTTGATGTGTTCAGTGTATCATTTCAGCCAGGCAGTTTTGTTTATTGTGGTTATATTTCCTTGATCTGAAATGGGAAACATTAATCAGTAATTTTGCAAAACAGTACTTTTGCACTAAAGTGATAGAGAACACAATCACTACCCCTTCTATGCAGATCCTTGCTTCTTACTGTCACGAGGTAAGAGTCATCTATTTCCAGGCTTTCTAAGTTAGTTTTTATGAATCAAACCACAGTGAATATGAAATATATCTCATGTTAAATCCAGCTAACAAAAGATTGAAATTAACAATTCCTTCTTGTTTTGGAGGCTGTTGATTGAACTTTGCGATACACATATTTGCACACTTTATTCTCCGCGACCTGTTCTGGAAGTATTGGTGGTTCTCCGTAAAATAAGCACACAGTGCCATCAAGTGTCTGAACAAGTTATTGCCAGCGCTGAGCTGAGGTACAAACAGTGGATGAACAAGACTCTACGTTCTCGCCAGAGGCACAACTATCTACGAATGCTGAACAGGTTGGCTGGTGGTTTTTCCTTACTTTGTGCTTGGGTTTATGAGAGAGTGGCTGCATGCAGCTGTTGCTGGCTTACAGTGGTTTGTCTTAGAAGTTTCAAGTCAAAAGTATTTGTGTGTTCTTAATTGTTTCAAAGTGGCAACTCAAATTTCTATTACATAGTGATATTGAAATAACAAGAAAATCTCAACTTGGAGAATAATTGGATGGGTACTTTTAGCATTGCTAGATTAGTTCACTGTCAGTTGTAAGCTTTCAAATAAAAGTATCATTTAAATGTTAGATTGCGTTCTTTAGTTGCAAGCTTTTCCTATTTAAGCTTGTAAATGCTTTATCTGAATGCAATGAGTTAAAGTGATTTCAAGACTTTACCTACTTCGGTTCTGTTGCTTTTTATCATTATACCTGGGTCAGCATCTTTATAGATACAAGAGAGATTGTTTAGTATTACATTAATTTTGTTCCTATTCAGAAGTGTTTTTCAGGGATTTATGAATCTACTTTAAAAACTGAGAAAGCTATAAATATTATATTTTTTTGTCAGGTTGTGTTCCTGAAAATACTAACTATATTATTTAAGAAACATAGCTGAAACTGACAGCTGACAATACATACTTACAATTCAATTGAACTCCACTTTATTATCTATTGAGTAACGGGTGCTGGTGAGGCTTGCTTTGGAGTCCTAAGTATATGTATTTCTCTTTTTTTTTTTCCTCTTTTTGAGGTTTTGTACTTTATGGTCTTAGTTTATCATTTTGATATTTACTCTGCTCTTTGCTGAAGGACTTTTCATAGTATTTCCCCTCTCCCCCTACTATGCAATATCTGGCTATTTAGTATGGATCCAAAACTCTGAAGAATTTTTTATATTAATGGTTCTTGTTTAGTTTGGTTTTAGTTTTTTTATTTAAAAAAATTTGTGCTTATTTCTAGCATTAAGTTTTTGTCTCCAGTGTTACGGCTCATCTTACTGTTGATTACTCTGGAACTAGTCAATGTGCATTTGGTTTGCAAGAAGAATCTTTTTGATTATCAGCAGTATCTAAAGTGAGTATATAAGATGTAATAGGAAGTTGTACACATTCCTTTTTGATCCATAATATAAGTCCTGGAGAGAAAAAAATAATAAGGAATAGTATTAGTCTTAGTAAATTGTCATCATTCTTTCTATCATTACAGTCATCATTTCTCAGACAATGTTCGCTCAAGAACTAAAATAACTTAGTTAAACTTATATGGTCCAGTTATTCAGATTTTTTTATTAGACTCCTCCTTAGTATAGTGAGAAAATGGTCACGCACTCAAAGATATTAATACGTAAAAGCTGTATTTAATAAGTTGGTAATTTTGCTCCTTGTGTGTCAATTAAGAGCTGGCTGGACTCATAGGCATTGTGAAGTATTGGACTGAGAAAGGAAAGGAAGCCATTTGGGGAAAATTCTGTCACACATTTCATCACTACGTTCTTTCTATGACAGTGTTAATTGCATTTCTGAAAATCATCACTTCTTACTATGAGAATAGGGGAGTGGTTGTCTTCTACAAGTAGAAGAAACCTTAATGTATTGATCATCGTGGGGGAGATTTGGAAATTTGGAGTCATAGCAGCTTTAAACCAGACACTGAGATATTTTTCTTTATTTCTTTTTTTTTCTCTTCTCTGCTTCAACAAATTTTTCATCTTTGGTTTTATTTCTCATAGGTTTTTGAAGTCAGTCTTGCAGTATACTGAGAACTTGGTGACATACACAAACCCCGAGAAAAACAAGTGGGATGAAACTGTGGCACTTACAAACAAGGCTTTGATAAAAATAAGGAAAATCAGTGACAGAAAGTTAATGTTAATGCAGCTAGCTACATAAATTCAGTGGTTTTAAGATTATTTGGACATTGTTATATATATCTTAGCAGTTCTGAAGTCCTCAAATTTGACAAGTCTAATTTAAAGACAAACTTCATCAGTCATTGTAAAATTTTGGATGCAAAATTTAGTATTTTAATGAGAAGATGGCTGTTGAGACTGGAGTTGAATGATGAAGCTTCCGAAGAATGGACTCTCTGCCAAATCCAGTGGAAAAGATTTACTGTGAGTTTAATGAGGGTGGTGCAAGTTCTGTTTTAAGGACATTATGCATTTTGTAGCTTGACTTTTTTTTTTTTTTGGTAGTTTTCTATTATACTGAAAATATCTTTTAAAAAGTGTATTAATAAAAGCTCTGGAGAATTTTAAATCTAAAAAGTATTTTTTTACTTTGAAATATACCAGAAATAATCTCAGACAATGTGATCAACAGGTTAAGAAGTAATGAATATGTAGCATAAAGCAGTGCTCATTAGCAGTTGTGGTTGTTGTTATTAACTCAAAATAGAGACAGATCTTGCACTGAGGTAGAATCGGTAACACAGTAACCCGTTGTTTATGTACCAGGATTTAAAAGAGGTCGAGTGGAATAACTTCAGCACAATATGTGTTTCTTTTGTTTAATTTCATTTGCTTATTCCCAATACATATCTAGTTAGTGAGTTACTTTCATGTAGATGAAGTATGAACACTCACATGCACATGCTCACAGATACATATTCATTGTGCTTCAAAAAGTTATGCTCTTGATGCACACAAGATTCTTTTTTTTTTTTTAAATAAATTATCCCCTTTTATCATCCCCAAAGAATTTCAAAGGAATGTGTCACTTGAGGAATGGATTCCGAAAAGACCACCAATCTCTATGCATTTGCTTTATCCTATGGAGACTAAAAACCAGTGGGTAATGTCTGGATAGTGTTTGGCTTTGCAAAGTGTTAGAGATTCAAGTGACGTTTTATGAGATTATTTGCAATGTTTCTTGACTGGAAATCACAATAAGACAATTACCAGGGATGGATGTAAACTAAGATCATATTGCTTCCTTTGTGCTACTCTTGCAATATATTGTGCATGTTTGACATGTAACTCTGTCACTTCCCCACTTCCCAAGGTTTTTTCTGACTATGGAACTAAACGATGTGAAGAATTGTAAAATAGATTAAAAAAAAGATTAAAACCTATGAATATATAATAATGAATCAAATGCTGTATATGAGCCACAGTCTGAAATTTCAGCTTTTTCAAACTTCTGAGTTGGCAAATCCTAATTATATTTTGAAGGCTTATTTTGTACCTATTGCCTTTGCTCAGAAGTTTTAACTAAGCATAGCTTGTTAGTGACATGTATGATGACACTTGCTTTGATGGGGCTAAGTATTGTAAGGGGGTGATTATAAGTATTGCAAGGCAAAAAAAATATGGAAGCTTTTCATATTTATTGTAGGCAAGAAATCAAGAAATGAAAATACAGAGTCATGGTTTAAAAGTATGTAAACAGCTGACATACTTTCTCCTTTTGAAAGTATGTTCAGGTACTGAAAAGTACCTTATAGGCCATGGATGTATATTTTCAACAACATAAGTTCTACTTTTGCTAAAATGATCTTGCATGCTATTCTCTTCATGTGCTTTTACCTAAGATGGAGCACATTGATAGTTTCTCCTTTACTAATTAGTGCCATATATGTGATTTACTGCTGTAAGTCTGCAGTAAGAAACATGATGGACTTCTGGCAGTTTTGTCAAAGATGCTTTTCCAGTTTGTTTTTCCTGCCTCTGAAGCTCTCTGATGGGAACGTTGCTACCATCAGTAGTTAGACAAATCTGGAACAGAGTGGGACAATCAAATTTATTCTGACTTCGTGCTGTCATTTGCCGTTAAAGCTTCATGTGGGGCTTATGGTTTCTTCCTGCTGTTAAAAGACTTGCAGAGTAGACCTGCAGAATAAGTGTTTATTCTACAATGCCCATTGAAGAATGAATGGTAAGAGACATGGAAGAGATTGTCGGTTTTGTCCTTTATCAGCTATTTGAAATGACTTCTCCATTTCAGGTGTTCACCTTTGTCATCTGTTTGGAATCTTTTAATGTTTTAAGATATTAGAAATAATTTCTGAGAGCAAAATAAGCTTGAAATAACCAAAGACATCTAGCAGGTGCATGCATAAGTAGTGCTGACAAAACACATCATGTTTAAATGCAAGTGTTCCGCTTTTTGTTGCCTTAAAGGGAGTTCATTCTGGAGCTGAGCCATTCAAAACTGCAGTCACCCATTAGGCATTCACGTAGTTGTTCGGTCTTTTTTCAAAATTCTTTCATTCTTGAAATTTCAAATATCTAGAATTGTACTAAAGAATGTTTTCTTGCAAGTGTGGTTCTTTCATCCAAGTATCACTTTTGTCTGTTTTAATTGTTGACCTTGCTCCCTGAGCTCTCCATTTTCCTGGAGCTAGTATTCACTCAGTGAATCTATACAGACATAGATGAGGAATCTATAGCATCCTCTGAGGAAGGTGTTTCAAATAATTTGTTTACCTGGATAGTGCTGATGAGCGAGTGGTGATTCTTCAGTCAGTTCTTCCAAGTTTACATGCATGTGTACATTATTTAAAAGTAGCTGAGAATTTGTTTCTAATACTTCCTGATCTTACAAGCTGATGTTAGGCATCCCAATTCAAGAATTTATTACAGAAATTGTGAAAACTTGTGAAAGAAAATCAGGTATCCATCTTTTTGGCTAAGTCATTGGAATTCCTTTGCTTCTTCTTGAATAGCCTATCCAAATGAGAAGAGGAGCATCTCTGATCATTTTAGCTTTTCAGTAGTGAAATGCAGCACGTCTGCCTGCCTTCCACCTTAAGGGAAGTTTTCAGGTGAGAAATTGTATTAAATAATAAGCAATTGAATTCTCCTAATTCAAATTGGAGTGAATTTAGTTTTCAGGTAAGAGTAGAAATCCTTTGCTGCTTACATTAGAACTAGTGAAAATGTTGTAGGAAGCCCTGTCTCCACAATTATATCAATGTTTTTGTTCATATATGTAAACATCGTAAGTAAAAAAAAGATCTCTGAAATAATTATGTTGTAATTGTGTGAACATTTGTGGGTTTTGGTACCTTCTGGGGACCATCAACATGAGCTAGAAGTTTACTGAGGTGGGCACTGCACAAACACAATGAAGCATTAATTTTGGTAGGAATCTGCGTGTGGAAACAAAACTTGTCCAATATTTCCTCTGTGTCATTCTCTGGTTTGTGCCTTCCACAATGATGACAGGAGGGATTAGAAACAGAGCCATGTGTTCCCTACAAATGTCACACAAGTGGCTAAAAACATATAAAACCTTTTTGGGAGTGTCATCACTTGCATTATTCACAAACATTTTACATAAGAGAGAGAGCAACAAATTGGATTTATTTTATTTTTAGTACTTATCATGCAGCTGTTTTCCAGTAGCCTGATAATCTTTGAAGTGAACACATGGTGGCAGTGTTTGGTAATTCAAAACAGAATTGCATCCTAACATTTACTTTACCTCTTTTCTTAGAATGTGTGTAAAAAAATCAAGTTTTCTTCTGGTTTCATCAGCTTGGTTATATGTGTCTTCATTTGCAGACATTGCTTCTGGTGAAACATTTTTCTCTCCTCATTTGTTTCAGATAATTTCTGTAGAAATTGAACACCTCTGAAAATCTGTTTTGCAAACAACATTTTAATAATTAGGTAGAAGTTCATTACATTCACCACATTACTTGCTAAAGACTTCAAATTTGCCAGAAGCTCATTAGCTCCCCTTCTCCTCAGGCAGTTTGGGAGGAGTAGTTCTTTGAATTTAATAAATAGTTTATTTTAATAAATTATTGTTTATTGCAAAACATAAGAAGGTATTGACATTGCTAAAGAAAATCCAGATTGTCCTAATTACTGTGATATCACCAAAAAAATCTTCACTCAAAAGGAAAATTTATCTTTTGAACAAAAATAATAGTTGTCAAGGAATGTGTTTATCAAGAAAATTGCTATGAGGTCTCAGCCTTATTGCTGTGGTAATGATTTTTCAGTCTGTTAGAACTGAAATGTGCTATTCATATGCCACCCTGTGAAGAAGATATAGTTGAGCATGGCTTGTTGGGTGGCCTTTGAAAACCTTGTCCACAGTAGCACTTTCAAACCATCCGGAGAGTTTGCAGTTAAAAAAGATTTTTATTCACATGAAATAATTTTTGTATGCTGTGAAATCTCATGTAGAAATGTTGGAACATCCCCAGCAGAGCTTGTTTTTGCCTTATACTACATTAGTGCATCTGGTCCGTGTATGGTGTATCACCTTTTTTTCATAACTTGGTCTGCAGATGCGGAGCAGATCGCTGGCTGACGTAAATGGGTCCCATCTACTTCAGTGCAGAACCTTTACTCCACTAAGGATCTGCCCCTTGCTGCTTGGGTTTCCCTTGAAGTGGGTTCGTTCATATCTGCGCTGCCTTTCCAGGCTTGTGTATATTCAGGGGACTTGGAAGAAAGATCTATGTATTTCAGATAAAATTGCTGTATAGCAAAGCCTAGTGAATGAATGAATGGCTTACTTCACAGAGAAATGGGGATCATTTGTAGGATTTCCCAGCTCTATAGCAAATTCTTAATTCTTTAATACTTTTGTGTTTCAGAAAGAACTTAACTTAGAATAGAAATCAGTTTTGTATTTGAGGCTTTTACAGGGACAATGCTATACGTTAGATCACCTGAATTTTGATTTTTGAAAGTTTTCAAGGATAAATGCAGATCTGCTATTTGAGAAGTCTTTTAAGCCACATAGATTTTCAGATAGAAATTGACTGAAAGGAAAATACCTATTGTTTGCCTTCCCTGGGCCCCAGGCAATGGATGTAAATATGGGTAGTAGATGCTGCGTGAGATCAAACTGGCATTTTTTTCTGAAGGTGAGAATCCAAGACAATATATGCAATTAAAGCCAACAGCCTTCCCTACCAAAAGGAGTCCATGCCTTCTGGCATTCTCCACTGAATACTTCCTCTGTTCTTCTCCCATGTATATGCAATCTCACAGTTCCCCTACACACGCACACACACACACACGCACACAAGCATAGTACAACCAGGCAGTGCCAGTTTGTTTTTCATGTTTTCTTTTCTCTGTAAGGGATTAGTTGTAGTAACAGATTTCATGTGCCAGAAAGTGGGTGAACGTTAACTATTTTGTCATGGACTGATCCTTCTCACCACCCTGCAAAATTTGAAATGCAGGAATGGTTATTCATTAACATTTCTTTGTGTCTACAGGAAGTACATTTACTATGTAAACATGTTTTATATAGAACATACAGCTGTTTTGAACGAGCACTCAATGAAACATAAGAGTACAGTGCCTACACTGCCGCTTGTTTTGGAAGAACGAACACAAAAAGACTTTGCCTGGAAAAACGAATGGTGGAAGTTTTTAAAAGAGTCTCTTTAATTTGTTTGATTGTTTTGTATGTTAAATGCCTGGACACTGAACTATTGATATGCAGTCTATATGTAGAAGTCGGATGGGTTGGGATGTGTTTCTGAAGTTCCTCATGTTGATTTTTGTGGAGATCCCATTAGAGAAGGAAAACTCAAGCACCATCAGGTAGTCCATTTTTAATAGATTTTAGAGTATATTGCCACTGGAAAAAAACCTCTTACAGTGTGGAGAAAACACTGTCTTCAGAAGAGCTAGAAGACTTGCAGGCCTCATTTCCTGAGAATGTCAGTCTCAAATTTGGGAGGAGCTTTTCTAGTAATGCTGCTTCCTTCTGTAGCAGGTGGAACTGTGTCTGATACGCCTCTCCACAAGCAGCTCCACCAACTAAACTCCACCTTAAGCGCATCTTGTGAAGTGGGATCTTTTCTGAAAAGGTGAGGAACGTTTCTGCTTCTTGGGAACAGCAGTCAGAGTGTTTTGGCTGAGCTGTTGCCTCCAGGTGCGTGAAGCTGTTTTGCCCCTTCAGAGCTGTAGGATGCAGCATTTCCCAAGGTACTTCTCAAACAGGCTGTACGCTGTAGGCTCTCCCATGTAAATTTACCATTCTTAAGTACCACAGGACTGAGTAGCACAGGTGTGCTGTGGAGAGAGGTCATGTGCAGTGTACCAACCCCCTGGACACCTCTACACTGCACAAGAGAGTAGAAACTGTGGTACCAAGTTAGGCAGCGCTTGGACCATGGGCTGGTATACCGTGGTTTTGGGTTTGACCTTTGGTTCAGAAAAGCCCGAGATAGGAGAAGGAGGTCTTGGTTGTCTAAGCAATCCTACGTGCATCTTCTAGGTGTAACTTTTATTAAATGTTAAGGAAGGGGAGGGTTTCTAATTGTTTTAATGGGAAAATAATAATACTCTTAAACCAGCAGGATATTACAATGATAGGAGGTGACAGTTAGATGAGCCTATTAATTTTGGACCAATGGCATCTGTGCAAAAGTGGAAGATTAATTCTACGCAGTTGGTAAAGAAAAAGTAACCAGAAAAAAAAAAAAGCTACAGTTGACCCTTCAGGATATAATGCACTTGTGTCAACATGGACTCTGCCCAAACATTGTTCTGCTGTGGAAGCAGCTGGATGCCCTGCCCTCTGGTTTATATAGTGCCAGAGGGAGGGGGTACGGGGAGATGAGATGAGAGAAGAGGGAGGGGAGAAAGAGGTAGGAGGGAAGGTAAAGCAAACCCAGCTCACCTCTTCAACACTGTGCTCTGAACTGAAAACATCCTGCAGCTTGCCCTCTTGGCTCTTATTTCTTGATATTTTAGGGACCTGCATCAGCAGAGAAAGAGGATCTAGTTTGCAATCACAGACATTGTTACAAGGAAGCAATTTTTCTGCTTCCTTTACAAATATTTTTCTTCGGGAGAGTAGGCGTAGATGGGGAAAGTGAGGCAGTGGAGAAAGTAATAGCTATTTCTGTCTGGCCTTTATATTCGAGGTCTAATTTATAGTATTCTATGTAGTGTGATGGTGTCATTTTAATGGTGTATTAACACTGAAGTCTGGAATATTTATTTGGTTGAAAAATGCATCTGATACTAAATACATCTCTGGGGAGATGGCTATGGGATGATTACAGAACTGATGGCCATCAAATTGATAGCATTTCTCTGTCCTCCTGAGTCTTCTGCTGTAAAAGTGGGACAGGGCGTTTTCCGGGTAAGAATAATGGTCTCTGTGCTGTCCTTAGGGGAAGATGTGGCCCAGCACCTGCGCTCTGGATCCAGGAGAGACAGAGCTGCTACACAATTATCTTCCAGTTTGCTGTTAATTTCTATTCAGATTAATCAGTAGTTGCTTGACATGAGGAATCACATTATGAGCTGTAAAGCTTTACTACACACCATTGTTGTTTATTTATTTACAATCTATTATTCCTGCTAGAAATACTGGCCAATTTAACCTGATTTGTAATTTTTTTTTTTTTGGCTTATGTCTCCTGTGTGATTTGCATATGTGTAGAGCTGGGGAATTATTGGCATTTTTTTTGCTGACTGTCTTTACCAGGTAACACGTGATAGTGCCCAACATGGATTTTTAGTATCCCTTACTTTAAACCAGATTGATGTGCTTCAGAAAGAAAGACATTAGTGATCTCAAGTGAGGGACCTGAACATTACAACTGCATTTTGTTTATTATTTGCACTGTGGCTCTGACTGGATTTCCAAAGTGAGATTATAAAGCAACTGAACTGGATTTCTCAGTTTCATTGTGTGATGCTATGTACAAATCAGGAGTGAGTAAACACCTTTGTGAATATATGTACTTAATTCACAGAGATTAGTTTAACATGGACTATGTAAAAGCTGTGCTATGGGTATTTTGATAGTTTGTTTTCATTGACATTCAAGCAAGGTGCAGTCCTGTCTGTGGGAAAGGCAGGATGCATGATGGATGGAGTCTTGCATCCCTGCAGCTGCAGCATGAAGATCTATAGATGTGTCTTTTGCAGGCTCATAGGGAACAGTGAGCGCGAATTAGTTGTGTATGTCGGTGGGTCTGTGATGATGGGATTCACTTGCCAACACCCTTGGTGCATGGCAGGGGTTGCAGCTGTTAGCAATCAAGAGGAAGCTATCGTTTCCTTTTGACTTTTACGGACTGGCCTAATGTAAGTTCTATTTGCTCAGGTGTTTATATCCAAATTTTCCAAAGATCCTGAGTTTAGCCTTTGTATTTGTAGCTTCCTGTCTAATTAGTTAAAGCATTTAGAAACGTCAAGGATAGGGCTAAAAGGGGCCTCCTAGGTACTATATAGTGCTGTTACAGCCAACCAGATTGAACACTTTTTCAGCTGTATCAAACACCAGAAATAATTTCTCTCTCCTACTTTTCTGTTTGCTGTGCTGCTGTATTAGAACCTTGCTCAGGTTGCTTAGAAACCCTCTTCTAGTATCCAATTTTTTTCATGGCCCATTCATGCTCATTTGTTCCTGTGCCAGTATTGTCCCCTTGTTGGGTAGCTCTTCTCTCTATATCATGTTTACACATCACTTTGATGTATTTATAAAGAACCATATCCTTACTCAGTCTTCATGTTGTAGGCTAAACAAGCTCAGCCTCATAAAATAGGTTCATTAGTTCCTGGATATACACAGTAGCCTTTCCGTGCACCTGTTCTGGTTTCAGTTCCTCATCCATGGGACCAGTCTTGCACAACCCTCCCAGTCTTGCAGAGGAGGTTACGCGACCACCTGACATAACGGCAGAAGTATCTGCCTGTCTGCACTGGCTTTACTTCACATGCTACACACTAGGACCGTATCTGCCTTTGCAACATCTCCTGTTGATGGGTCCCAGTCATTCTATGATCATCTGATCAGTAAAGGACTTTTTCCTCTTGGTCTTAATTAAGTAGGCAGGCAGGGTTTGGATTTTTACTCTGGATCAATGCTATGCACTTACTTAGATCTCCCTTGCCCCTTCCTCACTTGAGATATTTTTCAAAATGTGACCCTGCAGCTTCCCATGACACTTTTTTTTTCAGGCTTCTACTTAATCTCTTTCTTGATTTACAGCTTTTTAGGATGCAGTGGCTTCCATCTCCACAGCCCACTTCCCATTAGCCATCCTACCTTTTCTTCCACCTTTTACATCCCCCTTCCTCACAAAGTGTGTTGGTGAAGCCTTCATCTAGATTTCCGGCTATACAAGAACATCTGTGATGTCTATAACTTCAGAAGAGCCTCATTTTCTGTGGTTTTCATTATATTTAATGGCTGGGGTATTTTTACTTTGTTTTGTTAGGTAAGGTTGAGATCAGATCAAATAGAATAATTTTGACTTTGGTGGCACACTTTCTCATTCTTATTATGACTTCTTCAGAGGCCAGTTCCAATTTTTAGTATTTATATGATCTTTGCTTAATCCAATTGTTATAATTCATTCACACAGGTTCATTCATTCACATGGGTTTGATACCACCCTCACAGAGTTCTCCCTTTGGCCAGAGGTTTGACATTTCACGTGAATTTTGTCTTAACAAAAAGAAATTCCAGGTTTCTTTTGAAATCCTGGACAATGACATTTTCAACCCAGTTCACTACATTAACACTTCCAATTAAATTCTCAAATTTAATTACATTCCCAGATTTAATTCCCATCACTTTATCCCATAGGACAGAAACACAAACGAGAAGCTTGTGTTGCTTCTCTAAAAGCCTCTGAAGTGTGTTTGGTTTTAGCTCAGCACCCTTCTCACGGGTAAGGTGAATGGGTCATGGAGCGTGTCCACTGCTGCCACGCGCGGGTGCCCCGAGCTGGGGCAGGTGTTCCCCAGCCAGTGAGGATGTGCAGATGCAGGGCCTGGTGCTCGCTCAAAGAGGGATGGACAGACACCCACCCTCGGCTCCGTCCCACTCCTACAGCGGCATGTTTGAACAAGAAACAATAACACGCTTGGTAATGGCACGAGTAAAGTTTTACGAGGAGAGCAGGTGTGCCTGCTTGAAAGATAAACTCTTCCCCCATGCGACGATAAGATAAATGATCCGAATCTTGTGATTTAGTTAATGTTTCTGTCTTTAGCCTGCTGTGTACACAGCACCCCGCTGGATAAGCTGCCCAGAACTGTGTGCCTCTGTATGCACAGAGATACAATAGTCAGCAATATCATTCTCTCACCTGGTGTCCTTAACTAAACAGCCTTTAATCATTATACATCATTAATATGTGTTCCTTATTGTACTGTGCGGCAGCTACCTTGCATTAAAAAAAGGTATCATTGGCTGTGACTGGAGGATCTTGTTTCACTGCTGCTTCAGGCTGTCACATTTCTCTGAAGCAGTATTTAAATTGTGTCTGAATTTAGGCAAATGTTTTTTGTTGAGTTGCCTTGAGAATTAAAGTTAATCCATCTATCTCACCAAGGGAAAATTCCTCCAGAGGCGTCTTGCTCTTGTTTCACTGCTTATTGATTATCACTCCCAGTTTGCACGTTACTGGCTTCAGTGTTCCAGCTGCATTTGAATGAGCAAAAGAAAAGCCAGCTGGTGCTCTGTTGTTCTGATTTTTATATCAGCATTTTGGTTTCAAAGACATTTATCTAATCTTATTAACTGGCTTTACCAAGAGGATTTCCTCACAGACTTAACTGAGAGAAAACAAATAGGCAGGGAGGAGGGGGTGGTGGAGGATGTCTTCTGTTACTCTGCACAGAAGCGCATTCTTACCTACTGGGAGAAAAAATAAATCAGGTTTGCCATTGAATCAAATGCTGACATGTCCCGACTAAGGCAAAGCTCTTGAATTTCCCCTACATGAATGGCCTGTAAGAAGGCAATACGATGGGCATTTTTCTTCCACACAGGTGCAGAGAGGAGGCCAGAAGGCACAACCTGCTGCGGAGGGAAAGGCGGGCAGAGGGCACGTGCCCACATTCCAGGAAACATGGGCTGGGTGCTGTGGCTGTGTCCCTGGCACATCCCTGGGCTCCTTTTCTAATGAGAGCTCACTTGTTATGTGTGGGGCTTTTTGTATGCAGCTGAGAGTCACGTGTACACTCAAAAAGCAAAAATGGAACAGATTTGGGGAAATTAGTTCAAATGGTGGCTACACGTTTGGGATGCTGAGGTTGAGGGCAGCAAGCATGCAGCCTAAGGTCCAAATTCCCAATAAGACACATGCACAGGCCACAGTGTTCATAAATCCAGAGTCTTATTTGACATAAAATACAATAACATGAATGTACAAGCATGTGTTTTTTTGTTATAATGTTCCTTTAAAATAGTTGCTGGTAAAACAGGATTTCTACTACAAAGAATTATGTCTTTAGTCAGTCGTTTGTTAATTTAGCAACTCTCAATTTCACAACACAGGATATTTTGTCAAGGAATTCCTCTGACAAAGGCACCCCAGAATCTGAAAGATTATCCAGTTATGACTTAAATTTACAGCAAGGATGACTGATTAAAGAGAGAAGTCTCTGCGAGCATTAAGAAAGAGCATGTGAGTGAGATAGTGCTTCACTTTCTCATGAGAAAAGTGAGGAGAATTATACCTGTCCTTATGTTTTGTGATGGGTGTAGTCAAGGTCCCTAGTGTTGGATATGGACTTACTCCTCCTCTCCCCTTTCCTCTCCCCTCTTCCCTTTCTTCCCTTTCCTCTCCCGTCTTTTGCTGTATACAGACCCCATACTTACAAACTACTTAGCAGAATACAAAATATAAAGATCTGAAGAAATAATCAGCACATTTATATACCTTTCTTCTATTTCTTATGCTTCTCAGGAGTTGGAAAAGGGTGAAGAGCTCTAAATCATTCAACTCCTTTTTCCAGTTGGTAGTTTCTCCTCAGAATCATGTCTAGGTAGACTTGCCTTAGAAGGTTCCCTGATTCAACTGAAATTCCTGCAAGAATTATGCCTGCATTTCCTCTTTTTCATCTGAAGCTTATTATTTAGTCACTATTTAAGCAGGTTTTTTTCCTTCTCCCTACTGACAGCAGGCTTCTTTGCTGCTTTTAATTTGCCTCTGTATAGCTGAACAATGTTGAACTATTTCCTTGCCTAAGCAACCTCTAAATATTCCCACTCTTGGATCAGTGCACAGTTAGTAAGTGGTTGACTCCCAAGTAGAGAAATGATTTGGTTTCCACAGTAGAAGTGGAGTTTCAGTGCACTGCAATGTTTTGTGTCTTAGCAGGGCCATCTAAATGGCCTGACTTCTACCATAATCCTTAACTTGCATATAGATAAATAGAAGAGTGTTGTTTTGTGTCACCTGCAATGTTCAAACTCATTTTTCCCACTGATAAAAATATATATAATTATACATTATATGTATAAAGTCACAGTCACGGGAGATTGACTCCTATGATAAAGATTTCTAATTTCAAATCGCACTTGGAGAACTATCAGTTAATTTTTAGCAAATTTAATATAAAAGCATTTACCTTGTCATGTCCTAGTTTCTTAATTAAAATGCTATATGGTACCAGGTGAGATGTTTTGTGGAAGAAATCTAAATCCTGGGTGATTATTTTGCCCTTATTCATCAAATGTGTGGTTCAACAGCTGTTGAGCATCCTGTGTATGATACTTTTTATACATTTCATTGTGGCAAAGTACTCTCCTCCAGGCTTGAAATAACTACAGAAGTCAGAGTTTAAGAGTCTTCTAGTTTTGTACACAAGACCTATTTTTATGTGTGTTTAATCAATTTTGTGAGCATCCAGCCACAGTGGGTGTAAACCATAATCTCTGTTCTTTGTAGAGAATTGACTCAAAGTTGGCTGGTCCCCTGGGAAACAACCACAAGGTGACTCCATTAGGCAGGGATCTATCTGCATAGTAGTTTGGAAGAAGCACAGGTTCCTTATTGTTGTTTTTTTTTTTTCCTCAAATAGTATACAAAATGATGACTTGGTGTAGATGAATGCTTATGCATACTTCCACAGCTGCATGTGAGTGGCTGATTTAATGAATTATTTTAATCAGTTCACGTTCTGTGGACTTGACTGTATATCTAGGCCACATGTTTCATCTCATCTAGCAAGGAAGTAAATGCCAAAATTCAGGTCCAACTTGACTTTCATAGAAATCTGCCTTCAGTTCCAACTTAAATACCAAGACTTGACTCCCTGCTGAAGTTGGCTACATCTATGAATTTAGCTCTAGGCTGCGGATATTCACCGCGCCCTTCTTTTTCTTGAATACCTGTGGCTTAGTGAGACTCAAAGCCACCCTAGTTTTCCAGGTGTATATTCCCTCTTTTTTTCTTCCCCTTGTTCCCCATTCCCAGTCCTTCCACCAACCAGCTACACCAGGAGCATGGGTTGTCTCCACCGGAGGGAGCCAGAAGATGACTTGGCTCCCACCCCACAGCAGAATTGTCCTTGCTGTGGGGCTGGGCTGCTGAAACAAGCCCTTCACACACCAACCATGCTTCCTTTGAAAGTCTGGTTATTGCACTTGTGGGGAAGAGAAAACCTGAAAATCATCCCTGGTGAAAGAACGTATGTTGTTTTGTCAAATATTAATTAATAAAGACAGTAAGTCTTCCCAGAATTTTTCTGGGCTGTATCTCCCATTGCTTCTCTTCTCTGTATCTCCACAGAGACTGAATTCATCATTTAACCTATTTTTTGATGCTATGTAAGTCATTGTCCTGTCTTCTTCAGTTACTCCTTTGAAGGGCCTTCATGTTGTGAGAGTCTGAGGATGACCATTTGCCATAGGGTGGGATGAGAGCCCTCACATACAGATAGGTCAAGAGGAACTTATTTGGTACCTGCCCTTGAGACAGTACCATTCTTATTTCTCAGGTTATAAAATCTTTCAGCTGCAAAGCAGAAGCTGCAGCTTTAAGGTGTTTTTTGCAGCCAGTTTATCCAGCTCTCCACAGGTGATTCTTTTATACTCAAAGGGAAAGTGCCTGTTGACTGTTATTTCTCTATGCAACTCTTGTCCATCATCACTATGATATCTGAGCATGGCTGCTCCCCTGCATGAGGACTTAGAAATCTGAGCCTATTTTAGTGAAGTATTCTCCTCTTGCTCTGTATTTCCCAGCCAGTTGAAAACTACAGATCCAGCTTTCCTGGAGAAAACACACAACAACAAGTGGCAGAGTTTTGCGTACTAAGGGTGCAAAATTTCTGCAAATGAGCAGTGACCTGAACTTGGTTTTATAGGTCACTAAATAATGATACAAGGTTTATTTGTGAGGTCCCACCTGAAATACAAGTGCATTGTGAATGCTTCTGTTTTTTTAAATTTGGGTATGGTGGTGGATTTGTGTCCTTCTCTTCTGTGGAAAAAAAAAAAAAAAAAAAAAACAATAAAAAAGGAAACTGCATTAGTTTACATCTGTGTACTCATAATTTGTAAGAAACCCAGATGTTAAAACACTTGCCTATCCCTGCATAAATAAATAGCAAATAAGCACAAGGTTTCTGAATTTAAGATGCCTTTTTAGTGCGTATTCTCAAAGGATTTTTCTTTTCTGAGCATAAAGTGCAGTTTCTTTTGAAAAAAGAAAATCAACATGCAGCATAAATGACAACTTGTTATGGATGTAAATATTAATTATACATTGAAATTCTGGAACTGTTTTTCTAGAAGCTTGTTAGCTTGTTAATTATCATAATTATCATACAAGGGGAAAGAGAAGAGAGAGAGGGAGACTGATTAATGTTGGTAATTTGCCTCATCCTTTCTGTGCTGTTGCTTTTTTTTTTTTTTTCATTTTGGGAAAATTAATTCTGTGAAATTATCACTAGGGTGCTGTGTGCTCCAGGACACATCTGTATGATGCAGCATTGTTCCGGCAGAATGCAGACTTAATTCATGCTTGGCACCTTTCCTGTCTCTCTCCTCCTTGCCATGTTTGAGTCTGACACTCTTGGGCAACACCATATCGTGCACTGTTCTTCTTCATAATGAAGCAGAAGTAAAGATAGGGACAGACACACAGCACTCCTGAAACTTCAGGCAAATATAGGTTGACAGAGGAATAAAGGAAAATGGTGGTGTTTTAATTACAATAGAATAGAGGGGAATTACCCCTAGGAAGTGTAGGGCTGTTAGTAGATACCACTGGGAACCACAGCTACCTTTAGTGTGTTGCAGTGGTCTTAGGGAAAGATTCCTCCTCTCACTAACCTTAATGGACTCTTGCTTTCTCTGCTTGCAGCTATGAGGATGGGACAGCCCTGGGTTCTGAGAGAGGGGAAAGGAAAAAAAGTCCCATATAACGTTTGTTTTTAAAAGAGTTTTAATTAACTCTGAGATAGGAACCAAAAGGTGGGTTGTTTCAAATGTGGATGTTTCATCATGGCAAAAAATTGCCTTTTGGGTTATTTAGGTTCCATACTGCCTCGGGTTGCTCAGGATATTCAGGACGGATCTGGAGAAAGATGTCTGTGAATCCACCAAATCTGCAAAGAATAAAGAATTATTCAAATTCTGAAAAGGCTGTGAGAAACTTCAGAGGCACCTAATCCAACTAGATGAATGGGTGACATGGTGTCAGGCAAAGTTCAAGTCTGTTCAGACAAAGTGTTGCACACTGAAGGGGAGAAAAAAATGGATGTGGTCCTGTGCCTTACAGGGCTCTCAATTACCTGCAGTGACTTGGGAAAGGCAGCTGAGTGTCACTGTGGACGGCTCAGTGATCATTTGGATGCAGAGCACAACTCTAATTTATGGGTCAGGCAGGATGTTAGAATGCGAAAGAAACAGGATAAAGAATAATGTGTAAAGTACAAGCAATTAATAATGTAAGTTGATGCATTCACATTTGGAATAACATATGCAGGACTGGTCACCCAATACTCCCAAGTTCACAAGAAACCTGCACCAAAGCAAGACAGAGTTCAGAGCAAGGTGACAGGAATGGAAAAGAACATGTGAAATTTCCCACATGAGAAGAGTCTGAAAAGGCTGGACAATTTACCTTTTAAAAAAGGTGAAAAAGAGGTGATATGGTATAAATATCCTAAAGGTAAGTTGGGATATACAGCTAGCAAATAGAAACCTGTTTGGCCCATGTTGCAATTCAGAAGCAAGAGGGAAGTGAATGAATTGCAAAAGTATCGATTTCAGAGATTATAAAGAGCAGAAAATGTTTTGTACCTGTATCATTGCTGTCAATGCCACCAGACATCAGTTGCTCAGCCTGTAGCAGCAAGCAGTTTGGCATGGTAGGAGTGGGTTTGTGGAGGGAATGCTTAACATGCGTTTATCTAGCTAGATTTCTAGGATGTTTTTTGTGCTGCTGTTTCTTTATTACTTTTATCCACGGTGCAGATCCTGGAGTAGCATTTGAAGTGAAAACAGTAATATCTTACACCAAATCTAATAGATTCAATATTTTTAAAATTATTTTGCTGTTTTCAGGTTGTCAGAGATATTCCCATCTTTCACAGAACAACTAGAGCCAAGCTGAGGAGACCTTACAGAATGAGTTACAGGGTGGGAAGTAGGACAGGGTAGTGGGCTACATGAACACATGGGGTTTGAGATTATCTCTGCCACTGGATCTAGTTCATCAAGATACACTCGTTAGGATTGCTCTTGCAAATATCACTAGAGTGGGAGCAATATCATGTGTTGGATACTCACAGCACAATGGGCACCTTGGTATCTGCACTGTAGGTGGCTCTCTGACACATTTGAAGACAGGTTGGTGTTTTGAGAACTGGTTGCATTTGAGTTGACCTCACAAGCTTGTGCAGTGACAGCTCTCCCAACCCTATACTTATTTAGCTGGAGATAGACATTGTTATTATTAATATAAATAGTATCTATTTATTCCTTATTTAGGTTTTGCCTAAATAATACTCTGAAACTATCTACCAGCTATCATCTCTCAAACAGTAAATGGGACCAGGAGAGACAAGAAGTGTCTCAACTCTGAGAGCCAAGCCAGTGCAATAATTCAAAAAGTCTTGTTGGGGGGTTTAGACCCATGTTAGGACTCTGCCAGAAAATGAAAGGTTTCCTGGAGAGGGCCTGGGACCGACCTCCTGCACTGGGCTCAGCTTGACGGTGCAGGGGACAGGGAACAGAGGTGGGATGTGTCTGTGCTCAAGCCGCTGGGCAGTAGCCAGCCTGCCAGCGTTTATGTGGCAGAAGGGGGGGACACATTTTCCTTTATGCATCTGCCCCCAAACAATGTGGCTGTAGGGGTGCATGACTCTGTTACCAGTCTAAATAACAGAAAGCAAGCCAGCCCTGTCAGCTGTAAGATCAGGGAGAGCAAGTGAAGACCACTGGACTGTTCGGTCTCTGATGGGTCCTGGCAGTTCCCTCGCAGCCCCTTCCTGCAGCCGGCTCATCCCAACAAAAGGTCTCAGGAAATTGCCTTGTGGAGACTGCGGTGAGACATCTGGAAGATGCACCTTTCTCTGGAGGAGAGTAGCTCTGCTATAATTATTCATGTCTGATAATTAACCAGGATGTAATTAGATATAATCACCCTGACAACAGTGTGCACCTTTTTCAACAGACAAGGAGGAGGCCTTGTTGTCCACCTGTGTCTGATCGAAAGGGATAATAGAGGAGCAAGCCATTAGTGTGCACGTGGTAAGAGAGCTGGGCCAGTGCTCCCATTGAAGGCCTGATAAGTGATACTGCTGAGCATGGGAGAAAATAATTAATTCATGATACCTTTTTAAGCTGTCTTTGCTATCATGATCTCAGTTGTCAGTAGCCAACCTGTTTGAATAATGCTACATTAAAAAAATAAAAGGGCAGCTAAAAGAGAAGAGAAGCATTTTCTACACTATTAGCAGGGTTCAGTGAAATTATTGCATCCCTTTGTTGCAGCAAACAACAAGAGAACAGCTGAAATGTTTTATATCCATCTGTGCACGTCACCTACCCAAAACCTGCTTAACACAAATGTGCCGAGGCCCACAACAAGGGCCCTGTCCTCTGATCATCCAAAAAGACCAGGATTGTGCATGGAAATCCCCAGTCCATGGAAGGAAGGCGTAAAAGTGTGAGCCTGGTGCCTACCTGAGTGCTGTTCAGAGGGGCAGCAGAGACTTTGCTTTAGCCCCAGGGCAGCTGCATGCAGAACAGAGCGGCAGTGGAGTGGTGGAGCTGTGTCAGGGATGCCTCAACACCCCAGGCAGCTGTAATTGAATGTCCAAGAGCAGATACTTCTCCATGTGACACTGCCAGCAGCCCTCTGCCCTCGGCCATTGCCATGGCTGTGCCACCTCCCCCACGGCAGAGACACGCAGCTTGTCCCCTTCCCAATGAATGGTATCCACCAGGCTCTACTGGAGGGCAAAATGGGACACCTGTGATCACATAAGAGGGGGTGCCCTGACACCAAAAAGAGATGACTGACAGGGTTTCTCTCAGGAGAGGCTGCTCACGGCTGCCCTTGCCAGCCTGTATGCTGAGGCTCACATCACCCATCTAGAGGTACCTTCAAGATAAAGCATTTCCTAAAGGAAGATGAGCATGCAACTTTGCTGTAGTGGACCACATGCAAACAATCATATTAGAACTGAAACTTCCTTTTGCAGGAGAAGAAAGACCAGGTGCAACCCCCAAATGTCTCTGAAGTAAGATGAAGGTCATGCTTGGTTTTCAGACCTAAAGGCTGAAGTGAACCCTGCTGTTATACTAGATAAAAAGAGCATGTTTGACTTTCTGCTTTAGATCATGCATTTTCCTCCTGAACACTTTGCATAGCACAAGTTTTTCCCTCAGCAGCTTCGAATGATCTTCCAAGGTGCCAGAATGTCACTAGTTTGTACCTGAACTGCAGCCCAAGACTTTCTAAAGAACAAGGTCTCCTAAAGCAAAAACATTTTCTTATGCTTTACATTAGAAACAATTCAGAATTACTACAATGCAGTACAAAGTAAATGGCTTTGTGATACATTCTGTGCCATGTGCCCATAGACCACCACAAAAAAGCCAAGCTGGGGTCAGAGTCAAACCCCATGTTTGAAGCCAAAGAACTGTAGCCAGAAGTAGACTCTTTCTAAAACACCCAGGCCATGCACTATAATTTTTTTGCTGCTCCCAGGGTTGAACACTTGTGTCTTAGTCAGACTTAGTGATGATACCTGCACCTGCCCATGCTTGATTCACCCTGTACAGGACAAGTTCTGGGTACCCTCCAGCTTCCTCTGTCTGGGCAGGGTGGCACCAAGACAAGCTGACTACAGGTGGGCATCTGGCTTTCAACCACTTAGCTCCAATTCTTCCCCCATTCCTCCTTTGAAACAATTTTTAAAAAAATATTATTGTTGTTGTTGTTGTTGTTGTTATTATTATTATTATTATTATTACTATCATGTTTCCCTTGGATTATGCGGCTTTTTCCTCCAGGGCAGATGTGTGCAAATCATGTTTTTATAAGACCAAAGAAAGATTCATGTTGCTGAAATCTTGAAAACTTTTGATGATACTATAAGCTAAGTTTTGTCACCTACAACCAAAGATCCCTTGTTCCTGTGGTTTCTCAGATTCACCTATTTCCATGTCTCCACCTTGCCATTGCTTTCTGACTGTGGAACCCTGACATGTACCGTTGTGAAAATGCTGCTGAAAATGTACCCGTTGGAGAGACTCCTTATCACATTATGCAGAAGTGTCTCTACTGGCACAATCAAAGTATAAAAGTTCAACTTTCCTAGATATTTCCCAGCATTTACTGTGTTTTGGCAATCAGTGCTGCATTCATGGAAAGCAGGTACCAGAGCAGAATGGATGCAGTTGAAGCCTGGTTGCTTTAAAATACCATGAACAATTATAAGCAGGTACCAGAGCAGCATGGATGCAGTTGAAGCCTGGTTGCTTTAAAATACCATGAACAATTATTCTGGCAGGTTTTTCTGAGTTTTTTTATACTAATATTTAGGAGCTTGGTTTAAATCTTTCTAACACTGCTGAGGAGGCAGTCTTGTACAGTGGGAGGAAGGTGGAGACTCCCTTGAGTTGGTCTTCTTGCAGAAGCAGGTCTGCAGTCAAAGACTCTCCTCCTTGGACTGGCCATCTAAGGAACATTCCCTGGGGACTGAGACACCTTGCCGACCTGGTAAGCGATCAGGGTACCCTTGAGAGTCCTTGATTTGTAAAAGAGTAGGAAGATGTGCATTTTGAATCATTGTTTTAGAGTTCTGAGATCTGATCCCCTTGAGTTTGAGTCAGTCATGCAGTGATTGCACTCCTAACCAGTATCCAAACTTGTGTTTTATAATGTTGTTGGAGTGCTGAATAATTTTGCATAAACTCTGTTTGTAGTTGGTTTTCTGCTAAACAGCTCTGGTTAGAATGAAGTCTGTTTGGAGCTTGTTGCCTGCCTAAATTGACTTTTGGGATGCCTCCGTGACAACGCCCATGACATTTTACATTTGTAAGGCATCCTTGCCTCCTTGAAACACATAACCCAGCTATTGCTTCTTTGTAGGGCTTTGGTCAGAGCACTGGAGGGGAGAATAATTTCCACCCCTACCTCAGACATTATGCAGATGCCTGATGAACCGCAGAAGAAAGCTCGGCTAACGGGGGCCAGCCCAATTAGTGCAGCACCCTGGGCAGGGTGTTTCAGCTGGGCCCTCTGTACCGCCTGCTGAGTGCAGATGTGCGAGTGGTGAGTGACAGGCAGAGGAGCTGGGACTTGACCATGTTCAAAATCCTTCCCTGAGATTTTCCTGCTTCCTTTTTCTCTTTCTCCCCTTTCACCACATGAAACGCGCGGTGGGCTGTATATGCAAACACTGACAGATGGTGACACTCGGCTCCAGCTCAGGCAGATTAGAAAGGGAACTCGGTGTTCAAGGGACCAATTACCACTCTGTCCCCTCAGGGAAGAGCATATCAGATGTTTACTGGGGGTTAATAATAAATGAATTGAAAAAAAAATTGCTCTTCGAACACCATATTCTGTGTATTCATGTCAGCAGGTTGTAATTAGCTAATTAAATGCTTGGACTGACAGAACGGCCCCAGTGGGGGTTGCAACATTGCAGACCACTCCTGAAATATGAACAGGAAACATCTTGGAATATGTAGGCAGGGGAGCAGTTAACACCTCACATTTAATGGGACACTTCTTCCTGCAGAGGTTACTAGGAGAGCTGGGAGGAGAACTTGGACAAGTCCTCCGTCTGCAGAGCGTTCTGCCAAAAAAGCCAGGGACAGCATGCGAGTGATAGGGGCATGCAAGATAAGGAAACAAGCGATCACGGGCTCTCAGCAGCAAGCACCCGTGGAGAAAAAAGGATGAAGCTTTTGAAACGGGTACACAATTCAAAATGAGTATCAACTAGTTGATAACTCCCAGCTCCTCCTTAAAAGGGTACAGAGCTCTGTGATGGCGAGAGACACAATCTAATATAAATATGGGTGTCCAACCATGTATGATTAGTTTGAATCATCAAAACCAAAGCTGCACTTAAGGGACATGAAAGGCCCACCTTTAACCTCGTGAAGCAGAGGAAATGAGACGGCGCGTTCCACCTCTTGGCTGCCATTCGGGTATTAGCTCATGCGGTACGCCCCTGCCCTCACTGCTGGCCTTCAGAGATGAGAGTGTTTTGTGCCACTGGCATGTCACCACTGCTTGTTTGCTTTCTTGGCTCCTTAGTAGCAGTGGGGTTGGGTTCATGAGCAGCAAGGCACCTGGCACACTATACAAATAGGGGAGCAAAATCCATGCCAAATTACAACACAAATAATGCATCCATCTGGAACATATCAAAGGAGGCATTTGCAGCACCGGCACTGAAAATGATAGTGTGTCAGGCTTTTTCAAGCCCTAGGTTTCTTTGGTCTCACTTTCTAGACTCACTGCTTTGGATGTGAAAAAAAGAAAATTAAAAAAAAAAAATACATAAAAAAACACACACAAGGAAGCAGCCTGAAAGTGTGCAAGCTGTCCCAGTAGTAATCTGAGCTCACCCTCGTCAGCCACTTTTTGATTGTGCGAAATGGCACATAGCATTGTGTGCTTGGACCTGCAGCCTCCCAGCATGTTGTAGACATGCAAACAGTGCTTGTCTGCCCCACAATCCTGGGTGAGGTAGAGTGACTTGATGCAATGGGAGTTTGCCATCTTCCCTCCCCAGCCCCACCCTGCTTCCCAGCACAGCTTGGATGGATAAGGAGAGCTACTCAAACTCTCAAAGTTTTGAACAATGATTTCTCAGAGATGAAAGGCTGTGTAGATGAAAGGAGTGAGAAAGATGGCTCCAAAATGTAAACCATGAAATATCCACAGAACATGAGAAAACAAAGGCAAACCTGCCACTTTGCACCTTTCATTCGTTACTGCATCAGAGGTTCAGGGCACAAGGCAGCTCATTTGGAAAGCATTTTGACATGTGCATTAGACCATGTACCAAGGCAAATGAAGAGCCAGAAAATCAGGGCTGCCTGTTCGGTGATGCTGGTGTGTGCAGGATTCGGGGAGGACCACACTCTGCCAAATCCTGGGTGTACGAGGGCTCACTTGCTGTAGACAGGAGATGTCATCTGACTCCCAAAATCTGGAATGCTCTGATGAACTCAGGAGGTCTAACCAAACTTTTCTTTGCTGCAGCTGTGATGTTTTCCTCATGCCCCTGCTAGTGCTCTGTGCTTTCTGCTGTAAACATGCCCACCCAGAGAGCCTGAGAGACGATGGCTGTGATGTGTTGCTGTCAGACTGGGATGTATGTTTGCCCTATGAAAGCTTGTTGATCTTCCCTTTCCACTCTCCCCGAATGCTTATTATGATTGCAGGGCAAAATCACTGCTGTCCCATGCGCGTCCATATGAACTGTCCCACTCTTATGCCCACCAAGCCTTCCAGCCTCGTCGCTTGGTTTGGGAGGGCAGCTGCTAAGAAAACCACTTTTCTTGTTCTCCTGCCCCTGCATGTGAGGGAATAAGGCAGGTTACTTTGCCTGTGACTCACTTTTTAAAGCCTTTCCCTTTGATGAACCGGCTTCACAAAACTGCAGTCATTCAGACTCCTTTAAGGGCTTTCTAGCACTGACTTGTTGGGCAGATTATGGAAATAGCCTTTTTCATAGTATTTTGGCCAGCTGGGACAAATTCAGCCCTCTTTTCTAGGCCAGCAAGCTTGCGGGTGGCAGAACCAGTGTAAATTAATCAGGTGGTGCCAAAGCTTGGTAAACTGAAGGCTGCATATGGGGTGTCTCTTCCATGCCAAGCAGAGCCTCATCCACAGGCAGGCTTCACAGCACAGAGATGCTTTAAGGCAGTGGAGTCTGAGCAAGATGGTCCTTCATGCAGGTGCCCATAGGAAGCCTGTCCTGACAGGTCTGGACATGGGTTTGTAATAGTCCTCCCAGGTTCTATCTGCCATTACCCAAAACCTGGGGAAAAGTGTCTGTCCAGAGCTGCCTCATAGCCTGCCCTGCCCTGGATGTGCTTAGCACTGCTCCGGCTGTGCAAGCCTCGCAGGATGCTCTGGTCCCCAGTAATGCTGATGGACCTGTCACATGTGACATCAGGGCAGCCACCCAGCTCATCACTGCTTTACAAACACCTCATGAGAGTACCCCTACCAGAATAACAGACTCAGCTTTCAGGTTTCAGTTCCCACTGTAGTCACAGTTGGAACAACGCTTTACACTTTCTACTGTAGGAGTTCAAGTTGGATTTTTAAAATCCTCCAGAAGCTACACTGTAAGGACAAGCCACAAGCAGGGAGCAGACAACCACAGCTGGATAGCTCCTATGCACAGGGACCCACTGGGCTGCTGCCCACCCCCTGCCTGTCACCCATTGCTGCAGTCAGCCCTGCTGGGATACCCTGCAATGATGTCTTTTGTTTCTTGACTTCTTCAGACCTGTGTTTGTTTTTTCTGAACGAGTTACACTTTTCTTACCTACCTATGGGCTCAGCAGCTTAATTCTCATTTTGCTAAGTGTTTCTGGACTCTGAGACTGCATCCCACAAACACGCTATGCCCACTTCTATACCTGTTGCAACGAGGCAACCCATGCTTAAAGTTCAGCATTCTGCCAAGAGCATTCCCAGATGCTGGCCATATAGGTTGACTCTTTGCAGAAATGATTTATAGGTGCAGCTATATGTTGGCATGATTGGGATTACAGGCAGTAAGAGATTTTCTGTGCAAATGTGCAGCAAAGAACATGCTTTTTTTCACACCCACTTAGCAAGCCCAACTCGTGTCCCCTGTGAGGATGGAAGAAAGGAAGGCAGCATCCTCCACAGGTGAGAAAGACCAGACAAAACAATCACCTCCTTGTTACTGAGCTGTGACTAGCTAGTGCAATCCTGCTCAACCATAATATTTCAGAACTGAGTCATCCAAGAATATCAGCTATGCTTGTAATTGCCGTATCGGATAACCACATATATTTATTATTTACCAGCATGTGCTTTATTGGTGTTCGTTACAAGCTGTTAATGAGGTGTCTGTTTTGATGGCAGCCATGGATCTAAAAGTAGGAGGTGGAAGGATCCTGCCCTTTGCCAACAAATTTGATTTCTTTGCTGGCTTTTGGGCAACCACACATCCCATCCACAAATGACAAGCAGCAAGATCTTGAGGTCTGCCTCAACCATATCTGCTGTCGCCTCATATTGGGAGAGTACAGGAAAATGCACGGCTGTGTGGGGACCAGCGGCCAAGAAGGAGGTGAAGGGGTGAAAAGTGCCACCCATGTATGTGACCAAGAGCGACCTGCCCCACATGGATTTATGCTCACCCATCAGCCCCCAGCCTGCGTGGGGGCATCATGACCCCCAGGAATGCATACGGTGCACTGCTCACCATTGGCAGCCATGGGGCTGTGTTGGGTATGGCTGGCTGCCAGCAGCACAGGGCGCCCCAGGCAGGTGGCACACAGCTGCTTTGCATTTTGCAAAGCATTTTTGTGTCATCACCACTATTCCACACAGGCACAACCACACGGAGCACAGATCCTGGCTGCCGGAGGAGGGGGTGATGGAGAGAAGCCCGTCTCCCAGTGCTCACCCTGGCTGGGCTGCCTCTGTGTCAGAGCGGGGACACCTTTGGGACACTGCTCACTGTCAGGACACTTTATAGTATAAAGTGTAGGCTTGAAGCAAATTTGGAGAAACTCTCAGCAAAATTTGAGGTGAACCCAGATGCGCAAGTTGCGGTGGCCAAACCCATGTTGCGTTTGCAGTCCTGCACTCCCCTGTGTGCTCCATGACAGTGGTGCAACTCCTTTCCCAGACCACATGCCCTGTCCATGAGGCAGGGGATGCAGGGTACTCCCTAACCCCCCCATCTCCCATCCCTCATCTCTGAAGGGGGAAGAGGGCATGTCAGCAACATTCCCTTCACTGCCCTCCTGCCCAGGCTCACCTACCCAGGGCAGGAGGACATGGCTGCACCGCAGGGGATGGGGTGCAGGATGAGGCCACGTGTGGTACAGGCTCAGGGCGGCTGGCAGCCGCTTTGCTGGGCTCACCCTGTCCCTCTCTCGGGGGAGACTGAGCAACAGATGCAAGGCAGGCAGCAAGAGTGGAGGCTCTCATTATTTTGGCCTTGGGCACTTTAGGAGCGGTGGCCGTCTTGAGAGTCACCCGGTGTTTGGCCAGATCCCCGATGGCTTTGCACATTCCTTTTCTTTCCCTGAATTAATGGTCTAATCTGGCTGGAGGGCATTGCAAGGCCCAATAGCCAGTTTGTTGCACCTGCTCATCAAGGATTGAAACACCTGCCGTGGTCGGGGCTTAGCCTTTAAGTGCTGCTATTTGAAGACAAATCATTGTCTTTTGTCTCTGCTTGATCCTCCTCCCAGCTCCCCCCTCCCCTTAAAAGAAAAAAAAAAAAAAAGAAGAAGAAGAGAAAAAGACTGTGCTGTGTGTTTTTTGGACAGGCCTTATTTTTCCTCTGATTTCCCAGAGAAGCAACCCTTGCTTTCCATGTTAGATGCATTTCTGGGAAAGGTTATTCACACAAGCAAAGAGAAGCACGAGCACCTTAATGTTGCTCGCAGCTGTTTAAAAGGCCTGTGCTGATGTTAAAATGCTGGAGTGCTGGGTGGTTACACTCCGAACGGCTGCTGTCTCATCCTGATACCGGCAATCAATGCCATGCAATAAACCATGCAAACTCTTTTAACGAGAACAGATGTTCTTCTTCCACACAGCCTCCTACCTACATTTGACCTTTACTTTTTTTCAGGTTGTTTTCTTGTGACAACAAACACATAATATTGAGTCAACAGCTAATGTAAGATTTACTTAATGGATAATTAAAAGGGAGTCATATAGTTTGTGCCAGTATATTAGGAGTTAAGGAAAACAGATCTTATGCAAGCAATATGATTTTCTTTTTAATGAATTTGTACATTTGGGTGACTAAAGCACTTCAGCTGTGTAAGGAAGCCTTGGTTTTGCAAGATTTGTTAATGGAGAGGCTAGAAAGTTATAAAATGCGCTAAATGGATTAGACAGGAAGCAGCTGATACAACTCCAAAGTTAATAGAAAGCAAAAGTTATGTTTCTAGTGGCTCTCAAAGGATGTGTTCTTGAACCAAGTTCTTCAACACTTTTATCAGTGATCTGGAAGAAAAAAAAAAAGCCATATTATGGACAAAGATTGGCAGACAGCAAAGTTTGCAAGGGAGGTAAATAAGAAAGAGCTGGCTTCAGGGAAGGGAGCTGGGCAGAGCTACAAGCTTGATTAAAAAACAGCAAAACATTTATCCAGTGTAACAGAAAGGGCTCCTTGCCCAGCCCAAGCACCTACCCTGGGAAAGGACATCTGGCAATGCATCAGTCCTCAGTCTGCCAAAGTATAACAAAATCTAGAGCAAGAGGTTGAAGTCAGGCAGATGCAAGCTAGAAATAAAGGGTAGATTTGTAACAGAGGATAATGAACCACTGAAATTACTTACTGAGCGCTCTGATGGATTCTCTTTCACTGGAAACTTTTAAATCACACCAGATTTTCCTCATTTCTTCCCCTGCCATACCCGTCCCCCCACCCCCCAAAAAAAAAAGGAACATAGTTTACTTGATTCAGAGGACTTTTGCATCAAATGTTAGAGAGAAGATAAGGCAGGATGATCAGAGTGGTCCCAGCTTTATAACTTATGATTACATTTGATCAGAAAACAATTTTAACAGAAGACAAACCCGTGAAAATCTTGAGTTTATTTCAGTTTCATTTATCAAAAAATATTTGTGGGATAATTAAGAAATATGAAGAGAAGGCTAGTTCATTCTTTCTGAACATTTGTGGGGTTTTTTTCAATTTTAACATCATGCTAAATAATTGGGGAGAAAATTTACACCCAAAATGAGAACAGGCTCATTCATACAGTGATGATCAGCCTGCAAAATTTTCTACATTGAGGGCAAAATAAAGAAATAGTTTAGTGGGTTTTTTTTTGTAAACAGATCCTAATAAAAAAAGAGAGGGAGATCCTGTGTTCATCCGCACAAAAAGCTGAACTTCCTTTAGGGCATGGACCAATTTCTGGAACGTTTAAGAAGAATTTTCTCCTTCAAGTAGCATAGAAAGAGTAATATGTGCTCCATGAAGGCCTTGAGAGGCAGGAGAAGCCCACTCCAGTTCACTGGGAGCTGAGCCTAAGCTTGTTTCATGAGAGACACCAGGAGTTTTATTAAGAATTTCAATCAGCTGAGTCCTCATACAGTTTTAAGTAGTGGTGCCCTTGATTTCTTTGTGATCCTGGTATTTTTGCAGCTAAAGGATGAGGGACTGCCCACTGGGAATGAGGTTTGGGTTGGAGCTTTCTCTTGTTGTCTTTGCCTGGAGCATCTAGTGGGAGGCCACTGCTGGAGGTACGATGTCAGCTGTGATGTGATCTGGCACAGGTTTTACTGTTACAAATTCCCTTGGCTGTTGCCTCTCAGAGGCTATACCAGCAAAAACATAAAAAATAAAAAGATCAGAGAGAACTCTACTTACGTGTCCTCAGCAGTACAGAGAGAATATCTTAATTATTTTTTGCCTGTGAGATTAATCATACAGGACTCTGTTGTCCTTTCCAGTTGCCTGTGAATTTAAAATAGTGCTGTCTCGTAGAAAATAATTAAAAGGAAAATAAATTTCATGTCACTCTACCTAGAGATGCTTGTGCTTTTGTACTCCACGTGATGTAACTCCCCTCTCTCCAGCAACATGTCACTAGGGTGGGTTGTGTCCTTGATATACACAACTCACAAAACAGCCCAAAGTGCCAGACTGACACCTCACAGACACCAGCATGAATTTCCAGTGTTACTCAGGTGTGAATTCACATTACAACGTATTTGTTACAGTGGGAGTCTCAGACTAGGTTAATTCTCAATTAATAGCCAAAAAAAAAAACATCAAGAAAAAGTCTCAGTGGCTTTGAAGTGGAGGATGCTATTCATGTAATGTACCACAGAGAGTTAATGGTTACAGTGCAGTGGCTGGAAGTAAAGCCACTGCAGGTGTGTTTCTTAATGAGGTGCTAATTGGACAGGTGCAGATAAACGGGGGCCAGGAGGGCTCCTTAGTCTTGGGGAGTAAAGATGTTTCTGTGTTGGGGATGGTAATGTTGCAGCTGAAAGGAAGATTTATTTGTTTTTATCTGTGATATTATCTTTATGTAGTTGTTAGAACATAAGGTTGTTGACTCCAGTAACAAGCAAAGAGGTCTGCGTGCTGGAGGAGCATATTGAGTAATAAAGGGTTTGGAAGATAACGTGGGAGGGCAGAGGATGTGGGACCATATCCTGCAAGCTTGCCAAGGAGTGGATTTGATTTCTTTGCAGGGCTCTTGTAAAAGCTGTGAGGCCTAAAGGCAGAGCTGTTTGGGTTCTGGAAGTTGCCCTGGGGATGTGCAATGGCAGTTTTTGTGTCAAGTGTACCTGTGAGCCCACCAAATTAACTCATGTTTCTTCCCTGGAATGGAAAAGTGTATAAGATAAAAGAAACACGGAGGAAAAGAGGATGTGATTAGAAAATAGGAGAAGAGAGGACAGAAAGGCACATGTTCCCTGCAGCTTTTAGATAATCTATGTTCTGTCTTCTCCATAACCAAAGAGGGTGAGCCTCTATAATACCCTCTGTTCAGCTATGTATTCCTTGAAGTTTCCTCCCTGCAGAGAGGAGAAGGCAAGAAAAGATGAATGTACTGTAATGTGGTCTGTGAGTATGGATGCTCCAGGAGAGAGAAAAGTACAAACACTATCCAGTAAGAAGCTTTTCTGTGCTTTGCATTGAAGCAATTCCCATCCCGTGTGCTCTTTCTCACTAGAAGGCTCACTGGTGGACTGTAATGACTTTTTTTTTTGCTTAAGAAGAAATTTGTAATTAGTTTTCCTCCACCATGCTCCCTCCCTGCCAAAACAAACCTGTCAATACAATTCTGATGTTTAGATGCAAAAAAGATGTATATTTAATTAAATGTGAAACCAGTTTGTGAGAAAGGAATGTATGGAGAAGCCACTGAAGAGCGTCACGCAGAGTGTAAAGAGTTGGAAGTAAAAGTTTGGAAAAAAAAAAAAGTGGATATTATATTTTCAAGCCACAAACATTGTGGTGGTGAAGCAAATGGTAAAGCAAGCAAATTCTGAATAGTTAAAAAAAACCCCACAAACCTGTGAGTTGCATCAAATTAAGGCCTGGGAAAAAAACTTCATAAAACTTGAGAGTGTTGTGCTTGGGACAAGAGTACAGAGAAGCAGATCTGGTGGGTGAGGTGCTGTGAAACACTGTGTGTGTGTTATGAGTGGGCCCCATTCTCAAGCCTTTGTTAGTTTTACTAAACAAACATGCATTCTTGTTAAACATTTCTCCTGAGATGACAACTATTGACAATCCATCTTCCTGAGGCATATGACAGTTATCAAACAAATAGCTGACAGTTTGCAAAGTTTCCATTATTGTCTAGTGGCTGAAGAAGCTTGAGAGTGCAATGGGAAGCCTGACATCAGGAGTGCTTTAGTGGTTAATGTTTTTTGCAATAAGTTTTTGCACAAATTTTGTTAAGTTTAGAAACAGTGCTCTAAGTGTTGATTCAATGGAAGCATCAATTTGGGGCCTGCTGTTAAACAGCAATCTGGGGGGGATCTACACTCCTGGGAAAACTATGTGCATCGGCAGCACTTCAGTGTCATAAAAGCTAATGTTAGGAGTCACGTTCATTTGAGCTTGTTGGGTGTTTCATACACTTTTCATCTCATGGTACTGAAGACAGACAATGCTGACTGGGGAAAAAAAGAAAAAAGATTGCTTATTTTTCTATTATCTTCAAATGTGCAAACAAGAGGCTCTATTTTGATCTTTGTGTGGAGGATGCTGCTGTTGTGAAACACTTGCATGTGGTTTAAGCTTTGCTCTGACGGTGCTGAAATCAGCACAACATGTACACAGCAATCAGGACCATAAAGTTGATTTTCTTACTTTGGGAGAATCATATCAAACATCTGTAAAGTGATGAAGCTTAAAATTCTCCTCAGAAATGAGAGAAATTATAAAGCAGCCAACAGAAAAAAAAAAAAAAGTACTTTGTTAATAAAGATGTTATTTACCAAAAAAAAAAGGTAGCCACTGCATTCATCTGCAAGAAGAGCATATTAGTAAAACCACAGACAACAGTATTGTTGTGTGAAAGTAAGTTTCCCTAGCGCTGAGAAGCAAACTTGTTTTCTGAGGAAAGTAGAATGTGAAGAGAAGCATTGGAACAATTTCTCTCTGGTTACATCAGCTAAAAACTCTCTTTTTGGAGCAGAGGAACATTCATTTAGTTAACTTACTGTCTTTTATACTTGATTGTCTATGCTGATACTATGCCACGGGAAGGCTTCCTCTTTGTTTCTTTTCAGACTGCAAATCAGAGCTGAAGATAAACAACCTTCAAATTGCCTCTTGCTAAACACAAGCAATTACAGTAAGATAGACAAATAACAGTGTATGCGTGGAAGTAGTTTAATTTAATACACGATGGTAAATATAATCTATCAAAGATGCTTGTCTCAACACCATTTTCCATTACAAAAAAATTTGTAAATATTGTTGTTTACTAAAATACAGTACTGATGAAAAATAACAATAGCCCAAATATGTCAACTTGGCTATTAGTTTTCATTAAATTTGGTAATAACTGTCACTATTCCTGACTGCTGCTTTCTTAATCAGCAGGAAAATAAGAATCTTATGCTAAAAGCACAAACAGCTTTGTTACTTCTTTCCAGGTCTCTCATGGGGAGACCGACAGAAATGGGTGGCTGGAGGGGCCCCCAGGACCCTCAGTAGCCCATCTCCTGGCAGGGGAACACTTCTGCTCCCCTGAGACCATGGGTTTTCCTAACTATGTGAGTAAACACCAGGGAGGACCATTTGGGGTTTACAAGCTACACTGCTCTAATGGTGTAACCAGTGGCTGTACTAAACCACAGAGTTTATTATATTTTTTTAATTGTTATGTTTTCACTCTGAATTACTTATATCACTTTTGTTACTTCATAATGAGTTAATCTTGTCACACTGCTGGAGATGATGAGGGATAGCTGACCACACTCATTAACACAGCGTCCCTTTATATACTGGGAGATTCTCCTTGTGCAGTCTGTGTTACTCTTCCTCCTCCCTGGCAGGGCAGACCCAGTTCTGCCAGCTTCTTCCTACAGCCTTTTGTGGTTTCTGATGTGGGAGATTTGAGGGATTTTCTTGAGGTTGTTGTGTGGATGGGTTTCTGTTAGATGGAGATTTATTTCTGAACTAGCCAAAGGAATCTCAAGGCCAGCTCGAAGGCTGAAAAACAGCACCCTGAAAAACAGCAGCGAGACTCGGGCGCGTGGACAGCTCGTGAACATGGACAATATCCAATCAGCTAATGCATGCTTGGAGCGTGGACGTGTGATTAGGAAATAACTGCATATATAAGGAGGCTTGTTTCTGTAATAAATGGCTTCGCTTGAATTCATATTGGATTGTGTGGAGTCCATGATTTTTCGCCCTCGCACTCTGAACTTCATATTTTTGGCCTGCCTTCTAGTATCTGCCTTCAGAGCCCAAAGCCAGGCTCACTAACCCAACTGAGACCTCAGAAGTATTTGAAATAAGTATTTTCAATGGCTGTGATGAGTGTGTTGACCAGTCAAGGATGTGTTTTTTCACTTTCTGAGAAAAAAATTCTGAAAAGCAGCATTGCACTGTGTGCTCAGGTTGAGGTGTGCAATAGCCACCTCATATTATCAGCAATGCTACTATTTAGTGAATCTGTGCACTGGAGTTTTTTTCTTTTCTGTTTCCAGCAGACAACATGGCAAGAACAAGATCAACATGGCACAGACTGAATTTTGATTATATGTGTCCAAGCAAGCTGTCTCCCACCTCCTCTTACTCTCCACATTTTGCATCCTAATTTACAGCGACACCAGTAGCAATGACCCATCAGGGCTCTGGTGTTACTGGAAAATAAGGGCTGCTACATAGGAAGGGTTGTGTGGCTGGCCTGTGGCCATGGTTTCCAGTGCTTGCTGACATTTTGTACTGCAGAAGCCAGAAGATGCGGAAAGCCTTGGCTGCCCTGTAGCGCTGCCTGCCCCTGTTCAAGGCAAGGCTGGCATCACCAGCCTGTTTCCATGCTGGTAACTGCATCTCCCAATACAGAGAAGTGGTGTTTTTTCTCTCATACTGCACCACAGACATGATGCAATGTGGTAAAAGGCAGATATAACCACAGCAGATATTTTTTTTTTCCTGTGGTCCGGAGACTAAACCACAACTGCCAGTGGTTTTGCTGCAAGTACTACAGTCACCAGGCAGGAGATTGCACTGTGATGCTGGGCTTGTATTCCTCCTTCCTCATTCAAGCTTTCTAGGTACATATTGCTGAGGTTCCATAAGCATGGCTCACTCCACAATACTGGGCATCCTTGTGCCATGTCTGTGATTACTGCAAGAGGTTCTGCAGCAGCCCCGTCCCACCCAGGCACTGCTGCAGTAATGGCACTGTGTCTCAAAGCTGGGAAGGAGCTTTGGCTGCAGTTTCAGCCTGCCCAGGAATCCTAGAGGCACCTCCTCAAGTGCACCAACAGACGAGTGTAGCTGACGCTGAGGACAAGACCTCTACCGTATTCATACTTTGGAGTTTCTCAACTCTAGCCCTCATCCAGTCCCACAGACTGAATGTCCACTAGTGGTCAAAGCAAATTAGATTGTGCTCTTGCAACGTGTCTTCTGGTTTAGTTTTGCACAAAAGGATTCCAATTTGGGATCTCTGGGACTGCTCTCTGGTACAAACCGAAGCATGGTAAATGGGGACTACCACAAAATTCACTTCAGAATTGCACTGCAGATCTGAACTGAAATACAAACATGAAAGCACCTTAGATAGGTACTGTTATATATTTGCTTTGTCAAGGAGAAGCTGAAACTCAGAAAGACGGATGGGAAACCTGACTCACTACAGCTCCCTTGTAAAGGTTACTAGGTGTTAGGAGTGTGCTTCAACACTGCCTATTAGCAAATGCACTTTAAGAAACACTATCAATGACCAGCCACACAGCAGATAGTGGGAAGTACAAGAGTTTTGAACAAGGCCAGTGGAAAACCATGTGTCCCATCTGTGAGAGAAGGATGACATGGATAAGCCATAGATGAAATGTCAATCTCGCTGCCAGTTTCAGTCAGAAAGTATGTAAGGGTAAAATCATGTGTCTTGTGAAGTTCATTATTTTTCAGACCTGTTAATGTTTTCCTGCAAAACGAATCCTAAAATATGAATGTTACTTGGAGCATCAGCATCAACCACCAGATTGGGACTCACTTGCTTCCTTCAGGAGACTGGTCAGAAGCTTCTGCTCTCTGATGGAGCTATTTCTTTCCAGAAATATTTTCTAAGCTTATCTTCAGGAGTCAGGAAGAATGTGGGCCCTGAAAACCTGTCACTGACGACATGTTTCTAACAAGCTCAGTTCCTCAGGGAATGTCACTGGCAAGTCTAAGATGTGGTGTTTATCCTCTCAGCAGATTGACTTGCACCCAAACAAGCAGGCAAACACTGCCTTAAAGTGGCAAAGCATTTGCAGCTATAAACAAATTACTTTAAAAGGCAGTGCATTTCACTGGCTATCAAACTAAAACATATTTTTTTTATGTTCATTACTAAAGGTGCTACTGCTGACTTTGCTGCAACAGAAAGAGAGAAAGCTTTCTTTCCTTTCTGCACAACCACAGCATAAAATTATATTTCTTATTTAAAACATTGTTTTTCACCAGTGTCAGACAAAAACTAAGGCATTAGTATTGCAGCCTTCTCTGTTCCTTCATTCCTTCTTCATTCCTGCCTAAACCAGTATAAAACATCTTGCTTGGCCAAACAGGAGCCACAGTGTCACCACCAGCCCAGAATCGCTACGGGAGGGACTGGCAGCAAAGGCCTGCGCAAAAGCGCAGCCAGGCTTTTTGTTTGCCTGTTCCTTAGGTGGTAACAAAACCCTTCCTGGCACCAGCAGTCCCAGAACAAATCCTGCAGCCCTGAGCAGCTAGAGCAGCTAGAAGATGATGACACTTGTCAACTTAGGGTCTTCATCCTTTCAACAAATCTGGAACGCTCAAAGCTTTTTTGTTACCAATCTACCATGTATTATCACAAATGGAAAAACGAAAAAAAAAAAAAAAAATAAAAAAATAATAAAAAAAACCCACACCACAAACAAGCAAACAAAAAACCCCAAACAAACAAACAAGCAAAAAACACAGGATCTTTTCCCTCTCAGGAAAGCACAGTAGATGAATGTGCCAGGTAGTATGAAGGGATGTCTCTCTGCACTCATGTCAGGGTATTCACATGCTTACCCCCAAAATCAAAATCCTCAGATCTTCACAGTGCCCATCTGCTAGTACCCATCTGGAGTGCATCAGATGTGCACCCACCAAAAAACCTGGCCTGCAGCAGGGACCAGTGCCCTTCACTGCTGTCTGGATGTCACTGGTCCCACAACCTGATAAGGTACAAAGCCCAAGTACGAATCAGAGAAGTGCTGTGCCACTGACTGTACCAACACAGGATAAGAAGACCATCCCTCCCCCAAAATCTGAACCTCTAACAAGTAGCAGTTTGCAGGGGTAGAAAGACAAGAAAGACAAGAAAGGCCAAGGGTGGTCCAGGTCCCACTCTGCCTCCACCTGAGCAGCTCACTGAATAACTTTACAGCATGAGGTTAGGGACCGAGGCAGGAATAGCTCCTCTGGGTCTCCAGCAGCTCTCAGCATGGCAATTTCTATAAAGAAATGGTTTAATGCTAAAAAGCAAACAAATAAGCCAAAAATATGTCTCGTTTTCAGTATTTCGTGACGGGAAGTGTAAACGTTATGAGTGTGAGATTTGCCAAACACAGGTCTCAGCTTGGGTAGGTTTTTTCCTGTTCTGCAAAGTAAAATATCTGGGATCTGGTAGTCATGCATTAACAGCTAATTTTAGAAGCTATATTTAAAAATTAGTTTCAAATCCTTTTGTTCCGTTTAAACTTATAAATATAGATAGTACTGCTTTAAACAGAAAATTGAGCAAAGCATCAGCAGGACATTTAGCCTGATTGCTGTGCATGTTTAAAAGAAAATGCTGTGCATGTTTAAAAGAAAAACACGCTTAAGCACTGTGACATTCAGTTTTTAAGAAACCTAGTTTAATTATATTTTCCCTAATTAAGGATTTCATTATAGGGGATCACATGATTTAATTATATCAATACCCCAAAGACCTGATTGTGAACATAAAATGTGGATTAAAAAGGTGCCTCATCACTTAATTACCTGCTAGATTGGAACAGATCCATGTTGTAGGTCAAAAGGGACATAAAATACAGGCTTCTGCCTCCCTCTTTGTTGTGCATGAAGGGCTCTGAGCACGGGGAGGGAAGGGGGGAGGGAGGGGGTGAAGGCTCTTATGTGTGTAATAGGAGTGATAATTACCTGTGAGTAGTTTTCTAAGCATATATTGAGACAGATATTTATATTTTTATTTATTTATTTATTTTAAATTTTTGGTAAGTCTATAGTGGAGGTGAGCTGCATATTCCAGCCTGCGGTCCAGTGAATGCCTGCGTGTTTCTTCTTCTCAATAGATAAACTCTTGTCTTTCAGATGGGCAATGTAGAGTAGTGGGAAATCAGGGGGTTTAGCACCTCCTGAAACAAGCAGCTGGGTACCTGGTGCTGCAGCAGGGACCAGGGCTGTCTGTCTCTGGGTCTCTCCAGTACAAGACACTTGGAGTGGCTGCACTTCTAGAGGTTCCCTGCCTTTCAGTAGCTGGGGCCGCGGTGGAGCAAGGAGGGGAGAAAAATCTTTTGGGATATAAATAAAAAGCAAAGTGACAAATTTTAACCTGCCCAAACCTTGCTTCCTACACACCTGTCTTCCCTGGTCCCTGACCACCTTCCAGCTGCTGTTCCCATGAGGGAGCTTATGGAGCGCTTTTTGGCATGGACCACTGAGCACGTGGAGGGGGAAACTCTGCGTCACTCTTTGTGGTCTAGTTTTTTTCCTGGCATTGGAAATCTCTCCCTACCTCTTTCCAGTTCCCTTACAAGCTCCTTCCTTTGTACCTGACAAACCCACAGTACAGAGCACATTCTCTCAGCAAGAAAATGTCCTGTGGAGGCTAAGTGAAATTTTGTCAGTTCCCATAGCAGAATGGCATGCCATGAGCTGAGCCTGTTGGAAAACATAGTTGTTGTTTACAATATAGCTGCTCAAAACTTTCTGAGCATACTAAAAGGTTGACGGCTATCCACATCACATTAAGGCTTTTCTCTTCCTACATGCTATAAAACCTCCCTGAAACGCTGCCCTGGCAGGTATCCTGCTTCTTCCCAGTGCCAGCAGGGAAGTTCTCCTAGCACTCTGGCAAAGATAAATGAGGCAGCAGTTTCATCCATGGTCACTTTGCTCCTAACACTGCGCTGCCCCAAGAGCCAGCTCTGCCTGAACCCAGACCTGCCAAGACATGGAGAATTACTCTTGAAGGACATAGTGCGCAGCCACAAGGAAGGCTGGTCTGAAAATGGAGGGTAGGGTGATCCTTTTCCTATGGAAGATACCCCCATGCACATAGGGGTGGGTGCTGCCTAAGCAAGAGGACAACCTCAGAGTGTCCCTTTGCTCTCTGAGAGCTGCCTGGTGACTGAAGCATCCTGCATCCCCAGACATCATCCTGTACCCTCAGACACCATCCTGCAAGTCCTTCTACAGTGGTGGTGCCTGTGCCTAGGACAAGCTAAGAAACTAAATCCTATGCTGAGTCTGGGTAGCAAGGCTAGGTAAGAACAAGATCTCCAGGCTGCAAGGCAGCTTCCTTGAAACTGCTGTTAAAAGCTGATGTTGATATGTCTGTGGTCCTTTCTATGGCTCTTCTAAAGCCACCAGGGAGGATACAGAACTGGATGGTCCAGTAGTTTAGGGCTATTCCCAACCAAGCCACCCTGTCACCTTGTCATGGGAGTGAGGAAGGTCTGCACCCCACAGCCAAGACCTGTGGACACTGCCACCCCATCCCTCCACCCCTGGGCACAGCCACCCTGCCTGACCTGCTCCATGGGCACAGCCACCACCTCCCTCCTCCCCTGGGCATGGCCACCCCACCCTGCCTGCCCCATGGGAAGAAGCCAGCAGAGGCTTTGTGCACACACTTGGAGCAGTGTGCCTGAGCGATGTGAAGCAAGGGAGCACACTTGTCTGTTAAATTAACATCTGCAAGTGCCACAGTGCTATGGGATGAAGAACCATCTCTTTTACTTTGATTTGATCTTATTTTTCTAAGCAGGGAAATGCCCCAGTGACAGCATCACTACAGATGGCATCACAAAGCCCCGGCTGGCACCAGCTGAGTTGGCACAGTCGGATTATCATGTTCAAGTTTGTGTCTGTCTCTTCTTTTTTTTTCCATGCTTTGCTGTGCTAATAGCATTTCTATTACCATATAAGTCTCAGTTCCCTCAAAAGGACAGAGACCAATATAAAAAGTAAATTTCAGTATCACTGCTAAAAAAAAGGGGGCAAAAAGCTAAACTATGTGTGTCAATTTTTTTATTTCTTTCTTTCCCTCTCTCTTTCTTTCTCTCTCTCTCATCAGGGCTTAAAGTGAGGCTGGAATTGAAGTTGCGGGGTCTCTAGGGCAGTACTGCGCAGCAGCGCTGCTTAATAGGGCAGCTGGTGGAGAGAGCTGAGCACATGTTTCCTTTGCAGTTTTCATACTTCACAGGGACCAGGGACTGATTGATGGAATCTTTTTTTTATTTTTAAACATAGCTTTCTGGAGGCCTAGAGCCTGCTTCTCTCAGCCGCACCGAACATATGTCCACATATTCCCTTGGGCAGTATTTAAATGTGTGCATCCATGTGGCTGTATTTGTTTAGTGTGTGCTCCCACTGATCTAATGGGACCTTTCCCATGACCCATTGCTTCCCTAAGTTTGCCACTTGCTGCTGTCAGGTGAGAGAAGCGTTAACTTGGACGGCTGTAGCTGTAAATGAATGGGATTTTTTTTTCCCCTTTCAATCCTTTCGACTGAACCCTTTTGCTGATGGATCATCTAATGCAGTTTCGTTGAGAACCCTTCCTGATGCTGTTAAAGAAGTCAAACCTAAACAGACTCCATCTGTTACAATCCTATGTAGATGTATATAAATGCAAAATTTGTTGGGCTGCTCTCTGCTTATTAATAAGGCATTCTCCGAGAACAACATTCATTCCCGGAAAATGCCCAGTGAGATGTGCATTGCTTGCTATACTGGTAACTCTAATGCTAAACTTTCTTGAAATCAGGAAAAGCAGTGGTTGCACAAAGCACTTGCTTGCCTTCAAGGAAGCACCATGCAACTCTGCATGTTATTTAACTTTCCCAAGTTAGGCAGCTCAGGGAGACCTGAATCAGAACGAAACTAAGACATTTCCAGCATATACAACCTGCTTGAGAAATACCAGTACTGCTCAGATGAAGAGACTAGAAGCAGAATATTTACATTTCCAACTACGTCAGCTTTGTGCAGAGGCCTGATGATATCATACCTTTGCTTTTTCTTTCTTTATCAGCTTGAAGAATCCCACATGACACAGGTAAAGGAGGTGTTCAAATGGGTGCAGAAACCATGGCTGGCTTGATATGGCTTACAAAGTGAAAAAATATATAGAAATCTTCCACAACCAGCATTTGTACACATTTAAGGCTGTGCCAGGAAGTACTGTAATGTATGCAAAAATATATATACAGTATAAATTTTTTAAAATATATATATTAATTATTTTGTCTGCTAGAATTCTTGTTCAAGAGTGAAGCTTTCCTGTCCAGCACCATCTCTGCCCTAAAGAGTATAAGTGGGGGCTGAGAGCTGAGATGAGCTGCCCTCGTATCCCTGCCAAGCTGCAGGCAAGGTGCCTCTCCTGTAGCCTTCTGGCAAGCACCCATAGCGTTACACCACACCAAATCCCGCTTGAGGTGAGACTGGGAGCAAACCTGCCATCTCTGTGCCATGGGCATGGGCTGGGCTCCCTCTTCCAGCACTCTCCCCATGGGTCGTGCCGGCAGCCAAGAAGAGCATATGGGAATTCACTCTGGACATCCAAATGTCAGCTGTGGACCTAGGCTCAGCTATCTCTTTTAGCTTGACAAAGACTGGGGATAAAATCAGCTGAAGAACAGGAATGAATACACAAAATGCAGAGTGTTTGTTAAACATTTTATTTTCTACCAAGTAAAGAACATTTTTACCAGCAATATGAGTAGGAAATGTGTCATGAACAGAGAAACAACACAAGAGAACTCAGTCATCCTAAGACTAAACTGACTTTTTGCAGAAGAGTTATTTACTAAACAAGAGAATTGCCGCTATATTCCCACACATGGGGCTGACTTCCCAACACTGCCTTCCAACCCTTCCCTCCTTCAGCTAATATCTCTCCATGGGACTTGGTACAATGGCAGCCTGGCCTGAAAACACTATGAAAAAGTAGCTGCATCCTTTTTGAAATGCATCTACTAATAGTAACATACTTCTGACTGGATCACAGTAAAAGTCAAAGTGACTAGGACTTTTGCAGAAGGTCATTCAACTTAATGGAGCACGTACTAACACCCTGAAGTCTCCTGGCCTTTTGCTGTGTATTTCAGTCATAGAATATTTGTTACTTGTCCTATTTGGCTTTGTTGTTCCACTTTCCTACCACTGTATAGCATCACAGGATGATTTGTCTCTGCTCTCCCCTCTCATCCTCTTTCTCTCAACAACTGCCCACTCTGCCCAGCCCTTCCTGCTCTCTCGCTAGTCTCCCCTGTTTCTCTTTCCCCCTTGCTAGCATTTCATCTAACTTAGCATCTGCTCCCACAGCCATTCCCACAGGGAAGGCTGGCAGGGCGATGCTTCATGCCAGCCCATTCCCAAGGACCTTTGCCATGTTCTCTCCAGGGCTGCCCATCCTCATGTGTGCCCAACGCTGCCGAGTCACGGCAGTAACTAAACTAGGGTTTGGGATTTGTTGGCTGCATCTATACCACTAAATTAAACAACCTGGGGTGCAGATCCACTGGAACACAAGAGTGACAGACAGATCCCAGGCACAGCCCAAGGCTTGGCAAGGGACACAGACCATTCCCAACAGGCTGCTCAGATGCAACTGGCAGCATTTGGCAATTAGAGAAATTAGCTGCGTGGACTTTGCTACACTGCATTCACTGGCCTCAGAACCAGGGAATAGATCCTGGCATCATTTAGATTGCTAGTAGTGTGCAGCTATTCTTGCTCATGGTGTATTATGCTTGTGCATTAACATTGTACTTTGTTCTGGTCTGGCACAATGTGCAAAAAGTGGTAATACACAGGTATACATTTCATAGAGATTTTCCCCAAAGTGGTCACTCATCGCCAATGCATTTGCCTCCTGCAGGAAGATTTTAAAAAAGCTCTGCACGGAAAACCACCGCTGAGCAAATGCTGAATGCAGCTGCTATATACAAAGTGCTTCTAATAGTTGGGATGATGAGCACCATTAAAACATCACCATATCAATTTTTAACATACCTCTATACTTTTAATGTCACATTCTGATTTTTTGTCCTCTCTTTTTTAATGGCAAAATTTCAGAGGAAGCATAGTCACTGCCAAAATCATGAGTAACAAAAGCCATCAGGTTACCTCAAGGGCTGACAAATGACAACATGCTATTATACATATGGTTAGTCCTACTGTAGAGATCCTGTCATGTGATCCTGTGCTAGGATATTAATCACTGGTGGTTTTGTCACTCAAAAGGAATCATAAGTTGATGGATTAGCTTATTTATCCCTTCTGAGGAAATATTTATTTTCAAGTCGATTTTTAACCTTAGTTTCTTTAGCCTACTGAACAGTACACCTACTGGAAAATATATGCTGGAAACACATGGCCAGTGCAGCATTGTGATTTTGCTAGAGTTTTATGTGGTTTTTTGTTTTGTTTTTAAATAATTTGTTTCTAGGACACTGTTCCCAGGAGTTCAGCAGGCACTGTGGTATGCACAGGGTACCTGTCACCACCCCTCCACACTGCTGCCTTCAAGGATTCAAGGCTGGTTGGAGGCACCACTTGGCAAGCGCATTTTGGAAACTGTTAGCCAGAAAACTTTGGAGACGCATTCAAAATACATCTATAATGTTCCTGTCCTCATGAGGTATGAAGAGCAGTTCAAGCATCTATATCCCAGACGGGTTGTGCAGACTATAACCTAGCCAGAGAAACAAGGCAGGGTCTCCTGCTGTTTATAAACCTTCCCCTCCAAATGTAATGAGTTGGTAACAAGAAAATGGGAAGAGTTAAACCCGTCAGTGTGTGCTGTAATGATTTCTTCCGTCAAAATGACATCATAAAATGAGGGAAATTAATTACTAATTTCATCAACACTTTCACCCTTGTTGGTAAAATCTGAATGGTTTCTTAAAAGATATCTAGTTGACTACCTAAATTTTGATGTCTAAAATTTGAGTTAGGCAAAATCTTTTTCCTAGCAGCCTGTGTTGATTGTTTTAATTACACTAACGGAGTTTCACTCTTGCTTGCATCTTACATGAATTCACTCCATTATCTTACACTGGCTTATCCAGATTAGATTTTTAGTATGAAAGCAGGATGAAGATCTTTCCCATGCACCAGAATGTCTCCTGTGCATCCAGATTTACTTTATAAAAATCAGAATGAATTAAGTGATCCTAGGCCACCCCTCTGACAACTCCTGAATCCCCCTGGGCTCCTAACTGTAGTAGGCTCTGCCAAATATCTTTCTTAATCACTCTTGCAACAGAAAATAGTTCTGGTTTATAACTTCACATAAGCATGACATCTGGCTTTTTACCAAAATAATTTGTGTTCTAATAAGATGGTGAAAAACCGTGCAATTAAAGTTCTAAATTTTGATAAAGAGCATTCTCAATTGTTTGGATCATGAAGGATGAAATATGTTTTCAGTAGCTAAAGAAGTAGCTACCTTTCGCAGTTCAAATACTGTTCACTTCCTCATCTGTGCACCAATGTACGTCACATGCTTTTTAGTTTGTTAAACAAATTGTTAAACAAATAGCACCGTTAAAATGGAGCAACACCAGGAATGCAGCAGTGGTGAGGATGCTGAGGGAGATGATTCTGAGATGAAGAACTGTCCCGGCTGTGGACACCTGCACCCCAGAACCCAAGCCCCCAGCTGTCATTCACCAGGGATACTCCTGGTCTCATAGCCTCTGTGTTAGCCTTGTCTTTCACACAGAGCATGCCTACTCTAGTTTTTGGGTTTTTTTCAATATCACACACCAATCATCTATTTTCATTCATTTTTACTGATCCATTAAAAATGTGGTTCCATCCCACTTCCCCACATGTATTTTATCACTCAGATTCATCCAGACCTGGTAATTTTTTCCTCTGCTGATGACCTGAATTCTCTTCTGTGGACCTGTATACAACTGGGATGTAGAAGCACAGGGATCCTTCAGTGCTGCGGGACTCAACATCAGTGTCTGGTGGAGGGTTTCTTTAACTAGACTGTGTCTGTTTACTGTGATCAGTTCTGTGAAATGGTGGCCAAGATCAGAAACAACCCTGTTTTAGGCATTTATTTTGATATTGAATAAAATTTGTCTTTCCTCGAGTCCATTTCTTGCTGATGCATTTCAATAATAGAAAGTCCCTTGCTGGTAGCTGCTCTGACTCCACCATTTGCTGCCCACAGCCAGATCTCTCCTCTCTACTCAGCTTGCCAGTCATTTTGGTAGCCTTGATTTTTTCTTCTTGGCTTTACTATTGCTGCCTCTATCTACCCTGAGGAGGGACTCAGAAATGCTACCAGATCACTGTAGAGCAGGATAAGATCCAGATGCCAGTCTCACGTCCTGGTTTCATCAGAAAATGGCTTGGTAAGCCTTGTGAAGTGCTCAGGACCCTAAAGAAAGCTATAGAGAAGACTACAGTTTAGTTCAGATGCAACTGTTGTGATCTTCTTTTGGCTTTCTGTAAAGAAACTTTAGATTCTGACACAGTGAGCCCTGTATTTCTCTTGGTAGCAGGTAAATTTACCATGTTCTTACAAAGTGAAAGACGATGTACAACGGGAGTGCTGAATATAATAAGGCAAGCAAAGTAACTCCTCTGTGCCTGAAGGTCCCATCTGGAGTGCTGTGTCCAGGCTGTGGCACTATACTTCGAGAGGGATGTGGACCAACTGGAAATAGTCCAGGAAACAGTGATGGGAGAGCTCAAAAACAACCTTTGAGGGAAGGCTGAAAGAACTGAAGTTGTTTAGAATAAGGACAGGACTAAGAGGAGATACAATAACATTAATGCAGCTATGTAAGTGGTTGCTGCAAAAAAGAAGGAAATAAACTCTTCTTTATATTGACTGTGGATAGGACAAGAAAAATGGGCTGTAGCAGAGGACTGCAGACAGATGTAGCCTTGGCTTTGTGATTAGGTGGAGTGGTGGGCTGAATTTGCAGGAGATGATCTGAGCAGCGGGGAAAGCAGGAAATCAGCAGCTCAGATTGTCCCTCACCAGTGCAGTCCACACCTGTAAAAGTAACATGTTCGACCCAGAGCGGAGAAGGAGCCTGAGGCTGGAAAGAATGATGACAGTCAGGCCAGCTGTGGGGAGAAACAAAATGTTTGTTTGGACAATTTGCATCTGTTGCTTTTCTTAACCGGATAAGAGAGTACACTATGTAATATACACACACCAGCCTCACTTACCGACAGAGACTTAAAATATTTATATCATGGGCAAACAATGCCAAGGAACTCCCCTACAAATGCAGTGATTTAATAAACACAGTACTGCAATGTAGCATTTATCTTTATTATATGTAATCAGCTGTTGCTTTTACTTGGGTAGAAATAATGTCAAACTGAGCCAAGGTAAGATGGGAAGGTTGGAAGGTTCTTATTTCCCCAGTCCCAGACACACACACACCTTTTTGGCTTTTGCGAGTATTTATGGGATTTAAGACTGTGTGAGGCACAGCTAATCACCTCCTGCTCCAGCCCCACAAAGGACTGTGTATCTTGCAGACCTAATGTGGTCTCCTCTAGTAGACAGCTCCTCTTCTCTGCCTCCAGCAGTCAGGAAGGATAAACATCTTCCATCATGCCACTGAATAAACATGTATGCATGTATCTAGAAAAAAAAAAGATGTGCATTGCTTCCCAAGCAAAAGTCAGCAGGATATCTTGCTGATATGTCTACAAGAAGATCTTTATTCTGGACAACAGGCATCAGGCCTCAGACAAACCCAGCCCAGTGTTCACAATTCACTGTCATGCACTATATAACATTAAAAAAAATAGTGACTGTATTACTCTGCAACTTTAAAGACCGTTAGTGTCTAATCACATGCTAATATTATATAAATCATTTAAGGAATGATTGGCAGAATGAACTACCTGTCTCAGGTGCATTTTCTCTCTGAGTAAAATGCTGTTAGTACATGTGCACACAAAAACCCCAAACATGGGAGCTGAAGTGATGGGCATTTGTCAGAGGTATTTATGTTCCCTATAAATGTAGCCATTTTTTCACACACTTATGAATGTGATCCAGTCTGAAGCTTTCTCTTTTTTTTTTTTTTCCTGTAGCAATAATTCTGAGGCCTTTTACCTTCATGTAAACTAGGGAACTGCCCCGAAGAGCATTTCAACAAGAAACCACAATTCTTAAATGAAGCTTTGCTTCTGAAGAAAGAACTTCACAAATTGCTTCAAGGTCAGAGTAAAGTTGGCCCATTCTGTGTGGACTTGTGAAAACATGATGCCAGCAGGCTCTGAGAGTGGTCCGAACAGTTTTTGTGTAGTATGAAGACACAAATGGATGCAAATCCACAAACATTACACATGAGGAAAATTTACTCCCTGGGCAATGTGAGGCTGAAGCTGTGGTCGTTAGCAGGTTTTGTTCCACTTGACTTTATCCCAGCTCATGGTAAACCCAGTGGCCCCTCTCTACCAGGTGTTTGTCACCTCCATACCCCCCCCAGCTGAGCTCCACACAGATATATACAAATTAGACTGGCCTGCATGCTCCTTAGCACTTTTCAAGACAGGACTGGGTTTTTTCCTTGTGATTGAATGTTCACCTAGACAGCAAGTTTTTTCATGCCAAAGCCTAAACGGACATCACTGGGAAGTATATCTGCTAAATAATGCTGAATATTTCACAAGTATAGGCACCAGTGTAATCTTATTGCAAATTAACTTAACTGAAAGCAGAATAGCCTCCTCCTGAAGAGTTGTTTACTTGCTCTTACCTGATCTGTTGGGAAAGTACCTGGCTGTGGTGTCTCCCAGTGCCAGGACAATGAGATCCCCAGAGAGAAGGAAAAGATATTTTAAACAGTATGTGGATAGCCTGAAGTTATAAAATGCTCAAGAGTAGGTGAGCTTCTCAAGGAGACCATGAACAGGTGCTGCCATATGTTCCCAGACAAAGATCATAAGTGGTCTTTCCAGCAGCCTCTGGTGATTTTTTGTAACAGTGCCTATATGGCACCTGAGTCTGAAAGTTGTATGACTGTAAGGTATGAAATATGCCCTAAGTAACACCTTTGGACAAGTGTCAGGATGGCTTTTCCAGGCTGTCCTGACACTGTGGGACTAATGTGCTTTTTGATGTGCAGCATGGGAGTGGTCCCTCAGCCACCAGGCGTGATGGAGCATATGGCTGGGTTTCCTTCCAGAGCAGATGAGGATGTGCATCGGCAGGGAGGAGAGTGTGCCACATGAGGCACCCTTTGCAGAGGAATGCAGAGCACAGGTCTCCTGCATTTCAGGATGCATTCATGATGCTTCTCAATGAGGCTGCTTGAAGCAATGTGAAAGCATTATAAGGAAGATTAGGGAGAACAGTCAGCGGAGTGGGAAAAACTACAGGACCAAGCCTTCTGCGAAACCCAGGTGTTGTTCAGCAATGGAGGAGGTACAGGAAGGCCTGTTCAAGGATTTCTGTTTCTTCCTCAACATCCTGGATACCTGAAAAATCTGTCCTGACTCCTGGCTGGTGCTCGGACAGGCTTGGGATATCCCATATGGCAATGGGGAAGACAACGAGGGGTCCCTTTCTCTTCAGGATTTAAGAGCAGAGCTGGGCATCTTACCCAAGGCCACCCCACAGCAAAGCAAGGGCCACCAAACCAGAAGAGACTCATCCTAGCTCATCAGAGTGATGGCTGAGGGAACCTACATAAATTTTGTCCTTGGTCACAGGCAGGACAGAGGGAGTCAGTGGGGCAGCCCTGATACACATCCTTGCTGAAGCAGGACCTCAACCCCCACTAGCAATCATCAGTAAATACCTGGTGACTGTTTCCCCAGCAGGTTGGCATAATTGCCTGACAGGTACCATGATACTTGTGCCGTGGGGAAAAACATGTTGTGAGAAGAAGCACAGCCACTCCTTAACAGAGCAGTCACTCCATAAAATGGGTGACTTTAAGGCCCTAATATTGTACAGATGCTCCCAGGTGGTGGGTATTTCCTGAAAACTAATGAATGTCATTCTCTTCTGCTTTGTGCCTACAGGCATTAAAGTACTGACTCCACTGCAGCTCCTTAAACCCATGTTTTGACCATAAATGTCAAAGACACCTAGAATAGGGCAGGGAGAAGGGAGCACTGTCAAGGAACTACAGGATGGAGGAAAAGGACATGGGGGCAGCCAGAGGTGCAGAACAAGCAGAGACGGTTGGCCAAAATCTTGGTGCCCCCAAGGCACATTCACATAGTGGCAGCGCACAGGCTGGGTACGACCCCCCAAAAAACCTTCATCTGCTACTTGCTGTTTTTGCTAGAAGTCCATTGTCAAGTCTCAGCAAAATGTGGGCTGTGCCTCATCAAGGCAGAAATGTGTTTCTTCCTCCTTTCCTATTTTGATGTATTTCGCTTCCATATAATCTCCAGAGGGATCATTTAGCCTGTTTGAATGCCTTATTGAGGAAGGACGGCATTGTTCTTCCAGCCTTCGTGCTGCATCGCATCGGAATGTGCCTCTTCCTGAGCGGCCCTGTGCATGACTAGCCCCTGATAAAGCAGAGACGGCTTTTCTCTCATTGTTTCACCTTGCCTTTGCCTTTCTCTTCCCAACTTCGTTTGTCTGAATACTAATTTGTGTTCATAACAAGAAGCAGTTCCTGCACCTCCTCTTTGCCACTTAATTGAAGGGAAACTGAGCAACAGGTGGATCTCATGAAATATAATTTGTCTCTTTCAATTGCTTTTGGTATTTCTTTGAAAGAAAAGTTCAGCTTAATGCAACTGGCTATTCGTTGTTTCCAGGCTAATTACTACAGGACCCAAACAAGAAGCATATTCGAACACTTCTAATTTAGAGAAGGTGAGCTGTTTGTCCAACTTGGGACTACTTACAGGGTTAGAGTTACACAAGTAGTTAAGGACTTTGATGAAGTTGAACCATATAACCAAATCCATAAAGGAAAACTAATCCCTTGAGTATTGCATAGCACAGAAATAACATTCATGCACAGAAAACACAGCCAGCCATGAACCAGTGTGTTCATGTTTATGTAAGGGCTTCCTTTTAACCTATTCTTTTGTTCATAGAGAACAGAAACAGTGTATAAGAACAAAAGTATTGTCGTATGTTTGATTTTGAGAGGTGCTTGTTAAGGGAGATGGCAACTGGAAAAGAAAAGCTAACCGGGGAGACTTCTATCTTGGCTCACAAATCTGAAAAGTCACAGAGAAGGATACTAAAGAAAACAAGCAGCATGATCCTTCAGCATGTGGTTTTATCCCAGTAATTCCCAGTAGGACAAAAGAGGCAAAAGCTCACAGTGTGCTCCTTCTATTACTTTGTAGACAAAGCTCCGATTTCTGCTATTTTTAAAACCAGAACCCCGGGGGAATATTTCACCATTGAAAATCAGCCAAATGCATTAACGAAGTGCTCCACCTGTTACAAGAATGCGGGAAAAGGGCTGGATGATGGTAGCTCCCACTTGATGGCTAGCAATCAGGATATTCCTTACATGTGAGATGTGGTGATTATTGGCCAGCTGAAATCATGGCACGTGCTTTGTAGTTCAAGGCTTGAACAATTAAGCGAGCCAGAGCAAAAGGAGAGCATCTTCTTTAGTTTCAAGGGGCTTATAGTAGGTACACAAAACTTAAGAATGCAGAAAGCCCTTTAAATTTTACTGGCTTGGTGACACCAAGTTTTTGCCATCATCATCTGAAATGTAGCTGCTTCTTGGTCCTCTCTGCTGAGAAACTGGAAAGCTCAGCATAGAAATCTTCTGAGATGCAATGTGTCATGGGCTGTTTGGAGCAGGAGTAATCAGAGGGTGTTGACAACAGCAGGGCAAGAGGTGGTACAACAAAAACTCACACACTCAACTGCAAAAGCTAGGAAAGCCAAGGACAGTGAAATCATGATTAAATAAGCATTTCTTCCCTTGACATGGGAACAGGGATGCAAGTTGAAAAGCTCTGGCTTTTCAGAGATGCCTTTATGGGTTTATAACTGTAAATACCCCTTTTTTTTAAAGGATGTATTTAGGAAGCAAAACTGTTCCCTTTGCATGAATGATCTATTTTACAGGGCTTAAAAATATGTCAAGGTTTGCTGTAGTAAATCCTCCTCATGCTGTAACTGAGTAATGTAAGCAACTTGGGTTGCCGTTTAAACAATTCCCAGTGTGTGGCATGGCCAGTGCAGTTTGAAATGCCTCTGTCTATCTAAACAGAAACAGATGTTTGAACAGCAGAGCTGCGCAGAAGTCATTCTTCAAACAGTAGATTAAAACATCTGTCAGGACCATTGGATGGGACCAGACAAGTAGCAACAGTATCAGCTGGGCCTGCCAGTCACATCTACCTCGCCCTGGAAGTGGAAGGGAAAGGACATAGGAACTTCGTCTGGTCTTTGCATGTGACATCCTCTTATTTTGCTCTGTTTCTCCAGCCATTCAAAAGATTACAGACCCGGCTGTGCAGAACAACTTGCAACTTCTCTCAGTGTCACTTCCTGTAACTGAGGTCTTCTAGGTTTTTGCTTCTCCTGTTAATGCCTTTTTCTGTTACTGCGGGCACTCGGTATGAAAGCTGTGAAGTATTGGTGGCATGCCAGGTTACAGCATTTTGCAGTTATTTCCATCTGTCTTTCATGTTTCAGCATTTGACCAGTTTAGTGGCATTGCAAGCAAATTCTTCAGGCCTCATTGGGTCAAATATATGACAGCCAACTAATCTCCTGAAACTTGCCCACAGGAACTGTGCCACAGCCGGGGTACTCATTTCCAGCTGAGCAAGAGTCCAAACCAAACCCCTGGATTAACACCTCTTTTGCACTCACCCGCTCCCCAAAATCAGAGCCAAGAAACTGATACAGAGTCAAGAAACGGTTCCAACTTTTTTGGTGAATCGAGTCAAAGCTCTGGATCCAAACAGCCCCTGAAGGATACCATTTTTATAGTCTGGATCTGAAATCTGAGTCTTGAATTGCCCTCTGTTTCCAGCCCAGATTTATTCTTACTTCTTGTTTTAGCATCCAGCAGAATAAGCAGGGACAGCCCTACCTCCAGGCTGCTCATTTTGGGGTGGAGCCACTACAACTGCATTCCCAGCCCCTTCCTCTTTTGAGCAAGATCCTGCCCTGCACACCCAAATTAAAGTCAGGGCCAGATCTGCCGCCTTCGAGAGGTCCCTGGGGGACCCTTATAACCATGGGGGGGACCAGTGCTGGGGTCCCCTGGGAAGCCAGTGGAGCTCTCCTTTCCCCACAGGCAAGTCGCTCTCTTGTCTTGTTTGTCCCCCAGCAGCCATTAATTGTGGGCTGTAGCGGCAGCAGATTACCTCACGACAGCCTGGCAGATGTGCTCTCGCTGAATAAATAAACTCATTTATATGGCTGTAATGACTGTTGCTTCTGTGCGCTCATCATGAAAACTCCAGCCTATCTACAGCAGTTTATAAACAAAGCTGCTTTGCCTTTATGGAAAAGCAATTTGTGGCTGAGGAGCCTCGGCAGCGACTCGTGCCAAATAGAGCTGAGGCCATTTCTCAGGGAACAGGTGTCCGCATCATTAAAGCCACCACCCCCGTTGGCATTAATTGCTGTCCCTGTTGGCACACTGAGAAAAGAGACGGAGATTTGTCTGGGGCACAGAGACCAGCTTCCCTGCTCTGTCCTCAAGGTAGCCCCTCTGCCTCCAGCATTGCCGAGGAAGGGAGAAAGCCCCAAACCTGACACCCAAGTGGTACGTGGTGGATGGACCTCACTCCCTGTCAGCCTAGCTCACTGGCATGGGTAGCATTCACAGGAGGGGAAGAAGGAAACTGTTTATTAGATGGAGCAAGTTCATTAACTTCCCCCTTCCTTTCTGTATTTATTTTAACTGTCCCCTTACTTCCCTCCTTTCTCCTTTGTTTTTTCTCTTGCATCCTTCCATGTTACATTACTATTGCAAAATGTAAAAAATGCGTCACCTTGTGTTTTCTTAGCCTACTCGCAGCTTTAGAGCAATAAAATGTGACTAAAAAACACATCATGCCCCAAAAGGCAGCAAAGCACAGGCATGTAACCTGCAGAAATGGAGGGCTGCCATGCAAAACGCATGGTTTGGTGCACTTCTCTCTCACACATCTGAATCACTGGAGATGAGACCATCTCTCCCACTTGTCCCCCTGTCTGTGGACTTTCCTCCACCTCTGTGGCCCAAGCAGCCATGTGAGCCAGCTGCACACCACCACAAGCACAGAGATAAGTGCGAAGCTTGTAACTAATGGCACATCTTGCCCACAGACGGTGGTGGTGGTTAGCACCACACACGTGGTGCGTGCCTCGGGGAGAAGAGCCACACCGCAGAGCTGCCGTGTGGTTGTAGTGACTTCACCCCCCTAATTATGGCAAGGAAGAAACATTGGTAGCATTTAGAGGGTTTAAGTTATAGCCACACTACAAAGTAAACAGGCTGCAAGTGATGTTTTAGTTTATAACCAAAGGCAGGATGACTGGCTCAGCTAAACGCACTGGTACCCTTGAGTTAGGGAATTTTCAGCATGGATGGGAGCGGGATTAAAGCAAGCCAGGGTTTGTCCTGAAACACAGATATCCTCCAAGAGAAGGCATTTCCCTCTGAGCAGGGTTATTCCCACATCTATGTTAAGCCAGAGAAAAAACTGTTTTCACAAGCAAGCAGGACGCTGCTCCTCCGAAGAACTCAGCCATGAGCACGAGGCCTGGGAAATGTGACCATGAAGACATGGGAGCAGCAAGGAGCCTTTCCAGGGCTGGAGCAAGGACAGCCATCCTCAGCATCTGCCAGCCATCCATCTGTGTTACACCACACATGTCTTCACAGCCCCTGCTGGGTCATTGACAAGGCTTTTCCCTTTGTCAGCCCACCTCTGCGTGGTGGCTGCTCAGAGCAATGATGCCCAGGATGGCTCTGCCCGCACACTGGTGTGGGGCAGGGGCTCGACGCCTCCTCCCTGCCCTTGCCCGCAGGCCATGGCCCTGCACCTCCCCGGGCCGATGGTCGGTATTTGTGCAGCTGCCTAAACCATCATGGATAGTTGCTTCCCTTTCCCCACGGTTCCTCTTCTGTGCCAGGCAGCACGCAGGGGGCAAACAGTGCAATGGGCTTGCAACAGCCCAGCAGCACCAGTGCCTGCCTGTGCTGAGTGAGCTCACCCCAAACACCCTTGCCAGCTCTTCAGGATAGCTAAGGGGCACAGAGGAGAAGAGTTAGTTATTAGGGACAAACCCAGCAAGCGGTATTTTGCCTCCCATCAGCTCTGCTGGTTTTCCTCTCTGCAGAGTTAATTACAAATCAGTTTAATTGTTCTCTTGCTTGATAACTTTCTAATCTCTCAGAGACTTGCCGCACAGCAGGCTGTAAGGTTATATTTTATCACTTCTCTTTCCATTAACCCCACCATGTTAGTCTGTGGTCTGCTTCCTCCCTCTCTCCCCTGAACGTTAACAATTAAATTGATTAAAACTGACTTCATCAATGGCTCTGTTGAGAACCTTCCCTCTGCTTCCCGCTAACTGCAACGGCTGCCACACTGTCGGGTCACAAGCGGCGACTCGTCTGCCTCCCACACCTTCCCTCCCCATTGCACCACCAAGCAAGGCAGAAAAATTGTGCAGTGATGCATGAGTGTGCAGAGAAGCGAGGGAGAAGAACAAAGAATCACTCTGAGGAATGTGCATGCTGCCTTAAAAAGAGAAAATAAATCTTGGCAACCTGCAAGAAAATTGTAAAAACACACTAAGTCTGCGAGGAATTTAATCTTGGATGCATTTTTACAGCCACCACTGACTGGCCTTTCCCCACCACCTCTCCCTTTCCTACCAGACCATTTGGTGTAGTATTAACAGTAGCTGCCTCTTTTGCTGCTCTTACAGCCCAGCTGGATGCAATGCAGAAGTGGGAGAGAAAGTGCTTTGGATCATTCTCCTGTCCTTCCTGGGTTGCACTTTGGGTTAAACCACATGCAGACCACACTTGCAGGATATAGAGTACCTGGGAGTCCTGCAAACACGTGGTGAGAGAGTTCACTCTACTTCAACAAATTCTATTGGCTGGATGTAAGAAAGACTAATGTTTCTTAATAAAAAGAAATAATGCAAAGTTCTCCCACAATGTCCTCAGACACAACATGGAATTGCTGCTCTGTGTTCTTGGCCATGCCAGTAGCTCACTGACTGTGGTCCATGCTTAAATTTGGGATTAGTTGTCTACTCTGAATTTAATATTCAACTGTACCAAAAATCCTTCCCTCAAAACTTAATCTACAACCACATTTTTGTCCTGGAAGATGTGGTTGTTTCATTGGTTCATTGGTCTGTTTCATGGCAAGAGAGAAAACTAGAAGTATGGTGTTTAGGAAATATTTTGCTTCGACTTTTTGAACAGAATAATCTTCTGCTTTTATCTCTGATATGATGTGTCCTATGTTCACTAGATCAGTTTTGTTTTCTTTGTCTTACTGAGCATATCCATCTCTTACTGAGGCTGGTTTTGTTTTGCATGCAGGAACACCTCAAAGTTAGAAGATTATCACAAAAATATTCTGAAGAGCTTACAGTTTATATATGTATTTTAACCCTTGACTGATGGAAAGCTCGGAAGAAACCTTGCCACTGCAGTGAGCTTTGAGTTGTGCCTTAAAGAGAGGACAAAGAGACTTTGTTTCATCCCCATCTAGGCATTTCCATCCAAGAATGATTGCCAGAAACTCCCAGTCTCAGTCACAGGGAGGAAATGCAGGGCTGACCAGCTGGCCTTGCTATGTACAGGAGACCCAACCACCACCAACCTTCCCATGACCCATTAGCCTTCACGAAGTTAGGCAAATGGTTATGAAATAGGGGAATGCTATACGGGACCTGAATCAAGCTGTTTTATTGGATGAGATCCACGTCACGATCCTTTAGCATCTGATAATTTTATTAATACCAGACATGCATTTGTTTGTCTTGCACCCTAAATAAGCATACGATCACAGAACAAGACTGCTGCAGACACAGGACGGGAAGGCAGTTTCTGCTGCATGGGGTGTAGGCAGGGCACAACAGAGAACCATCAAACTCTTCTCCATGGGGTCCCCATTCTGGCCCCAAACCACTTGGTGGGAAGGTGCCATCAGAAAACCTTTGCGCAACAGAAGCTGTGTGTCTGATGCAGAAATTAAAGTGAAAACTTTTCACTCTGGAGAGCTCTGTAACATTTCTTACTAAATGATAGTCATGAGCCGTTCAGATTGCCTTGTCTGAGCTGAAAAACATTTTGCTGGTTGGCAATTGTATATGTACCTAGGCTGCAGTAGCTTGCCAATGCCTTTTTCTTTGAAAGCTAGTATGTTATTTTAATTCATGTTTTTCAGTCAAGTAAGTAATTTAAATGGGCACATGGCCTTAGGACATGCCAGATCAAAACTGTCACACACTTTTGGGAAATCTGGAACGAGATCCCAACCTAACAAGTCATCAGGGTAATTGTAACAAATAAAAACCAGACCACTGACTTAATCACTCCTGAAATTTGTAACTATGTTTGGATCTGAACTCTGACTGAGATTTTCAGCAGCATTAGATGGCTTGCTTTTCAGAGAGGCATTTCTCAGCATTTCTGAAAATCAGGTCTGAAATCACACACCAGCTTGACACACAGACACAACTCACCCTCCACCACCCCTACTTTTTTAAAATTTTAATCTCCATTCTCAGTGCACCAGAGAAGAAGCATTTGCCAACCTCCTTAGAAACAGAACACTTCAAAAGAGCAACAATCGTTTTCTTTCATGTCAGTTGTATTTTTTAGACTGATAATTTGTTTTTGCAAGGATCTCAAGTGTTTGGAGAAAATATCTACGTGGTTAGTGAATCAGCTGGTCCCTAAAGGGCTGTGGAACACACTGAATTAATTTGAAAACCTTTTTTTTTTCCAACAGAAAATAATGCACTGGGATTGGCTACCTATCAGCTTGTACCTAAATCACACCAATTAGATATATGCATTATACCCTAGATTACATCTGTGTTTTCACACCTGGGAGACAGTCTCCCAGACTGGGTGGAGCACCAAGCCCACCTACTGACCCTTGTCTTGCTGAGATTCAGATACTAACTGTCCTCCTCAGGTTTCTTTTGCCACCATGCCCTCTGCACAGCTGGAGGGCATGCTGTGTTGCATGTTGAAAAGCAGGTTTAAATGAGACTATACAGATTGATTCCATGCTCATAGTGAACTACTCATATGTCTAGTAAATCTGATGGAATTACATTTCATGGATTTGTTCAAAAAGTGTTATGGGGGATTTTTCGACATATTGCATTTTTGGTTGGTCTCTGGTGACAGCTTCAGTGACTATGAAGAAGAAAACATCAAATTGCAGTTCTTGATACTATTCCAGACCAGGCCATGCCAAGTAACACTATCAGCATGGTTACTGGAATAGTTACCCCTGGGAGCACTCTGAGCCACTTTCTACCTTGCTGAACTCAGCATCACTTCACCATGTAAACCAGAACTTCTTAGAAAAAATCCACCATGAAATGTCCAAGGTGGCCTTTAACTTACTAGTTAGCATTCATGCAAGATGAAAATATAGTAACATATTTATCTGCTAAAAACTGGATCTCTTTATTTCATATTTAAAGTTCGGTTTTCATACCTCTGACTGCAGAGGACTGCATTATTCTTTAGAATAAGCTGGCAGCTATTTACAAGTATGGCAGTGGGTAAAAAATTGAAAACTAAAAAAATCCTAAAAACTAAAAAAACAAAAACAAAAACAAAAACCAAAAAAACACAAGCCTAAGGGAAGTTCTGGAGTTAAGGACACAGATGTGAGGTGAAGAATGTTGGGAAATTGAGAGCAGCCGGGCGGAGAAGGACTTGGGGGTACTGATGGATGAAAGAGTGGACATGAGCTGGCAATGTGCACTCACAGCCCAGAAGGCCAATTGCATTCTGGGCTGCATCAAAAGGAGCGTGGCCAGCAGGTTGAGGGAGGTGATTCTGCTCTGCTTTGGTGAGACCCCACCTGAGTCCTGCAACCAGCTCTGGAGCCCTCAGCACAGGAAAGACATGGTCCAGAGGCTGCCAAGGTGATCAGAGGGTTGGAACAGCTCTGCTGTGAGGACAGGCTGAGAGAGTTTGGGTTGTTCAGCCTGGAGAAGAGAAGGCTCCGGGGAGACCTTATTGCAGCCTTTCAAAAGGAGCCTCTAAGAAGGATGGGGATAGGCTTTTTAGAAGGGTGTGTTTTGACAGGACAAGGGGTAATGGTTTTAAATTAAAGGAGGGGAGATACATGCTAGACATGAGGAAGAAATTTTTTACAATGAACATGGTAAAATAACTGGAACAGGCTGCCCAGAGAGGTGGTAGGTGCCCCATCCCTGGAGATATTCAAGGCCAGGCTGGACAGGGCTCTGAGCAACCTGATTTGGCTGAAGATGTCCCTGTTCATGGCTGGGAGTTTGGACTAGATGGTCTTTGAACGTCCCTTCCAACCCAAACTATTCTGATTCTAAGAAAGAGGAAGATAAGGAAGCAGACAGCTGCAGATACATGGGAAGCTATCAGCCATGCTTTTCTTATTCGGTTTGGACTAAGTGATAATTATGATTGTTCTGTATTCCAGAGGAGTATATTAACCTGCTCCATGCAGCACCACACAGCTGAAACTACTGTCTGACATCCTGAACTTGCAGCTGTTAAAGTTTTCTGTGCAGCCTTTATGACATCCCATGACAGAGATTTCAGCACAGCATTAGCAGCTGTGGCAGCCACCTAGAGCTCTGTCAGGAATACTAAAGGGAAGCAGTCTGAAAAACATCTCTGAAAATATACCTTCATGGAATTGTTTTCTGGGAAAACAGTCTATTTTGGGTTGACTGGCAAATGTAAATGTCAAGGAGTAAATATTCCTCATGGTGAATATCTAGCCAAGAGTATTTTTGTACTTACAACTTTTTTTCATGGATCCTATTTATTTTTACTGGCCACCTCTATTAAAAAAATAGTGGTATAAGTCCAGAATATCTCCACAAATGTCTACTGAACTACACAGATTTAAAACTTACATAGCAAAATTGGCATGCTGCTGAGACAGCTGAACAGCATAGCTCTAACTTGGTGAAGTCGCATGCCCCGCTTCAGCCTCCAGAAATAAAAACTTCATTTACACCAACAGTGACTTTTCATTTTCAGTCTACAGGGCACATAGTTAGTCCTGGCTCCTGACTTCTCTACGTATCTCACATCAAGGCCTGCAAAAAATAGTTGTGTTAATGTAAAGCCATTCTTCACATCCCTGCTTGGATGGTTGCAGGATGTTCAGCTCCACTCCTACCAGCTTTCAGGAGCTCCTGTCTAGAACTTTACTGTGTCATACCACAGTGTGTCCCTCCAGAGGCGTCCCTATTTTAACAGCTGTTGAAATGATCCCTGTCTACATTTTCTAGCCTACAGACAATTTTGAGGGTGGCAGCTTTACATTGGCAAGGAAGGAGGACAAGCCTGCCTGGTACATCTTTATGTTCCTCAGTGGTGACTGTGGAGGGAGAGGAGGAAACAGAAAAGAGTTGTCTTCCTTTGTCATTTGTCATATCAGGTTTTACATGTCTTCGAGGATTATGAAGTAAGGGTTGTCTCCTCTCTTTGTGCCTCACATGTGGCTGCTTTTACACAGACCTGGTTGTGAGCTGATTCCTTTGTAAGTACCCTGTGACGCACAAAAACCAAAAGGGGAAAGAAAAGATCTCCACCCGCTCTGAGACAGTCTATTAAACTTTGTTTTCCAATTACCTAACAAATTGCTGACTAAGGACAGGATAGGGTGGTGGAAATGTGAGACCTAAAGGCACTGTACATTCCTCTTCTGTAATGACCAGAAAAAGTGGGTGTTTGTTGGTGGCTTTAGCCAATTTGCAATTTATCTTGGTTTTAGCCCAAGCAGGCTTGAAACCAAGACAAACATTCTTTGATGTAATCTAATTGTGACTAAGACCGTTTGCATAAAGCTTTCGCAGCTAGGATAGGAAGAGGAAAAAGACCTTGAAAGCATTCCAGTGGAAAAGTCATGTGCACCAGGCTTTCGGCTGCACCAATGGCGCCCAACAGCCCATTGTTTTAGTTGCAGCTTAAATTAATACCTGACAGCAAAGGAATTAAAGCCTTGCTTATTCTTGTTTTTTTTTTCCAATCATGTTTGTACAATGATAGCCTCAGGTGAAGAACTAATAGGAAAAATGCCCTTCCCTTGCTTCTATTCCCACTCCCTTCCAAAAATATATTTAATAATCTAACTTGAAAACTGTTCCCAAATACGTTAGCCAGACCAGGCTAGCCTCACAAACTAATGAAACTTCACATTGTTGGCAAGGCTGGAGACAGGGTCTGAAGAGGAGAGCAAGAGGTCCTGACGTTGCACAGTGCAGGTACAAGCAGTGCCTAATTTTTCTCATTACACAGAGCTGTGAGTCTTGCTTTTAAGAGGCTATCCCAAAGCAGACTCAGTAGCGAGACATGCATTTTAAAGCTAGTGGAGGTGTTTTTTCACCAGTTGCCCTTGGCCTAGCATGTGGAGAAACCAGGCTCAAAGGTCGGTGAAGAAGAACAAATCTAAAAGACATTCTGATCTGGATCACGCAGAAGATACAGCAAAGCTATATAAGCATCAATGTGATTTGTAACCTACTTCTGTAGGTGTCCATGCGTGTGGTAGGAGTGTGAGGTTTGGATTCTGATTTGCCTTTCCCATCCAACCCATCCAATCTACTGTAACACATTTGCTCCTAATAATCCATTATGGTTTATTTCCCACTCTTTCAATCGCAGACTCCTCCAAATTCCTGCTAGAGACTGCAGCTAGTATGGTAAAATAAGCAATTTCTGTACTAGGTATTGTAATTCAGATTTCAAATTGGCCTGAAAATTTACCAGCCCAGGTATAAAATCTGCTCATTTGACCTTTATACTTAATAATAATGAAAACATCCAGTGATATTTTACCATCCTGCCAAAATACCCTCTTCTCCAGGCCTGTGTTTGAGCCATGATTTGCAAGACAGCAATTGTAATTTCCCTAGGAATACATCCTTATGTATCTATTATTGCATTATGCTTTCAAAATTAAATTAAAGACTTTAAAAATCAAAATATTAACAGTTTAAAACTCATTCACACCATTTAGTGATGGGCTGCTCTGTAATGAACAGGTGGTATTCTGTCTACAGGACAGAAATGTTTCTTAACGAGGATGGTGAATTTTACATTTCCATCTACAACAAGAGCTTTGGGCCTCGAATGGTACCCTCTCTTTTCTGATGTCTTCCATATACTAAGTAATGATCTGATTTCAAATTTCATTCAGAAATTCATTCTCTCTGACTTCTTCATGGAGACTTACAGAGAGACAAATTACTTTTCTGGGTAGTAGCTTGTTAACCAGATGGCAGCATGAGGAGGGTGTGTAACAGGATATCGAGGTCTCCACATTCTCAGTTCTTAAGTCTTTGTAAAATAAGCCCATAACAGGCTCAGTGATTAGTTCAGGAGAATTTCTCTGGAGATCAGTAGATGGCTAACACATACACCGCGTCCTTTAGGTCAACCAAAGTGACAACTGGGAGAGAGTATCTTAACAACCCTGAACATTACAACCCAAAAGAAATGCAACACTAATTAAATCTAAGGGATTTTCTAGATGTCACTGTTCTTGTAACATTCTCAGCAAATTCTGAAAAGCTGCTATTTTTTGGAATAATGCCTTTATAGATTAATGCTGCTGATTAATAAGAGCTGTTATTTATGGTGAAAATCACACAACTGCTGGGTCTAAAGGCTTCTTTGGGACTGAAAGCTTTCTGTACAGAAAGTTGTTGTTGGGAAACAAGGGACTGGTGTGTTACTGTAAAGGATAGGTTGTAAAAGGGATGCTTAAAAGGGGCCCAATATGGTTTGGATCGCAGCCAAGGCCTTGCATAACAGGATGCCTCATAAAAGAAAGGCTTAGAGGGATATGGTTAAAAGACAGACGTTTCTTTTGAGCAGAGATGTGCCAATGGGAGGATCACTGACAAATCTTTGTTCACTATTATGTGTGCATATAATTAAAAAATGTTGGTGTTTGCAGCCGTTCCCAGATGATGTTGACTAGTTTAGAGACTCATAGCTTAAAAAAAATAAACAAATAGAATAAAATACACCAAATTCCATTCAGCCAGGGATATTTTTTCTGTGGGTAAACTGGTCAGACTTTAATGTTCTTCAAGGAGACGAAGTAGGAATGCTCCCTGAACCTTGTGACCAGGAGCACAGTGTTCAAACCTAGACATGACTGCTAATCTGGGGCAACTGTCTGGCAAAGGCACATGGCAGCATGATATCAGCCCTGGGTAGTCAGACAGGAGTTCAAAGGCAGCTGTTTACATCTAACACACAAGCCAGGAAACTGCTAATTTGGTAGCAGAGACTTTGTTGTATGTTAGAGAAAATTATTTTTGTAATGACAATGGAGGAGAACTTTTAACTCCAGCCTAATTGCCTGGCAAATGTTCGCATTTTTCTGCTTTACATTTAGAATTCACTAATACTGTTTTAGAGTAATATTATGGTGTAAATATTATGGTGTAAAACACCACTTCTGTCTCCTTTCCATTTCTAGAGGCAATGCTTTGTGTCTAGTCTCCAGAAACCACCCAACACAAGCGTGACAGGCTGACTACTAGCCCTAGCATCAAGGCTGAGGAACTGAAGGAAGACTGCCTCAAAAGAAATGTTAACACAATTTCTTTATGATTCCTTCTCACCACCATTATAATGCTTTGACTTGGATCTACTGCTGGTTTTAGTGCAATATATTTAGACTTTCTACAGCACCTTAGGGAAAAGCTCCTCTGCCAAAGCCCTGTCCAGCTCCTTGTGGTAGCTCCAGAAACAGGACCAAACCATTAATCCTTTACCAGGGCAATGAAGCAGGACTGTTGTTCCTCAGCAGCTGTGGTACAAGCTGCTTCCCAGGCACACCAAACCTTTTAGTCAATGTATGCCTTGCTACATCTAGTTGGAAAATGCCAGCACCTGGCAAAGCTGTTTCTCTAGGACAAGTTTAGCCACCAACCCTTCCTCTGGTCTCCACTGCTGGAGGGGAGCAGCTACAGCTCAACATAGCAGTTCATACACACAAGACCTTGTTGGTAGTTTTTACTAATAGTAAAATGCTGAGTACTAAAATGCTATCTGCTGCTGCCCTCTGTAAAGATTCCTGCTCCCTGGGCTTTAGAAACAAACTGAAAGGGTGAGGGATTTCATTTGGATCACAAATAAAACCTTTGCAGCTATTGAAAGTATGACAGCCTAAAAGAAGAAATAAAATATGCTATCGCGTACACTTTTACCGAAGGAAAATACAGGGGTTGCATAAAAAAGCCAGGAGATGTTATATTGTGTGCACAATGCTGACCTCTCTCAGTACCATGGGCACTAACCACATGCTCTGTGGTTAAACTCTTCAGTGATCAGGAATGAATACAGACATGGGTATATATAGCCTAGACAGGGCTTCCTCACTCTGTCAAAGAAACAATGGTTTTAACTTTGCCATGGACAAAGTAGTAAAGGAAATGTAAAGGTTTCACATCTGAGTCTTCTAATGACTTGCATCTTTCAAGCCAGAAGAGCCAGGTGAGCAAAACAGGCAATAGGATTGCAGTTTCCCATTATGTGTCCTGCTTTATACAGATGGTGGGACAAATGACTGGGTAATATGGTGCAGGTTCCATCTTTCCTCATTCACTGTCCAGGTCAGAGCTCAGGAGAAGCCCCACTGAAGGAGCTGGGGAAGGACAGATGTTCTTGGGAAAAGCAACACCAGCAACAGATGTACCTACAGTTGGCTCCTGGGCTGTGTCTCCCACTGCTGTGGGAACTATCCACCCCACCAAACCTCTGCTGCCTCCAAATGAACGAGCATGATTTGACATCTCTCTTAGAGAAGCAAGTTAAAAACTCATCAACTTTGTGTTTACTTCAGCTCTCTGAGGAGAAAGTAACTGCGAGTCTAAGAAGAAGAAATCATCTTGAGCATTCAAGGTTCATACTCAGCATGGTTCTTTGTGTGGGTGTAACACCAAGACAGCACAAGATCTTCTCAGGGATGATTACTCAGTTGCAGTGTTATAAACCCAAAGCAGATGTCCTTTCAGCATTCTACTCCACATTTACACTGTGAAGAATGAGGTGATTGGGTTGCCACGGTCAAAGACACTTCCCCAGTTCCCAGAGTGTTGTCATGAAATAAAAATATAACTGCCATTTTGCAATAGATCATTTTTTTTTGCATATATATGCCACTGGGGGTGCATCAAAGGAGATGAAAAAGTAGGACCACAGCTTTAGACTGAGGAAAGAAGAAGTTTGGTAAAGTGTTGCAAAGAACCAGGATGAAATCAGGTGGGTTATTGCCCTCTGGTGCCCATTTGATGCTCTGATTCTGGTTCTGGAAGCAGAAAAGGTTCCTCTCAGTTCCAGGAAGAAGTAGCAGCCCTTTGGTAGAATAAATCAATACTTAACAAGCAATGAAAAATCCTCTTTATACACTGGGCATCCAAGAATAACACGAACCCAATGTTTAAGTGATCTCCTTTTGATATCAGCTTTTTGTTTAAGTATGGAAATACAATTATACCATGGAATGCAAAACATACTTTCTTACAGACATGATTTAGAGGTGGACTTGACAGTGCTAGGTTAACAGTTGGACTCAATGACCTTAAAGGTCTTTTCTGAACAAAATTATTCTATGATTCTACACAGCATGCTTCCAAAATGGTGTGCTCCCATGCTATAGCTTGTGGAGTGTTTTTTTTTACTCAACAGTGAACCCCATGATAAACTGCCCAATGAAATAACAACATGTGGTGGACTGAAAGGGCTTATGGGGCCACGGAAGTGGAGAAAGCACACTAGCTGAGTAGTCAGATCTGATAGAAAGATTGGGAGCCAGACAGCTTCCAATAAATATTTTCAGAACTGCTATGAGTCCTCTTCAGTTAGACATCTGAACGCAAATCTAAACAAGGCCTGGATCCACACGCTGTAATTACCCACCTTATGTAAAGTAATTGCACACTGCAATTAACCCACCTTTAATATACTGGGGCCTGCACTTAATCTTACTGATGTCTTCTTCCATTGAATGCAATAGGTTCATATTTCAGACTAAAAAACAAAAAAAAAAAAAAGGCAGGAGAAGGAGATCCATACTGGAGTTTGGAATCAGTGCAATCAGATATTAAAATGCTGTTATTCAATATATCTGCCAAAGTTTTGATGTAGGTATTTTATTGTATACCACCAGTTTTATTCCACCAGGGAAATTAAACAAACAAACAAACAAACAACAAAAACACCAACAAAACAAAAATTTGCCCCAGCAAAACTTGCTACTAAAATCTGAAATCACCATATGCTTCTTTTTTGCTTTTTATGTATATATTTTTGTATAGTATTGAAAGTAACCATAGCATATTCTAGCAGGAGTCAGACGGGTCAACCTCTGTGAATTCAAGATAAAGCTGCATGCCTTGAAAAAAAAGTCAGGTCTGGAGACCAGGCTTGAGATAAACAGCCATCTGAAAGAAAATAGATTTGCCTGACATTGTTGTGTCCAGTAAATCATAACAAAACTTCAGAATACTGGAAAAAGGCCAGGAATTGGTGACTTACATTATTGTCTTATCATCATATTTTTGAAAGGTAAAACTATCAGTGCTGTTTATTCTAACTAATATTAACTAATTCTTAACTCATGGCTGCCCAAAATTTTCCTGCTTTAGACTGCAATGTCTTCGTTTTTGAACTATGCTGAAAAAATTGTCTGGCAGCTAAGTCAAAGGAAAAGGGAGCTGAGAAAGAAGGGAAACAGCATTTGGGAGGGCAACACGCACCTGCTCTTCTTTGTCCTTTTCCTGTAATGGAGTGATTCCTGCAGAAGCTTTTTGCCTTGTTGAAGATGAATATAAATAATGCTGCAAGAAAAAAAAAAAAAAAGGCAAATATTTTCATAGCTGTATTTTAGAACTTTTTTTATTATAGAGTTGTGTTTCTCAAAGGCTTTTTCCCAACATGTGTTTGGTGAGCACATGCAAAACCTGCAGTGCTTAATGTGAAGTGGTTAGTGCATGTCCAAGTGAAGTACAAGCTGTGATATATGGTACTGGTTTCTGGGACAGAGGCAGTCAGAAGCTGCCTGTGACTTCTGGTTTACTGACTTGGTTTCTTTGCAGATACTGAGCAGCCTGGAGAGGGGGCAGCTGCAAGTATTTGGTGCATATGCAGGTGACATGGAAAGCAGAGCCTTGGACAGAGCTCATGTCCACGTGGAAGGACTCTGACTGGTTTCTTCTGCTCTTAAACCAGTCTTAACTCAAACACCTTCATAACCCCATAAAAGAGGAATGAAGGCATCTTGCTGGGGTTTGTGGATGTCGTGCCTCACATAACACTGCCTAGGGTGCTAGTCACGGAGGATCTCCTTGGTGAGACCTCTGCATCTCTGACCAAGTTACTCCTCATGGTTAGATGCACCTTCCCCATAGCAAACATCAGAGAAGAAAACTCTTCTCTTGAATCCATTCCATAATGGGAAGAGTAACTAATTCTCAAGTGGTGATATTGCGTATCTAAACTCCTCATGAGCAGACTGTAAATAGGTCTAATAGGTTTGTATCTAAACTCCTCATGAGCACTCTTGTAAATATTTGCTTAGAGTTTCTTGCTTTGCAGGGATAGACAAAACTCTCTGCAAACCACTTAGTTTTGACCATACTTTTTTTCCTGGTACCTTGTTTCAAAACATTTTCATCAAAGACATACTTGAAGGGTTTGAAGGATGCCACTGTGTCAGTTCACAGGGTCAAATTCAGAAGTGAGCTATGTGTTAACTCTCTGAAGCTCAGATTTTGACAGAGCTGTCAGCAGCTGATCTCTCCATGCAGAAGGAGCCTGCTTATACAGGACCTCTGCAAACGGTCAGGACTGAAATGTATACGCCATCCTTGCTGATGGCGTATTGACCAGCATGGACACAGACGCTGTTAGGACAGGGTTCTGTGAAGAACAAGCTAGTTCAACCCATTTCATAACCAAACTCATACCAAACCGAGCCTTTTAGAAAGTTCCAATTTGACTCTTTTTTTACTGAAATTCTCTCTCTCAAGAGACTCTTCTGTGTTTCTGCTTTTGACTGAAAGAAAGACCACCAAATCACTGGGGAAAAGGTTATTCTCACAAAATTTCAAACCTAAAAGCAATGTTTTGGAAATCTTACCAGGAAACATTCTTGTGTGATTCCCGGCTTTCACAATTAGAGAGGATTGTGATTTATGCTAATTCAATGAAATAAATGTGTTTGTGTCAGCTTAATGCTTCAGAGGAAACCAAGAAGGTAGTGTGAGTTGGACTCAATGGTCTTTTCCAACCTAAATGATTCTGTGTTTCTATGAATCTACGTCTTTCTTCTAATAAAAATTTGGAGTGATGTTAATTGGCTTTGCAACAGGTGATGACTCCATTCTCTGTTTCTGACTTCTTTAGCAACTTGGCTCCTTACAAGGCAATTCCTTACCCTGGAGCACTTTACTAAGAGTGGACCTGGCCTCAGAAGAGCAGCAGAAACCTCAGATCACAACTATAGCAAACTTTTTTGGTTATCTGCAACCTGTGTGACAGCCTCAGACTTCACACTAAAAGTACTTGCCTTGTACACAACAACTACAACAACAAAGTGTGGACATGAACACTGTCCTCTTAGGGGATCACAGGACATAGAGCCTGAACATGGCACTTCAGAGTCCAGGGAGTGTGAAGGTCCATTGAGTGGGGTAAGTTAACAATTGACTCAGCTGCAAACATACTGGTTGTTTTTGTTGATGTAAGTCATTGTTACACATTTTTTGGTGTGAAAGTGATTACTGGAGGCAGAGCGCTCCCATGCCAGGCATTCCTATTGGTGCCAGGGCAATGCTGGACTTGAGAATCAATTAGTCACCAAATCAGTCCTGAATTACAATTATATTCAGTGACTAATTGTGTGTGCTTCAGTCATCCTTCCTCTCCATTAATGTGTTCTTGCTAATTAAGGACCCTGAGAAGATCTCTTTGAGCCTATTATATGGATGCAGGTGGGAAGGAAGGCGCTTGTGCAGAAGTGAAGGGAGAGGGAGTTAAGGGAGTTTGTAGCACAGCTAATTTTTACCATTTGTTTAATCTGTTACTAAGGGTCATTTGTCAAACTGTGGCTGCTGTTCCTGCCCCTCCTCCTCTTGTTCACAGTAATTAACAGCCTGGGAAAAAGTTATCCCCTTTCCAAAGGATGAGGAAAGAGGAAGAGTTGATGATAATGGTCCTGAAAAGTGAGGGAGTTGTGCATGGATCACTTCCCAGGACACAAAGGTTGTCTGCACACTCTGCACCCAGGAAATGAAGTTAATCAACACCTGCTCACAAGGACAGTGAAAAGATCTTCCCCACGATGATGGTGAAGATGGGGTCTTTGCTGCTTGTTTCCTGAGGCAAGTGGCTAGGCACCAACACCCAAGCAATGTGATGGGTGACTGCCTCCACAAGACTTTGTCTGAAGTTGGTGGGAGAGTTGCTCCTCCAAGGAATGGGGACTGTATTGTTCTATACAAAAGTGACTTGTCAGTTAGCCAAGGAACAGAGATGAGGCAAGCAAAGTGACAATATCACATAAAAATTGCAGAGAACATTCTCATGGTAGAAACTTCAAGTGGTGGGGAATGTGCTCCACAGGGACAAGAACCCACTGTGCTCTGCTGGGTGATGATAAGTGGTTTGTGGGACCTCTTGGTGAATGAACTTTCCAGCGAGGAGTTCAATGGTAAAGTAAATGGTGGTATATGAGATATGTGAGGCTTAGTAGTCTATTGGGTTTGTGGCAGTTTTGGAAAAAGCTAGAAAATAGCTTTGTAAATTCAATTCGATTATCACAATTTAGATCTAATTATTTTATCAGTGCAAGCAGGCAGGTCTGTCATTTTGGAAAGAATGGAGTGACATTGCCTGCAACTGAATGAGGGATGTGTCACATTAAATCTCCATAGTTAAGTTCTACTTTTTAGAAGATCTTTCATTTTTATCTGGCACAGTAGAAGCTGTGGGCATCAACTTTATATACAGCAAACAAGTGCATCTGGTTATGGAGCTTTTACAGTGATAGGAAAAAGTCAAGTCAGGAAAGGCAGCAATGTGACATCTGTAAAAGGAAGTACTCTTCAAAGAGGAAAATGTTGTATCAATGTGCCAGTCAAAAGATCAGAGCTCTCCTGTTATCCTACAGATCCTTGTAAGGATTGCAATAAGGTATTCAGTTTATTTTTAAAAATACTTGTTTAATTAACTAAAGATCAGATTTAGCTGTTGAAATTATTGTCTCAGTGTGTCTGACTTCATGATAACAAAGTGTACTTGGGAAATCTTACCTTTTCATGCATGTGAAATGTGGGGTATTTTTCTTTGAATATCTTCTAAATTTAGAAAACAAGGGAGTATTAACTGACAGAAGCATAAAAGATTATTTTCTGAGCACATTTCTCCAGACCTTTGGTATCACAAGGGGGGCTTAGGTGAGAGTTCAATCTGTAGCACTGGCTAAATTCTTGGTTTCCTGAATTTCCAGAAGGAGTCCTGACTGAGTCATGCTGTGTCATCATCCTCTTTCTTTGTTTTTTACTACTGACCTCACAGTCTTTGCTGATGTAAAAGAGGATGCAAAGAGGCAGGAGAAAGAGACATTCACCCAAATATCAACCAGACATGGCTAGCCACAACAACAGGTAATCCTCTTATTCCCTTTCAGGAACTAGTTAAACATCTTCTTAAAAGTACTTTGGTATTTTGCTTGCATTTCTTCTGTCAGAAAGGTCCTACCTTCCCTCTTGGTTTGGATCACTGGCAACCTGCTTCTGCTTCTCCTAATTTTATTCATGGCCAGTTAGCATTTTTTTGTTCTTGTGCCAAGGTTACTTTTTAGCTTAAATAGCTCTTTTTACCTCCCTCAGGTTTACTGCTTCTTGATGTATTTCCACCCAGCAGTCATATCCCATCTCGGCCGCTGCTTGCTCTTGCACTCAGAGCTAACTACAGAATCTTCCTGTGTTAAAAAAGGAGGTATAACACATTTCAACTCATAATTAAGGCAAACATTTTCAAACACAGAAGCCTAAGTCCTTGTATCTGGTGAGGCCTGTAAATAGCCTCTTACACTAATGTGAAGAGCGCTTTGATTGCCCTTTTACTCCAATGCCTAAATAAATTTATTCTTAACTAAGGTCTTGAAGTGCTAAGCATTGGCACCAACACTGGACAATGATGCCTTGATTGTTGTTTTTTTCTATTATATTTCATTACATCTATACAATCTGTTCAGAAGCATCTACATCTCACTAGACTTCTTAAAGATCCTAATGCCTATCTGAAGTAAATAAATGTTTTTTCCTCTCCATATATACTAAATGAAATCAAAGAGGACATATCAGTTCCTCAAGGTCAGAGAAAGTCAGAGGTAGACATAGGAAATGACTGGTCAAGAATTCAGACCCACAGACTCCTCCAGTGATCTTGTTCTGTCCCATTTGAAATCAGAAAAGGAAGAAGACCAGAAAAGTAGTCAAAATGTTTTCATAGGTGGTTACTGATTAAGAGGTGTGGTGATGAGGCTATGTTTAAAATTGCTTTTCCTCTTCTGTTTCTGTGCCTGTTTTATCCAGATAAAACCATTAAACACCGTGGACATGCTTTGGAGGGTACAGTTTACCCTTTCTTTGATTTTGTAAAGCTTTACACCTAAAGAACAGGAAATGTCCATCTTTCTTGTCCCATTAATCACTTTGGCTTTCATCATTTTCAGTGGTTGGCATTGGACTGGCAGTTCTCTGGGAACAAAATGACCTTTATTTAATTTTGTCTGTAAATGGCCCACTGCAGTCCTTCTTTGTGATTCATAAGTCTTCCCTTCTATAAATAATATGACGATGCAATGTCCTAGCTCTTTGCTTCTTCCTTCCTGTCAGCATCTTTCCCTAATTCTTTCTTTGTTTTTACTTATTTTTTAATGAGTAAGGTCAGAATGTACCTGTCCTATTCTTATTTAAATACTCTGGCTTCAGCTTCTTCAATCTGCTTTTATACTTTCAATTAATCTGTAATGGTAATGGGAATCCTTGGAAATTATTCACATTTATTTACTGATTTAGATTTACTGCTAATGCCCTGCCTTGAGTTCTGGTCTTAGTCTATCAATCCTAGCTTCTCCAGTTACACAGGCAAAAATGTAAAAAATTCTTTAATTTATTGCAGAGATTTTAGGTTGTCTTTCAAGTGGCTTCTTCTCATATTTCAGAGAATGCAATGAAAATCAAAGGCACTTCAAGAGAAGATTTCAAGTGATGGCTAAGTCCTTGAAAATGGATAAAGAATTAAGTAACAGACTTCATTAGATGTAACTGTACAGTTTTGGAAAAGTTTGACTTTTTATTTACATTGGCTGCTACAATTCAAGATTTAAAACACCTCTTCATGACACAGACTTCCATCTATACCGGGTTTTTTTCTGCAAAAGTCCATTCTCTCTCCACTGGCCCCCATCTCCATCCCCACAGTCCTTTCTTCTACAGAAATATCTGCCTTCTTCATACCTGGCCACTGTTTCCAGCTTCTTGTGGCCTCAAGTTGAGTGTTGGCTTGTAAGAGAAATTAATGATAAAGAAACATGACCTAGGGGCACTTTTGCTGAACTCATTGGTTATAGCTTACTACGGATAAAAGGCGAACATTTAAGCTGAGGTTACTCACTCCATTTCCACTGACTTCCAAGAGGCTCCAAAACGTAAGCTGAGCTGGGCTGTGCTACTCTTGGAGTTAGACAGACATGAGTTGATCTTTAATACCCAAGAGAATGGACGGAGGTAAATACTCTGGCTCCAGGTTGCCTTCTTGACACCCCTGGCATGACAGAATGATGATGATGCCTGAGCACATTCTTACTTTCTGCATATGTTGCTCTGTCCTGGAGATACCCACACTTCCATCTCTCCCTGTTTGTGTGCTTATATCCTTATCAGAAGTTCAGCAGGCTCTGGGGACATGGACACACTGGTGGCCACTTATGTGCATTTTTGAGCTGTCAAAATTGGGATGTGAAGTCAGCCACTTCGTCATATTCCACAACTTATTTAGAGCAAAACCTTCCAATATCACACATTTTCACAGCCATGTGAGAGCTGGTCAAAGAAAGATTTGGAAGAACAGGGAATTGAAGCTAGAAACTTGAGATAAATTTGAGAATGTTGTGGTGCAAACTTGATAAGTCATTTGTTTTGAAGAAATGTCATGGCAAGGTGATGTTAGTTCACAGTGGCAACATAGTGTTCTTGCATAGGACTAGCATTAAGATTAGTTCCCAATGGATCACCAGTTATACATCTTTTGGGCACTATATTGTCATTTCTGTTTGTTAGTTGGTCCTCTTGAAGCCAACGGGTAATTCTGTAAGCTGCACCAGTTTCTAGTTAGCAGGTATCTACTCAAATCTTAGCCAAAGACTAAGAAATTCTGTCTTGTTGTTCTGAGAGAAACAAGTTTCCTCTCCAGTGCTTTGACAAAAGTAGCTGGCATCAGACAAATGGAGTGAGATCCTCCAGGTCTTGTGAGGAAAAAAAAGCTGAACCTGTATCTTCCTCCGGTTCAACTATGTCCATGGAGCACGGCAGCAGGCAGTGCAATTAAACTACAATGAAATAAAACAGGACATGCCCTATTCCAAAACCATGGGGTGGAGCTCCCTGGGATCTGTGCTCCCACCACTGTGGAAACGCTTCAGAGCACTTGATGGCTGCCTATTCTACCCTTCCCTCTGTCTGCTTGGTGTTCTTCTTCAGCAAATATTTTTCTGTGTCTTCTCTAGGATCCTGTGGAACAAATAACCCCTCCTGAGAGCAGTTCTGAAGGTGGAAAGGATCTCTTTATCCAAGTACAGATTCTGCTACCAGGTTAATGTAAAAATGCCACTGGGACATATCTAGGCCCTTTTAATGTCTGTGTCCTGGAGGGAAAAAACAAGATGTTGTTATTTTGCAGACTTTTGTGTAGTGGGATTGGTCCCACTTTGCATGTACACACACACACCGGAGTCATAATGCAAAGGTCAGTGGGCCTGAGAGCATCGTGCAGTACAACGGGGAAGGGCAGAGGGGATTAAGGAGGGTAAATAATAATAACAAATGAGTAATAATGTTTTACAAAGGCAAGTGCAAATCTACTCATTATGGTTACACTCTCAGTTAATATGCCAGTGGCCAAGACACAATCCTGGGAGATAATCCACCTAAAGACAGAGCCATTAGTATACGACACAGTCGCATCTTCTCCCACAGACCAACTTAAATAATATATAGTTAATGTGGTGACAGGTTCAGGGAGTGGGGACTCAAAGAGAAAAGAGAGACCCAGACCATCACTTGAGCTAGGGAGACACTCAGATTTTATTTCAGATATTAGCAACACTTGGAGTGGCTGCCATGTGATGAAAGAGAAAATTTAACCTGCCTTGCACAGTGGATTATTCCAATACTGCTGGAAAAAATGTCCCATTTTCATAGTTTTAGACATTAGCACCAAAAGGTCTTTCTGCTTGCTGCTTGACATGCCTGAATGATCTCTCGCCTTAAAAACCTGCATGGAGGTGAATAATTTTTATAGTTCTGCTTTAATTTTTGCCTAAACAGCACATACATGTTTGTAAACAGCTCTGCACTTCACTTCTCTCACAGCTACAAACACTTACAACCCTTCCAGTCACCCAGCAACACATTCTTATTAATATCCTGACTTAACATGCCATCAACTTTGCTGTCTATTGCTGCCTTGTCAGCTTAAAAATTAAAACTTGGAATACTTTTCAGAATGAAGACTGGTTTAATTTTGTCAGTATCAGGTAACAACATAAGCTGTAAACTAGGGACAGATTCATTACATGTTTCAGAAGCTTATGAACTCAGTTTGTTCAGGTGTGTACAAAGCAAAATTCTATTATTGAGGGAAAATTTTTCCCAATTTGCTGTGATAAATTAAAACCTAATTTTAAGAGGAGTGAGAAACCTCATGAAAGAGTTTTTAGAAACCTTTATGAAAGGCTTTTAAATACATACTTACAAACTTCTATAAAGTTTACTCTGCTATATTTTTATAAATATGTATTTCATTTTAGAGGTAATCACATGTGGAGGGATTTAGACCCCATGTATTTGACAGAATGTGAGCAGAAAGACTGTATTCCCAATACAAATATTGAAGCCAGAATAAGGGGCTTTGGGGTGAGACAGGAGGATGCCCACAACCAATCTGAAAGACACACAGTGGACTTGGGAGTGCTCTGTCAGAGAGTTGTGTGTTTCCAGGCCATGAATGTCACCAGCTTCAGTTGTGCTGGTGTTTTATATGATTTCTAGATTAGGCAACATAAACCCAAATGCTCATGCAGAAATTTTAATGTAGTTCTTTCAGAAAATATCTTTGCCTTTCACAGGACAATGGAAAGAAGAAAGAAATGAAGGAAAGGGGAAGGGGAAGGGGAAGGGGAAGGGGAAGGGGAAGGGGAAGGGGAAGGGGAAGGGGAAGGGGAAGGGGAAAGGAGAAGGGGAAGGGGAAGGGAGAAAGGGGAAAGGAAAGGAAAGGAAAGGAAAGGAAAGGAAAGGAAAGGAAAGGAAAGGAAAGGAAAGGAAAGGAAAGGAAAGGAAAGGAAAGGAAAGGAAAGGAAAGGAAAGGAAAGGAAAGGAAAGGAAAGGAAAGGAAAGGAAAGGAAAGGAAAGGAAAGGAAAGGAAAGGAAAGGAAAGGAAAGGAAAGGAAAGGAAAGGAAAGGAAAGGAAAGGAAAGGAAAGGAAAGGAAAGGAAAGGAAAGGAAAGGAGAGGAAAGGGACTTTATACTAAAAAAATTCTTTTTAAGAAAGAAAACAGGTGGCCTAAAATGACTATGGCACTTGAGCCTGGCAGGGATTTTCAGGCAATTTGTCTAAAATTGTGTCTGTTGCTAATTAACAGCCTGAACTCTTCCCCAAATGCTCTACTTTTTTGGAGACTCAGGAACAATCACTTATGCAGAAGAGGAGACACATTCACAGCTGTACACTATTTTCAATCAGATTTTAATGTTTCGTGTGCTGCTCTGAAGTCTGCTTTTTAAAGTATTTTGTCCCCATTTGTCTGCCTCTGATCCATGTAGAGGTCTGATTCACCAACCTTGTCTCCCTGTGGTGCCTTTTCCAGCAGTAGAAGTGGAGTAGCAGGTCTTACAGGCCCAGCATTGCTCTGTTCAAATAAGACAAAAATCCAGATGTGAAATACATAGGAAGCAGGTCAAGCTTTTAAAATTATCAGAGAGCAGGGAGCTGAGCAGAGCATCTACAAGTCATTAAATCTTCGATTTTCTGCCTTTCCTTGAGGCTTCCCTTCATTCCCTTTGGGACTAACAGAGAAATCGTACTTGCTTCAAATGCTTTGTACACTTGGAGTAGAAAAACTGCTGCAGAAAAGGAAACAAAACCCTGGGATAAATTCTCTCAGATAGCCAGGCAGAACTTGCTGAGAGCCATAAGTCTCACTGCAAGCTGGCTTCTCAGTGCCATGGAAAATGGCAAGGCAAACCACCACCAATGCTGGTGTCCCAACTGGGGTGCCCCAGGATGCAACACCTCCTACCAACAGACACTGCTGCTCCCTGGCGTGTCTCCCGTCACCTACATGGTGGTGGTAGCAAGAAAAGACACTTTGCAGAAAACTTTGAGCCCCTTGAGCATTGCAGAAGAGCCACACTGGAGGCAGCTCCATGCCACTTAACTGCCCATGCATTTACACTTGCTTTGCAGCCTACACAGAGATCTCTCCCACTCACCACATTAGCTAGTTTGGACATAACAAATAAGAAGGCAGTCACAGATAAAGTGTAACCCACCTGCAATATACTTTTTGAGACTGCTGCTCTGCCCTGGCCTACAAACCGAGCCTCTGTCACCGTTGGCCAGCCTCTGCTGTTGCTGGTCTGTGGTCCTTGGAGGGTCATGTTCAGGCAGGAGAATAAGGAGTTGAGACACCAGAGAAGTGGGAAGTTGGAAGAGTGAGAGTCCCTAATGATAAAGTTGGCTGAAAACCCTCTTGCTGACAGTGCAGGGCTGGTAAGGGTGAACCTGTTGAAACAAGGTCTTGCCTCCTTCTCCTTCATCTGCCCTAACTAGGAACATGCTGTACCTGGTAGCTCTTAATCAGAGAGGATCCAGGCTAAGTGTCCTGTCAAGATGCTGTGTGATACTTGGTTGGACATGTGCAAGAGACTCACCATGGGTTGACAGGTTTAAAAGCTATAAGCTAACAAGCTGTATAAAGCTCTGCTATTCCTCAACAGTGCCACACAATCTGAAGTGTTACTGTGCTTTGTCAGTGCCTGCTTGGGCCACCTTTGTTGCTTTTGGTTTGGTTTGGTTTTCTGCATTGCTTTCTGCCTGCCATGTTGTGGTTTGATAACCATGAATCCCTGCAAATATGACTGCCCTGCTGACAGAGGCCCTGCTCTTCCAGGCAGGGATCAAAAACCCTCTCATCTCCTTTTTCACACCCCCATGAGAGGGGCTACAGTTTCCTCTCTTTACAAACTTTTGCTATGTCAAGCAGTACTTCTTCCCATCTGAGTCCCAGGCCAGGATATTTCCATCCATTTTGATTTTTTTTGCCTACAGTTACTGTTGGAGCAGCACCCCAATGATCTGCCATTAAAACCAAAACGTTTGGTTTTTGAAGCATGTATGTAGTGAAAGGAGACTGCTCTACTCCTGTGCAGCAGATTTGGCAGGGAGAAATCCCCTTTTTTGGCCATTCATCTCAATATTGCATTTCAGGACACAACAATTTTAACTCCTGAGCTCTTTACATGCTCTGAGATCTCCTCTTCCTCTTGGTGCTTCTTGGTATGTGCTGTCTTTGCTTCTGTTTTTTGAGTTCATTGTCAACTTGGTTTTTGATCCTCTTTTTATTTCCCTGTCTTCTATAAGGTGACTTCAGTTACACCTTCAACTGCAGAAGCAACCCTGTGTTGACCAACTTGACTCTCAGTCTTGGTATTCAACACTTCTGCTTGTTCCTGTCTCCTTCTATCTGGCTGTGCAGAGTCAGAATGACAGCCACTGAATGCTCTCCTTTGCAATGCTCCTCTTGCCTCTCTCACTAATATTAACTTCTCTGTCACCTCTTCATGTATCTCCACTGTCAGATTTTATCCCTCCCTTTCGCCTCCCTTTTCATCACCCTGGCTTGTTACTGGAAACTATTGAGTATTTTCTTCCTTTCCAGCATTTTGTTTTTCTTCCTGTGCTTCCTAAAACGTCTGTTTCCCAGGCACTGATTAACTCTTGCTTTGCTCTTTCTCAATTTCTCCTGTCTGCTCTGGAAGGATTTCACACAGACTGTCTCTACCAGCACTGTCTTTCCGTTCTCCTCAAACACATCACTCCCCATGTGAATCTCCCAGACTCTCATTGACACCTCAGGATAAGGTGAAGTTTCCTGCCTTTCTCTTTGAAGTTCCACACAGTTTCTCTCCTGCCAACTTCCTTGCTTTTGTTTTGCTTCAATCCTTGTTCCATTTGAACTCTTCGTGGATATCCTCATGGACAGTACACTCTTCTACACTTAATATACTTAAAGGGCTTTCAAGATTCATGTAGTCAAATTTCATTTTGTTCTTGGACTCATATCTTCAACAAGAAGTCTGGTATCCCTGCTTGTTAATATTGTTTCATGAAAGGGGCCTTTAGGAAAGATGAAACATTAAGAAAAACACTGAATATCATGGCATGTTTTAAATGCCAAAATTCAAAGCCACAGCTTTGCTGTACTGAAGGTCCATGCTATTTTGGTTTTGTCTCAGATGCTGGGTAAGCACATGGTTAAACCTTGACTGCGTACCCAGTTTGTGCTGTTGATAATCCATAAGAGAAAGATTGCTGTGCTTCCCATTGCCTCACTCCCGATGCTAGCACAGCCATCTCCATTGCCCTCCCAAGGAAAGGGGCCCCACTCTGCTACAGCTAACAATTGCTGTTTCTTAATGGCGAATACCATTCATCTAAACCAGAAGCCTGAGGAAAAGCAATTTTAGGTTCACTTCCTAGATAAGAAAGAAAATTCCTTCCTGTTACTGATTCCATAAAAGAGAATGAGCTAACCTGCAGAGTCTGATAAAGTCAACCCTCTATTTCAGCTCTAGCTGTGGGCTATGTTAGCATAGAAGACAGGCAGCTCACAAGCGATTAATGCAAGAGACACACAAGAAATAAAATGATTTGGTTCTTCCACTCCGCTGAGGGGAACTGTCTTGGTTTTCCAGTACTGAGACTGCCATGATACTCTTGATGATACTCCTGCAGTGATTGTCACTCATAACTTTCTGGGTAAGTCACTTGGGAGCAAAAGTTTCTAAGATTTCAGATTCTCCTGGCTAGTCCTGAGGTCTTTTTTGTCACTCATCAGCATTCCCACAGCCATAGGTGTTTGCTCAGGGACAGAGGTAGGACAATATGGTTCATCCCTCCATTGGTGCTGCACAGTGTTCCCCGTCTTGGTCAGGCATGCAGAGCAGGGTGGCTCCTACTGCTCTCTCTTCCCAGCTATGATGACAGGCACAGGTCAGAAGTTGGGGTATGTGTGTAATTTGACAAATGAAATACAATATCAACTCATACCTATATTTACAAGGAAATGGACATAGATGTTACTCTCTGAGCATCCTCCTGTGTCCCCATGGGTCTCACATCATAAATGTTTTTGGAAAGCATGTACTCTGCTCCTTTGCTGTCACTGATGCTTGTGTCAGTGTTTGTTTTACCTTGTTTTGAGCTTAATGATTGGCAAATCCCAGAGCAGCAGCTGGACCAACTTGCTGTGCACCCAGGCAGTGAGGGGGATGCTGCTGAACAGCAAGGGTGACGGCTTGCTTGAAGGCCGGTGACAAGTGGTACAAGAGTGGGAAATGTGTTTTCCAGATACCCAGATTTATCCACTTTCCCTCCTTTCTCTTTTAAATTTTCTTTCCATCTGGCTCATAGGTAGAATCATGTACATCAATACACACACACAAATGCAGCAAGCGTCTTTGTTTGCCAATCTGTGCACAGACAAACCCTTAGACTTCTTTTTCTTTTTCTTTTTTCCACAAAGATGAAGTGAAAATGTTCTTATGTATGGATTTTGCAGGAAACAGGAAGTGGGTGACAGCGACCAGGGCTGTGACCTAGCAGACCTCGCTGTCTAATGTAACGCGATCTCGTGGCACTTGGGAGAAAAAAGGGAAGAAAAGTCTGGCCCTGGGACTGCAAATCACAGGCTGTGATGACAAGAGGGGGCCTAATAAAACTCAGCACCCTTCACTTTTAAATGAAATGAGTGGGGAAGGGGAGTGGGGAAAGAATAATTTATTGCCTAGAGATATCCTGGGGTATCGCTTTCCTAGAAATGCCTTTCATTGACCTGTGGAGCTTCAGTGATGGAAAATGTGAATACAGCTTGGAGCAGTTAAGGTCTTCATTTGAATTAATTGTAACAGCTACAACAACAAAATTTAAGCAGTGGAAGATGGAGATGAGAAGGACTTACATCACCCCAGATCCTGTCTTTTCACCTCGTTGCCACCTTCCTGAAGGACTGCAGCACTGCCAGAAAAGAAAGACTGGGATCTCTAGGTGGCTTGGATGACATGGATGGCATAGGTATACGAGACAGAGAAAACATGCTCAGACTTCTCTGACCACTGATTTCTGACTTTGTGTTGACAAAGCCACAGGAGCAAATGAATTTTACTGAACAGTGTTGCTATTTGTTGGCAGGTTGGTCTGGTTTTGCAGTGACTGTGATGAAGACAAATTTGGCTTTAAGATATGCTCTTTCAGGGATGGAGACTCACTAAATGAACTCATTTGATGGGAATGGGTGCAGAGTCCAACAGCAACTTGGCAAGCCAGGACATGCCAGGGCTCAGGGGGGCTCCTGAATCCCTCATTCAGTCACTTCTGTTTTCATTGCTTTATTATGTTGAATATTGGGGAATTGTGCTGTAACTTTAAAATAAAAACAAGCCAAGAGTAATGGACAAAATTTGGGGTCTTCAGAAATTCTGCTGATATAGGCAGTTGCAGTACTGAGAAACTAACATCTCTTTGCAACTACAAGTACAAGCTGCAAGCCACAAAATCACCAGTCCCCACATAAGACACTGCACAAACTCCTTTCTGGTTGAGCTGTAAATGGATGGCTTTCCCAAAGGATTTTGATAGCTCTACTCCTGGAGCCAGAATATTTTTAATTACATTAAATATAAGAGAAGATGGAAAGGAAAATTAATTAGGAGATTTATTTTGTTTATTTGATCTTACTAGGTGGTTAAGCTCAATTTTTATTGAATCTTTAGGCAGACATTTTGGGTCGTTTAAACTGTCTGATTATTGTTATATTTCTAGTAGGGTGAACACCAAAGAAGAAATGAAAGATAATGAAATGAACAGAGCCAAGTGTGGCTGTGCCCTAGAGCTGTCCCATCTCAATATACAAGCTGTGTTTCATCTCTCCAAAGCAGAGATTTCAGGACTCAGCTGGCACCAATAAAGAGGTATCACACTGGGAGAGAGAGCTGTTGCTCTGCTGGGCTGCTGTCTGCCCCCAGCCCCCTGCACAGGGGTGAGGGAGGAGATCTATATCTCCAGGAAGAATTTACCTCCTGGATATAATAGGTATAAACCCATCCACTGCATCCCATTGAACTGAAACTGCAGAGCTTTTTGCATGCCTCAGGAATAAAAGCTGGCCAGTTCAGGGCTGTGTTGGGTACAGCAAGCAGGGCAGCTGCTAAAAGCACAACTGTTTTCTAAAGCACCTGTTAAAATCTGCCCTCAGCAAGCTACGCCACTGTCACCACCACTACTGCCTCCTCTCCCACATGGTCACACCTCTCCTCCCCCTCCTCCCTCCCCACTGCAGTGTCTCATGAGCCTCTCCCTAGCCCTCCCTATCCCACCCTGGAACAGCTTCCCAGTCAGCACATGAACCAGGTGCTCCACAGGGTAAAAAATATCTCTCTATGTATACACACATCTCACAGTCTTATGAATGTCAGAAAGTTGTTTGTCCCCAGGCGATATTCCCTGTTGTGATAATTTACATACGCTCTGGTTGCTTGTGCTTTCTATGCCAGGCAGCCTTTGCCCCTGGGAAAGCCCAGGGAACAGGAAAGCTGAGGTGTCCACCCTGCCGCACTGGTCCCTGCCAGGGCTTCCCTCTACGCTCTGCGTGGGTCACAAAAAATGCTGCCTCTGCTTGTGGGGCTCTTCAAAGCATCTTTGCATCCTGCCTAAGCAGATCCCAATGGTCAACGTAGTTTTCTGTGCAGTTTAGCTGCAACAAAGCACTGTTGACTTTTCCTTCAAATTCAGATTGAAGGAAAAAAGTTGAGGACTTTCACACTCTAAAAAAGTTCCACTCAGACTGAGCCAAAGTTTTCAAGGTAATATCTTTGTGGATTTTTTTCTGTATACCAGATAATTGACATATCATGTTCCAGGCTGGGACTTAGAAAATATCTGCAGAAGAGCTTCTCACACAAGATTTTAACTTTCCATTCCTGACTGTAATCCAGAAGGGTAGCAGTCACTTTATGTTTGAACACTAAAAGTTAACTGGACAAAAGCAGAAGTCTTTGTCAGGTTGGGTTGTTGCCAATCAGCTGCATTGGTTGGTACTGTGGAAAACAGGACAGTGTTTATGGAACAGAAGTTTCAATTGCATACTATATTGATATGAAACTTCTTTGAAAACTAACAGGATTCTTCCTGTCAGATATACTATAATATTAGCATTAATATTTAGTGTTGAAAGTACTCTTTGGAAGTAATGTTATTGTTAAATTTTTTTAAGCATTTAATCCTGTACATTGCATGGGAGAACATATCTCCCTTCTCCTAGATATACATGCGCTACTGTGGGAATACCAGAGATGTTCAGAAATGCAACGCACCTGCAGATCTGTTAAAGGGGTGATATCCAAGTGCTGCCAGGGTGGAGGTAACATCTGGTTAAACATTAACATGGGGTTCAGTTCCATCGTTTTACAATGTGTAACCTCCTGCGAGTAAACGATAAGCTGTTCTGGGTGCAGCCCCAGTTGCCAGGTACTTATGTTTCATGTTGTTACTGTTCAGAGGAAAAGCAAGTAACTGCCATTTGAAAACAAGTAAGCAGAAAAGATGCTGCCTACTGATTTCTTACTCAAGAAGATGACCATTGCACTGGAAACTATGTTGCACAGTTCAGTATTTTCTGTGTATTTTTAAGGCAACAGCACAAGATGCTCAATCAGAAACAGGGAAAACTACATGGCACTGTAGGACATAAATGCCCATAAGGCACTGCCTCTCTTTCCTTAAATCATGCAAGTATTTATCCTTCTCTTCCTCCTCCCTGCTTGCCCCTCATCCCCCAGTACAGAGTGTTAAAAACAAGAGTGCAGAGCCTGGAGCTGCCTGCAGCTCTGGCCAACCAACACAAAGTGCCAGGCTCTGGTAACTCAAACATCCTACATCCTTCTGAGTCCCTGACTTGGTGGAGGCAGGGGGCAAAGACAGCCCAGCTTCTGTTTGTCCTCTCGAGATACAAAGTGTGACAGGATCCAGGAAAAGGTTAAGTATTCTTACAGAGGCCTTTTGCAGTTATGCTAACCAGGACAGATGCTGCAATAGCCATTAATCTCTGTGTTCCAGGCTGTAAGCTCATCAGGGGCTGAAGTCACTGTCTGGCCTCTCTGAGCCCTGTGGAGGATTGTGCAGTCAGCGGCCACGTTCATCATCTGAGGTGAGAGGGAAGGGCGTCACCTTCCTCTGCAGCATCCGGCACCCACTCTGGCCAGCAGCAGGATGCCGGCTGCAGTGGATGTGGCCGTGCTCCAGTATGACAAGAGTTACATGCCCTCCACTGAGATAAAACAGCAGATGCAGCCAGACGTCACCACTAGCCATGCTTTCCCCTTTTGCAAGAACTCGTGGCACGCTTGCCAACACTTTTCACCATCCCCCGAGAAGTTCAATCTTTAGATAGTTTCTTGCCACCCTGGGGGTCCTAGCCTGCTTCCCACAGACACCATGGTGAATTTGTTGCCATCATGTCCCATGAGTTTGTGATCCTCAGTATCTAGAGACTTTAAGATGCAAGATCAGGCAAGAGGATACAGCAGCTGCAAAGCTGCAGAAAATAATATACAGTTCAGCGCTGCTGACAGGTACTTGCTTTCTGACCTAAATTTGAAATTACTTCATCACTCTTTAATATGAAGAGGTCTTGTGCACTTAATTATTGGGCTTCTTCCTTTTGTCCTTTTTATATGTGTGTGTGCACATTTCAGTTGTCCTCTTCCTCCCCTGTTTTTCCCTCCACCTCACATCAGTGTACACTGCAGACTTCCTTTGGCACATTTATAACCTGCCAGAAGGGAAATGTCCTGGTTACATGTCCAACTCTGCAAGCTGCCTGTACATTTGAAGCAGGGAGATTATGGTCTGCACCACAGGTCACCACCACAGTTCACATCTACACTCATTGACTTTGTGACAAGTCTGATATGAAGCCTGCAGTCACTTACTTCATTACTTACTTATTAAATAACATGAATTATTATTGTTGTTATTATTATTATTGTAATCAGCGTGAGCTGCTGACAGTAGATGCCTCTCTGGAAATAACTCATTAATCATGAGAGTTGTCCATGGGAGGAGTCGCCCAGAGCCCTGATTCGGCAGCACTTACGCAGCAGGATGCCCGTGTTATCAGTGAGGAAATCCCCATGCTTAACTCTACGTACGCAAGTGTCCTCACTAGTTCCTGAAGGCAGGAAAAAGAGAAAGTCCTACCCATCCTCATTCAGTGCTCTTAGTAAGGTTTGCTACAGTAAGATGTTCCTGTTTGCTTCTGCCTTTCCACATAGTAAGGGAGTCGATTTGCCCTCACCCAGACTGAAAATGACCCTCCAGCAGTCCCTCACAAAACTTTGTTTTCTTTATTTTGTCTCTTTTTAAAAATGTTTTGTATATATAAATGCCTGTAATAAACAATAGTCCTGGATCCTTACAGTTACATGTGAAACCAAAGACTTTATTGTAACAGTTAAGATTTTCTGAATTTTTTTGCCACCACACTATTATCACAGATGTTATACAAAAAAAAAAAAAAAAAGCTTATAATCCAATCTGTTCCTTTGACTGATGTACAGTTGTATCTCCATGACCAGTATATGTCTAACCACCTGGTGATTAATAGAAGTATAACTTGGGAAGACTGCCTGATACAGCAAAAATACAATGATCGTTCTTTCTGGATTTGTACATATGTTTTCCACTGTACGATATTATTTCCACACCTTTCAATATTTTCATCTTTTTTTTCCAGATTTATAGCATGGGGCTAGGCATGGAGATCCCAGAGAAGTTCAGCTTAAGAACTCAGAGATAAAATAGAGAAAGCTTTATGGTTGTCCTATTTTTGTAAAGTTTCTTGTTCAGTACTAGAAGAAAGGCGGTTCCAAATATTGCTTGCTGGTTTATGAGATGCTTTCAGAATCACAGAATCTTAGAATGGTTTGGGTTGGAAGGCACCTTGAAGACCATCTAGTCCAATCCCCCTGCCATGGGCAAGGACACCTTCCACTTGACGATATTGCTCAAAGCCCCATCATAGGTGACTTGCTTTCAGCCACTACAAACGGTAAAATGCCTCCAGACCACCACCAAATCCAGAAGGCTTCTGGGACTGGCTTCCCTGGGAACTGTCAGCACTGTACCTTCAATGAAAGCAGAAACACTTTATACGGCCTCAGGATTCTGCTCTTCATTTGAGAAGTATATGAAGCTCAATACAGATGGTGAAGTATAAAGCAACCTCATTTGCTTAGGAAAAAGGAAACACCAATGAAAATTATCTGCCTGCAATGAGAAACAAGATAAGAAAGAGGACTGTTTTCTAAAAGTGTATTAAATGTGTCACTCCCAACTAAAGTACAGTTACCTGAACAGACATACATTTGTGAACTCAAGTATGGAAGTTTCTACTACCTATAGATGTAACCCAAATATGAATATAGTCAGATGGGGTTTGTCTGGGTCAACAGGCTCTGGAGGCATTTGCTGGGGAGGGGGTGCTGGACCACCCTTGTGTCCCTGATCACTGGCATGACTGCATGGGCTCCCTGACATCTGTGCAGCAAGTGCAGAGGTGCTACCACATCTAGGCAGAATATGGGATTCCCGTTCCTGGTTCTGCTAAGAGAAAGTCCCACCTGCCCACTTCCAGTTATTAAAGTACTGAAAACTAAATAAAAATAAACCTGCCTAGTGAAAGTACCTGGTGAACTATTTAATTTGCGGTTTATTTTAATCCCAGAACACAAGCCCTCTACTTTCCATGCTCCAGTGTTTCTAAACATTTGAATGATGTTTTTAAATGCATTTACCCTCTGTTTGTCTCTCATCTATAACATAATTTTGTTAATTTTTCCCCACAGTTCTCAGTTTTCTGAATCCTTATAATTTCTTTCTTCTTACCAGGTTTTTGTATCTCACCCAGTTAGGCATCATCTCTACACTAGTTAACATGTCATTAATTAGTTTCATGGATCATTGACAGATTATTTGAATAAAGATGCAAAGTTTGCTTAAGCCAAGGTAAAGTTTCTCACTCGTTTTTGTGTGTTGCAGATCAAATCTCAAAATTTGTCCTCAAATAAATCTGTTCAATTGCAGTCTCTTGACAGACACCTTCCTACAACTTGATATACAGGCATGGTACCATTCATGCATGCTTTCATTAATGCCACTTGGCAATATGTAGTCCCTCACGTCTGTGTTTGTGGAAAGCCTATCTGAACTAGTTTTTAAGTGCTGTTCTGCCTCATGAGATGATATCAAAGGACTTAGTAAATTAAAATCTATTGCATATCCCGTATCACTGGCTTTGAAAAAAAAAAAAAAACAAAAACAACAAAACAAACCACCAAAGACTCTGTATTAAGCACCACTAATGATTTCCTGTCCCTTGCTGCTTCAATCTGGTAAGTCAGAGTTGCTCTGGGACAGGACCCTGCTCAGAAGGGGTATCGGCACCCCCAGTCCTATCACCTGAGCACACCAGCCCCATCCCTGCATGGCCTGTTCTACCTGACATACAACCCAAGGCACGGGTTCATTGCCATACATTAAACCCTCCCTTCTCCCCGTCCTCGTGCCTAAGCTGCCTTTTCACAAGGATTGATCTCCTTCAACATCCCAGTTGGGAGCAAAGCCTTCAGCTGCTTCACAGTTTGGGGTGCATTGAACATACTGGTGTTGCAGGGCACTTGCTCTTCTCTGTGCAACTGTAGAAAGGGAAGGGAAGGGAAGGGAAGGGAAGGGAAGGGAAGGGAAGGGAAGGGAAGGGAAGGGAAGGGAAGGGAAGGGAAGGGAAGGGAAGGGAAGGGAAGGGAAGGGAAGGGAAGGGAAGGGAAGGGAAGGGAAGGGAAGGGAAGGGAAGGGAAGGGAAGGGAAGGGAAGGGAAGGGAAGGGAAGGGAAGGGAAGGGAAGGGAAGGGAAGGGAAGGGAAGGGAAGGGAAGGGAAGGGAAGGGAAGGGAAGGGAAGGGGGAGAGAAGATGTTAGCAAGGAAGAAAGGTCTTTCCCAGCTGTTGTGGGATATTGGGAAGCAGATTAAAAGTATAATTGGGTGTGTTTGGTTTGGCTTTCATTCCTTTTTAAAATAGGAGGTGGTCTGCACAGATTTGCCCAGTGTGACTCACTCTTTTGACCAAGGGTTAACACAATGACTTGGAAAAGCACAAAAGCCTTCTCTTTCCCTAGCAGGAGTGAAGCACAGTACTGCCCACCTGCTTCTGTGCCTCTACCAGCTTTTGAATTGAAAGCAAGAGAAGAAGTAGGAACATCGTCAGGCTGGGTGCTGGGGGTAGAATCTTGGACTGCAGGGCTGGTCATGATGCACAGCAGCCTGTCCCCCATCCCCTGCTCTCAATTCCTCACACCGTCCAAAGCCCCTTCCTATGTCCCCTGAAAGAGCTCTGCCTCTGGCTGATTTACAGTCAGAGGTTTTGTCCCATGGTGTGTAATAAAGCCAGGTTTATTGTTCTTTTTCATTTCTGCATTACAATTTTCTCTGACCCCTTGGCAGCCATATTCAACTCCCTAGAGATCTTTGCACATGATATTGGAAGTTTACAAGCCAGCATTTTTTTTTTTTTTTTTTAACAAAAGTAGATGCTATTTACTAACTACAGGCATTGCTATAGTCCTCTGTAAATACCATCAAGTCATTATTTACAACAGTGATGCACAGTTAGTTGATCCACATTGATACTGTTTCTTCAGCGTGAAGGTTATTTTGCATGGCAAAGGTTACACATATTATTACCTTTGATGATTAAATTCATATACTGTTCAATTCAGTTTTTCCTTTCAGGGTTCTGATTTTCCTCGGCATTTACATCCTATCATGATTGAGCTCAGTGGGAATGGGAGTTGCTGGCTGACCCACAGAACAAAGTCCTTGCCTAGTTTGCATATTGTTTCTCATTATTGAGAAAGCAGAGATAAACAGAATATGGACCTATTCTAGTTTTGATTAATGCAGACTAATAAGAAGCACATTAACTGTAAAAAGGAGACCTGGTAAAAGATTCTACAGGAGGAAAATCTATTGGCAAATAGTGGCAAGAAAGCTAATGCATTAAGGTCCCTTTTATATGAACTAACAAAGGAAAATCAACTTCCAGCTAGTGAAAAAAACTAAAAGCTTAAACTTGTGAAGGAATGGAGGAGATAATACTTTGGTATTTTATCTCCACTTTCTGCATAAGACATGGCCACTGATGAGTTCCAAAAGCTTTTAGGCTGGTCCTCACCCTTTCCCAAAACCTTCTGATTAATTGGAATCCCCCAACTAGTTCTGGTGGTCTGGATGATTTTGCCAGTTACTAACAAGTTAATCTGTGTGATTTTCCTTACTTGGTAGAAATATTAGCCTTCCACTGTGGCCGTGCCCAGTACCATGAGCCACTAGGTAGATACTTTCCTTACTGAACAGAAAATGCAGCTCCACTGACACAGTTATGTATGAAGCCTAGCTTCATAGGATCACAGTGATTTAGGTGGGAGATCTCTACACCAACTCCCTGGTACAAACAGGGCTTTCTTGAAGACTAGACCAAGTCCTCAGGGTCTCATTTAGTTGGGTTTTGAAACCCCTGTGGATGGAGAATATGTAGCATCCATGCTTCCCTGCTCCCTCTGTGAAAATTTTTGCCTACAGATCTAATTCTTATGGTTCTTCAAAGCTGATGACTAGGAATATATTAGCTGCAAACAAAGCTTTCCCAGTGCTTGGAGCCAGGACAAGGCCTTCCTCCTGCTCCTGCTCACTCTCATGGCTTCTCTGAAGTCTGCTGAGAGCTGAGCTCATGTTATGGCTTTTCTCTTCATCAAATCGCTTGTGGGAGTCACATGCTGGGTCTACCTTGGGCTGTACACTGTTCTCGTGAAATGCAGAGGAAATTCATTAGCACAGTCATCTTTATTATCTTCATCTCTTAGCAGTTTCACAGACTACCAAGGGGCACGCACACATTTTTACACACATACAAGCACATTCACAAATACATGTGTGCAAAGAAATACCTGCAGAAAAAAAATTGTTGTAATTTTTTTTATTTTCATAGGATTTCAAGTTTATAATTATCAACAATATTATTCAATTTTTAAGCACAATCTTATGTGTTTATTTATTCCCTATTTGTGTTGATTATACTTGCTTTAGTATGCCTCATTATTTTTCACTCGGAGATAGCATGATCCCTGGCAGGCAGAAAATTTCTGGCAAGACATCTCAGCAGACCCGCTTGCAGCCATGTAGTTCTGTCACCAGGTGAGCTCATTTCACTCAGGGCACCATAGAGATGGTTTGATGCTTGAAGGCACAGACAGGAGCCAGTGACAAGCACAACCCCAGGAAGACCTGGGTAGGGGGCACCCCTTGGAGCACAGCCTGGTCCTTACTGAGACCAGCAGCACCCCATGCTGTGAATGGCTGTCATTTTACTTTAGCTTTCAAATTGACCCTAGAAAAGAGGGAAGCAGAACATCATCTTTGCCCTTGCCTTGCTCACCTGTACAGCTGGAGGGGCCTACCCTCCTCACCAAACCCCAAATACCATGTAGGCTGAGTGTTGCTGAGGGAAGGAGACTTATTTTTCTGCTCAGCAGAGCAAAACCAGGGCACAAACTAGCTCTCTGCAAGCAGAGACAGGCACTGAATTCATTGGATAATCTGCTGCAAATTATTTGCCCAGCTCTATTAATTAATGTTTGTGGAGCACTTGGAGGGTTAAATGCCCTTGAGCCATCATTCACCTAAGCTTTGCCCCCAAACTGACATCAATGAAAAATCCCTAATGGTGGTGGTAGCAGCAGCAGCAGCACTGAATTTCCAAACCCTCCTGAGGCAAGAAAACATTATTTTCCCCTTCATTTTATGGTCTGTTGAATCTTCTGTTTTTCTTGTTGTATAGCAGTAATAATGTTCATGGCCTTGGAGTATTCTTGTGGTTTTCCAAATGCCCCAGATTTAATTTGGCATCTTCCACACAAAAAAATATTTTATTGCCTCATATACTCCTTTGCTGTGAAGATCATCCCTGCCCCAGTTCTGTGGAGGGGTCCTGGAGTCTAACAATGGTCCCGTGGAGTTATTTCTCAGCTGGTGAGGAGCCCTGCCTTGCACTTCAACAGGCAGGGATCGCACACGAAGACAGCCCCTGATGGGCAGGAGAGGTCAGCCCTTTAGCATTGGCCTGAGCTCCAAACACCCATCCCAGAAAATAAATAAGAAAACACAATAAGTTAGTGTAAATAAATAAGTAAGATGTACACACAGGCTCTTTGTTACCAAGTCCAAACCCCAATATGTAAGAATAAGCTTTGTGAAGAGGGTGGTCTTCTCAGTGAAAGGCGCCCTGGGGCAGGTGGCAGTGATGGGAATTGTTCTGGCTGATGGTGCCCACTCTCTGGCTGGGGCTCAGCAGGATGGCCGGGGGTCAGGTCTTCATGTCTGAACCTCTCGAAGGGCTGGCATTTACAAAACCGGCCCTCCAAAAAGAACATGCTTGCATTGTACGAAGAAAAGTATCCAGCCTGTTCCAGACGTGGGGGCTCCTCCTTGTTACCCTAATGAATCAAGATTCATACCTCTGAATTCAATTTCCCTCTGTAGAAACTACATTCTGCAGTTTCAGGGCTGGTGCACCCCTCATCTAAATGGAGAAGGCTTGTGACTGTTTCTTGTTCACCCAAGCACATGCCAGTTTGAATGGAGAAAGGGGATAGTAAAGGTATCCGCCGTTAAATCTGTATGGGACACTCAGGTTTCTTTCCTGCTACCCCTTGCATATGCCATGTGGGTTGTCACAGTATCTATGGTCAGGGGAGCACGTGAACTGCAACTTCAGAGTGCTCTGAAGCTGGAGAGAAAGACAGGGAAGAGCCACAGCAACCTTTTTCTCCTTGCACAGTCACTGCAAAAGGGCTGTATTCTACTGCCATTGCTATTTCTTGCATAGAAGTATGTGAAAGTTGTGGCTGTTTGGCTACCATACATCATGTCAGTGCTCCCAGCTTGCAGTCAAAACGCTTGAAACATATAATGGGTGAGAAGAACAACTGTGGGATCAAATGAGGAATAACCTGTCCAATGTGCTGTCATGGGGCTGTAGCAGAGCTGCAGCCTGGAAGTCCCAGGCCCCATTTAAAGGAACACCTTGAAGCTCCATAGTCCTAATGGAGCCTGTGACATCCTTCTGTGTATGAAGACCGTGCTTCAAAGCCCTTTTGGATGCTCCAAAGCCCATAGGTTTTTCCATATCATCATACAACACTTAGTGTAAGGCCATTGCCCCAGACTGCATTGACACACTGCAGAGTAGAAAAGATCTGGTATGCAAGATCTTCACAGCAGAATGAAATTATGGCACTGAGATAAATGGTAGATCGAGTCAAGGTCCAAGTCTATAGGAAGACAGTGAACACCTGCCAGCAGCTTTTTGCCATATGGCACAGCATTGTGTGATATAGGTCATTGATATATCTATATCAATTCAGATACATTCCTGAAGATAGTGCTTTTTAAATATATTTTAGCTCATTTTCTTATTAAGTATCTGAACTGAAGGGAGCCATGCAATGCTGCAAGTGTCTCATACTAGGCAATCCCATTTGGGCAGATTATGAAGAGGAATAAATGAGATTATTCTATTTCCAAATTGGAATCAGGTCAGATAGCTAACAACTCCCTTCCTTTGCCTGACCTGCAACTCCCAGCCCCACCATCAGCCCTTGCAGTGTCACACAGTGTCCTTCACATGTTGCTGAGCCATGTGAAATGGCAGGGCAATGGCTTCCTGCCACAGACTCAGTTGCCGTTTTCAGGTGCAGTACCCGTCAGTGAGGATGCAGGAGGATACGCCGTGCCTCGCCTTTCCTAAGCTCCTAAACTCCGCGCCCAAGGTCACTGCCACCAAACTCTGTGCTCTTATCGGATACGTAAAGGGACAACAGGCCTCTCCTTGACCTCCGGCTACGTGAACTCTAACTGCAAGCCAGGACTGCCCCTGGAGGTGCAAGTGTGCATTCAGTGAGCAAGAAGCAAAGCCCGGCACTTGCACTGTCCACTGCTGGTTCCAGGCTGGAAATGAAGGGGGCTATTAGGCTTCCCCAGACAGATCAGAGCAACATCAGCTTGTGTGTGTGTCTGTGGCTGCAATCACCAGAGGATCCACTGGGAAACTGAGGACAGCCAGAGGGAGCAGGAGGGATGACGAATGCCTGGAAAGACCATCCATCTCAGTGGGTCAGGCCATCTACTGCTGCTCCTACACTTCTTCATGTCTCAGCTGGGTGAAGACTACAGGGTGCACCTGAGATGCTGTCATTTTAACCTGGATGTCCTCCCCTGGAGGACAAGGACCAGTGTGGAGGTGAGAAAGGACAATAGTGGCTGTGTAAAATGCTAATGTCCAGTAATCTCTCCCTCCAGAAGTCCCTAAATGGAGCATCAGTAGTTAACAGCATTGCAATGACAGAGAGAGGAAAAGAGGGGAAGGGAGGAAGGGAGGAAGGAAGGAGGGGGGGAGGGAAGGAAGGACGGGAGGAAGGAGGGAAAGAAGGAAGGAAGGAAGGAAGGAGCCCAAAGCTAATGCCCGTGCTGGACATGGACCTCTTCAGTATGCACAGGCTTCTCCACAGCCTTCTGATGGGAGTGTCAGATGAGGACACACCAGAAATAGCATCTCAGAAGCTATGTAACCACTCTGCTTCATGGACCTTCATTTCTATTGAAAGAAAAATGTCCCTTTCACTAACCACCTCCTTTGAAGGTCTTTATGCTGTAGCCTTATGCAGTCAGAAGTGTGCTTTCCTAGCACTTCTCCTCTTTTGTTTTGATCTGCCGAGCCAAGCATGGCCAGCAACGACTGTGATGCAGAGGTGAAGTGTAGCAGGGTCACTGCTGGGCTGCAGGAGCACGGCCTGGGATCCATCTGGCTCAGCAGCAGCAGTGTCAGTGCTGCTGCCCCCCTCTAACCCAGCAATCCTCTCACTTGGGCACCATGAGCCCCAACAGCCCAGCCAGCAGCTCCAGCCCTCCCTTTCCCTCAGCAAATACAGCTGGGAGAGAAAGAGAGCAGTCTGTCTCCTCTCATTTGCACACAGGGCTGGTGAGTGTGTGCATGTGTGTGTGTGTTAGTTTGAGGAGAGGATCGATTAATTATGTGATGATGGGAGCAAGAAGACTCTCAAGGTTCTGGGTCTGCCCCCTACCAGATTTTACTGGCATTTTCTGAACATTTTTATTAGCTTAGTGGGCACGGCTTGTATGCAAATAAATAAAATAATGCTCAGTTATTGTTTGGTATGATGGGAGCCTGAGATTCCTTTTTTTTTTTTTTTTATGAGTATTGTTTCCATTTGTCATTACAGCTCACTTTCTATTCTATCTTTGTAGGAGGTTTTTCTTTTTTGACATTGTCAGTTGCATGTAGCCAGAACTCTCTTCTCGGGCCTGAAGAGGCATTTAAGGCCAACTGGGTTTCTATGTTTTCTTTTTTTGTTCTCTTTTTCTTTTCAGAGAAGACAACAAGAAAAGACAGGGGAAAAAAATGTTTGGTAAGAAAGACAAACATACAATTAGTAAAAATAAATACATCATTATTTGATGGTTTTCATGCATGTTACTGTTTCAACTGCTCATGAATTGTTTCATCCAGATTGTAAAATATTCATATTTATATGTTACTCGGAAAGAGATGTGATGCCCTGGAGAGGCTAATTCTTGGTTTGCAGATTGTTTACAAGCTGTCAATTGCAATTTGAATATATTTGCAATTCATAAGGTTGATAAATAACATAAGTCACGTGGCATAGTTTCTGTTCCTGAGCTGCAGTACATCCCTGTGTAAGTAATACCAAGGTAGGCAAGCATTTGTCTCCCCATCTGCCTCTCAAATCACACATTTAATGGAGCAAGCAAACATAATACCCAAGAGTACCTCTGGGATCTCATAATAGTATTCTGCCCCGCCTGACTCCCTGGAAAGCTCTGATCTCCTGGCATTGTGTGTGGCCACATTTTGCTGAGTCCCAGCTCAGTTACAACTCACACATGAGCAGGATGAGTATTCTGTATGTTTTCTCTATATGGCACCTAGGGCACTGTGGGACAGCCAGCCAGAAAGGAACAAAAGGAAAACTATGCCACAGCAACGGCAGGCTTTGCATGGGAGAGGGTGACAGAACTTGAGGGGTTCTGGTTTGTTATTCCAGACATGTGGGGGGTGACTCTGTTCTTTGAGGGATGATTAATACATTTAGCAACACAATATGATTTGAAAATTGCATTTTACAATAAAAATGCCAAATACAGAATTTATTTCTGCCTCCTGTTTTTTCCCCTGTATTTGAAGTGAACTTTGGTAAGTGCTTTCATGAATGAAGAGAGAATCTTTGAATATTCTTTGGTGGTGATATTATTTTAAGCAGTATGGGTGGTTTTTATTTTGTTTCTTCTTGGTACCAATTTTGTTTGATGGAACTGACCCCTTTACTCACAAGGAATTATGCTAAAGAGTCTTTCACTTCATCTCCTGGTGAAAACAAAATCCTGTCTCTTGATCTTCTCCTAAAACCACGGATACTGAATTACATTGTGTGTGGCGTGCATGTACATAAATATTTGTAGCCACTCTGAGTGTCATAAATCAATATTTTCAAATGGATACATTTTTCTGCCTTTACAATAGTTTGAGCTAATTCTCTGTCCTTACAGTTTGAAAATTTTTCCTAATTTTGAACATAAATCTCTTTTCTGCAATTTACCCTCATTACTTCTTGTCCTCTGCATTGTATGACACAGATTATTCCTTCTGTGGCAGCCACTTATGTATCTATGACTTCTCAACTGTTACTGAGTCTCCCCTCATTTTGACTTATCTTTCTTGCTATATGACATTTTTCTCCAAGATTGTCCTTGCTTTTTTCTAGACTATTCTTAGGTGGTTCACATCTTTCTTGGAGTCCAGTCTACAAGGCTCAACTCTGTCTCAGTGAGGATCTGGATAGATTGGAAGTGTATCTTAATTTATGTCAGATGTGATTTTCAACTTTATCTGTTCCTGTTAAGAAATTTGCTTTTTGCACATATAGAATACTACAGAATGATTTTTGTTTTCAGTATGCTGTATACAAGGTACTACCTCTTGCTATAGACTTGTTTTCTCTCAGCCTATATTTGTGCAGATGATTTCTTTCAAATACTAATTAGTTGTGTTTGTGTTTACTGAACCGCATCCATTTTTTGGGGGGGATTATTTAGCCAATTTCTTATGGCCAGTTTTAGAAGGAACTGGCAGAGTAGACTGATCAATTGCTTTTCCAGAGTATGGATCATACAGTTTTTTGTTGCTCTCCTTAATCTTCCCTGATTGGACTCCCTGGCCTGTGTACGGTCTCAGGCATCTATCGGGTTAAGACAGTCTGGGAGCAGTCGTGATCTGCAGGTACCCTGGAAAGGCTCCCCCCATGTTAAAAGGGTGGAATGGCATACAGCAAAGGCAGCTGAAGCCAAGGCTGTCGGAGCACTGAGAGCAAGGGTGGGATAGTAATAGAAGACGGACTGACTACCTAAATCCTGCAGCTGACAAACTCTTTAAAACTGAAGATATTCCTGTCATAGGGAGAATTACTTAGTGAGATTTATGATGCCAAATCACCTGCTTTAAAAGTTTTCTGGGTGAACACAGATTATTTTTAAGAAAAGTAACCAGTTTGATACAATATCTCCATGTAGATGATCCCCAAGTCTTTCTCACTCTCGTTATGTGAAACTCTTTGAACTGTGTCAACCCACCATTAGCATTTGCCATGTGTACAGAGTCAATTGTTACCCTGAGGAATGGGATGGATGATGACATGCTTAGATAGTAATGCTTTAAATTAAGATTCCTGAATATGCCTCTGATGTACGGAGGTTAATTAAGAAGCTATTGTGCACTGAATTAATACCATTTGCTTATTGAAAACATAAGTCATGAGAATTAACAACAAAGTCATAAATATATTTCCCTAAGGGCCAGATTCTTCAGCTCTTACCCATTTGAGCAATTCTTACTCATATGAGTAGTATCATTGAATTAATTGAGGCTACATGTATGAGTTCATTTATCTGTATAACTGAGAAGTGGCATGGTTGGGTCCCACACAAGCGTTAATCTAAAATGAATATGTTTTTAATAATAAATTGGTATTTAGATGGCCTATAATGATTGTTTATATCCAAGACTTGTTTTAATAAGACTGTTTTAGTCTGCCAAATAAAGGAATCCAGCTTTTTATTAATAATCAAATGACAGAGAACCAAGAATTAATTATTAAAACCAGAATTCTGACACAGGCAAAAAGTAAGTGTGAGGTTTCATTAAGTCCATTAACAAATATATACATTTTTGCTGGAAGCTGAATGGAAAGCTGGTACAACTTCACCACCAACTTGGGTGTCATGATACACAGGTTATTTTTAGTGAGTTTGCTCTAGAACCAAAAGCAGGAAAACTATGGGGGTGAGAAGGAGGGATGCTTAGCCTGGAGGGCAACAAACCCTACCATCCTGATGTTGCAACCCAAGATGCTCATGCTATGTGGTACTGATATACCATCTCCCACTGTGCTAGATCTCCTGCTCCACTGCAACATCTTTACCCTGTAGGCATGCGAAAAGTCAGAAAACTCCCCCAAAGCACATACTGTCAGCAACAAAGAGCTGTACTCTTCCTCTGACATTGTGAACAGGATGGAATTGCTTGACTGTGGCTGCTTTATCCCAAGTCTGCTGGCCAGCATGGAATGATACACCATTGAGTAAGCAGGAGGGAGCAAAGATTCACCTCTTCTGATTCACCCCTTGGACTAACCTGCCTTCATCTGCTTCCCTGACAAAAAGCCCCTGTGGCGACATTTCAGTATCTGCAGAGAGTAAATGGTACAAAGAGAAATGCTGTTCCCTCTTCTGTGGACTCTCATGCATGAGATGCAACCACCACTCACTGTCAGAGGCCAGGGCTTGGTGACTCCAAAAGCACAGAGTAGTTATGGCATTACCTGATTCTTAAAAGTCCCATGAAACCTCTCTGTCTGTGGCCAGACACAGCACAGCTTTCTTTGTACATCTAGTTGCACCTGAGTGTGACTTCAGTGGAGGCACTTTTGGTAAGAAAAAATAGTGTGAGTTTCCTTAAAAAAAAAAAAAAAAGAAAAAAAAGAAAAGCCTACTGGCTGTTTGGCTGTTGACAGCAACAGTTCAAGCAGCTGTCAACAGACAGAAGGTTTGTTCTTTTTTCTTCTTCTCCCTACCTGCATCTTCCCAAACTTCACCTGGCATGCCTTTGATGCTGTATTCCTGGATCCCCTTTTCAGTGCTAAGAACCTCCCAAGGATGCTGAGGGAAAGGTTGTCCTCACACCACCTCCTTCAGCCTAGAAGGAAGCACCCAAAAGAGTGTTTCCAGAGACTGTCCCTCCTTCAAGACTTCCAGCCTGAGGTAGGGGTTTTTGGAAGATCAAGGAACTTGATCAAAGTCAAAATAACATATTTTTCAAAGTCAAAATAATATCTCATTTAAAGACCGAAAGAAATCAAAGCAAATTGATCTCAAACCTTTAGCAATTTAACCACTGGAAACTGATACTAATGCACACTTTAACATTTGATTAGGAGCATTAGGTAAACAACTATAGTTTATCGCTGCACATTTTGATTCTCTGATGTCCTTTAAATCCCTCAGATCTGTGTCACCAACCTAAGGGATGCAAACTCAATAATAGGTAAAAGCTTAAGCAATCCTTGCCTTCATTTATAAGCATCTGTGATAAAAGGCTCAGTAGTGATTTGGGAGAAACTGCTTGCTATTGGGCTTTTGTGATATTTATTTATTCATTCTCACTAGTTAGTTACGTTGCAGCTCTTTGTCCATCCCACATCAGAGGTATGTAACAAAACTAACAATTTAATACAGCAAATTAACAGTAATAAAAGCTTTCTAACTGACCTGGGAAGGTTCTAGGATTTGGTATTTATCTTAAGACATCAACATCATGTTCACTTCTTTTTTTTTTTAACTGAAGTCAGCTGTCATGGGTGAAAATCTGGACTTACAGGGAGCATGTCCTTCCTGGTCCAGCCTCCCTCTGAGTCCCCACAGCAGCAGGGAGAGGAGCAAGGATGCGGGTGCTGCTGGGTGTGCGGGTGGTCCGGGTCCATGCCTGACAACAGAGCCCCCCGCAGCCAGTAACGCTCCCCTGCGGGGGAACTTGCACGTTTGTTGGCAAAGATCTCCTGCTTTTAATGGAGAAGAAACAGGGAAAGGAAGGGGCAGAAAGAATAGACGGGGCGGGGGGGCAGGGAGTGGGGAAGGGGGAAGCAATGATATCAAAAGGAGGAGGGAAAAAGCACAGAAGAAGAATAATGAAACAGAGAGGTTCTGTAGTCTACTTTTATGAGGAAAACAGTCAAGCAACAAGACAAGACTGGCCATAAATGTTGGCATTTGCATTCATTGGTCAGTTAAGAGACAAGCAAAGGGTCTATGAGAGAAGCTGGGCTATTCGGAAATACTGTGGGAGCCCGAGGGTTCCTCTGGCCTCCAGAGCCCTTTTAGTGCCCCCTCAGGGTTTGCACCTCCTTTTGGGAGCTGACAAGGTAGTAGTTAATGGCAGCAGTTAACACGTTAGATCACCAGGTCATGCTGCCTTTGCTTCCCCTTCAAGCCCCTTCACAGCAAGTAAACAAACAGGGCTGTAGACTGGAAATGTGTCCTCTGGTACTTCTGCAACACAAACAGTGCGGTAATGGAAAAACAGTCTGGTTTTCCTCAAAGTGTTAGCAGATGGCAGCTCCTTCCCGCTCCCTCTCTGTGCTGCAAGCCGAGCTCTCCGGTGTGTCCCTGAGGCTATTGCTGCAGACAGGCATAGTCCAAAGCCCCTCAGAGAGGTCTGCCAGCAGGCAGAGATGAAAGTGCATCCCACAGGCTCTTTTCAGGGGCTTGCACGTGTCCTTGTCCTGTTACAAGTCTCCCACAATAGAAAGGACAAGTGGAGGAGCTCGTACCTGCTCTGTGGGCACCCACATCCTGGGTGGCATCAAACACCCTCATGCCCATCCAGGGACCACAGTCAGCACAATCCGTCACCCCTAGTAGTTAACAGGCAGCTCCATTTCAGCTACTTCTCAGAAGACAAGAGGAGAAGAGGTGGGCACAGCGTTCCCACTACCCCTCTCTGCTGTGCCTCTGGAGCCCATAGGTGCACAGCCTGTTCCAGATCCTGTTGAGCCAACTGCAAACTCCTCCCTATCCACTTGCTGCCCCTTTTGTGTCAGGTCCACCTGGGACCTCTCAGCTAGGCTGTTTGTGGAAACACTTCTCCACACAGTACCTTCCAAATGCTGGTTTCACAGTGTTCAATTGGAACCAGAATTATGTGGGTTAGACAGGGTTCACAGCAGACCCAGATGACAGGTCTGAGGGACCATGGCTGCTTCGGCATCAGGGCTACACCCCAGAAGGGTTTGGGAACACGCTGCTGTGCTTCCCCATAACACCATGTCTTCTCGAAGCTAGATAACCAAAAGACCTACCAGGAGGGGTCAAAAAATATCCAGGACAGTCTGGGAAGCATACACTGAAGCAGAGAACATAGAATGGACGGATGCCTGAACTAACTTAATCCAGTACTACTACAACAGGATCTGTTACTGCCCTCTGCAAAGTTATATGTGGTTTTTGACCACTCAGATTTTGTTACACTTCAACTTTTCCACTGTATATATGTAAGGATTAGGTCCACAGCTAATGCAGGAGTGTTTCTGATTTTATCTGTGGATTTGCAATATCTTGTGTTGTGAAGGTGGGGAGTGACAAGTACATGAGTCAGGGATTCCTAGTAAGGTAAAGAGTGAACTGCCACAACAAGAAAGCCAATTACTGCCCTGCTGACAGTATTGACACAGAAATAACCACAGGGATCCCTGACTGTCTGCTCTGCGTTCTCTGACATCCTGAGCATCCCCTTGGCAGGAGTTCACAGAGAGCATGGCTGGGTGAGAGCTGCAGTCTGGTCTTGCAAAGCACCGTGCTGTGCTTTGACCTCACAAGTGGGGCTCATGTGATATCTTACTTACTCCAGATATCCCATGTTCCTCCAAGAGTAGTCACTCTTTTTACAGTCAAAGGAGGGAACATGCATTTCTAGAGACTGACTTATCTAATATACATTAGACAGTCCTTTAGGAAGAGGTGAGTTGCCCTGCAGCTTTTGCAGAGTTCAGGGTAGAATCACGGAATAACAGAATCACAAAAGTATGTGCCTGGTTGCGTCGCAGACAACACAGCTCTGCACACTTTGCCAGCTGAATCCTAGCTGTCCTAAATCAAGCATAAAAAAACTGTGCATGCTTCAACAGAAAGTTTGTTCTTAGGTTTCTGTGCTCATTTTGCCACCTTTGCGGTCATCGGTATTTGTGAAGTGCTTGTGTACTACATTTTAGAAAAAGCAGTGCCCTGAAGAGGTTTAATTTATCTACATCCAGACCAAGGGTTGTGTGTCATCAGCCATATGCCTGTGTGTTGACCCATGGCTGTATGTTGAGCATTGAACACAGGAAGGAATACTGGATAGCTTCCATTTGCTTGTCATATTTTCAAAGCTGGCCACAGAGGCAACATGGATGGGATGGGATGGGATGGGACGGGACGGGACGGGATGGGATGGGATGGGATGGGATGGGATGGGATGGGATGGGATGGGGGGGGATGGGGGGGTGGTGCAGGGTGGAGGAACTGGGGCTGCAGTCACTAGTTTCTGGTAGGAAATAAGCATGTATTCTATGCTGGATTAGTGATAGTGGGTGTATTCTCCTTGCCTTCTTCAGCAAATGCACATTTGGTATCATTAGCCAACATCAGACCTGTTTGAGATATGTAACAGCCTCTGCACCTTTGGAGCAGTACAATCTGATGTCCCTGTGTCCCCAGGCAGCCCAGAGACACAGGGACACTGTCCTGGCTTCCCTTTCTTCTTTTCCCTTTGCAACACCTCTGCTGCTGAAGCTACCAAAACCTCTCAGAGAATTTGTAACTCAGTCAGTATGGATGGCATTGTTTTAGTCAAAGCTAATTTGTACTTTTGCTTTGAGATACACCTAGAGATATAAACACATCTGAAAAGCACCTGAAAACTTAAAATGCTAGCTGCTGCAGAGAACCAGCAGCCTTTTCCCAGATTATCTTGCTGCTGCTCATCACCACCAGCTTCTTTTAGCCTTCCAGTCGCTGAACAGGTATTCTTCCTCAAAAGGGCACTGATGGTAGGAATAGCCTCTGAAAAGTACCATGAAAGAAAAGAAGAAAGGCTATGCCACTGGCCATGCAAAGACAAGAGAAAAAGGAAACCAGTAGACACATGGCTCCAGCTATTCCTCCCAATTTTTTTTCAGCCATGACAATTTGCCTTTGCACCCTCTACTCCTCTCTGTGCCTACAGCTGGGATGGGTACAGCCCTCATTCCTGCAACTGCTTTCCTGCTACATGGCCTCAATGCTGACCCTTAGAGGTATTATGGAGAGAAGAATGAATGGAATGAAATGAAATTAAGCCAGTGCCAAGCCCATCTATGTCATTCACCTAATCCTGACAAGTCACAACAGACTTGAGGGGCTGCACCTTACTCAAGAGGAAGTGATGGTTGCTGCAAAGCCTGTGTATTTCTTCAGGCAGGTTATTTGCTTTTCACTCTCATAGTTACTCATTCAGACTACAGCAGCGATGTATCATCCCTTGGTAATGCAGGTATGCCACTTCATCTTTGCCACTGGGAAAGGCAGCCTGCCCTGCTCTTGGCTTCCTACAGCACATTGAACTGTGCTGCAACGAGTCTGTGGCTGTTCTCTGTCTCACCACCCTGTCAAAGGAAAGCAATATAAGATCCCTTGCAGGCACATTTTAGATGTGTAATACTGATATGCTTCATAAAACATATCAGCACATTTCAAAAGTTATTTACAAAATTTAAGCCTATGAGTCAAACAATACCAGGCAGTGGAAAGTCTCCCACATGCCAAACAAGAACCAGCACACAGCTGAAAGCCACCGAAGGAAATGGGCAGCAGTCGGTAACACAACAGGAACTGGTTTTCCCCGTCCTCTCTTGGATTCCAGTGCTTGTGAAATCCTGAGCTCCAGCAGGAAACACAGAGAGGAGAATGCATGTCACAGCATACAACGGAAGGGGGTGGGGGGGTGTGTGCGTGCATGGTTTTCACAGAATTCAGGTTCATTCTGAACTTTCCATGGAGCTCTGGCACCAGCCTGACTCTAACAAATTGTGGCAGGGCTGGAACTCTCTTCTAGTTCTCTCAGATCCTAAGGTAGTTTTGAGAACATCAAAAAAGCAAAGCCTACGTTCTCTCCACCTGGTATACACAGGCCCTGATGGCCACCAGCTTTCTAGCTGTGCCTGGCAGGGACTGGCTGTCCTGTTACTTCATGGTTACGTTTTCTAACCTCACTTCCTAAGCAGAGTGTGAGAGGGAGGTTTCCGGGACCCAGAAAGCATGTGTGAGGACAAGGCAGCTCTTGGCTTGCTATGCATGAGCTCACAGCTGCAGACTTGTGGCATTTAACCTGCTTCACCATAGCAAGGTTCCCACTAAGGAGCTGCTGTACCCAGATGCTGCTGTCCTTTATGCCTACCTCCTTAACTGCAAACCTCTCACACATGCCAGCTGCATCGCCTCCAAGCCAGGAGTTTCAATGTCAGCCTTCATCAGTTCTTCAGCTTGTTTGTCACAGTGTGGTGCAGCTGAAGCAACGACCTCATCACTGGCACTAACTGGGTCATTTATTCCACTACATTAGTTTGTTCAGCTGACTATAGAATACAGTATATTGAAGGCAGGGGATTCTGTGTTTCCTTGCTAACTTTCCAAAGTCATGTCAAACATCAGAGGATACAGAGAGCACCAGCAGCAGCACACTCCACAGTGGACCTCTTGGAGTGGTAAGTTGACATAAGGAGCACAATTCAAATCAATCAAAATGTTTGTATTAATTGGGTTGGGGTTTTTTGCAAATCTGTGAATGACAAGAGCAAACCAGAAATCTATCATCAGTAGAAGTCATCTGGATTTTGTCCTAAAAGTCCAAAGAAATCTTTATTTCAAGGCCATTGAGGATAAATGACTTACTGGAGCCAAGATGTCACGGGTGATCAAAACTCTGTGGATATCTCTGTTTAGCACAGGGAAACCTGGGATGCCAAGACGAACTTAGAGTAGGAGACAAGTGGCCATAGAAGATACAGAGGCGGTTGCTAAGAGACTTCCCTTGTCACTTTGCAACAGCCTATGTGGATGAAACCTGCGGATTCCTTTCACAGAATTGCGCGGAATAGCTGAGATGGGAAGGGACTTCTGGAGACTGCCTAATCCAACTGCCTGGTGAAAACAGGGGCAGCTAGAGTAGCATGCCCAGGACTGTATCCAGTCATGTTTTTAATATTGCCAAGAATGGAGACTGCACATCCTCCCTGGGCAACCTGTTCCAGGGTTTTACTATATTGACCTTAAAAAAGCGGGTTTGGTGCATTTAAATGGAATTTCCTGTATGTCACTTTCTGCCCATTGCCTCTTTTCCCGTCACTGGGCACCACTGAGAAGAGTCTGCCTCCTTCTTCTTTACTCCTCACCATTAGGTATCTATACACATCGATAGAAACCACCCTGAGCCTTTTCCTCTCCAGGCTGAACAGCCCATTGGTCCCAGTACTGTTCTCTGGAGTACACCATTCATGATTGGCCTCCAGCAGTACTTCATGCCACCCATCACAATATTTTCAGCCCAACAATTCAGCCAATTTTCAATCCATTTAACTGCACATTTAACTAGTCCATATTTCATCAGTTCTTATATGTGGATTTTGTAACAGTGTTGAAATTTTTACTGTAGGCAAGAGACAGCTTCTACCACTCTCACCTCATCCACCCAGACAGTCATTTCATTGTAGAAGGCTATTAAATTGGTCAAACATTGTTTCCCTGTTGCAAATCCATGCTAACCACTCCAAATCACCTTCTTGTCCTTAATATTTGAAAATGGCTTCCAGGAATATTCATTTCATCATTGAGGTAAGGTTGACCATCCATTAGTTTCTGGGTTCTCCTCCTTGCCCTTCTTCAGCTGAGATTTGCTCTCTTCCTATCCTTTGCAAACTTCCCCAGTCACTAGGATATTTCAAAGACATTTCACAATGATATTGGCCTCTTCCTTTTGCTGACAATATATCTGCAAAAGCCCATCCTGTTAACATTCCATGTTCCTCACGAGATTCAATTCCAGATGCTCTTTGTCTTTTCTAACCTCGTCTCAGCATGCCGTGTTTTTGTATTCCTGCTGGATCACCTGATCCTGCTTTTACCTCTTGTACATTCTTTCTTGTCTGAGTTTTGTCAGTAGCTCCTTGGTCACCTACACAGGCCTCTTATCACATTTGCTTGATTTCCTGCACATTGGTGTGGACCACTTGTGAGCCTGGAGGAGATGATTCTTGAAAATCAAACAGATGTCCTGTACCCCTTTTCTCTTCAGGGCTGTCTCCCATGGGATCCTGAAGAGGCCGAAGTCTGTTCTCCTGAAGCTGAGGGTGGTGAGCTTGTTTTATGTCCTAGCCTCAGAATCCTGAACTGCACCATCCCATGATCACTGCAGTCAAGGTTGCCCCAAACCTTCGTATCCCCACGCATTTTTACCTTCTTTGTAGGTACAAGGTCCATCTCCCCTTGTCAGCTCCTCAGTCACCTTTTTCAGAAAGTTGCCATCAATGCACTCCAGAAATCTCCTGGATTTCTTGCGCACTGCCGTGTTGTCACCCCAGCAGCCTCAAGGTAGACAACTATCTATGCAGCTGTGGAGAAAAAACAGCTGCAGGAACATGAGGAAAAGTTATAGATACAGAAGTTGGTGAGCTAAGATTAAAAATTTCTGAAGTTTAAGGGAACCTGATCAATCTACACTGAACCCTGGGTAAGTATGTACACAGAGTCAAAGAGATCTTCAACTACAAAGAGAAGTTGAAATGGGAGCTAGGATTGCTTTTAAGGAATAACTAGTGAGGCTGATATTAAAACTTTATTTTGATTCTTACTAATGTACTATGAATTTTGTAGTGAGAATGCTGAAAGGATCTGAAACCTTCAGCACTATTAAAGACTATAATTATAGCATGAGTGCACTAGGTTAAGGGGCTTGACTCCAACAGAAGATTGGGGATTGAAAATAACAGTGTTGTATATTTTTTTTTTTAAGTGTTAATCCTTAGCACCTTTCAGAAGCAAGTAAACACAGTAATTCTCATTTTACAGTTTAATTTCTCTTTCTTCACATTTAGGGATAAAGGTAGGGAAGTAGACAGGTATTAGCATGTAAGAGTTACTGGCGCTTCATACAAGGTTCATTCCAGATCACACCACTCTCTGAGTAGGTTTCCAGAAATCAAATTATACCTGGCAGAGCTGATAGTTTTTAAAGTCTAATTACAATGGAATGAAAGTGGTACAGTGGATGCATTTTCTTAAGTCATTTGACACCTTGCCTCATAACATTAGCCTGCAAAAGTGAAATTCAAATTGATTCCAGCCTAGATAAAAATGCCAAAGTCTAGGAATTGGCTGGTTGAGGCAAACAGCAAATAACCAGAAATTGTGATGTCCTGAGCTGCGGTAGGTCCAGTTGGGTGCCACCAGGGTTGGATGTGATAAACAGTACATTATGTCTGCAGGTTATATTCAGTTTGTGGTGACATAAACACCAGTGAAGACAGAGGGAAAAACCCAAAGATAAGCGGGAAGAGTTTGAAATGTGCAAAGTGCATAACAAAAAAAAAAATCCAAACTGCATCAAACACACACTGAACATTTAGACAGGTAGGTATTAAAAGGAGACATAAAAAGCAGAAACATCAGAAGGACCTACAAAGTACTTAATAGCAATATCAAATAGTAAAACATGCATGTTTTGGCAGCACAAAAGAATGACAAACAGAACTTAAATTATATGATATTTCATGTGTGGAAGACCCGTGTTAGGCAGAGGGGAAGATGAGAATCCCTGTGAAGCATGTGTGAGGTAATGTGGATATCCATCTTCAAGTTGTAAACTCAAAGGAGAGAGGAATAATCCCTACTAAAACAGGAAGAATTAAAGAATGATGTTACAAAATTATGTGAGAAAAAGTGTTTGTGATGCAAATCAGGCAAAATGTCCTAACATTGGATCCCATGACACTGCTAAGAAGTTTTTCGAGGGCTTGCTGGAAACATTCAGAAAATCAGAAAAAGCACGTTTGTATAATACTTGCACATATTTGGGGAAGTTTTGTTATGTGATTAAATATACATTATTGCATTTTTCTACCACAGGCTAGACTGGGAGAGAAACTCACTCCTCGCAATCAAGTTGAAGATGGATACTCCAGAGAGCATGATTTTGTGACCATCCAGACAGTAGCCAACAGGACGAGTTATTGTTGGAAAATGAAGGGCATCTTTCACAAAATTTAAAGAGGAATGGATTGCCATGGCAGCTCTGAATTGTGGTCACCTCTGTGGAAGCCATCATCCCATGAGGAACAAGGTGAGGGACCATCTGTGGGGGGCAGAGGTAGAAGCTCCTTTCCCAGATGCCCCTGGCATGAGCCCATGGGGACAGCAGAGCTCCTCTTCCATGTGTTGTCTCCACCCGAGAAGGGCTGGTGTGGCTGGGAGAGCTGTGGGAATACCTCTGGTCAGCAATGTGAGACTCCGGTGGTGGCTGTGGAAGGCATGCCAAGGAGGGGAGGGGAAGCAAGTCCGCATCAAATCCTCATCTCCACCGCTGAAAGAGTAGCAGGCCCTGGAACTGAAATGTGGACCAGCAGAAGGAACTGGGTCACATCATTCACGAATCAAGCCTGACAGATGGCCAGCAAACTAATATTGAATGTACATGTTAAAGGCAGCCATAAAACAGCATTACAACAGTTGTGAACCTGCAGCCTACCTCATTTTTCCCACTCAAATTCCCAAATGTATTTCTTCTTCCAGTTGTGCTTCTGAAATAAGCAGTGCTCAGTGTTAGTTGTGTTGCCAGCATTTATCTGAGAGAATTAATTCATAGCCTCATTTCTTTTTTCCAAACCTTCCTTCACAAGAAAGACAGCAAAAGCACTAGTTGATACACCTGAGACAGGCATACTTGCAGCCTGGTGCCTTTTATCAGACAAATTACTAAACACAGAAGCTCTTTAACCAAGGAGACTATCAGAAATATTTTCATCCTGAAAGTTTATAATTAACAGAAGACCAGCAAGTAAATTCCAGGTACTTCACAATAGAAAAAAATGTGGTTTTATCACTTCACTTAATTGATGCAGTGTAACGCATTGTAATCAGCAAAAGAATGAAAAAGGAAGTGGTTGCAGAAGCAATCTAAACCCCAGGTAAAGGCATTTTAAGAACAGACAGGTAAACACATGGGGCTGTAGATTTGGTTGGTTTATCCAGCAATAATATGTGTGTGAAGGTAGGAGAAGCTCTATTTTGAGAAGGCTCTGCGGGGTCTGCCCTGCCATGAACTTCTGTTTGTTAAATATAAGTATCTTGTGGTCTTTATTGACCCACTACAGACATTCAGTCTTAAAGGGTAGCATCAGACCAGCTCCTGAGCATGACTACAACATGTCCAAGTGAGACCAGAAAATTGGCAGAAGGCAGGATTCAGGATTTCAATGGTATGCTAGATTTCACACTGGCATTTTGTACGCCCCTACCAGATGATGGATCTCACTTGTTCTGTTCAAGTGTCTGCTCCAGAGGACTCGTACTGGAGTCATTAACGAGCTCTCAAATTTGCTCCAACTCTAATTTGCCAGTTCTTTAACTAATACAGTGTTGGGCTTCCCTCCCACCAAACGTATGTTCAAAACACTTGTCTCCTCCTTCCTTTTGTATGTAACCTGACTGGGATTCTTTCAAACTCTCTCCACCCTCCCTTTCAGCCTTGCTTGAACTTTTCTAAAGTAAAAACATATTTGCATGAGAGCTTAATTTGGCAACAAAGGATTTTGCTGTTAAATTTACATTGGGAGCTTGTCCCAGACAGTACTGTGAAAATTGTGCTTGGACATTCATTTTGAAGAGTTTTGATTCTTGTGGCTATTTTGTTTTGCTCTGAATTCTTGAAACGAGGCTGTTTCAGTGGCGGATTGTGCCCATTTAAGCCAGGTGAGTAACAGAAATCAAGGTGTCTCCCTCCCTCACTTGCTCTGTGGTGGAGCTGGGTAAGAGAAGCTGAGCTCCAGGCATATGAGAGGCAGAAGAGGGCTGGCACATAGCAGCCCACCTGCCTGCAGTTAGAAGAGACCAGCTTTTGTTTCTTGGATTTGTTACACCAGTAACACGAATCAATGAATCCAGACTTAGCAGAGTGACATTAAACAATTTAATTGTTGTTGAAACCTAATTTTTCAGAGTAGATTTTATCCATAAGTCACAGTCTTGTAGCAAAATCTTACCACAAAACACGGAGAAAAAAAATATTTTTTCTTTTGTGATGTCCTAAGACTGCAGTAAATTCCACATCTGAAATGAAAATCATTAATGTAGGTTTGTATGTGAGACTTTGTCTTTTAAAATACGGTTTTAACCTGGGTCTCTGCTTTTCTGCTTCTGCATTGTGTTAGAAAAGGGAATGTAAGAAAGAAAACTTCTGGAAAGAGATGTTGGCAGTAATGTAACATCCATTGTAGGAGTAGCAATATGTTTTCTTGCAAAAGGTCAGTGGGTGTTGACTTCAGACCAGGGTCCTGAAGTAAACAACCCTCATGTAGGGCTGCTCATTTGCCAAACACGGGTTTTAACCAAGCTACCTTGAAGTGGTTGGGGGAGCACAGAGAAGGTGTCCAGTTCACAAGTCACTTGGCAAAATTGTATTCCTGTATTGGAGGTGCTGAGAAGTCTAAAGGATTTCAAGAAAAGGACTTTTCCACATCTGTGGGACAGAGTTTGAAAGAGATGTGTGTTCCCTTAATGGTAGGAACAGGCCTGCTCTATCATCTCCTTATCCATGAAAGATAATGAAAATGGGGAGAGGTCCCTCAAAATAGGTGGAAGCTCCACTGGATTTGCGGTGAAACTTCTGCTGGTGCACTGAACAGCATGGGATAAGGAAGGCAACAAACTGTTATAGGAAATAAAGCGCATATTTTTGAGTGCTTAAACGCCCTGAAGCTGAGCTGCTTTTTCTGAAGACTCTTTTTTTACCTCAACCCCCTGTTGGTTTGTTTTTTTTTTTTGAGATGGAGTCTTATGCTTCTCATTCCAAACAATCCCATTAAGTTGCTTCTTCAAAACTAAAAAATCACAAACTTTCGCAAATTTTTTTTCAGAAATTATTTTGGCTGTAGGTCTAATACGAAAAGAGTTGTTTGTTTAAAAGAGCTGTGGCAAGGATTATTCTGCCTAATCAACATTTGGGTGTGTAAAGGTGCTTTTATTTCTGAAGTTCATCCTAGGCTAAATGCTAGCAATATTTGAAATGTTGCCCTTGGACAACCAGAGGTGGAGGCATCATCAAAGTCTGAGTTTACATACTATTTCTGTATTTTGATTCTCTAGTTATATGTCTATGTAAGAACTACTATTTTAACATTGAATCAGGAAACAAGATCCAGCCTAGGTCTGCTCTAGGATGAACAACAAATTTATTTTGCATGGCTCAGGAAAATCAGCAATATTTGTCATAAAATTTGCTGAAGTTTATGTAGAATTTGCCATTTACATGAGGTGGACTATTAAGCATAAAACCTGAGTAATAATTTAAATATGATTTATAAGAAGAAAACCTTTAAAACATTTTTAGGTCTTAAGAAAGATGGAAATAAATAAAAACCATGGCAGAGGCTGCAAAAGTAGCAGAAGTATATAACTTTTGGTTTAGTCACGTCTTTCAAACAGATCCTTGACCATGACAGGAAATTAAACATTGTTGCTTTCCAAGATCCCTCCACAGTTAAATAACACATCTTGGAAGGAATAGAACTTTGTGTCTCACCAACAATATATTTGTGCCTCTTTCATTGAGAAAACAATTACGGACTTGATTAAAAGTGTGTATCTTTTTCCTCTGTTGTTACTGTTGTCTCATATTATGGTTATTTGGTGTTTGTTATACACAGCTGAAAGACAAATAATTCACTGACTCCTTGATTATTTTCCAAGCAGAATAAGCCGCCTAAGAAATATTTGAAAATACAAAACAAACAGGTTGTACTTTAAGCAGTGCATTCTTTTTGCATCAGCATCCTCAGCTGAGAAGCTGATGATGGCTTTGAGGTATACACCAAGTAAATAGAAACAAAGTGGTGGAAAGTTTTTCTAGATAGAAGAGTGAATATTTCTGTACAGCTTATCACTCAGCTTGTAGCTGTAAGAATACAACAAAATATGCAAAAGATAAGTTATCACTTGGTCTTTATAGTCATTACCCAATATTTTTTTTCTTGCTCCTCCAGGAAAAATATCATGACTATATGAGCCATTTCATTTCATTGATCTTGAATTTCTGTAAATTCTGAGTCCTTCAAGTCTCAGGTGCTTATCCATGTAGTGAAAACACTTTAAAATGTTGTTGAACTGTTAAAAGTTGTTTGGTTTTTAGTTCAGTTTTTTAATTGGTTGGTTGGTTGGTTGGTTGGTTTTTTTTTTTTTTACAGTAGACTGTGGAAATTTAAAGCTCTGTAAGGATAAAATATGCTGAAAATCAAAAAGAATGACTGAATTATCTGTAGGGGTCTTCTACATTATGACAAAAGATATTTTTTTTTTAAATAAATTAGAACAAAATACTGTTTATAACATACCAATTTCATCCAAAGATAAGTTACAAGCAAATTTTACCGGCAATGCCTCTGGTCGTTAAAGTAATTCCCTCCTAAAAACATCTAATGCCAAAGCAGAAGAACAGGAAAGAGATTTTGCTCCATAGCAACCAATCTTATTTGACCTTTCAATTTCAACAGACAAAATTGTCTTACCTTAATTAAGTCTTTTTTTTTGTTGAAAAACTGCCAACTTTTTGGACTATTTTAAATATTATTAGAGATATAAGAATTGTAGAATGTAGTGGGGTTTATTTAAATCAGAAGAAATATCAGATACCGACATATCTGGCAGAGTGTTTGTGAACACTTCAGAGGACAAATATTAAAAAATGATTGAATATTTTATCTTCGAATTCTCATTATCTCATCTTCTTTAAGCCTGTGGTATTTATGGCGTTTATTCTTACCTCAACTGCACTAATGCGGGAATATTTCCCTTGTGCAAACAAGTTTCAATACACTAAGTTAAACTACAAAACATTGACATTACTGAGGCTTAGTATCATATTGAAGTTAACTTCAAAAGCAGACAGTAAGTGTTTTAGGAACTGACTAGAAAACCCAAAATCTCTTTTAAGGTATTAAAATTTATGATAATCACCATTTTAAATAATACTTTTGTGCTCACATAAATAATATTTTAAATTCAACAGCTGTAGAAACGTACTTTTGAAAGACAAATCATGCCATGCTGAGAGAAATAGCATTTCTTATAATGTCCCTGAAAATATTGCCTTTGTTTTTCATGAGTGTGTCTCTTCATGTGTGAAAGACGGTACTCACAGTTGGTTTAGCTTCTTAAGAAAGGCAGCCCTTGCTTCTTCCACTAGTCCATGTGGTATGGGAATAGGTACTGTGTCCTATTAATGGTAGCACAAACAACTTCTGACTTAGTGTGATGTTTTCTGCTGCTTTCTGACCCAAAATCACAGGATAGAGAAAGTTGCAACAAAGCATTTAACATAGCTTTTTTTGAACACCTCCAGATGTTCTATAACTTATCAGCAGGAATCCTCGGTTTACAGTGTCTCAGATACCCATGTGTGATTATTTGGGTAGGTTTTTCTGCAAGGAGATAAGGGCCACACAGTATGCTTCCCTCTCTTGCCATTTCACAGGCAGTAACCACTTGAAAATAAAGAGGATTCATAAAACCATGGAGTCTCAAGCCAGGAGGACATAACCAGAGTAGTGGTAGCCTGAAGAGCTGTGTCATATATGTTGGACCAGTGCTGAGTTGTGAGTAAAAGAAAGCTGTTCAGGTAAGAGGATGGCACTGCAAAGTGCCATTTCTCCTGGAATATCCTGCTGTGGTCCATCTGGGATGTGAGGGACTCAGTCCTGAGTTGTGCTGCTCCTCTGTCTTGCAAACCCTTCCCACTAAAAGCAATGCAACTACTTCTTTCTTTTGGCAGTTTGTCACAGTTGCAAGCTCTGTCTCCATCAAAGGACAGAATAGTGAAGACCAAATGACAGTAAATGTTTTATTCTTCTTGTGGTCTCAGCTGGAGGAGGGACCCCAACCATTGTAGCAGTCTTGGGCTCATTTGTGCTCCAAAGTGGTTTACTGGAGTAATGAACACATCACAGTATCACAGTGTCACAGTGTGTCTGGGATTGGAAGGGACCTCAAAAGATCATCTAGTCCAATCCCCCTGCTGGAGCAGGAACGTCTAGGTGAGGTCGCACAGGAACATGTCCAGGCAGGTTTTGAATGTCTCCAGAGAAGGAGACTCCACAACCTCCCTGGGCAGCCTGTTCCAATGCTCTGTCACCCTTACTGAGAAGAAGTTTCTTCTCAAATTTAAGCAGAACCTCTTGTGTTCCAGCTTGATCCCATTACCCCTTGTCCTATCATTGTTTGCCACCGAGAAGAGCCTGGCTCCATCCTCATGGCACTCACCCTTTATATATTTATAAACATTGATAAGGTCCCCACTTAGTGTCCTCTTCTCCAAACTAAAGAGACCCAGCTCCCTCAGCCTTTCTTCATAAGGGAGGTGCTCCACTCCCTTAATCATCTTCGTTGCCCTACGCTGGACCCTCTCCAGCAGTTCCCTGTCCTTCTGGAACTGAGGGGCCCAGAACTGGACACAATATTCCAGATGTGGTCTCACCAGGGCGGAGTAGAGGGGAAGGAGGACCTCTCTCGATCTACTAACCACCCCCCTTCTAATACACCCCAGGATGCCATTGGCCTTCCTGGCCACAAGGGCACAGTGCTGGCTCATGGTCATCCTGTTGTCCACCAGGACCCCCAGGTCCCTTTCCCCTACACTGCTCTCTAATATGTAATTTCCCAACCTATACTGGAACCTGGGGTTGTTCCTGCCCAGATGCAGGACTCTACACTTGCCCTTGTTAAATTTCATTAGGTTATTCCCCTCCCAACTCTCCAACCTGTCCAGGTCCCGCTGGATGGCAGCACAGTCTTCTGGCATGTCAGCCACCCCTCCCAGCTTAGTGTCATCAGCAAACTTGCTGATAGTACACTCTATTCCCTCGTCTAAATATTAATGAATACAGTGAATAATATTGGCCCCAGTACTGACCCCTGAGGAACTCCACTAGATACTGGCCTCCAACTAGACTCCGCACCATTGACTACCACTCTCTGGCTTCTCTCCTTAAGCCAGTTTGCAATCCACCTCACTACTCTATTGTCCAGACCACACCTCCTCAACTTAGCAACTAGGATGCTATGGGAGACTGTGTCAAAGGCTTTACTGAAGTTAAGGTAGACCACATCCACCGCTCTGCCATCATCCATCCACCTTGTTACATTCTCATAAAAGGCTGTGAGGTTGGTCAGGCATGACCTACCCTTGGTGAAGCCATGCTGACTGCCCCTAATAACCCTCTTATCCTTGACATGCCTTGAGATGGCACCAAGGATAAGCTGTTCCATTACTTTCCCAGGGACAGAGGTGAGGCTGACTGGTCTATAATTACCCGGGTCCTCCTTCTTGCCCTTTTTGAAGACTGGAGTGACATTTGCTTTCCTCCAATCCTCGGGCACCTCTCCCATTTCCCAAGACTTGGCAAAGATGATGGAGAGCGGTCTAGCAATGACTTCAGCCAGCTCCCTCAGCACCCGCGGATGCATCCCATCTGGACCCATGGATTTATGGATGTCCAGACTATTTAATTGCTCCCTAACCCAGTCCTCATCGACTAAAGCAAACTCCTCCATTGACCTGGCTTCATCTGGGGTCTCAGGGGTGCAGGGCTCCCCAGGACAGCCTCCAGCAGAGTAGACAGAGACAAAGAATGCATTCAGTAATTCTGCCTTCTCTGTATCTTCTGCCACCAGAGCACCCACCCCATTCATCAGTGGGCCTACATTGCCTCTGGTATTAGTTTTATCTGCTATGTATTTGAAAAAGTTCTTTTTGCACATGGTCTATAATTACTTCTAGCACCTCATTCCTTCTCAACAACAGGTTGCTCAAGATCTCTCTGTAGAAAAGCCTGCTCTCCTAACTGTTCTCCAGACAGATGTCTCTAACTGGACTTCTTTCACAGTACAGCTGGTCCTCAATAGCCAGCAGATGCTGCTGCTGAGCAGCAGAAAGGATAACACACCCCCTTCCTCCAAAGCTGAAAGTAACTCAGAGCCCGGTCTTTGTCTACATGGAAGGAAGAAGCCCAACCCCAAATGTCAAGCTTAAGTCATCTGCTGATAGAGTTGCATTAAGCTAGCAGGGAATCCTGAACCCATCAAGGCATAGAGAAGTTGAATGAACAGCAAAGTAGATCTTGGAGCCAAAAATTCTATCAATATTAGGGATTTTCTGTGGCTTCAAAATTCATAACATTATATTAGTACTAGGCCACTGATTTCAGGTAACATACCTCAGCTTTGCACCAGTGTCCAATCAGTACATTTAAGTCTGTCAGACATTCAAAGAAAAATGTTCTTTTAGGCATTAGGTACCATTTCGAGTCATACCCTAGAGCAGTTCATGGAGGGCCCATCTGTAAACTGTGCCACTCAGACAGGGAACTTCATCAAGAAATTAGAACTGTTCTAGAGATCAGCTTTTCTTGTAAAGCATGTTGTAAGGGACGCTCAAGGAAGTAAATTCAGAGGGACTTTCTTAACTTTTGCTCTTCCAGACCCTTCACGTTGTTTTCATTAACAATGAGGATGATTTGTGTAACAAAGTCATCTTTTCTCCAGTCAGGAGGGCTGTAGTGCAGGGGCTGTTCAGGTAGCTGCACCAAGGGAATTTCCAGCTGCTGTGGAAGGGGTCAATACCATAAAATGACACCTTCATAAAGGGAAGTGATTGTGCAGACTCAATGGCTTCAATGTGAACATTGCCCTATTTTGCAAACACGGTGTCAGCGGTGGAGAGGGGAGGAGAGGTGAAGTTTCCTAGGGAATATTTTGTTTGGCTTTTATTGCTTATTTCTGCTAAAAAGCCATTGATACATCATCTTTTGAGGAGGAACAGGAAACTGACACTGCAACCCAAAAAATATTCCTGGAAAACTGAAATTTCAAAATGTAACTCTGCCTTTTTTTACACTAACTAATTGAAAAATTCCCCTGAGACTCCCTCAGGGGAATAAAAACATCTGGGTGGGGGGGAGGGAAAGAATCATTTAATTATCTAACTAAAGGCTTATCTTGAGAAAACCTGCTTAAAACCTGACTGCTCCCCACAAAGCTCCCTCCTGGAACTTGCGGGGAAATTTTTGGCACGGTTGGTTTTGAGTTGTCTTTTTCCATCAGGAAATGGGAAAATATAAAGTTTTCCTGCAAAAATAACCCTTTCCTTATCCTCCTAAAACAAGCTCTCTCCTGTAGGATTGCCAGTCTGCAGGATACAAGAAATATGGACAGGATAATGAGGTGTATCTCATCTGGTGTGTGCAGCAAGTCTTAGGGGAGAGTCATTTCCAGCCATAGGTAGAACAGAGATTCTGTTTTGTCCATTTTTTTCAAAAACGCCTTTATATTGTCAAATGTAGCACATTTTATACAGAGGACAAACAAGAAAATAATAATGGATAGGAGACATCATTTCTGAAGGGTTCATGTACCTTCTTCCGTGTTTAGACGTATATAGTTTACTATGTCTCTAACAAGCTTATTTGCTAAATAAATGTATTGATATCCTGTTTGAATCATGGGATAAACTAAAACTCTACAGATACATGAGATACATGTATTGAGACAAAAACTAAGACACATTGCATCATGAAATATACAACACTTACAACATCATTACCAACAATGTTAAGAGTATCACATTTACATTCAATAACTCATTATTTTTTCTAATTCAGTCAAGTCCTGAGACAAGGGCCTAGTGAAAATCTACAGAAAAAGAACAAGGATTGCTGATGCCACGTCTCCATGGCAGCACAGCTAATTTGGCAGGACAACCAAGCACACAGAAAGAAAAAGAAGCTATTTACAAAGATATCTTTGATAAAAGAGGCTTTGGAGACAGGAAAATGGTCCAGGGGAAAAAAAAAAAATGTCACAGTAATGTTCCAAATCTTTAAAATAAATTATTTAAAAGAGTGAAGGAAAATAAATTAAAGAAAAAATTTCTTGAGTCACTAAGCACACTGAGTTTCATCTTTGTTTGTTGTTATACAATGCTATAAACTACCCTGAATGGCCCAGAATAACATTAGTGGTTCTGTGTATTGTAACCACTTCAATCAAGGCCTTTTGTTTTGAATCACCTGCCCTGCCTGCATTGGAGCCCCTTTTATAGCCTAGTCAGCACAGAGATCTAATTTAGTTCCACATACAAAAAGGAGTGAGGAAGAAAAATAGACTCATCTCTTACAGCTTCTTGCTTGATTCCACAAGAGAACAACTGAGACAACAAAAGGAGTGAAATACCTCGGGGAATATTTTAAAATTCCTCAGCCTACAACCCCCAAACAATTTGCAAATTATATTGTTACAACATTCCTGAGGGATGCAGATGCCCAGCTGGACACAGGTGGCCCAGAGCAGTTGGCATGTTTTGCATGAAAAGGAGGGGGGGAAGAGGAAACTCCAAGGAGAGCTCACCCTGAAACACATGTAGCAAGGGGCAGGGGGCTGGTACTAATAACCATGAAGAGCCAAAGGGCGGAAGCCTCTCAGTGTATTCCATATCATTAATCTTCTCTAGTAGAAACCTCGCTTGGTGTTGCAGGCAATGGATGGAGACCCTGCCAAGGGCCATGCTACAAGCCTTTTCCAGTCCTCTTCCATGTTTTGCTTGTAGCAAAAGCTCTTTGCAAAGGCCCACAGTGGTTAGTAGAGCCTTTTGGTTAAACATAAACCCTGGCAGACATCATAGTGCAGATTTCATGTTGTGATACCCTCTCAAACCATGGAATGCACTGTGTCCATGATTACGTTACTTTTAGCTTGCCTGAAAAAGGATGGTTTTACTCTCACCGGTTCTTTGGCATGGACTCAGTATCAGTCAGAGACTGAGCAACCTGGGCTTTTGGAAAACAGTTGCTCTGCCAGCAAAGAGCCACACAAACACTGCCTGTGGGAGTCCAACACCGCAAGCTGGCCAAGCCCCCTTACAACACCATGGACCAGACCCTGCAGCATCTAGCCAGGCAGGTGTCTTCCCAGCATGAGGTTGTGTCCAACGTACGCTGGGGTCATGTCTTTTGGCACCATGGGTGAAACTCATGCTCTTTTGTGTTCTCATTGCTACAGCAGTAAATTTGACATTGCTCTAAAGGTGGAATGGTTGTAGCACATACACTGCAGATACCCATATAAATTCAGATCTGATGCAAGTGAAAACAGTCATATCAGTGTGTGTGTCTGTGTGGGAATCATTTAGGTTCAGGATATGAATTAACAAAACATAACTATAATCTTAACACTACATGCTCATAAGCATGAGATCCCATTCATGGAACACCTTCTGAGCATCCTTGCCTTGATTGAACCTCTCACCTGGAAGAAATTATTTTCCATCTATAAACAAAAGGAAAAAAAGTATTTTCTAAATCACTTATCTAGATTTCCTCATTAATTTCAAGTATGATGTTACCACTTACCAAAGAAACAATCTCGCTTGTTTTCAGCCTGCTTTATGCTTTTTACTATGAGCGACAAATAAATTAGAAAATCAACTTACAGATTAAAGAAAAGAGCGGCCTGTGGAAGCTCAGTAATGACCTTATTTTAAGAATTTCACTTGAATAACCCCACTCTTACACAAAGGAAGTAAAAATTATACACATACACTTTCAATGTCTTTTTTGAATGCCAGAGAAGTGATCAGTATTTTGGAGAAGTCTGTGCAGATGAAATGACAGTAGCAGAAGTAGTAGCCAGTGACACTAACTAGAGACTGCAGTCTGGTAGCTGATGTTCTGCTGTTCAGAAGGCACAAAAATAGCAAGTTAGATTATAATTAATAAACTAGAAGCAAATTAAGATAATATGGGGTGAGGTTTAGAAACAAACGCACTTAACAAGTTTAGAAAATGCAGCCTGACTCCAGAGTTGGAAACAACTGCTCATTGCATGTTGGTATGTTACATACTTACCTAGCAAATAGGTGAGAATATTTAATAGCTAGTTGCTGAGAGGACCAAAGAGGTCTTATTATTGCATTTCACAAGGATGAACCTTTCTGCTTCAGTAAATTAATTCTCCAGGTCCTCTTTTACTCCCCTAGCACCAGGTTGTCCTATTCTTTTATTTGGATCTTGACAGGTATTTTTTAGCACTGTCTACAAATGTCTGTAAATGCCTTCTCTGCTGACACAAAAAAAACATAGAAGGCAACTCTTTGTGGGATGTCGATGCTGGACAGGGCGTGGGACAGCTGTTAGTGCCTGCTTCAAGAAAAGATTTCACATATGTCCTTAGAAAAGTTTTTTAATTTGCTTTATTCCTCACCCCTACATCACATCATACTGCTGTTTAGAACTTGTATAAATATTGCAAAAACTGTACTAAATGTAATGTAATAAATAGTTTATATTAGTAGTGACCAGTATTTCTATATAAGTTTCTTGAGTAGAATGAAGATTTCATGGATCAGGAGACTTGAAAAGTCTGTTAATGCCCCATCACCTGTGAATGGGCACATCAATATTGACCTTCCAGCAAACAGTTAAGTCATCATTCAGTGATCCTTGCACATACATGTAACAAGGAAAAGGGACAACAATCCTTTTCTGCTTTCTTTTATGTCCTGTCCAAAGACAAGGAAGAGTCACAGTCCATGTACACATGAAATGAAAAAATTTTTCCTCTATGAATTAACTTGAAACCGCCACAGTCACTTTCTCAAGTTCCCCTGAGCTTGCCTTGAAGTTTCATAGAATGCAAGAGCGATACATGTCTCTCTCCGAAGGCCACATTTCCAGGTGAGCCCTGCATAGTAGGAAACCTGCTGAGGATGTTGTTGCCTTCTGGACCAGGTTGCCTTGAAGTTCTGAATTACTGTGACCTGCCTTTGGGGTGGGCAAAGAACCGCATACCAAAACCTGGCCCCACACCAAGGAAGATCCCATGGCACTTTTCTCAAAACGCAAGGATATTTGAATTTTGTGTTTCAGATATTTCCTCCTTTAATATCTGCAAATGAAAATTGGAGGCTAAAGACTTGACTTTGTAACCAGTCTTTCTTCTGCTTCAGTCTTTGACATTCAGCAGTTTGGTCTTTCTCTGTCTTTTTTTTTTCCTATAGGCTTTGATATTGATACCTGGACTACATAATTTGCTTGATTGGGGGTAGAGTGTATGCTCATTATGCTTATTTGAGACACAACGCTAAAACCAAACACAATCTCAGCTACACTGATTGGGGACAAATTTTCAGTTTACAAACATATAAGTTCAAACTGAATTTTTAGACTGTAGCTCCAGGTGGCCTGTAAACACAAGATGAGCAGTTACAGCCAAGCTGAGGGTCAAAGAGGGGGTGTATGAATGAATGAAATAAAGATCAATGAACATAATCCCTTGACATGTTGTCTCACACCACAAAGATATCTCCTGTTTTCCTAAAATGGTAAAACTGGCTGTCAAATTAAACAACCTGTTGGTCCTACAACTTACCTCAAGTGGGGTTTCACTTTCCATGCTACTGACAGTGTCAAAGCAACATCCTCATCAGGACTTGTTTCTAAACACCAATGCACCACAGAAAGGATAAGAAAAGTTAATGAATGAGAGGAAAGGAATTATGCATGAGGTACCAGAGGAAGACTCAGCAGATATAAGTTGGATTTCAGGCTTTGTCATGGGTTTCCCACAAAATCTTGGGCAAAAATCAGTCCATGCAAACGGTAATTAAAACAAGGCCAGGGTAAGGACTCAAGTACTGGCCCACAATTGTCTACACTGTTTAATTGTTAACACACTCCCTCGCATGGCTTTGGCCCATGCTGACTTGATTTCCCCCAGACAATGTCAGTGCACATTTTGGAGGACAGCATGCACCAGGGACTGCCCCAGAGGGCAGCTTGGATGGAGTTCCCCCTTCCCCAGTCACTGCGGGGTAGTGTTTAGCCATGTGGACACAAACCACACCATGACTGGCCTGAAGGGCCAGAGAATAGTCCCTCTCCTATTTTATTTTCTTGTATACATGCAGTTTTCTTTCCTGCATCACTTTGTCTGCCCTATTTAGACTGTAAATTCTTTGGAACAAATCAACCTTTTAATATGTATTTGAATGATGCCTGAGACAATGAGATGCCAGGCTTTGCTGGGGGTTGCCTTTGCTACTGAAAGGCCTATTAAAGAAAAAAGAAAAAAATAAGGAAGGCTATTCAGCGCTTGAAAGAGCTCTCAGTTATTCTTCTTTTTAATCTGTCCATGTCAACAGCATATCTTCATCTTACAGTGGGACTTTACAGCTGTCAGAATTTGCAGTCTCAGGACTGCAGCACATGTTAACTATCACAGAAAAGCACATTTTGGCTGAACACACGGAGGCAGGGACTGAGAAAACAAGGAAATTGTCCCTGGTGATTTCCTACCAACACCAAGAGCATCCTCATGGCTCAGTCCCTCGACTATCCTACACCACGTAGCTCTCACATGGCTCTTGCTGGTGGCCTCACACCACCAGCAGCCCAAAAGGACCCACATGCAGGGAAAACCCTAAAAGCCTTTGTTTGGGACCAGACTGTTCCTGTTGATGACCCCAGGTCAGGACAGCAGCATGGTTAGTGATCTGGTAAAAGCCAATATTTAAAAAAGGCATTTGCTACTTGCCTTATATTTCCTCTCATATTGCTTATTAGCCAGCCTCAGAAATATTTCATTAAGCCATTCTCTTGGAGGGATGTAGAAATTAAAAATATAGAGAAAAGAGCTCTGTCACCAATAAAAAGACAAACAGTAGGTCAGGACCGGCCTTTTCAAATCCTGTTTTTAACCACACTAATTTTTAGCATCACTGCTATTGACTGTCTCCTCTCAAACTCTCCTGTCTCAGGGGCCCTTAGACCTCCCATTACTCCAAGTGCCTTGCTAGAGAAGCAAATAGAGAAAAATATTTTTTCTTCATTGCCCATTCCTCATAGGTCAGGCTCTTTCAAACATACATCTCTAAAGATGGGCCAAGTTTCTAGAAGTGTCTTTCATTTTCAAGAGAAGACAGGATATTATAGATGTCATCCTATATGTATCCACCCTGCCTAGAAGAAGGTGCTCCTCAACCAGCCCACTGCTTACCCTTTGTGGTACCTGTGCTGGTGGGTGACAGCAATGAGTAGGCACAGCCCTGAAATGGAGTGGCAACAAAGGACTGCAGGCCAGCTTAAAGGCAGACAAGGACTAGAAAGCCTTGCTGGACAGCAAGAAGCAATGGCTGTACACCATGCATGGAGGAGCAGTACTTGTTGCACAGCGGAGGCACAGCAGAGGTTTCCTATGGTGCCTCAGAGAAGGAGCAGTCATGGGTCTTCTGCCACACCAGGACCTCTGATGTAGCCTTAGAAGTGATTTCATGTGGCAATTCAGGCATGGCTTTGGAGAACCTGAAAGACTTGTTTGTGCTTTTAGCCAGAGCTGTCACTCCACCTGAATATCATTCATCAGCTCCAGAGCACCTATCAGCTCCAGATCAGAGTGTTCCTTGGCACTGCTTGTTACATTGCTCTTTTGTTTTCATTAATCTCATTAAAATGCCAAACTTACACCCTGTTTGCAAACTCACTGTTGCACAAATGAGTTTATCTGCACAGGATCTCCCCAAAGTCACATACTAGCAAAGAGAAGGCAAACAGCCTGTACTTTTTACCTCAAATGCTGTTCTTCCATACTTGTACTTAGCTGAATAAATCTTGAGTTGCCTTAGGAGATTTTGAAAGGAGTTTGAAGAATTGTGTGTAACTCCCAATGTTTAGATTGTTTTGATATGTTTTCCAAACAAAATAATACTGTCTGAATGGATTAGTTTTGCCCAAGCAGTGCCAACAACTTATAAGGAACGCAGCACTATTACTTTCTATAGGCTATGATATATCTGATGCTCTCCCGCTGAACTTGTTTAGGAGTTCTGGGGTCTATCACGCAAAATGCTTACCTCTCTGAATTCCCATGAGAAGCTCCAAGCTCTGCAATAGCAGATCCTAACAACAATCTTTGCATGCTAAATTGTGCTTTGACAAAACCTAATATCTAATTCCAACACAGCAGCAATAAATACAGTAACAGCTAGTGCTCATGAAAGGCCTACATTTTCTTGCTGAGCAATGCTGTGTTGAAACACACTGGGAGACTGATGACTTGTGGCACTGAGCCATATTAACCTCTCTCTCTAAAAATTTTGCAGGAGGGAAACTCCAGCATGTTTCAACATGTTAAAATCCAGTGTAGCTCTAAAAGCAAATCCAGGGCACCTGTAATCATAAAAGGGATTGAAATGAAAATTTCTGGCAGCTGCAGATGGTCAGCTATAGAGAAGTGCTTGCTGTTTTTCCTCACATTGAGGTATCCCAGACCTTTTCTCTACATCCCACTCTGTGTTATGGCCTCTCTTCTCCACAGACCATACCCGCTCCTCATTCCCTTTACTTCAAATGATCTGGTGTGCTAGATGCTCACCCAGTTTTTTTAACTGTCGCTCCCAATGCCTTAAGCAATATCTCCTTTACCTGTCTTCAGGCTCCTGTCCATGCACACTGCTTTTTCTTGCCCTGTGCCCTGATGTTATGTGAGAAAGTGTTACATCTTTCCCATTTGCACCTATTATTTGCAGCCTTGTACATTGTCCCTGGAAAAGAGGTTTTCCCCAGCAAAACACTTTTCTCAGGAACAACGTGTGCTTAGTGGGAACCAAAATGCCTTGTGATGTCCTCAAGGCCTAGTGTCCTGGATGTCTTGGTCATGGAGCTTACAAGACCAGATTAGTCATAAGGGTGATAAGAGCAGGGAAAATTTTGAGCTTTCAGGATGTCATTTGAGGGTGATTAAAGATTTAGGCAGCTCGCTGGCTGATGGCCTTAGGTCATTCCACAAACCTGACAATGGCACATAGCCATTGCTACAGCTGTGAGTGCTCCCACTCCTGTCAGCCCCTACCTTCCTTAGCAAGCATGACCACAGCTCATCTATGAACACAAAACACATGGCTAGAAAAAGCAAGATGGGAGAAGTTTTACCTGGATACCAAGCATCTGTCAGAGTGCAAAGACTGTGGCATATTCTGTTGCCCTGACTCCTACACCCTGGTCCCCCTTGAGAACAAAAACTAAAAGGTGGGTGCCACAATGACTTACAGGACAGATGCCAGGTCCAAGGGCCCTCCAGTGGTTGTGACTGCTGGAGGTTCAAACCAACAGCTCAGGTGAATAGAGACAGCCTTTATGGGCCATCGAAGAGCATAGCATCAATGTTTCTGAAAGCTAGAATAGTCAAACACTGCCATGAACCCAGGAGGATGCCCAGAAGGAGTTCTGACACAGGTGACAGTGGGTATTTTTAGTAAGTGGGTATGATTTCAATCTCACTGTGACCCTTCAAGACAATTTTTCTAAGTAGGATAGGGAAGGACAAGGATAGTTCCAAACGCAAATAAGAACTCTGCCTGGAGAGCGAGAATCTGAAAGAGGAGACCTTGACCAAAACAGTCAGTTGCATTATGTTCTGATAGTCAGAATTACACACTTAAAAAAAAAAAAAAAATTGGCTTTTGCATGCATCCACAGTTCTGTTTATGTTCTTGCTTGAAACTGATCACTAGACACTGTCAAGGTATAAAATCCACAGATTAACAGTAAATCCCCAGACAAACACTGAAAAATCTTTTCTTTCCTTCCTTCCTTTTTTTTTTTTTTTTCCAAAAATTGTCACCTTACCTGGGATACTTTCTTGGTGACATCTGTTTGAAACAATTCCCTCAAGCATGTCACCATAGCGAGCTTTTCTGACTGTCTGCATATTCAGATAATTAAGGAACAAAGACAAGACATATTTTGTATCTCTTCTTGCTTGTCTTTCCTTACTCCATACAGGCAATATTTTTTATGATTCACGCTGTTAAATTTTACACTGGCTAGTAAATAAGCAGCCAGGATAAAATATATGGCTTGAAGTGTTTCACATTGCAGTTCTAGATACAGTTCAGGTGGATGAGATCCTTTTTCTTAAATAGTGAATAGAGTCTTAATATATAAGGTCTTGATAGACCTTAATTGAACCTTCATATGCTTCACTGACTGCAGCTTCCCAGTCAGTAATAGGACCAGTATCTACATTTGTTTCAGCCATTTTCTTTCATCATCCCATACATTATACATAGTGGGGATGACCTGAGCAAGTGCTAGGTCTCCTGACCTCTCATGGAGCTGCTAAATTCTTCCCACTGTGGTAGAAATGTATTGAATGGCTCCAGCTACAACTAAATTCCAAGCTATACCCCAGTCTGCTGCTGGAATAGCAACAACCTCAAGCTGGACGTGTAGGTCAGGATCTACTTGCTCATGGCGCACTCAGAAGGCGCACCAGAACCCAGACATAGAGAATTTGTTATTTTCTGCCCAGTTCTCTACAGCAGCAGGCCTGTGGTATGAGGATGTTGTGCCAAGATCAAAGAGATTGTCTTGCCAAACAGTGCACACACTGCTGCCTCCCCTACAATGTTTGTCAGATTCTCCTGCCATATCAAGCTTGTGTCATTGCCTGGGTTTGCAGAGCTCTGAGCTGCGCTGTTAGTGTATTTGGGGAAATACAATGGCTTTGGAGGCTTGGGCGTCCTACTCATCTGATGTGTTTCCATAGCTTAGCATCAGCACTTGCTGACGAACAAGCAATGATGAGTTTATAGCATTTCTTAGCTATTTTATAGGCAGAAAAAAAGCACCTCTTAGTAACAAAAGATGCACTTGGCATATGTATTTAAATCCCTCATAACAACCTCTTTTTGCCGTGACTCTAGTGTTCATTCAAGAGGAACAGACTTGAGAGACCTTGACTCATTTCTTGATGGCCAGGCTTTCCAATGCTCTCTCCCAGTAACAGGGTACACAACACTGTGGTTTCAGAGCAGCTAGTGGCAAAGGACAAGATCTTCCATGTTTCTCCTGTACTGCAGCACAAGACAGAGACAGTCATGCAACAATAATTACTTCAAGTTAAGCAGGAGTGACTACAGACTTTCTTGATATTTACTAATTCCAGATCAAAATATATAACAATAACATTTTCTGGTTGAGTCATGTGGAGGTAGGAGACGTTGTTCTGATCTCAAAGTCTTTTATGCATTGTGGTTAAAAACTGTGTCCCAGTAACACCTCTATAAACCCCACAAAAGGGGTAAACTTCAGAGCCTTCCTTCTGTACAATAATGTTTAACTATGTAACAATCATACTGAGCCTATTAAAAGTGTCTTTTATTTTTTTCCGATAAGTCTGACACCTGTTCGCCTGTATATGGGAAAATATTTCTCACAAACATTGGATTTTATAGCTACATGAGACCTCAGTAAAAACTGGCATGGATGCTCTGATGCCAGGGAAGGTCACTTCCCCAAATGTGGTTGAGGTGGGAAAGGACCTCTGAGATCGTCTGGTCCAACGCCCATCCTCAAGCAGGGTCAGCTTGGGCAGGTCACCCAGGACAGTGTCCAGTCAAGTATTGAATATCTCCATCTGGGAGACTCCACAACCTGTCTGGGCAACCTGTGCCAGTGCTCAGTTACCCTCATAGTAAAAACATTCTTCCTGATGTTCAGAAGGGACTTCCTCTGATTCAGTTTGTACTCATTGCCTCTGGTCCTGTGACTGACCACCACCGAGAAAAGTCTGGCTCCATCTTTTTTACTACCTCCATCAGATTTTTATATATATTGATGAGATCTCCTGGACCCTTCTGTTCTCCAAGCTGAACAGTTCCAGCTCTCTCAGCCTTTTCTCATCTGTCATATGCTCCACATCCATAACCATCTTAGTGGTCCTTTGCTGGTCTCACTCCGGTATGTCCACGTCTCTCTCGTACTACTGGACAACTCAGATCTGAACCCAGCACTCCAGGTGTGGCATCACCAGTGCTGAGGAGAAGGGGAGAATCACCTCCTTTAACCTGCTGGTGATGTTCTTCCTCTTCCATTGTCATATATGACAATGACTGACATCTGTCACTCTTAATATAACTGATAACATGGTAACTAGCATGATATCCTCTCCTGTAGACTGGCAGTCTACAGTTTAACCATAGAGATGGCTCTTATACCAAAGGAGCATGTATAAAATGGGTATGTGGAGTAGCATCTGTTTAAATCTACTTGTCAAATACACACCACGATGGTGTAGCATAGAGACAACACAAGTTGTGGGGAGCTGGGAGAATCAACAATGCAAAATGCTTTTGTCATAGAGTTATTGGATTCAGTCCTTGCTTTTAACTGGACAAATTTATTTATTTATTTTTAATCTCCCTGTGGTCTGTACCAGCCAGCAGCTATGGTAGGCAATAATTTTCCTTTCCTTGTCTTCCTTCTTTGGATGACCCAGGTGAGGGATGCTGTTACCGAAAGCTAATGGACTGAAGCTGTGTTGACAGTGAGCCAGAGAAAGGCTCTCTGATTATATATAAAAAAATTTTTCCTTTACTGAGGAAATTAAACCCTTTACATGAACGTCTGCATAAAGGATTTAGTTTATTGGCTGCTGATGGAAGGAAAAACAAACAGATCCCCCAAAATTGGTCAGAAAACACAAATGAGCAGGATCTGGCAGAGAGGTAAAGTCTTCTTTCTGAGACCAGAGAGGAAAGTACAGCATTTTGAAAAGTGTGATTCATTGTGATTTTCATCAGTGCATGTTTTTATTTTCTTCTGGGTGCCCAGCAGCTCTGGACTTTAGGAAGGGAAGAAAGGAGGACTGATGTGGCAAGACCTGGCACCAGTATCCAAGGTGGGATATGCTCTGTGGTAATACAAAGCAGGCAGCAAGAGGGAAGATCTCAGGATTTTGCCAACAGAGGGCAATGGTGGCCCTGGGCTGGCTGCCCAGGGTGGCACAAGGTGGAGATGTGTCACTGTACACTCACCAGGGACCTGTCTGTAAAAACAGGGTCACTCAACCACCTTTCATTCCCTCCAGTACAAAATTAAAAGGCTCCATGGAAATGCAGTAGTGGGGGTGATCATATTACCCTGCCACAGAACTGCACACATTTTTGTCCAAGCTGAATTTGGGCACACAGGTAGCATGTACCACCTCCAACCAGCAGCATGTACCACCTTCATCCTCCTATGCATTACCTGGTAGGGCATGAGCAAAGCCAGCATTAGCACAGCAAAGACTCCAGGAGATGGGATGTTCTCCCATCCAACTACACAGCAGGGTCACGGCTAGAAACCACCCAACCACCACCTACCCAGTGCACAAACTCTCATGCAAGGTTCCTACCAAATAGTTGTATCCCATGGTGTCATGTGAGCCCAGGAAGGGAAATTTCCTGTTGGTTGTTCTGTATGGGTTTCATGTCAGGGGGTTTAGCACCATTCAGTACTTCCTGGCAAGCAGCTCCCACTGCCTGGATGCTCTGCAGGGGACCTGGTCAGCAGAGATGGTGAACACATAACCCTGCAGCCCCAAGTCCATGCCTGGTGGTCATCTGCTGATATGTCCTTCTTAGCCTTACCTTTGCTAATACCACTTGATTGGACTTCACAGGAGAGACTAGTGTGTCTGGGTGCATGAACATGAGGAAAGAAGCATGAGGAAGAAATTTTTTACAAGGAGGGTGGTAAAGTACTGGAACAGGTTGCCCAGAGAAGTGGTAGATGACCCATCCCTGGAGACATTGAAGGCCAGGCTGAATGGGGCTCTGAGCAACCTGATCTAGTTTAATATGTCCCTGCTCATTGTGGGGGATTAGATTAGATTAGATGACCTTTTAAGATCCCTTCCAACCCAAACTATTCTATGATTCTAAGATTCTATGACCCCAGCCGCCAACGCCCTGAGCAACACAACACCGACACCCACGTGGCAATGCCGAGAGCATCCAGGAAAACTTAACAGGGAAAGTCCCAGCTTTTGGAAGCATCCTGACCACCCAGCCAATTCAGTGCAGCACAGAGGTGAATCGTTTGCTTACAAAGGCTGTGGTAGCTTTATTTTCCTTTGTGAGCCTGGGCCAGAGGGAAAAAACAGTTTAACAGACTGTTCTGGAAGCTAAAAGACAGTTTGAATGTGATAATAACCAGAAGAAGCCCTGCTGGTACTTCTTTATGTTGTTTTGTAGTGTGACATCTATCAGAAACCGAGAGAAAAGTTTGATTGTCCATCTATGCAGGGTGAGCCTGCCAATGCTTTTTATAACCACACAAGCTGTCTGTCATCAGGATCTGAGCTCAGCTAATCACCCCACTGCCTCCCTCCCTTTCCCAGGAGTGTCTCTTGCAAAATGGACTCAGAATTTCTAAATTGATTTGAATTCTGATCTTTACACCATGGAGCAAATAGCACCTGTTCCTTGAGTGTCCATATTTCAGCTAGCTGGGAACTGTCTTGAAGGATGCTTTGGTGCCAGGAAATATCACTTCCTTGAAAGCAAAAGACTATGCATAACATGGAGACTTTGACAAATCATCTTGCAGAAGACAGACTTTTGACCCTGGCCCAACAAATGTGGCAACCTATTTTAGTCCCTTGGCATCATGCCCCGGGGAATAAGCTCAAGGACCGCTGGTCCATTCTGATTAGTTCAAAGGCATCTAGAAACTGCAGGTGACTGAGGGTCTAGAGAGTTCATAGAGCTTCAGGTGGAGTTCTGTTTCTAAATTTTCTAAAGGTTGTTCTCAGAATCATTGTGCATTATTTTTTCCCTAGAACTTTGTACTGACAGGAAATGTCAGTGTTTTTGCTTTCAGTTCTGTAATGGGACAAGGTACTTCTCCAGAGGAAATTCTGGGTTTTGACCTGTGATCTAGGTGCAGTGCTGCTTGCAACTCCAGCAACTCAGAGCACTGGGCACTGAAAGGTCACTTCTGCATGCTGCTTACATTTGTTTTCCTGATAAGTTTGCATTGTGGATGTAGGGCTCAAATTATTAAAAAACTACCATTTTTCTTCCCTTGTTTCCTCTTACTTTCTTGCTATTTATCTCCTCACTTCTTCTGTGCCAGAAAATATCTAGAGCAAATAAACAAAAGGTTGGCATTTGAGGGCTAAACCCTATGTTCCTCTCTGCCATGCCAATCTGCTTCCACAACACATGGGCAGAGATACTATCTGTGAAAACATCCTTCAGGTGCCAATTTGCTGTCAAAGTAACTCAATTTATGACCCTGTTGGCATGAGGGACCTATTCAATACCACTGTCAGAGATATTATTTAGTAGTTTCCACCTTGCCTTCCTGTTAGCTTGGCAATAGCAAAGTGTGTGTCTATTTGAAAGGGAAATATTTTCTGCTTGAGCCACTTGCATTCTGCACCATGTATAATAACGTATAGGAGCATAAGCTACACTTGGGAGAACATCTCTTCTGGCTTGGTAGCATCTTACACTCGCTTTGCACAGAGGTTAATCACTGCTACAGGGAAAGTGCAGGTCAAGAAAGGTTGACTAGGAAAATGACGTTATATTCTTCCGTATTTTCTGCAATAGTTCTCTGTATATTATTTGTGCATTTTTGAGAAGTAAAATTACATTTTCTTCTAGTTCCTAGACCTCATGGGAGTCAGACCAGGACTTCTGCTTATACCTATAGCTCACAGCAGAGGCCCTGCAGCTACTGTGGTGTTCCCACCAGTGCAGTACAGCCAATGCCCTCAAAGGCGGCAGCAGGCAGTCGTGAGTTGAGAAGGGGTAGCACAGCCAGCGAGGGCTCCTGTGTGAGGAAACAGGCATCCCAGCCTCTGCTTCATGCCATGGGATGAGGGTTTATGGGCAGAGAAAATACCCTTTTAGTAACATGCTCTTTATTGTTTGTGTTACCTCAGCATCTAAAAGCTACGGCCGTGGGCTGTGGACTAGTTGTGTAAGGAAAAGTGTGTTCCTTCAGCTTGTAATGCAGCCAGAAGTGGATGACCAAAAAATTAAATGCCAGTCAAATCAACCTCCTTGCTGGACCTGGCATCCTGGAGCAGAAGTAAATTTCAGAGGCTGTGGAAAGACAAAGTCTAGAAAAGAAGGAAGACGTCACCACTCTGTGTCCTGCAAGTGAAAGGATTCTAGTCTCTTGCTCTGTAAGGATGAAGTACCCACAGTCGAATCCTTCTCCAGGAGAAGCTTTCTGTTCTGATGACTAAGGCACAGTATAGATAGGTATCCTAGTGACTCTACCCAACTTTGCTACAGATTTGGGTGTAATGATGTAATCTGGAAGTAGGAAATAATGTTTCTCTATGGGATACTTTGCATTCTATTGATATTGAAATCCAAGGACTGTGATTATGATCCACTCAACAGAAATCTTTTACATATGTTGCCCACATAAGCCAGCATGGTATCATCCTGTTATTTTGCATTATCTCAGGTGATGAAGTGATGGCAGTTAGAGTATTCATTATTAAGAACTGACACCTTTTTCCCCTCCTCTCCTGCTTCACATCTTCTATTTGTACATCTGTAGTGGAAAACAGAGCTGTCTGAGGAAGTTTCTCCACTTTGCATTTACCTGTGGAGACAGCTGACCCACAGAGCAGAATTCATGCTCCTCTCCAGCCCATCCGAAACAGCCCCTTCGGAAAAAGGATTTCCTTCTGTCTTCAGGTCATTTCAGATTTTGCTGTCAGGGTTGCCCACAATAAAGCCTGTCATGGTGAACTAGTTCCTACTGTTTACATAAATTCTCTCTGATGGAGTTTAGTGCAATACATACCCACACAGTGCCGTACTGCAGATAGGGTTTTATGCTTCCTCCACAGGACTATTTCTAGTCTCTTGTTCTGGTAACATCTGCATCATTCATTTCCTGCAGTAACCAAAAGAGCAGAGACTGGTGGATCTAGCCACTTCATTTAACTCTCTGAGAAAGATGATTTTTGATAAGGAGGACCTTGAGACCTCTGTTTTTGCTACTTTAAAAAAAATATTTCCCATCCCAAATTCACACTGTGAGCACTGAAAGTCTGGGGTATATTTTATGTGCCTTCCTCACTGAACAGGAGAGCTACCACTGAAGGCTGGGAGTGGGCATCTTCTGTTTACATGTCAGCAGAGCTGGGATTTCTGAGTGACAGAGCCCTGCCTCAGATGGAAATCACCTGAAATACTGAATTATGTGTGGAGGCTGCAAAACTTGTCCCTCCATCACCAAACAAATGAAATGACTCACAAACTGGGTGTTACACGGCTGGCTTCTCAGAGGGCTGATTTTAGTGCACAAGTCACATTATGAGACACTGAGATCACAGGATAAGACCCTGAGGTCTGTCATGTGGAGTGTCCTAGAATAAACCATGAGGTTGTGTAAGTCAGGGGCACTCCACTGATGGAAATGAAATCTCACTGACTTGTACCATCTGAAGAGCTGAGATAATGGCCCTGCAGCAGTCAGCACATAATAGTTCAGTAGGAGAATGCATGAAAAAATAACACACCTGGCTGTGAAGCTGCTGTCTGGTTTTTTGGCTGCTTCTTGCCACATGCCCAGAAACAGTGTTGATGGCCCCTGGGCTTGGTTGGGCACAGCTGGGGATGGAGGGGTGCAGTGGCTCTCAGAAAGCCATCTTTTCCTCTTGTCCTGGAGGCAAAGCAATGCACAGCAGCAGCCCAGGAGGATGGAGACAGCTCTCATGGGTTTCCTGTGGTAGTCACTTGTACCCAGCCATGTCCCAGGGAGGAGATGGGGATGCATGGTGCATCAGACCACCCCTCACATTGCTGCACACACCCGCACCTGTAAGGAGGGCAGCAGTGTTTCTGTGAAACATGCCTCAACAGTTTTGCACCAGTCAGGGATTCCCAACACTAAGTGGTTTAAAGGCAGTAAATGCCACTCAGATACCAAGCGTTCATTTTGATAGGGCTAATTTACAGCAGTGAGGACAACAGATCCCAGCTAACAAAACCCCTGGGCAATGGCAATCTCCATGCAAAAGAGAAATGTAGCATTTCCCAGCTGGTGCCTTGGGCTGAACAGGGCTGTGGGCACAGAGCACATGCTGAATGCACCAGTTTGTCCAGCCCTTTGATCGCAAGGACCATTTCTCTGTGTACTGTTCCCTGGACTCACAGACCACCTCTGATCTCTAAACTATCCCTGTTGTCTTCACTGGGAGGACAAAAAAAAATGCTCTGAAGACCTGCACACTTCAAAAATAGAAGTGCCCAAAAATGGCTAATCAGACAATTCTCCTTGTGCAGCTCTTTAAAATCATACTCAAACATCGCATACACCATGAGGATGACCTTTCCTGACTTTGGTGGGGTTTTTTTGTTTGTTTGTTTTCTTTGTGAACAAGGGATTTCTTCCACTCAAAGAAACTGGGGAAAGGTGATTGCTGTAGCTACATCCACTCCACAGTGTAAAACAGACCGGAGACTGTTCTCTAGCCCTGAGGCACATCTCCATGGCTGAACTACTGAAATTTCTGGCCCTTCTCCTGCTCTGCACTTCAGATGGGTGGCCACATCTGAACTACTCCCTGGGCACAGCCTTATATAGGTATCATCCTGGGAGACTAGTAGCTTGCACAGGTGGAAAGTGTGTGGGCAGCCACAAAACCAGAGCTTGCACCCATGCCCTGCCCCTGCCTGCTGGAGCAGGCTGTAGCCCTCTTCTCTCACAACCTTGGGACTTTGTGCACCATGTTCAGGCCATTTACTCTGGGATCTCCAATAGATTTGGATACCTGGTGCCAGCAACTTAAGTCCAAAAGAGCAATACAGTGGTTGTTCAGGTACATGGAGGTTAGCCCAATGCCTTTTCATGAGCCACAAGGGACAGGGTTGGCAGCTCTACTAGGGTGGGTGGACCACCTGTGATCCCACAGCCCTCTTACGGGTGGCTTTATGACCTGATGTATTTTTATGAAGGAAGGAATAAAATATTAATTAACATAAGCAAAGTTCTCATCCTCACCCCAACATCTGAAACTCCCAAGAAACATTCTGCTAGAGTGTAAAGGAAAAACAATGTGTAAAAGGTTCTAAACCTTTAAATCTGAGTTTCAACTGTAAGGAGGCCAAAAGCTATTCAGGCTGAAGCAGTTGGGAAGCCCTGCAGCCCTTAGAGAAAACAGCACAAAGCTCACATTCCCTCTGCTGTACCAGAGCTGCCTTTTGACACTGTTTTCAGGAACTTGCCAGCTCATTTTCTAACTTGTTTGTGAGACATCAACAGCCTCAAATTACAGCAGTCTGAACAGCCCAGTAAATATTTACACAAACCTGCTGGTGATGGTTTGAGCTGACATGCGTTACCTTTTGTGTTGGGGGGAGGCTATATTTACAGCCAACCAGCTAATGAACATGATCCCAGCCATGGTTTAATACAGATGGTTCTTTCAGTGTTTGCGGCTTTCAAGTTACAGGGAGCACAAACTTCAATAGCCTTCGTTAGAAGGCTCCGTCTCAGCTCTCTCTGTTTTGTTTACAACCAGCCTCTCTTTGTGCAGTCAAGGGTTGACTAGCGTTCAGCTGTTTGCATCCAGCAATGCATTTTGTGTAGGATGGGGGTTGTTTCTCATCTTTTTTTCTTCTTTTTTTTTTTTTTTTTTGAGAGAGAGAGTTTACAATACAGGCCATTTTTGAAATGTAGATTTATTTTTCTTTCTCCAGGCTGTCTCCCAGAGACCCACCAGGGCTGGAGCTGGAGGGCAACAGGAAGCAGTGCCCATCTATGGGGCTCAGCAGAGGGCAGGAAGCCCTGCTCCAGCTGCCACTTAGACCAGTCACCCACCCCTTCCATTGCCACCTCTCAGAGACACATTTTATCAGCATCCAGGTCTCACCAGCAACTCTGTCTGGATTCGACTGCCCAAAGAAAAATTACTAAGGAGCTTATAGTTTATGCTATCAATAATTATTCTAACACTACACTTTTTATATTTTCTTCATTAGCCATCATCTAAACTATTGGCTGAAGATCCCTCTTTTTTTTGTAACTCGCATCAGATAAATATTTTACCTAAATGAGGTGGAAAACTAGGAGGGTGAGGAAACTAATGAAGGAAATTTAGACTCTTATTCGGACAATTAATTTGCTGTGGTTGACTATGGTGGAAGCACAGAAAACCTTTTTCTTCCCTGAAATCACACCTATGAAACCCCAGACTGTAAGAAGCTCACTGAATCAAGACTACCTGTACTCAAAGAGTCAGCATTGCCCAGTAGCAGGCACTTTGACAAATTCTCTGTGATTGAGACAAACTACTTTATACCAGACCACACAATGCTACAGCAGTAAACCTACACTCCTCTAAAAGTAAATGCAGGTGAGGAATCCTGATGTGACATAGCTGGTCTTAGAAAAATTTCTTGTATTGTGCAGGGACGTATGTGCCGATGGAACTAATGCTAATGTAGCAGACAAAATCCCAACAAACCAAAGACAAAAGTCGGTTTTCAAATCACAGCATTCATATGGAGACCTTTCTTGGCAGTAGATCTGATGAACTTTAGAAAATCTGTTTGCTCCAAATATCCCTCCTGAGGCAGAAGAAAAGTACTAGCATCCCAAAGTTACACTATCTGGCCTTTGTGATTTTGGTCAAGGAAGTTCCCTCACAAGTCTGGTGAAAATACAATAAACAGGTAGCTCAGACAGATCTGTGACCACAATTTGGAACCATTAATGGAAAATTTGGTCTTCGCTACAGGGGAAGAAATGGCCAATCCTCAAATGGGTGGCTGCTGTTTCCCTCCCAGACAAGAAGCTCTTCCCATTAGAAGTATGACTGTTTCATTGCTATCATGGGATGGGAGCGCCTGGTATTCCCAGTGGTGGAGCAGGATGCCATGGTATTGGCAACTGCCTTTCCATTTTGGAGGAAAAAGTCAGGTGACACAGTGGCTAGAATAGGAACTGTATTTCAATCCACTTTTTCTGATAAAGGTCAAATATGTGCTTTTAAGCTCCACACTGGACCAGACTTCAATATTTATACAGAATGTTTTGCTTCATCAAATCTCTTGCCAGGATTGTTACATAGGATGAGTATTACAGCTCAAGGAAGCAGCATCATTAGTTAGTGTTTGCTGAGAAGAAAAACCTTGGAAACAACAGAGCTGCTTAGTAGTCTTCTGACAAAACGTTTTTTACCAGAACACAGTTTGTCAAGAGCTCTTCACAGAATAACACAGTTGCTGGCAAATATCCTAAAACAAAATTTTTCAGGGGAAAATTTTTATTAAATTATTGTATTTTAAGTGAAAGATCTGGAGTTTAAGATTCTGGTAAATTTACAGAAAGAAAAAAGCCTGATTAAAACAAAATATTACCAAATGTTGTAAGAAAATTATTGGACACAGATGGAGTTGGTTATTTTTTCCCATCTTTGCTTGCTCACAAATGTTCAGCTTCATGTTTTCATTTACCTTGGTTAGGAAACACCAAATCTTGAGATCTCTTATGGAATAAAAAACATGTCTTTGTGCCAGGCCTTCTACAGCCACATGTGTCTCTGTATGAGACTGCCTGTTTCACATTTCCCTCTGCCCTTTGTATGTTATTTGTCTGCTTCAATTATAAATACTGCAGGATAGACAACTTATCACTGTGTACATCTGCCTGACACTTGCCATGCTCGTTCCCGTGCTTCTGGATGTTCTTCCACAACAGCAATAATTCAATGATACATGAGAATGAGGTCTCTGTGAAAGGAAAGTACGTGTTCCTGGGAGACCGTGTCACCTATGTTTATTTCTATTTCCCAAAAAGAATCAATTTCTGGTTTTGAAAGGGAGATATTCATTGTGGCTGCTCATTTGAATTTGGAATGGATGCAGGGATATCCTGGAAGAAATCTCCAAAATATTTTTGAAGGGTTGCTTCAGTGAGACATGGGCGTGGATGGGTGCTATAGAGAGAAGAGCAGGGCTGTGGTGAGGGACAGGACTGCCCTAGAAGATGGTCTGTCAGCATTTTTATCACTCCACTGTTGTTTTTCCCCTTTGGTTGATGGTGTAACTGGATGAGAACTTCCCACTGTATTTGGTGTTCTCAGATTTTGCTTTTCTGAATAAATGTCCCATTTTGTGAAATCTCTAACTTGCTGAATTTCTCCCACCTCTAGGGTTGTAACAAAGGGTTTGTGATCACTTCATATGAGAAAATAACCTTCCCTGGACTCTTTCTGCCATGGATTGCTTGTTGGCCCCTCAGGCAGACTAGGACATGCATGGGAAATGTGTACCTGAGTGTTCATCGAAGCTGTATCCAGACATGTCACTCAGATATATTGATTTTAGGATTACTGAAGAAACTGCTTGTGAACTGGAAAGTCCCCTCCCAGTCTTTGGGAAGAGTCCTGTGTTACCAGGCAAGCAGTTCCTGGCATGAGACTAAGAAGAAATTTCCTGTTTTTTGACAATTCTAAGACCGCACTTTAATGACATTGGACCCAATGCACTAAGTCTTCTCCACATGTCTCTGAAAGTGGCCAAAGGTCATAAAGGAGATAATGCATCTCCTGTAAGGACCTGTGCAAAGGCCAACCCCAACCAACATATGTCTGCTATGGAAGACATAGACCACTTCTGCTCCCATTCAAGTGCCCCAAACTTGCTGCATTGGGGTTACTCTGTTAGCCAGGTCTGGAAAAAGAAAAGAGATAGAAAACAGAGCTTAAAACAGCCCTATGAGCACTACTGAACCAGTCTGAAGCCCAGTCTATCCCACTCAACAGAAAGCACAAAGACCTGGTTACTGAGTCTCACACTTCTTACATTAATAGAATGGAATTCTTATGCAGGGATATCACTACTCCTGCTTCTGAGCATAATAGTTCATTACTTGTGGAGTAATCTAGGATGGAAGAATTCTGTCATAGTGCAAAACAAAAAATAACTCAAGTATAATCAATGCCTTGACACAAAGATAAAACTCATGCAAGGGTAGAACAGGGTGTTAATACATGTTGTCCTATAAATAGAACAGCGTCACTTAAAAATCAAAGATATGTTCACATTTGTTTTTATTCTTGCACATAATCTCCTTCTACAGAATTTGAACAGAACTGCTCCAAATTTTTTACCAACTCTTTAATTCATCTTCATCACCACGTACAAAACAAGCCACTGAAGAGGGAACATACTGAACCACAGTGATGACAATTCTGCTTTGGCTGAGGTGGAATGGACAACATGCCTGTCCCAGATGGCTTCAAAAGGAAGAATACATTCTGATTAAGGAGCAGTGGGAACATTTTCCAAGGACATTTGGCTGTCTTTTATAGATTTATAAGGCAGATGCTGCTTCTTAAAAGCATCTGTCTCCCAGACCCCTTTTTTCCCTACACTCAGTCATACGGTAGGGGTTAAACTGCTGTGAAATGGTGACTCCCTCATGGTTTCATGTACATGCTAAGACCATTTTTACCACCCTCACAATGAATGATACTCTTGCTGAAGAGATTAAAGAGAAAGGGGGTGGTTCCTCACCTCACAGAGGATCTGGGAATGAGGGGATGCCAGGGAAGAGTGATATCTGGTGGGTAGGACTCTCCCATAGTCATAAACAGTACCTAGGGTCCATCTATTGACAGGAGAGAGACAGCTCAAACTTCCCTACCACTATAGCAGGATTGCTCTTTCTCATTTTATGAGATACATTATCTTCAGTATCTGGTTGGGTTGGGTCCTTAGTTTGAGATTAAGTAACTAGCCATCTAGACAGCCACCTAGCTGTTGAAATGTATGAGTATTAAACACCACTGCAGAGTGTCTAGATAAAGTTCTGCAGTGCAGCAGCAAGTACACTGCCACACTGCCTCTGAGATCACTTCCAGCACACAGACGGTGAGTCTGGAGTGGTTCCTCAGGGGCTGCTTGGGATGCTGGCCTGGAGGGAACCTCTAAGCAATGATGAAAAGCCAAGTCAGTCTTCTCATGAAGATACTTAGCTCTTATATGGCACAGTACAACTGTGGCTGCTCAGAACGTACAAATGTTGCCTTCTCTGTTTTCCTTTGATATATCAACCCTTTCTTGTCTGAGGATTTACATTGCAGTGCAAAACAGAGTCAGTCATAAGTCCACGATAACCAGCAGTGCCTTATGAGCCATGCAGTATCAGGGTGCAGTGTAGAAGCTCAGAGGGAACCAGCTTGTAGCAACAGCCACAGGATAAGCAGCACTGCAACTCCCCATTGTACAGCCCAAAGCAGCTCACAGAGCTCTTGCTAGTGATGAAAGAGCGAGGTTTGAATCCTTCTTGGTTCTGGAGCAGAGCTTGGAGCAGAATATGTAAAGTCCGGAAACTTCTCATCCCTGGAGATCCTGTCTGTAGCCATCCTCACTGGGGTGGCCAGAGGACTGGCAAGCAGTGGGAGAGCACCACAGGAGTCAGCATCACAGCACACATGAAGTAATTTGAGTTGAGGTGGTAGGAACCAAGGCACAAAGGGTGTAGGGTCCCAGAGCAGATCAGTTTGGAATATGGGTTAAAGATTTCCCATCCTGCCCACCAAGGCACATTGTCTTCCCATTGGTGTGCTTCATCTGGGAAGGCACAGCTCCCAAAGCCCATCGTTTGCAGTGCAGTGTGCACCAGCCTTTCATCTCCAGAACGTGGCTGCACTTGCTGAGACTACTGAGAACTCACTGGGAACTAAGACTTGGCGACGACAGCTTCCTGCGGGCACTTGTCAGGCACAAGCACATTGCTGTGTATTTATGGATTCAAGTGTGGATCTTAGCTGAGGAAGGACTCAGAACTGCTGTGGTGGGGTGGCTGAGTGCTTGGCAAAGTGCATCGGAGAGACTGAAGTAGTTTCTATCTGTGACCAGCTTCTGCCTGACTGCGGTGATTTAGCAATCACTGCCAATCTGAACATCAGGCACACTTGCAAAAAGCCCCGTACCCTTGGATTTCAAATAGACTGGGAGTGTCGACTCTATTAAAAGAAGAAAGTGCTGTAAATATAATAGTCTTTCTGCTCTAAAAGTCACACAGAAAACCATGCAAGCATCTGCATTTAATCTGCACATAAGCCTGACAGACTGATTAAAACAACAACAAAAAACCCTAAAATGAATACCATTGCTTTGCCTGAAGAATATTTATGTGATCAAAGAGTGGATGTTTAAGTCAAGTGCAGGGATCAAATAATACCAAATTCCAGAGTTTAACTGGCAGCTTGAGACAATGCAGTTTTATTTCTCCAAGAAAAAATTTTTGTTCCTTTCTCAGTCCTCCTACCCAAGCAGCAACAAAAAAAGATATGCAGCTCCTCTCAGCACTTCTTTACTCAGCAAAAGAGCAAATTTAACTGTTGGATCCCACCTCAGAGCTACTGGATTCATTCCCACTTCTGCAGAGACCTCCCTTCTAAGTTGACGTGTTCCAGTTGGGCTCCAGGGCTGCCAGGGATGGTCCCCTGCCACAGTGCAGTGTCATGATATGGAGAGGCTGTGGCCTGTTTGGGAGAAGTGGGGCTGGTTATGCCACGTGGCTACTGCTGTAATGCTCCCTGTAGCCTGTGGTATCGGCTCCGGTTTCTCTGTGTTACAGACACAACATGGGCCAGAGGGACATTCCCTAGAACAAGGCACAGCTCCACAGGAGAGCAAATTGATGACCTTTCGCTGAGCACCACTGTTTCCTATTTCTAAAAAACAGCTGTATTTATATTTCCATGTCCTGATGTGGCTCTGGGACATTTTCTAAGGGGCTGTTGGCTCTGAATGGGCTGTTTCTGAATGGTCCATTTAAAATAGACACATATACCCATGGGAGCTCCTACTATCCATGTGCTCCAGCCAAGGCTGATGGCAGCTTGCAATGGCTCCCTATGGGATGTGGCACAGCTGTCTTTCCGAGAATATTCCTTGTGTCTCCCAGATTTTCATCCTAGCCTTAGCACCAACCCTCACACATGCACTAATTCCAGTTAGAGATGATTATTCATCCTTCAAACTGGAAGGAAGAATTACCTGTGAAAACTAGTGCCTTCAAGGCAGCAGTGGATGCTGCTGGTAAGACACCTTACACCCACCTGTGGTGCTGCTTGGTAGATGCAGAAAGCCTGGGGTCACACTCAGTCTGCTGTGCCAGCTGGAGGTTACTTTTTCCTCCTGTACAAGGCAAATGCCTTCTTTTTTTTTTCCTCTTTTTTTTTTTTTTTTATTTTGGGTGGGGGAAGAGCTGAGGGTGCCTCCTGCAGTTTTTTTCCCTGACAGCTGAATTTGACACATGTGAAGCAAAAAAGTCAGTTTCTTTTGCAGTTCCACTATCCCAGCCTTATCCCCACAGCTTTCCTATGCACTGTTGTTTCACTGGCACCTCCTAGGTTAAGAAAACTTCAGAAGAGTCAACCTCAAAAAATGACTGCAAGGAGATCACTGCTTTTCTCTCTGCTTCTTTCTGTCTCACCTCTCTGTAAAATGCAACCTCTGATGTAGATGAGCTTCTTAGGGACATGGTTTAGAGGTGGACTTGACAGTACCAGGTTAACGGCTGGACCTGATGATCTTAAAGGTCTTTTCCAACCAAGAGGTTTCTATGTTGCCACCATAAACTCCTTGGGGTAGTAACAAGCTCCTATTATTTGCACAGCACAGTGTAACACTGGGCCAGGATTGCCTGGGATGGTTGTCTGAAATGTGACACTAACAACGCAGGTTTCACTACCAGGGCAAGACGGCAGAGTTTTGCTCTGAGCATTCAAGATCTCAGGTCTGGTTTTCAGGTGCCAAGAGAGCAGCTTGGAGCTGTGGGCAAGGTGATTAACTCCCACTGAAGACAACAGGGCTGCTGCCACAGATGACAGGATCAGGAGTAGGAACTTTCTGAGTCCAAGGGATTCCCTTCTCTTCCTGGATATCCTTCCCTTCCTTCATCCAGGCAGCAGCAAAGCATTTTTATGAATCGGAAAAGTCCCAGGGCAGCCCTGTCTCCAGCTCATGCCGTCCCCATGGCTCAGAGTACAGTGCAGAGGAGGAAGAGGTAATGGAGGGGAGGGTGCCCTGGGCTGCTGACACACAAATCGCTGCAAATTTCCATCCCCCCGGGGCTCAGCAAAAGGAACTGCTTGAATCAGGAAGTTGGGCAATGCATGGAAATGAGCTTCCCTTCCCTCCACGCTTCTGAACAGAGTTGTCACAACTTTTTATTTTTAAAGCCCTTAGTTTTCTCCCTGCTCAGTCCAAGGCATCCCTTCCTCTCCAGGGGTGAAATAGCAAGGCATGTGGGAACTCTGTAACCCTGAAGCCACCATAAAAGGCTGATTTTAACAAAGTCAGTCATCCCTCTTGTGCAGGATGCAGAGAGCAGAGGATTGAGTCCCTGAGCTCAGAGCTTTTCCTACCACAGGGCTGCTGTTCCCAGCACATATAAAAGCTACTCTTAGCAGGTACAGTCAAGCCACTTGTCATTAATGGCTGGGGTGAACTGTTTCATGCCAGCTTCAAACAGTTGTCTTCCATCTGCCCTGGAACAAGACCAATGTCTTTCCCAAGTGTCTGCAGGAATAGTAATAAGGAAGAATCTAGTCAGAACTGCAGAAACCCAAACCCACATTCAAATCCCTGTGCTGCTGGGTCTGGGGAAAAGGTTTTTTTCTCTCAGATCACTCCTGACTGGAGAAATCAGGGACTGATTTCTGGACTTTCCACCAACACCACCAACATCATAACTCCCCACAACCATCATGGTCACAGTAGCTACAGGGATGGGGAAATTGTCATTTCAAGGTATTTTACAGATGAGGAAAGACAAGAGGTTGAAAAAGGAAAGGTAAACCTGAGCCTTCTTGGTTAGGTGTGCCATGCTGCATGTCTCTTTCCAGAGGAGTGATTGGCAGGGTGGTTCCCACTCCTGGGAGAAAATCAGGAATAGCAAACTAGCAGGAGCAATAGACTGCTTTCAAGAGCATCAGCTGCAACAGTTTGAAAGTGAACATGGATCTTCTCTCCCTCAACACCTCCAGGAACCTCTCTTATGCCACCAGACCTCAGCCCCTGCACTCCAGAACATCCCAACCAAACAGCTGAGCTTTCCTGTGCAGTGAGTCACGGGATCGAGCACAATAGGGAACATGAAGCAATGGATTAGGAAATGTTCCATGTAAGATGGGGGGAAAGCAGGGCAAAAGTGAGCGGAAGGTAGAGAGAAAAGTGTCAAGTATATCAGAGAAACACTGACTCAACCAGAAAAAGAACAGAACAGCCTGCACAGCGGTAATAACAGAGAGCAATGGAAATGCAGTGGGTAGCATTGAGGTGCTGCAATGGAATGACAGAGGACAGTGGGAGAGCAGTAATAAAATGCTGTGAGATTTTTGTGAGCACAGCATGAAGGCATTCATCACAGACACAGGGCGAGGCAGGGCTGCTGGGATGAACACCTGCCAGGATGGCAGGGCAGCCAGCAGGCATGGAGGGCAGCTCGCTGATGGGTTTAAGGGATCAGGCAGTTTCCTTGGTAGAGAGTCAGCCGAGCACTACCCACGGCAAGGATGCATAATTTTCCTGAATGCTTTCAAAAGTAGTGATTCCACTTCAGACATTTATGGACGCTTCCAGAGAAGGGGATCAGAAGCCAGAGAATATGAACTGTGTCCAGCAAAGAAATCAAAGCACTGCATGTGAAGCTAGTTCAGTTTTACCCTGTGTGTTACACAGCTATTTATACCTTTTCAAAGGGGCAGCAAGCATTACTAAACTCAAAACAGAATTTCAGACTGGTATCATTTTATGTACCTTGCACTTGGCCACTTTGAGCTGACACAGATGACAACCACAGAGGGTGCAAAATGGAGGATTAGAAAACCCCTGCTGGTTCCCACAGGAGAGTGTCCCCAGGGCAAGAGTCCTCCAAACATGCCCACACATGAGATAGGGGCATTACATGTAGTCAGGAAAAGCAATAACCCATTTAACATCAGTCTGTGTTGTCCAGGTGAGCAGAAATCTGGCTGGTGTGCTGTTCTGTTCAGCACTGCTGCTTCATCCTCCCAACCCACATCTGCCACTTGGTGCACGACTGTGTGCTTTATCTGCCGACATATCTGGTTTCCAACAGCCAGACCTTCATCAACAGCAAATCAGGGCTGCCTTGCTGGAATCGATGGGCCTATGAAACTAGTCCAGCTCACCCAGGACATGGCCTCTGGGAGTGCAAACTGCCAAGAGGAAGGGCTGTCTTTTTTCCATATCTGTATTCTGATTAGTACACTCTGACCTGACCCCTGACTTGGTCTGTAAATGCAGCTGAAGTACAAATAATAGTGTTGTTAGATTAGTTATCAGCAGTTCACTCAGTGATGCACCAAAGTCTTCTGGACTTTGCCCTTTTGTTTTAAAACAAATGCATGACAAGCAAGGATCACCAGTAACTATGGTGTTGCTACCGCTGTGTTAATATACAACACTGCAATGCAGATGCAGTCACCGTGGCACAGTCACCATAAAAAATCAACCCCACACAATTTCAGCAGAATAAAAGTGGCAGAGTAAACCCAAGGAAAATAACAGCTGTTAGGAATTAAAAGCAAAAATAATTACAGTCCAGTACGGTACATTTCCCAAATGATGTTTCTCATCCATAGTTTTTCCTAAAATATAAATTCAAACCCACAATTTGATGAATTTTCGAAAATTATTACATTTGTGGATTTGAGCTTTTAGTCCCAGATTTTTTTACACATTTTTTAGACCTAGTTTGTACCAAGATAGGTTCAGGGAGCTGCAGTCAGCTGGCTCCAGGACAGCTCAAGTAGAGACCATATCCTTCTGGATCACCCAAGGATCACCCAAGGCAGTGCTAGATTTGCATCCAGGCAGTGGCACATCAGGAATCAGCAAGTGCATCAACCTAGGGCTGTGGCTGAAGAGTCTGGGAGAAAGAGGTGGACGGGATCTACCTTGACTTGAGTAAGGCATTTGACACAGTCTCCCACAGCATCCTCACAGCTAAATTGAGGGAGTGCGGTCTGGATGATCGGATAGTGAGGTGGACTGTGAACTGGCTGAAGGGAAGAAGCCAGAGAGTCGTGGTCAATGGTGCGGAGTCTAGTTGGAGGCCTGCATCTAGTGGAGTGCCTCAGGGGTCAGTACTGGGGCCTATATTAATCAATATTTCATCAATGATTTGGATGAGGGAATAGAGTGCACTATCAGCAAGTTTGCTGATGACACAAAGGTGGGAGGGGTGGCTGATACACCAGGAGGCTGTGCTGCCATCCAGCGAGACCTGGACAGGCTGGAGAGTTGGGCAGGGAAAAATTTAATGAAATATAACAAGGGAAAGTGTAGAGTATTGCATCTGGGTAGGAACAACCCCAGGTTCCAGTATAAATTGGAGAATGACCTATTAGAGAGCAGTGTTAGGGAAAAGGGACCTGGGGGTCCTGGTGGACAGCAGGATGACCATGGGCCAGCACTGTGCCCTTGTGGCCAGGAAGGCCCATGGCATCCTGGGGTGGATTAGAAGGGGGGTGGTTAGTAAGTCAAGAGAGGTTCTCCTTCCCCTCTTCTCTGCCCTGGGGAGACCACACCTGGAATATTGTGTCCAGTTCTGGGCCCCTCAGTTCAAGAAAGACAGGGAACTGCTGGAGAGACTCCAGCGCAGGGCAACAAAGATGATCAAAGCAGTGGAGCACCTCCCTTAAGAAGAAAGGCTGATGGAGCTGGGTCTCTTTAGTTTGGAGAAGAGAAGACTGAAGGGTGACCTCATTGATGTTTAGAGATATATAAAGGGTGAGTTTCACGAGGATGGAGCCAGGCTCTTCTCGGTGGCAAACAATGATAGGACAAGGGGTAATGGGTACAAACTGGAACACAAAAGGTTCCACTTAAATTTGAGAAGGAACTTCTTCTCAATGAGGGTGACAGAACACTGGAACAGGCTGCCCAGGGAGGTTGTGGAGTCTCCTGCTCTGGAGGCATTCAAGACCTGCCTGGATGCCTTCCTGTGTAACCTAATCTAGGTGTTCCTGCTCCAGCAGGGGGATTGGACTAGAAGATCTTTCGAGGTCCCTTCCAATCCCAAACATACTGTGATTCTGTGATTCTGTGAACTCACTTGACCCTTATCTATCCCCACTTCAGTACTGGGAGCCATTCTCTGGTTGCCCTCAGGACCACCATTCACTCCTCAGCAAACCTCCTCTCAACCTTACGGGGAATTTGCAGCCCTTTGTGCTAAGACCTGATTCTCTCACTGCTGTTTTGAGAGTGTGGTCTTTCCATAAGGCCAAAACAGAGGAAAAGGAGGGAAGAGCCCGAGCAGAACCGCGTTTACGCAATAAATCTAGCTCCGTATTGCTCTGAGTGAAGGTATCTGGAACTAGGAATTGTGGTTCAAGCCCATCTCTAATTCCCTTACAAATACGTGATACAATCTAACGAGTCTTTCATGTTAAACACCATTCTTTCAGGGCTTTCATGTAATGGCTTTTCTTTCCCTCTCACAGTTCCCTCTCATCTCTGCAGCTTTTCACTGTGCAATGCCAGAGCCATAAAGATCTTACTATAAAGGGGCCCCCCAGCCTTTATCTTGCATATCACGACATCGTGATTCAAATGTTACAGAGCTGCAACACAAATGTAACATCAATGTACATCCCATAACAGGCCCTAATCCGTCCCAGATTTGGTTTAGTGCTCGCTTGCTCAGATCTGCTTGGACCACACATCGTGTGCCACTGTTTGTGTTCAGCCGAAATGAAGCATCAGTGTGGAAATCTCAGCAGAACAACAGCAGTACGGTCAGATCAAGGGGAGTTAGCAGGAAACCACTCTGTATCTTCCAAGAAGACTTGTCAATGAGTGCATTTTGTACTCACGATACCTACCTCCTAGGCGCCGGAGTTGGGTTGGGAAATGCATCAGCTTTGTCTCCAGGCCAGCCCAAGTGTGTGGCAGAGCGGTGGCTGTGTCCCCAGCCACTGACAAAGGATGCTGGGCCTCGTGTGGAGTGGCCAGGTCATGCCATCGGCCTCAGTAGCCTCTAGCAGTTCTCACAGACTTGACCTGAGCTGACCCTCCTGCAAATTCGGGTACCCATGAGCCCTAGGCTGGACCTGTCCCTGCTGAGCAACACCAGTAGCAGGAGGTGCTCAGGGCCCAGAGTCACCTTCCCAGGCACCCCTGAGTTACCCTTTATTCATCTGCCAACTGAACCCCTTTTCCAAATTGTGCAGGTTGCTAAATGGTCCTTTTGACATGAGTGAACTGAGAGTCATTCCCAGGTGAGCTTTTTCTTGTCCTTTTCTTTTTTTTTAATTATAAGGAAACCATTAACAGTCAAGACATCCCTTCCTGCATTCTCATGCACCATTCATTTTATTGGGAGGAAAATTCATTCTCTGCAAATTATTACAAAGACAAACATCAGGTCTATATTAATATTTAAATCGATGAGTATTACAGAGCAAAGAAATAAAATGAAAAAACAGAACAACAGACCCTCCAAACCATCTTGATCACAGCTGCTGTGAAAGCCACTCAACAGTGCTGGAAAGCTTCCTCCCATCCAAGTATTGATCACTGGAAACATTCCCTGCTCATGACATTAAGTTTTGAAAGGGTAAATGCTTTGAAAACACAATAGATTGAGTATTTTTTCTTTCTTTTCTTCTTCTTGCTTTTGGGCTAAGTAGATTTTTTTTTTTTTTTAATTAAACAAGAAGCCCACAGTATAGCTGTAGGTTGCAATGTACAGTTATATATGTGGTCCTCCCTTGCATGTTTAGTACTCAAGCAATATGCAGTATTACCAAGATAAATCTAGGACAACCATATTATTCTCCTGTGGCTTTGGGATGACACTGTATGTGGTTTGCTCCATCTAAGAAGAGAAACAAACCATGTGTTTGAACAACAACATGCTGAATCAGGGAGGCTTATGTTATTGTTATGAATAAGAAGAAATTGTGTTGTGGAAATACAGCCTGGAGACCCTCATTCCCTCCTGGTATTTTCTTGCACACTATGCACTTGCATAACTTCTTGTCTCAAAATATAGTATGTGTGATCCCAAAAGCCCCAGAAGCTTTGAGACAAACATGGACTTGCTAATGGTGGTTTCACAAGCATCATGCAAAGTTGGCTGGTTTGTATTTTTTGGACACAAAACTGGATGAAACAAACTGGGTTTATCTGGTGTCAGATACTGGCAGAATAACTACATTTTATTCAAAGCTTAGTTGTCTATGTGGTGAGCTTATTTTCTGTGTTTAAGCATGAGGTTTGCTTGTGAGCAATGCAGAGTGAGATCTGCAAACTGAATGATCACACACATCGGTGAATAACTCATTGGGGATGGAATATTGGAAGGGAAAAACTTTGTTTTTATGGATGAAAAGCCATGAAACCTCTCGATGTACTGATTTGGTACCATTACCTGGGACACTGCACAAGGAGAACCACCTGCTTCATTGCCAGTAAGGTCTGAAGAGTGCTCATGGGCTGCCAGGAACATCTGGTATGTCATCTAGCATCAGCATTTAGGATTGCCAAATGATAGTGTGTGTATGCAATTGCCCATGGAGAAGGAAGAGAGCCAAATGTTCATGGCTAATTACACCTGCTGGTTATCCTCTACCTTTCACATTGTCACATCTTTCACATTCATTACCTGTCTCACAGCTCTAAGTTCTCTTACCTGTGACTTGGTTTCTTAGGGAAATTTAAATTCCAAGTCACTTTGGAACAGAAATTTTATTTTTCTGGGATTAATCTCAAAACACCGTTATCTTGCTAACAATGGCACTAATCTGACTAGTTCAGCTATTCAGACATGGAAAGTTCAGCTCCCGTGGTCCCCCAACATGCCTAGAAGAGCAGCAGAATCAGAGGCAGGTTGGTTGGCTCAAGTGAGGACTGAGGCCACTGACTCCGGGATGGGCATTACCTTTGGTGTTGGCCATGACTATCTCTGCAAGACAAGCGGAGCTCTTGACTGGAGAAGCATGCTGCAGTCCAAGCGATGACAGTTTTTGGTCAAGAAACATTGAAGGTCTCTTCACCACTTTTCTTCAGTGGGAAGTGCCTCTGCTTATTTTTCAGATATGGGCTTTCAATAAGCCCCTGGGTAAATGAGAAACATGTATATGAAATTAGATATATGAAACCCTTTGAGCGTTTTAAAGCCTTCTGTCTTTTTAGGTTCCACTGTCCTTTTTTTCCCTTTAGCTGCTAGACTCTAGCAGAAGGATTAATCTCTCTTACTGCAAACCTATGAGGACCAATATTCATTTTCCAAAACTGTACTCAGCCCCAGCTGGATTTGAACAGCTATCTAAGTAACTGGGACACTCATTCACTAGCTAAAAAAAAAAGAACATATTGTGCTGTACAAAAATTAAAAATTTCAGTTTTCTGAGAAAATAAAAGAAAACAGACAAAGCTGTCTTTAGGCTATGGGCAATGGGGATAGCCCATTGAATGTTATGGAAACTCTTAAAGGAAAGCATTGTTTACAACTGAAAACTCAAAAGTCTCCTTTCAAAAAGATCACAGGGAAATTTTTTCTGTAAAGAAATATGTGCAGATTAAATTAATTCAAATTCAGTAATGGCTCCAGACTCCACCTCCCAGCACAACAGCCTCCACAGATATTTTACTGTTGTCTGAATTCTTTCGCTGCCTCCAGCTCTTGGTTATGTGATCCATGCTGGAGAATGCATTTAAGGGAGGTTGCATTATCAGGGTGGAGATACAGATGTGTTTTACTGTAGATCGCTCCCCAGCTCCATGATTTACTGCTCGCATCCTCCACCTGGGTCTCTCCAAGGGCTTCCAGACTGATCCCGCTGCTGTGGACTGGGCATCTCCTGATCTGCTCTCTCCCACCATTTCAGTTCCCCATCCCATTTGTCCATCGGGGTGAGGCTGCAGGTGCCAGATGTGAGGAGCAGGTATGGAGCAGATATGGGCTCTGCAATCCCACAGGTGCTGATGGTATCCCTTGCACTTCTCAATCCTCTGTGGCTGAGAAAAGAGACATCTGTGGCTTTTGGCACATATTGAGTTCAGGCCTTGACTCCTTTCTGCACGGAGGTTTTTATCTAACCCAGTGCAATAAATAATTGTCAGATTAAGTATGGCCGTGCAAATGTTACTGTACTCAGATTGTAAAAGCTCTCTTTTATGTGGGTGTCCGCTGAAACAAGGCAACCCTTCCCCGGCCTTCAGTTACGCTCAGCCCTGGTCTAATCACCCCGTTTCGGCTGTGCAGCTTGCTGTGAAAGACAAATGACCGGAGCTGTTAAACTCCATCTTGTTGTCAGCGTGCCCAGTGATAATATTGCAATGGATATTACATTACAGACAGGAGAGCGGTCTGCCAGGGAATGAGGGCCAGGTGAGGACAGCCACTCTCTCATAGCCCTGGGCACCCAGCACCTGCTGTTCTGCCCGGGCCACCATTCAAACAGGTCTGCTGAGGCATGCAGGTATACATGCTGAGGGTCCCCAGTGCTCATGCCTTGCCATGCTGGCAGGGAGCCCTGGAGGAAACCAGCAGGACCGCACAGCTGGAACAAAGCTTCCGTTCAGGGAACTGAATGCAGATTGCACAGTGGCTGCTCCACTCTGTGTTCCCTGCATTAGCGGAGCGAGCCCCTTGGCGAGCACCCAGGGGCACGTCCAGGCTGGGTGTGCAAAACTGAGGAAGGGGTCAAGGCACCTAGTTTGCATTAGACCCCTTTAGTTGTATCTGAAAAGGTTTGTTTTTCTGAAAATGAAGCCTTCTGTATTGGCAAGGTGTTAGCAGAAATAATTGAATGAGATTAAATAAATGCTGTCAGGAACCATAAATTAAAAGTGATAATTGGAAGCGATATATCAGAGCATGCGTGCCACATACCCGCTTGCTCACCTGCTCTGCATTAACACAGCTCAACATCTCAGACTCTGGAGTGACAGACCCTGCCTGTGACTCCAATGCTTCCTGAATCAAGGTGCCATTTAGCCAAAGTAAACCACAGGCAAGCACTCAGTGGATGTGTGCCTGACTCCCGGGCACTGCACCACATGCAGAACCACCTGTGCTCCCCACACCACATCCCGCCAGGCCCTGGGCACACCCTGTCAGTGGCTGAGCCCCTCTGCTCCCACTGTCAGAGCAAAGTGCCTGCCAGGGCTGCGGCAAATGTACACACCACACAATGTGCATCCATCTTGGGTTCACCATGGGGACTCTCATACTTAATCTGAGGAAGTCCTTGGCCTCTGACTGTCAAGCGTGTCAAGGTTGCTGCTGCCACAGAGATGGATGCGGGTGAGCGATCTGCATGACGGAGATGAATAAATAAAATAAGGGGAGTCTAGTATCCATAAATAAAGGGAAATAAAATATAGCCTAGCTTTTATAAATGTCATAGGCTTGCAATACAGCTGTCTCCAAAATGGCTGTATGGACACTAGTAAGCATTCAATAGGGTTTGGAAAAGAAAAAAATTAAAACAGTTTCGGCCCACTGTAAATTGAATTGGTATAAATCTGGACATGGCAAATCTTTCAATGATACAGAGCTACTACACAGTAGTTTCATTTATAAACTACACAGTAGTTTCATTTATAAACTACTTGAAGGTAGAATCTAACAGCTACATTTATTTATACACCAAAGGAGAATATGACTTTTGCCTGTTTTTTCTGCAGAAATTGATTTGATATTAAAAAAGCAAAACACCTTTCTTCTTTAAAAAGCAGACTGTTTATATACATAATGAAAGAAATCACGTGAAAGCTTAGGAAAACAGATGGATAGATATCAGCAAACAATAATAGCGGGGATTAAAGCTGAAAACTATCAAAAATATTAATTAGATCATTTCCTCAACACAAGACATCAAAATGTACCAATATGGGGAGTGTATGGTGATAATAATTTGCATTGTGATATGATCACAGTGTCCTAGTAAGGGATTAGCGCTTCACTGTGTCAGCGCTGAAAACGCCTATCTTTGTGAAGCAGCTTCAGATCTCCTAATGAAAGGAGCTATGCAGTGATAAATGGCATCATGTGCTCACAAGGTTATTGTTACCTCAAGGTCACTCACCATTGTCACTTCCCTCTCACTATTGTTATGAAAGCTGGTGCTATTAAAACTCAATCACATTAATAGTGAGGGAGCTTGCTAACACAAAAAATGCATGTTAGAGAACCTTTGCTGGAGTAAAGCCAGGATTAAGATTTTTAACTTTACAAGATGTTCTCTATGAACACCATGGCAACAATGCACACCCACAGCTCCCGTTGAAAACCTGCATCTGGATGGGTGCACATTTTACACCTGTGGCCAAGGTTTTGGAGATGTTTCCCCACAGAAATGCCCTGCCAACTGTGTTGATCTCTGTCTGCCCTCAGTTTCCATCCAGAGGGTAGCAGGGGCTTTGTGCTGTCCCTAGCCAGGTGAGCAGCTCAGAGGTGAGCACAGTTTTGGGACAGCTGTCCTACATCACAGGTGCTCTGGCACCTGGTAAGTTGCATGGGGATTCTTGATGGCTCAGCCACAGAGGCTGTCGGTCCAGAGCCAGGACACCCAGGTTGATTCAACAGGATGTTCTCCCATTAGAGGTCCCAGCGTGTTCCCCCAATTCCTGCTTTTCTGCTGGTCACATTTTTACCTCCTGTTTTCCTGCATCACCACACATTTTACACTTTCTTCAGACATACAGGTCAGATCTTACCACAGTTGCAGTGAGCTGGGTAGTGTTGGAGCAAACAGGGTACAGTGGGAATCTGCAGCCCAGGGTTGGAGAAATCCTGAGCTCTGTCTGGAGTGAAAGCATTAAGAGCCTTAAAAAAAATTGCAGCTAATTAAAATTTAAAATTAGTTGACAATTTGACAGATACTGACACATGGATCTCAAACCAGGAAGTGATTTTCAGTCATTTGTATGTCTGTAATGAGGCAGGGGCTGCTTTCTCCATGTAATGTGCTAACTAGAAAATCTGATTAATTGAATCATGGTAATTGAGTCTGGAAAATGAAGGCATTTATCAACAAATCTCAAGTATTTTCCATTGCACAAATACAAAGGCAATACAAAGACAGCTATATGTTATTGATTAATACTCCAGCCATACTTTTTGTACTGAAATGGACTATAAAATGCATTTTCTCTTAATCTGCTTATGCTATCACAACAAGCAGTCTGGTGCAGCCAGCCATATTTCGTTAGAATTCAATCACAGAATCGCATAACATGAAAATCAGATGTTGCGGACAAAATTTCCACTCGTTAAAATCTTAGAGGCTGACTGAAATCAGATGAGAATTTGGTCCTCTAAAAATGGTTGGACAGAGAAGAAATTGCTGTCCAGTGGTTGCTGTAGATGTAGGTACAAAAAGCTTTCACATACCTGAGGCATGTACCTCACATTCTTGTCATGGCTTAGCCATTCTTGTGAAAGTGGAGCCCATGCTCGGGTCCCTCACAAGTTTCAGAAAATCACACTTCTTCACATGAGCACATGTGGCCTCCCATTGCCACTGTCATACATACAATAAAACATAACCTAAAATTCAGCAGCTGGTCTCATTCCCTCTGCTCTGCCGGCAGTGACCTCTTGATACAGCACCTCTGTTCAGAACCTGCACAGAATTTGCCATATTTTTTCCAGAAACAAAAGCAAAGACTAGTCTTCATTTCTGTATGTCAGAAAACGCAAAACCCTCAACCATCACTAGTTTAAAATCTTGAGGTGGTCTTTGTACCATTAAAAAATATATGCAGTGATAGGCAGAAGACATTACAGAAAAAACACATGTGGTCTGCAACTTTCCTTCTGAGATGCACAGTACTGACATCTGAATATTACAGAGTTCTCAGAAAGAGAAGATTGTACATACAAAATCGAACACACTGCACAAATGGATACAGCAGGAAAGGCAGCATGGCAAACCCTGTGCAGGTCTGTAGCTCAGTGTTTGTCACCAGACTTTGAATAACCCCTGTACACAAGTTTTTGCGGCATTGTTTCTTCTGCATACATGGGAGAGCGAGAGAAAGCTGCCTTTAAAAAGTAGAAATCAAATGTAGTAGAGACCACTGGGCCCTTAGGTGGACACATAATATCTATCAGAACATTGCTACTTAGTATTTAAATTTATTTACATGGTAATAGCAGAATTTATGAGTGATACATTTAACTGTCAGTGTGCATAAACCTGTATTGATCAAAATAGTGTCTAAGATTCACTATGAAGGTGCAGTTTTGCCCCTTGGGGCTAATAACCATTTGAGAGGAGCTGATGGCTTGAGGTGCAGTCAAGGACCATTAACCCCACTTTGTCATTAATCCCCAGAAAATGTCCTGTACCAAGGTCATTATTGCTGTTATAAGCTCTGAATGAAAAATAACATAGGTGTATGGATTTTTTGTTATAGCTGATGCGGACTCAATTGGTGTGTACAAAGCATGACCCAAGCATTAAAAGCTTGTCCTGCACAGGAGCCTCTCAGGCTTGCTTGAACCATATCTCAGCATTTCATTTTGCCTCTAATTAACTGCATGATTCAGCCTCATTCCTCTATTTGTGTCACACCCAAGTGAATGGAGCATTTGTTAACAGCAGCTAACAACTAAAAACATTCCTTATAATATTGGAGGTGAGAAATATTTTCAGTATTCTTTCGGAAAAAAAATAAAAAAATCTGTTGAAAATTCCTCAGTTTATTTCTTTCCAGATGTCCATGTCTCAATTTAGATGCTCTTCTGTTTGCTTAGCATCACAGAGAGGTGTATATTTTGCTAGCAGGAAGGAGAGGGTAATCACAGACTGCTAGCAAAATATACACCTCTTTAACAGAGAAGGCTAAATTTAATAAGTAACGGAAGTTTTTTTGCAAGGCTGGACATAAGCAAACATGCAGAAAAATTATTCAAAAACCACTACAAATTTTGAAGAGGATGTAACAGATTCCACAGCATTCTTAGCAGATTATCCCAAGAGAAAAAAAAGAAGCTTGTACACATAGGTGTGTGCATGTCTGTATTAGTGTGTGCATTTAATGTGGAGGACATTTAATGTACATATAAGAATAATACTTTATGGAGGTGTCCTTAGTAACTGCATAGCTGAAGCTTCATTCAGATTTTAGACAAATCGGTATTTAAATCTCTTTGTTGGGTATGCAGGCAAATAATGACTGGCACCAAAATTCACCATTTATTTCTCCTCTATATTGGGTTTTCTTCAAGACATTATGTAATTTGGGCATAAACCTCTAATTTAGTGCTGCGTGTCAAAGGATTTTATCCTTTTCAAAGATCAGGGTGAGACTCCAATGTTTATATTTAGTATTTTTTGTTTAGTTTACTGTAAGAGAGAAACTGGATACTCTACTTTGGATTGCCTGCATATATCACTAGGATGCTCCACAATGTTTGCAGAGGAAGAGAGGTGAGTATTTACCATAAATGTCTGCCTGTCCTGCTTGCCCAGCTGTTTATACTTCCATCACTGTGAGAATCTGGAAAGACTGCTGTTCTCCAGAGCTGAGAGTCTGGCTTCCTTAGGTGCTTCACTGCTCAGAAAAATTATTGTCAACAGTCCTTGTCAAATTACAAGAAACACCAAGAGAGAAAAGAAAACTACTATTCAAGGGGCTGTTCTGGCATGCCATTTATTCCTTTGATGGCAAGATATGGAATACAGTTTAAAAGTCTGAATAATTATAGATTTGGGAGGATCTCCAATGTGTTAGAGGATTAAAGTTAGAATTGCAAAGAAAAGAAAAGAAATGAGAGGAGTGGGCTGACTCCGTCAACTCAACATCACTAAGGCCAAAGCCAGGTGCTGCCGAGAGGGGGATGGGGAACCGAGAGGGGGACGGGGAACCACAGCACCCAGCACCCAGCAGCAGCACTGAGGACAAGGACTTGGGGCAGCTCACAAGCCAAGCACTAGATGAGAGGAGGGTGGCACCACAAGAAGAGTGGGAAGCATCACATATTTGACACTGTATGATCTTCTGCCACAGCTAAAGGCCACAGCTAAAGGAATAGCACTTCGCAGAAGCTGGAAACAAAGTGGAGGGAATCCAGAACAGCAAGATAGGAAGGTAGGAGGTTTAGGAAACACAGCCTACTGAATATCAAAATAATTGAGTCTGTTTTGTCCAAATCACAGTTTTCTGATGTGCATAAGGTTGTTTACAGCAGACAATGACCTCTTGTTCTCCCACCTCAGTGAAGCAGGACAAGAAGAAGTTGGCTCAATTTGCAACTTAGACATAGATTTAATATTTATGGAAGCATTTGAGTGAAAAGTGTATCCCAGGCTTCTTGGGTGTTTCATCTCCTGCACTGTAATCTTTTTCAAACAATAGCAATCACCACCTGCCAGGACTGACTGTCCTTTGGACCATAGCCAGAGCAGGAATGCGGACTCTTTGGTTTTTCAGGATCTTTTGAATTCTGCATCCCCACAGCTCCCTGACTGCATGATAGCAAACCTAAAACCTCCTTTTCAAGAGTGACAGAGACAGGCTGCTGTCTGTATCAGCACAAGGCAGCTGGACATAAGCTTTAAGCAAAGGTAAAACTTGGAATCGACAACTATTGTGTGCAATAGTTGTGTGCACAACTATTGTGTGCATTTCCAACAGGAAAATGCTGTAAGGTTTAAGAGAGCTGCCTGATTGAGAAAGGAGAAATACTGTCCTTCCATCTAAGCTTTTCCTTCCCAGCTTGATTTTGGCCTGTAGGCCTACATGAAATACCATAAGTTAAGTGGTTTCCAACTCATCCCTTGTCAGCAGCAAAGGCCGTGCTACAAATCCACCACATTCATGCAGTTTCTCTCTGTTGACATTGCCAGTTAAGAAAATGTTGTCTAGCTCACAGCTCATGGTCTGAAACAAAGGCAGAGGAAGAGTTTCTTGAAGATAAGTTTCAGTACTAATGTTATTCAACTTTAGAATTGCTAAAATGGTTTGGTCCATGGTCCATGTTTGTAGACCTACAAGATTTCTCTAGGAAGTTTTCATTGTCTATCACTTTCCTATTGCTTTAAATATTGTGTTTCATATGGTAGCTGATTTGCAGATTGGCTGATGATGATGTAGTTTAAACTTACACGCTTAGTGTTGTAGTGAATAAAAGAGTAATTCCAGTAATGCCAGAGTAAAAGAGTAATGCCAGTAGTATAATATTTACACAAGTATCACTTTTGTGGATTTTGACAAACTGTCTCTTACTGTCCTCAGGCAGAACAGCCTTCAGTCCAACCCTGCTCTTTCAGTATGATTTCTGGTGTTCTGATCCCTTTGCACAGTGGCACTATAATGAAGGTTTGCAGTCCACCCACAATGTGCATGCGGTCCAGTTAGCATGTGTCTGCTTTGAGGGCTTGGACTGACATACGTTGGTATGTGCAGCAAATTACCCCCTTCTAGTTTTAACAAGACAGTTTAGCATCTCAGAACACAGCCTTCTAAGTAGGTTTTAGATGAGTACTACCTTTAAAAAAACCCCACAAATCTAACCTTACAAAAGCAAAGCAAGATACTAGGTTCAAGAATGTACTCAAGAAACTTAGTTCTCCTCTAGTAAGTGGGTATGTAGTTAATTTTACATGTATCTTAAGCATATGTCAGGGGAATAACTATTCCATCACTTTTAACAGCCTATCTGTTTTCCCCCAGGATTAGAATTCAGTTACTGAAACTAAGATCTTGTGACCTTAAAAAATCCTACACTCTGTCTCAACCGTGTGCAGTAGTTATTGTTACTTTTATTGTCATTAACATATATTACCATGGGAAATAAACTACTGAGCCAAGGCACCTGTTACCCAGCATACGCCAGGTACAGAAATTTAACCACAAATATCAGGAGGGATTTGGGTAGTACCTGTACCGTCTGTTGGAGGAAGATAAAGTGGACAATGCTGTCACTGTCCTTGTTACCTGACCTCACATACTGCTGTGTGTAGTGGGCAATGGGTACCCAGAGCCTGCACTATTTACTGATTGATGAACTGGCAAAACTGCTATGAGAAGCAGAGCTATTTATGTGACAAAAATGTTCCAGATTAGAGTCCTGCCAGGAGCCACACTGAGTCCCTCTTTGCTCTGTCTGCTGTCCTTCTACAGCTGAAACTGCAACAGCCCAGAGAGGCAAATAATGTGCCTTAGTCACCCTTAGAGCCCAGGTAAGGACAGTGTTAGGAGATTCCATCCCATTTACTCAAGTGCTTCTGTCACTGCTTTTGATCCGCTGCAGCTGCGAGCACCCACAGGAGCCTGATGATGAGTCCTGATGCTCCTTGTCCTGGTTCAAAAGTCATTTTTCTTCGGCCGCTGCCAGTTTTTCACAGATTTCCTCGTGGTGGTGTAAAATTAACAGGTTGATGATGTAGAGCCCATGGCAGGTTTGCTGTGCCCAGACGCAGGGCTGCTGCAGACAGGCAGCCTCTCACACTCACCCCTTGCTGTGGGATCTGCTGGAGACCCATGGGAGGCATCAGGAGCAGCCCCTCTGACTTCTTGGATGCAGTGTGGCCTACGTGAACTGAGGAAAAAAAAACAACTTACAGCTGGAGCCACTGGTTGAAGGCAGTCACCGAGCAGGACTCCACAGCTCTTGCCCTGGGAAAGCACGGACATTGAATTCTCCCAAATGACTGTCTCACTTCAATTCAAATACCAGGTTTTCATTCAGCAAAGTTCTCATACAGTTGGACCTTGATTTATCTGGTTGGGTTGTTTGCCTGAAAGGAATAATCTCATATCTTCTAACAGTTGTGATTTCTCTGCTTCGTTGATTAAAACACCTCTTTTCTGCTATTTTCTCTCCAGCCACACACCCCACCCCCACTAATTAAATAGATCCAACCCTTATAGCCGTAAGACTTCAATGGCTCAATAACATCCTGAGTCAATGTGTTGCAAAGCTGCTTTTTAATTCATTCTTCATGCAAATGATATACAATTAGACCTGGTTAATCTGTATTCCTTCTGCAAACGCTATTGTTAATAGGATTTACAAAAAAAAAAACCTCCAGCTTAACAAATCAATGGCACATACAGGCTATCAGATCAGTTACCACTTAAACCTTTTGGACAGCCAGACATATGGGGGAAGCAAGCAATGATTATAACAAGGCCTTGCGAGATTACTTTGTGGTGCTTGGGACGTCTGACTTCAGAAGCTTTCAACTTCATTTTTTTTTTCTAGCACCACTCGTCTCCTCAGGTCAGGAAAGGGGAGAGGGGATCCCAGAGGAAAGGGTCAGACCTTCAGGACATTTGTTAGAGACTGCCAAGGGCTGTGAGTTGCCCAAGGCTTTCTAAACTGAGCTGAATTTTTCAACAAGGGCCCAGTCCTTGGGACAGGTTTTTACCTGTTAACAAAGAGCATAGATAAGACAGGAAAAAAAAATATCCCCACTCAGGCATGCCAGGCCATTATGGAGGGCTTCTGCTTTGTGTCTTGCTAGGGAAATTCTGGATATACTGACAGACATTTCCAAGTTTCACTTCCAGCTCAGGTGGCCCGATAAGCCTCTCAAAGGGAAATTGTCTTTCTTCTGGCCCTTGACCAAGGTGAGACATGGATGTCTGGGAACTCCAGGCATAGGTTCTGCCTTCTTCAGAAGGCAGGGGAGGACTGCATGGCCTTTCCCTGTAAGTTAGGTGTGCGGAGAAGGGCTGTAGGTGTTACTTATGAGGACAGACACCCCAGTGCTCTCACAGCCTTTTGAAGCCCTGCAAAGAGACAGGGGCAGACAATTCTGCCAAGGTAGGAAGGGTCCCAGAGCAGCAATAAGTTCATTTTCACAGAAATATTATTGCCTTTCTCTTTATCATTGAAGTTCCCATTGTTTGTGCAACCTGGATCACCAATAAAGCTGAGGAATTAAAATTCTCCATCCCCAAGGCATGAGCAAAGCAAAGTACTCAGATCTTCTCCATGGTGAATCTCTTCTTTCATTCAGCTTTGGCCCTCCAGTCAAAAAGGGCACCAACTGTGATGAGGGCCCCAGTCCATCTGGAACTATTCATCTGGGTCACCAGATGATATGGACTTTCAATCCCTGCCAAACTTGTCCAGATTTGCACAAGGGACCAGATGCAAAAAGACTCTGTATCCCAAGACAAATCCCCTCTTGTCACAACTATACCAGATACACTCATAGGCATCTCGCACTGGGATATTGCAACCTTCTGCATCCAGAAAATATTATCCTTCATTATGCATATACCATCCCGTACAAACACGGCAACTACTGATGTGCCTTGACAGCTCTCCTCTCTTTCCTTCTCCCCTGATGCAACGCCAAGCAATGAGAAGCAGGCTCTTGGGGAAAAGTTTGCATGAAAAGTGATAACATGAAAATCTGTCAGCATTCCTGAAAAGCATTCGGGCAGTGTCAGTCAACAGAACTGCCTGCAGGCTTTAAAAAAAAGGCATTCAGTACTTCTCAGACCTCACAGCCTGGCAACTGCATCTCAGTCGCACAGGGAAGCTGTGGCCTCACAGGACCTGGATGGTTTTCTCTTTCCAGCCAGGAGGTATGCAGGGGACCAGGACTGACAGGGCATTTCTGGTGCCACTATTCATTAATTGGATGGAAAAATGCCTGGCATATTTTTTAAGTTTTCCTCCAGCTTTTGGAGCAGAGGAGAGACCCATCCCTCCTGGCTGCCAGCAGTGGTCCTGGCCAGGGCAGGGCAGGCTCCTCTCGCATAGAGGCAGCAGCCCTGGCAGGGCTGACCCCTCACACCTATGCTCACCCAGAGCTCGCAAGGCTGACTGTCTTCTTCTCAGCCTGGAAAATGTACAGACTAAATGGTCAAGACAAAAGGACAGGGAGAAGATATAGTGGTGGTGGGCTTTGCAGGAGCTGCAGTGAGAAAACAATGGTGACTTTCCATCCTCCAGCCCTGGTGTTATCATGTTACCACACCATGTTACTACTCAATAGACTTCAATAGACTTCAGGGCTCCCTCACTCCTCCCTGCCACCCCTTTGATACATTTCTCACTTCCTTTCACTGTCCACATGTATTTGCAAGAAATTCATGCTGGTTTCATGGATGTTCTAGATCTCTGTGCCATGGCTAAACTGTCCCAGCAAGGCTATTGGTTTAAAGTCAGCTTTGGTGGATCTGCAACACCCTCAGGCACAGCATCTGGCATTACAGCATCCAGTAGTGCAACTCACCCAGTGCTTCTGCCATTGTGTTATAAGGAAGAAATCATAGCAAAATCATGACTAGCAGAATCTGCGAACCCAACAGTGTCCTATTCATACACAGTCTTGAGCTCCCCTTTGGAGTCAGAAGTGTGTTAATGACAATTGTACTCATGCAGATAGTTTTAATAACTAGTTCCCTCCAGATCACAAAGGGCCTGCTCTAATTACAAATACTAAATGCAAATCCCAAGAAATCCCACTAAAACAAATTGAATAATCCTGATTTTCCCTGGTGAAAATGACTGCAGGATTTGGCCTCAAAGTCCTTCTTGCTGTTCTTGTTGCAGTCACAAGGCAGATCCTCCAGAAGCTCAAACTTCGTAACAAAGTAGTGCTGTCTGAGGACATGTTGAAAGAGACTAAACTGTATGAACAGAACTAATGCAGAGGTTAGGGGGAGGTGTCTGTGCAGCACAGAGGTACCCAGGTTATGCAGGGGCTCACATTCCCTTGGGATGCTTGGAAACAGCCCAGCTTTTTTGAAGCGGGCACCTCTCTCTCCCAGTGCTTCGGGGCCGGAGTAGCTCCATTTGCTTTACCAGAACTATTTCTGCAGGGATGCACTTCTTGTTCTGTGTTTGTACAGCAGCAAGCAGCAGGGGCCTCACCTCACCAGAGCACTGCAGTCAGTGAGAAGTGTGTTCTGTCTGGCTACTGGAACACCTCTATCTTCCTCAGGAGGAGAGAGAAAAAAAATCCCTCCAAAGACCCCTCTACCTGTGACCAGCTTTGTTACAGGTTCTTCTACCTGGGATTTGTTGCCATTTCAGTCTACTAATATTACATCTACACACTTTCAACCCATGATAATTAAATGTGATAAGTAATCTGCTGTTTCTCTCTCCTGATGGATAATGCCCGATAAGCATTTTTGTTAGGATCATTGAAATGAGTCACATAACCAAAGCAGAAGCACTGAGTTTAATAGCAAGAGAAAAATATGTGTACAATAAACTATGTGGTCCAGTGTTGATCAAAAGCTAAATATTCAGAAGCTCATTTGAAATAAGAGCCTTCTATTTCATAATTTGTTCTAATTATCACAGGTCTGCAAAATGGGCCTCAGTATCCCACAAAAATATTTTTTCTTCTAGTTTTGACTATTTATACAATAAACATGTTGAGGTCATTTTCCTCCTTTGCAGTTTCCTGCTCTCATCTTCTCTGGCTTGTGTCCATTTTCATTTCTTCTTGTTTCTCCTTATGATCATGTTACTTCCAAACATCTCCATCTCCTTGTAGTTAAGGCAACTATTCACGTAAACAGCAGCTCCAAGTGTGGGTGTTACAATGACAGTCTGACAATATATTCAGGCAGTTCTAGCCAATTCTATCTGCATATTCATTTGGAACAGTCCTCATTATTGTCATCCTATTAAATATCTGATTAAATACTGAAAAAAACACCAGATACAAACCTACCTTGGAAACATTATGGTTCTTATCTCTGGTTCTAGCCAGGATTCTCAAGCATGGGGGGAAATAAATAAATTAAAAAAATAAATAAAAAGGAGAACAAATCATTCTTTTGAAAAAAATGCAACAAAATGTCTGACATCTTGGAAAGGCTAGCATCTTTTTCATTTATCCCACTTCATTTACCCTTCTTCTTGCATTTCTTTCTGAGGGCAGCCTGCCTGCTGTGGTGAAGGTGACACCTATGGCATTGCAGGGTGGTTTGATGATCCACTGTGGTACTGTGATCCTGTTGCAGGCTCTGGGCACACTCTTTGGTTCTGGGCTCTACTCTTCATTCATCCATGACCTGCAGCCCTCATGTCAACAAAATTTACTGACCTCCATGGGATTTTTCTAAGGGTAAAAAAGTGCATGATCTGACTCATATTGTGACAAAACAGATCACAACCTAAAGGATGGAGGGCCTAGAAGTACATTGTTAGTGGAAACCAATCTTGGAGCCAGAAGTGACCTGAAATCGCTCTTGCATGGGAATGTCTCTCCCAGCCCATCTCCTGCAATGTGTCCTCCGTGCATGTCATCAGCTCTGTCACTTTCCTGCAGGGAATTACTAATGGGTTGGGATCTCTTCTTCTCCCCCCTCTGCCCTTTCAAGCCGGTCATGGCCATCCTCATAAATCTGCCAAGATGCTGACAGCCAGACTGCAGCTCACAGGGGCTCAGGGGACTTGGAGCAATATTCCTTCTGTTTCAGCTCTTTCCAAGACAGCCATTGATTTAGGACGACGAGCTTCCTTTTACATGTTCAAATAAATAAAATGTATTTTTTAAAAAGCAACACAAGAAGATGGAAAAGGGAATAGGAAAGTTCATGGCACCATGATCTTCTGTATCGAAGCAAGTGCAGGATGTGTCCCCAGAGAAACAGGCTTTCTAGGCATTGAAAGGAGCAAACAAAAAGCAGCAAAAAATTGACCAAGGAACTTGATTATTTGCCTGCAGATTTGGTAGAGTGTCACACATGTTTTATCTCCACTCAATGTCTTGTTAGTGAAGAGCCATTTATTTATTTTAGACATGTTGATAATGAATGCTCCTAGCAGATAACATAGTCTCAAACCAAAACAACATTTTCTGTTAACTCTAATCCCCTTGATTTTATTTCAGTAAAGACTATCTGTAGTATTCTTTTACTTTCTTTACCAGTGAGCTGCTGCCAACTGTAATCACTCTGGCTCACACCAGACATGATTTCTATTATCTGGATGATTCTAAATGACCCTGTCTTCAGCATTGAAAGGCAGCTTGATGTTATCTAGGGGATGACTGCAAAGCTTACACACATAAAGGCAGGCTGAGTAAAAACCCTGTGTGCCACTAAAGGCTCATCACATGAAAGTAGCTTGAAAATCAGTATATAGATCTAGGGTTCTGATGTGGGTATAGGAGATCATTGCTGTGTCACTCATCGTAAATGCCATGATGGATGAATCTCCAAAGGCTGGGAGGTTACATGTGGACAAATTCTCACATGCTGGCCCCTATCCAGTTGTATCCTGATGGTGCAGAACTGGAATGAAAACCTTGCAGAAACCTTGCTGGCTTGCAGAAAGAATTGAAACAGAAAATGTTTAAAAATAATCAGAAACCACTTGAGGATATTGGCTCCAGAAGCTGCAGTCAACAGACGAGACTCTACTGCTTCAAAAACCCCGATGTTTTAGAAAGGAAATGAAAGCAGATACAAATAAAAATAGATGTGCATGTAAACTAGCTACATATAAATTAAAGGTTAGAAATGGCAGAAACTGATTAAGGAAGCAGACTGAGTCTATCGCAGTTGAGAGTATCAGACAGTAACAAAGACAACATTTAAAGCTCACATTTAAAAGATGGGACCCTCAATCCAGAGAAGAAATAATGCCATGGAAGACTTGAATAGTGAGATCACCAACAGTGAGACCAACTGAATGTGTCTTCACATTGTAGGACTGGGGAAAGAACAGCAAAGGATGCTTTTAGACATCTAATAGAATGAGGGTGAAAGTACTATAAATTTGGCAATGTGTCCACTTCTGATGTCCTCATTTCAGAGACAGACAAACTGAAGAGGCTTCAGAAAAACTGTGAGCAGTTAGGAATTTGGGAAACATGTTTTAATGTGGAGGACTAAGGAGTCATTTAACTATTTATACTAGTCATTTTACCAGGAGAGTTGTGACAACTGATTTAAGTGTTTTAGCAGCAGTTACAGGCATTTGCAATAGGAAAAGCCAGAGTGATAATAACCAGCTCTTAGTACCAATCTTTCATCCTTCAGTATGACTGTGTGCAACTGCAAGCCATGCTGAGGTGGAGTTTCTGCACTGGACATTTTTTAGTCAAACCTGAACATTTTCTCCAATGGCTGAGAGATCATCACTAGGGGCAAGGCACTGGACTGCATGTCAGAAGACACAGATTGAACTTTACACATGGGAATAAATCACAAATACCATCAATGTCTCACTTCTTCATATTTAATGTGATAGTGTGAGTACTGACTGTTTTTCCAACTGACTGCAAGGTCTTTCAGGCAGGTCCCATCTCTGACTGTGTGCAGAAAATACTTCAGTGAGGTCCTGGGCTTGACTGAGCTCTCTTGAGGTCACTGTAATGTAAGTGGAAGCAGCACACTGATCAGTCCTTCCACTCATTGACTCACACCACATAAGAGATGGGAAAACATGTTCCTGCAGTTCCAGCAGTCATTGGACTGTAACACCTGAAGAAGCTCATTTTCTGCAAATGACTTGCACAGCATAAAAGCAGCCAGGTAACAAATCCCAGTGCTTCAAGACTTTTCCAGATCTTCCATCAGGTCTCATGCTAAGTGACAGCGCATGTAAACTCCCTTTTTCCTGTGGTTATATACACACACCCGTGCACATACTGAACAATTTCACCAAGTTCTTCTGAACCCAGATTTTTCAAGAGATGGAAACATGGGCAAAATCTACCAAGTTTTTCAGGATGCTGTCTGCCCTGTAATGATTCTACTCGTCTTACACCACCGTAGCACAAACTGCCCTTTACAGCAGAGGGCTGTTGTTCTGGGGATGGCTGCTGAGGCCAGACAGCCCCCTGGTTAAAGTTCAGCATGTGTATAGTGTAGAAAGGGCAGGCCAGCTGCAGCACAATCCCAAGCACAAGCTGTTTATTAGGGCGAGCGTAAAGCACTCCAGAAGGGCAAGATTCAGTGTTCTTCCTTTTGATCCTATTATCATATGACAACATGATTAAAGACAGGGTAAAGGCAAGGCCCTCATGGAAGAAGCACAGGGGTGTCAAACCACTAATGGAAACTGTCACAGAGGAGATGGAAAGTTTAAAGAAAACATGCCCCTCTCTCCCCGCAGGGCAGGGAGGGAGTGGGATCCCAGTGCCAGCAGAAGCTGCACACAAAGGCAGAGCAATAAAAACAAGAACATGGGACAGAACTCAGAAAAGTAAATGTGGTGTCAGCTCCTCCTTTGTCATCTCTGTGTCCTGGGAAACCAGATGATAGCAAAGATTGGCTGCATGTCCCTTCTGTACACTTCCCTTGTATTCAGGGCTGATTTCCCTGTGTCCTAAACTCATTTTAGGTTTCTTTTCAAGACTCTAAGCCCACATCTCAACCTGAGCTCCTCTATCTCCCTGCACAGAGGAATGGCCGTTAAAAGCAGTGCCTGATTCAGGTAGGATGCCAGAGACCAGTTCCTTGTAGTAAAGAGATAAATCTAAGCCCTCGAGAAGAGAATTTCTCCCTGTGCTGACTCTTTTGGATCCACTCATCATGTTGCAGGTAATAGCCACCAATACAAAGCTCTGCACCTCTCACCAGGTGGGATGGGGCTGCGCTGACAGGGCAGCACAGGATGAGAGGTGACAAGCTGCAAACACTGTGCCCTTAAAGAGGGATCTGGAAACTGGCACCAGAGATCTGGTCAGGCACAGCCCTAAATCCTCCCTTCTTCCCATGAGTCCTCTGGTGGATGCACCCATCTCCCACAGTCCCCCTCCTCTTCCTGTGACTACACACACCCCCTATAGCTAACTAGCATCCTTTCCCTCATCCCTTTCCACCAGCAAGCACAGGAGCATGAAGCACAAGATTTCATCCAGAGACAGGCTCAATGAGCTCTGGCACAGCACGGGGGGCTGGTCCCAGGCTCTTGCTTTGCATGGGGAAGATGGGCTGCAGGTCATCACTCAGCACGCATGGGCTGCCAGCTCTGTGGCATGATGCAGGGAGAGAGCCTTGACAGGTCAATACCAAGACATGGCCCTTTAAATCCCAAGATCAATGAGATTAGAGTATTAGGAGAAGCATTAGAGGGAAAACCGTACCATTAAAATGTGTAAACTAATTACTTAGCAAGGAAGAGTGCCCTTCTCTCTTTCTGCAAAACTCACTTTCCCTTTTTATCTCCCATTTCTTCTCCTTCCTTTCCTTCAGTTCCCCAGTATCTCATTTTCCTCCCTTCCTTTCCTTTTTTGTTCAAATCCCTTACCTCTGCCTCTCCACCCTCTTTCCCCTTTCTGTGTCACCTGAGGTTGGATCCTTCTTCCAGTTTCATCTTTTATCTAAAACACTCAATAGGTTTTGCAACTTTCTGATCATGTTATGATTGCTACCCCTGAGGCTGCAATGACTTGAATAACTTATTTTTCCTGGCTATGGCTTCAGGCTACTGAAATATAGAAAGTCACTGGGGGTTGCAGGGAATGGACGACCATGATGCAGGGGAATTTCAGTCGAGTTTCCACTTCTCTTTGCTGAAGACCACAAGGGAGTCAGATCTCTGCAACAGAGCTACTAGGGCCATGTCCAAGCATTCAACTCTCACCTTGACTCTCTGGTCACAATGAGTTGAACAAATCTGAATTCAGGAGGATTTTTGGCACTGACAGTGTCATCTTCTCAGGAGCTGGATGTGCGTCTCTGTGACAAATAGAGCATCACTGTAAAGTGGCGTTCCTTTACATGAATGAAACAGCCAGCCAGCAGAGAAGTTTGTTACAATAACTCTGAACTACAAGTGGTAGCACCAGCGGCAACATGGAAAAAAAATACAGTGGAAAGCTGTCAAAAATTGAATGTTTTTAACACGATATATTAAATCAATATTTATTTTAACAAGTTTAATAGGATTCTCCCTTATTAGTTCTCAAGAGTTCTATATTATCTGAGCCTTCTGGAGATGCCTAGAACATCTGGATACTCATTTCCTATTTATTTCCCACTGGAGCCTTAAAAACTGAATTTTGTGGTGTGAAATACAGGCTATTTTGTTGAAATGCCAAGGCGGGACTTTCTCCCTCCAGTATTCAGGGAACATTTACTTCAGTTTTTCTTCTGCTGCCTGTTGCACTAGCCAAAAGGTGGGTGGTCATTGATGACAGCAGTATCTCAGATTTGTGGAAAATATTTGCCACAGGACCAAACACCTCTGGGGTACAGAATGGCTCTGGAGACACAGACATTGGCAGGCCTGTGCGTGTAACAGCAGATAGGCAGGTGGTCACGTGGGGTAAAATAACCTGCCAGTGGATTGCCACATGAGCCAGAAGCACCATTCAGGATGGATGAATCAACCACTCATTTGCCACTGGGACCGAGTGTACCTCTTCCCCTTGTGTGAGTCACAGTATCACACAGTATCACAGTATGTTTGGGATTGGAAGTGACCTCAAAAGATCATCTAGTCCCATGCCCCTGCCAGAGCAGGAACGCCTAGGTGAGGTCGCACAGGAACATGTCCAGGTGGGTTTTGAATGTCTCCAGAGCGGGAGACTCCACAACCTCCCTGGGCAGCCTGTTCCAGTGCTCTGTCACCCTCACTGAGAAGAAGTTTTTTCTTCAAATTTAAGTGGAACCTCTTGTGTCCCAGCTTGATCCCATCACCCCTTGTCCTATCATTGTTTGCCACCGAGAAGAGCCTGGATCCATCCTCATGGCACTCACCCTTTATATATTTATAAACATTAATAAGGTTCCCCCTTAGTCTCCTCTTCTCCAAACTAAAGAGACCCAGGTCTCTCAGCCTTTCTTCATAAGGGAGGTGCTCCACTCCCTTAATCATCTTCATTGCCCTGAGCGGAAATAGGGGCTGCATCGCAACTCTAGGTGGTCTCTTCAGCAGAACAAGAAGACTTCAGTGTTCATTCTGTCAGGAAAGAAGAAAGGAAGAGAGATATGAGGAAAGGAAGAAGGGAGGGAGGGATAGAGATATGGAGGGAAGGATGGATGAGGGAGCACTGGTTCTGCAATAAGACATATTTCAATTGTGCTTTCATTTATCCACGTCACAGTGTTAAAGATGTGTCTTCCAACTTTTTATCTCTTTGGATAGAAAACCTACTGCAGCTACAGAAAAAGCACTCTGAACCCTCTGTTTTTCATTTTCCAGGTCTTGCAGGTGTGCAGCTCTGATGAACCTTACCAAAGGTCTTGTTCAGGCTTACTTCCAACACCACTGAAAGAAGAATAGGCTCCCTATACAATAAGTATCTTTCCAGTTATCTTTGCAATAAAGCTGTCAGATCTGTCTGGTTCATACAAGAGTTCTTTGAATCCGTTTGCCAAATATATATCAGTAGTTTTAAGAAGAGATATTAAGATATTTCATTTTGGACAGACTTCATAATGAAATAAATAAGGTGTCAGGAAAACAGGTATTTCAGGAAAACCTGGTCCTGAAGTCACACACTTCCTCCACAGATGTAGTTAACAACATGTCCGTCTCAGATGAACATCCTGTTATCAATAAAGCACTCGAGAATATTTGTATCTTATTTTTTGGTGTCACTTTCTTTGACAAGATCCTGCAAACAGCAGATTTTAGTTTCTAACACACACACACCACATAGCTCTGGCACAGGAATTTGGCATCATGACAAAGCATAACAAATGTTACTGCCTCACTAATACCTTTTTGGGGTGGTATTTTTATGATTTCCTAAGTTCTTCAGTGGGAACTTGGAACCCAGGGCACCTCTAATGTGGTATAATGTAACACTGGTAACTAGTGAAAGTCTCCATTGGAAGCGTGACACTTTGGGTTGCTCCAGCATGTTCCTCACTAATATGGTGAAGGCTGCGGCTGACTTGATGACAAAACGACGGGAGCAGCAGCTGATTGCATAAAGCCTGGGGAGCAAATTTGGCTTTGCTTGGCAATCTGCTCGCAGCTCCTCAGGCACACAGCTCCGTGTGCATGGAGCGAGGAATCAGTGCGGGGGCATTAGGGTAACCCTTCACACGTTACTTGCAGGATTAGAGGAGAGACGTGATGACAGCTACAGCTAGGATGGATATTTTTAGCAAGCCATATAGTCAACATGTTTTGCTTCAATTCCTACTCACGAATCGTTTGTGAGGATTCTTTGGCTTTTATGATCATGTCTGTTACCAAAGCCATTCAGTCACCTCTCCAAGCACATTCTGGTCAATACGTGACTGGAAACTATATTCTGAGCATGTACAAACTGTTTATTTGCTGCAACTGCAGGGGAAGTTGTTGCCACAGCCACATAATATTGTTCCCAGACTAGATAACTTGAGCAACTGTCTGTGGGGGGAACATGTGGGTCAAAGACAGGAGGGTAAGAACAAACAGTGAGGCTGAGAGGAATTAGCCAAGCAGACCCTGAAAAACTGAACAATAATGTCAGAGTTTGATCTGAAATTAATCTTCCATCCTCATCTTCATGCTGGGAGTTTCTGTGCATTGCATGCTTGCACAGTCCCAACTGCAAAATGTTCTGCCTCATCTTACCTGTCCCCACTGACAGCCTCCCTCTGTTCTCATCAGTCTGTCTGCAGTGCAGCTTGGCAAAGGAGCCCCAAGAAACAAACCGGCCCCTCTCCTCTCGAAGGATGAGTGAAGAGCCCAAGCCCAGCAAAGATCAGCCCACTCGCCACTTCAAAGCTCCAGTCAGCAGGGACCCACTGCTGCCCTAAACCATTGCTCCTCGCGCCTATATTTATCAAGGTTTCCCTAACCTACATCTCTCTTAATGCACAGTAAATCAATACCTTTCCTCTATTAACCTTACATATCTGAGGGCTGTTATCACGATCTCCCTTCAGGCTTGGCTTCTCCAAACTAATTCCATTTCCTTCAGCCTGTCTTCATAGTTGTATTTGCTTGCCCTCTTACCAACCCTGCTGCTCTCCTAAGGACTTCCTCTGGTTTGGATATGTATTTTTTCCAAAGCACAGTTTCATCTTCTTTCTAACTTTCTTTCTTACAACAGCCACAGCAGAAAGTGCTAACGGAAAGAGAGGAAAGGCTACAACCTGCTGCAGTAAATCTGCCCTGAACACACTGTGTATATAAAATTGTGTTTATTGCATGTATTTTTTTTCCAGGATTTGTTATGCCCCTGAGCAACAGCTCAGTTATGCCTATAAGTGATAAATGTAATCCAAATTAAATTTTAATACACAGATGTAAACCACTGAATGTCAAAGAGTAGAACCTACACACCTTAAGTCTGGCTTTTAAAAGGATTCTTTTGCCTTTTTAATAAGTATGCTTGTAGTTTTATACCTCTGTTTATTGTGGACAACAGGCATTGAATGCACAGATCTAATGTATAAATAACTTTACCACAAAACTGCAATTTCCTTGTGCTGGGTTTGCCCCTCACCAACAATAAATCTTAAAATACAAATTATTGCAAAAATTCTACCTACGAAAACCAGAAACTGGCTCTTGCTCATTCATTTTGTTTTCATTCTTTCCTCTGCCCTCCTCTTGAACTTTACATGGCTTTTTTTCCCCCTTCACTTTTGTCAGCGATGGGAAATTTCTAATCCAACATACTGGATTCATCCCTATTTGAAAATGAAAAGGAAACACATTTGCACTGAGATACACTGAGGGGCATTTGTTAAAGCCAAGGCAGAGTAGCAAAGTTCATCTCCCAGCAGCCAGACTTGTGGCGAGAGGTAACTGCATTTGTCCCTTTTCTCCCAGTGGCTCATTACAGCTGAGCAGGTCAGACCTGTCAAACATCACCACATTCACCGGGGCTAGGGGAAAGGGAAAAAAAAAAAAAAGAAAGAAAAAACACCCTGTGCTTGGATGCAAGCGCTGCACACGCCTTGTGCTTTGTCTGGGGCAACCCTTTCACAGAAGCACAGACATTGTGAAATGGGGTCAGGAAGGTAGCAAGCCAGCTGCCTGACACCCTTTTGACTGCCTCCCGTGACTGAGGAAAGAGCGGTGACTTCAAGAACCTTGAAAATACAAGTTGGGAGCCTTGCCAGGAGAAACCCCAAGTGTGAACCTGATTTTGGTCTTGCCTCAGGTTGAGGTTTGGCATGTTTGTTCATATCAGTGTCACCTTGCAGCTTTGGTGGTCCTCCTGCCAATGTCATGGAGGGACGGAGGAGAGGAAACCCAACCCCTCACCCCTCCATCTGAGCTGGCAAGCCCGACCCTCAGCTGATATTCATCAGCCCAGCGCCACTGATGTGGAGGCCCAGCCCGGCACAGCACAGCACATTGCCTCTCCCCAGCTGGCCGTCTGGGCCAAACCTTGCCTGGAGCCCAGCAGCTTTCAGCCCAGGGTAACTCCAACGAAGTCGGGGGGAGCTTTATCCCGGTCTAACAAAGAACAGACAGAGGCTTGGCAGGCCTTAATGAGCTGATGCTGATCATGTAACTGTCTTATTGAATTTGCATTTCATTAGGAGACTTCATTTGAACCACAGCTGTGAATATTTGAGGGCCTGATTGTGTCTATGGATACTAATTTGTTCAAAGAAGACAAGGAGGATACCGAGCCACAACTCTGACCCTTTTCACATCGATCAGACAAAACAGACCCTCCTTAGAAGTAATGTCAGAGCTGTACCGACAACATGTTCAGGCCGTTATACCCTGGCCAGTATTGAGCTAAATGCCTGTTTCCAAAACTCATCCCTCTAGGGGTGGGTGGAAGCTGGACCGCCAGCACCTTGGTTGAGCCTTTGCCCGGTGAAATCGCTTCTTCGTCTACTGTAACTTAGTGAGGCTGATGAAACCCATGGGATGGGAATATACCATCATGGGAAAACATCCCACCTCCAGAAGGAAATTACATTATTCAAATAATGACTTCTTACACGAAGCTTCATTATTATCCCTGTATCCTTGTAAATCAGATTACCATATCATAACGTTCTGTAGGAATCACACATCTTTTAACAATGGAAAGACTGAAACGAGCTCCTGCAGCCTCACAGGCAGGTACTACATAGGTACAACTATTGCAAGCCTCACAGAAAATAGGTGAATTGTGGGGTCTGAGGGGGAAAGAGTGTCATAGCCATTGAGTCTCTGAAGCTTAATTGAAACAGAGACGGTCCTGAACAAAAACCAGTTTGCTTCTGTTCATGTACTGAGCATGTGGCAGTTTAGGCTGCTTCAGCACTCCCCCACCATACCAGTTCGCAGCATAATCCAGAAATTAAACAGTTAAAAGCCAAGACTTGTGATAAGCAGATGGCAATTATTGCCAGTTAGTGGTAAAACCTGTTTGTATTAAAAATATCTCAATGTTTCCATTGGAACCTACTAATTAAGAGATTAAACTGCATTTCATTCACATGAATGTGGCTGCGGACTCACACACACACTCACACACATACACCTGGTACTTCCATCTCCAAATTCCACCTAGAGGATGGCTGAAAATACATCCACTGGTTGTCTGCTGCTTCTAGTCCATTTTTTGGGTGGGAATTCATTAGGTTTGGTTTTGGGTTGTTTTATGAGCTGTTGGGAATAAGAAATTTTCACTTTATTATCAGGAGAAACAGGAAGCAATTGGCAAATACAGCTATTTTTCAGATAATTATCTAAGTGGGGAGTGGACCTTTAGTGATGAAGCTACTACTTGAAGCCCAGACAGGCCTGGTGGATGGTATGTCACCAAGATTTTGTTCTCAAGCTAGCCTAAGTGGTGATTTGAATGGGAATTGCCCTAAGTAAACATGCTAATAGGATGGAAAATGTTAACCCCTTTCACTTCTTAGCCAACCAGCCGTTTCCTCTCTGAGAGGGGTGTGACTGTTGGCACTAAAGGGTTTCCTGCATGTAACTGGTCAGTCTTTTGCCACAGTCCCAGGAGCCTTTCTCTATTAAGCGGGAAGCCAAACTTCCTTCACAGATACTGCCTTACTCCAAGCATCGTCTCTGTCACTTGGAGGTTGTAAGTGGATCTGGACAACTCCCCAGAGGACTTCAATGTTTATAAACTAATAAAGGATCTGATGTTACCAGTTTGAAAGCCAGATGCAGCTGCTGCTTTCTCCCTTCTTACTTTTCATTCCCGAAGGGTTCGGGAAAGGACCTGGTGCATGCTCCTTACACCACTGTTTTGGACAGTTCCATAGGAAGTAATAAGGGCATGTTCACATAAATCGCAAAACATAATTACAAGCAGGCCTTGTAAGAAGAAATGATCATGACTTGCATTGTCACTGGACACAGGGTAACTACCCAGGTGAGCACTGCTACCTGGCAAAGGAAAAGTGTTGGCTCCAACCAGCTCAGCTGACCAAGTGCTGCAGCTCTAAATGGATCTGAACATTCTCAGCCCGAAAGCTCTTGAGCAATGCCCTTTCCTAGGATATACCCAGTCCTATCCGGTACTGAAGAAAATGGTGGTGATGCAAGGACAGCTTTTGAATTTGCTCTTCAGTGCTCCCATCTCTGCCTCCCTGGCTGAAACCAGAAAATTTGGAGACCCATTTATACAAGCAAACAAACAAACAAAAAATAAACTGTTCCAGCACCTCTAAAATGTTCATTTCAAGTCTGATCAGGGACTTGGCAGAGTTTGTGAATAGCTTTTGCTTTGTTTGAACTAACCTTGAAATCCATCACACAGAAAAACTCATCCCCTAATGAGTTACTTATGAGCATTGCTTTCTGCTGCCTGCACACACTCCAAGATGGGGGGACAAGGAGGGGAAGAAGTGGTGTCTCAGCATGTTTCCCATTCACCCCACTGCCACTCACAGGGGTTTCTGCCTTCATAGTTTGTTGTTTGTAGGAAAGAGCTGGGAGTCACCCAGGCGACACTCACAGTGCTCCCCTGAGACTCCCCAGGATAAAGGGGCCTCTGCGGAGGCGACACCGGTGCCATTCTCTGCTGGGATCTGCAGGGGAGGCTAAAGTAGCGCGACTGGCCACAGAGGTGCACTGGCCTAGAAAGATCCCAGATTCCCCACCACAGCCCGAACAGGCAGATAAATAAACTACTGGGGCACACCCGCACCCCTACCCCTTTTTTCCCCTCGGCCTGGAGAGAAAGATGTCACCGTTACCACCAGAGGCTTCCAGAGCAGAGCTCGAGAAGGCACCCCCTCTCTGTCTGTGCCACCTTTGATGGCCTCGCTGCCAGCAGCCCTGCACCTCTGCTTATCTTTCCCGACCATCCCAATCCCCCTGCTGAGGTCCCTCCAGCCATCTGCCGCATGGCTAGGTGGGTGTCTTCATCCTCGGGGGTGAGGGAAGTTGCACCCCACAAGGCATTTCTGGGAGGACCCCTGGGATTTTTGGAGAAGAGGTGCTGCCTCAGCTCCCAGAAGTGATGAGAGTTGGGAGGGCTGGGCCTGAAGACATAATCACATTGTCCCCAGCCTGCCCTGCACAGCCCCTCTCATAATTCCCTCTGATGAACACCCCCTAGACACCCTCACAGCTTCCCTGTGGCACCTCAGACCAGGTAGCCAGTGGACCCCAAGGGTGTTTTTAACTTCCTTCGCCATGTTTACAGTCACAGGTTCAGCTCTGCACAAACATGTTTTTCTTGAGCTTGGCAGGAGGGTTTTGTCGGGTGTTTCTGTTTTTATTTTCCTCCCCTCCTGCCCCTTCAGAGGCAATAAGGTGCACAAACAAGCTGCCTGTAGGTAGCCAAGAGCAGAATGCAAGCAGTCTTTAAGTAATAATTTAAGGAAAAAAAAAAAAAAAAGAAGAAGAAGAAAAAACCCCACATCCCGTGCTAGCAGGGGCCCCGTTGGTTAAAGGCTACAGCGCAGTCACTCTGAAGTGAGGGTTTAATGAAGTAGCCTGTGAGAGAATGGAGGGGATGGTCCCCGCTGCACAGATGGCTCTTTGTCACCGCTGACACCTGCCATCTGCTTGTTTGTCTAAATGATGTCGGAGGGGCATCGCGAGCCTCCAATCTGCTGCACCGCCTCCACCAGCTCGGGGTGACCCCCTGACCCGCGTGTCAGACGGGTCCGGAGAGTTTGTTCTTTCCGCTCAGTGGGTCCGTCCCGGCCGCGCTGCCGGCCCCTTCCCCGCCGGCAGCCCCGCAGCTGCCCCCGCCTGCCCCGCCGGCCGCCGCTCGCCCCCCGCGCCCACCCCGCCGCCCGCCAACCCCTAAATCTCCTCTTCTTCATGCATATGAAAGGAGGGGGACGTGGAGAGATTAACCTCCACGGGCATGAAAGGGGCACAAAAGTTTACACCGCCGGGCAGCCATTTAGACCTTTCATGGATGCTATTCGCACTCCTGGGTTTTTTTACTATCATCTCCCGATGAGGTTCGGGCTCTTTCCAAGGTAATTAAAAGCCCAAATTACCCCTGATGTTACACCGCTGATATCAGGAGAGGCAATTAAGGTATTTAAAGAATACCGTTTCTTTCTTTTTCTCTGCCTTACAGGCAGACCGTGTCCTTAACATCAGCTGTAGCATTTAAAGGTTTCCAAAGACCTCTGTTTTAAAGGCACAAGGAGATAGGCTCCACTTTCCTGACAGAAGTCACCAGAAAATTTTTGAGATCACACCCTGAAAAAGGACACATTAATGCAAATGCATCGAATTAGCATTTTTTTTTTTTTCAAAATATCACTGCAGAAAAAGAATATCTTCTTAACACAAGAAAAAGGGCTACTTAGTGTATGAAAACTGACTGAAAGCTGTGAACAGGGTTACAGCTTTCAGAGAAACATGTTGGAGCAATAAGTGTGTCCCGCAAATTTGACATTTAATTTAAAAAAGATCATTAAGGTCTAGAACTGCCTAAGAAATCTTGGCTGGTAGAGAACTCACTCTCATTTTTTCACACCTTAAGCCCACAGAAATAGTATACTTGTGATATGACCTCAGGTCATTTGTGCCACCTCAAAATATTGGGGGTGAGTGCCTGAAAGGGATCTGTTTCCCCACAGAACCAACCAGCCCATGTCTAGGATACCTCAGAAGAGACTAAAACTTGCTATTCATAGCACCACATAAATTACACTTGATGTTATCAGTGATGTCAGTGTACACGGAAGGTGTATAATGGATATTAATTATGACTGTTATCACTTATGACTTGTGTAGTGCAGCCAGGTATGCCTGAATACTTGCAAACACAGCAGCTTTTACACGTGGCAACTCATGAAATGGAAAATGGTCACTCTGCACAGCTCTAATGAGGGCAAGGGTGATTTAAGCTAGCAGAAAGAATCATAATTACTGTAGGTTCAAAGTGATCTTGAAGGAGAGGAAGTTAAAATGGGGTTGGGATTGATCTACTTTCATGCTTTACTCGGCCCATTGTTTTTAATGCCTCACTTTGAACTATAAACAAATGGCTTCACCTGATTTGCACAGTTTTCTGCAGATAATTCCTGAATTTGTTTTGGGCAGTGGTGTAAAGCGTGCATAGTGCAAAAATAAATAGCAGAGGAAGGTGCAACAACAACCCACATCCTCTGTAGTGTGTCCAAAAAAAAAAAGTCCAAATTAAATCCTGTATTCAAAGCCATCTCACACCACAGACAAGAGGAAAGTGCTCCAGGGTTTGTAGAGGACTCTGTACTTCCAGGGAAGCTGATGCAGATGCACAGCCCCTACAGGGCAGCTTGAATGCTGCAGCCCTTACCTCCTGAGGCAGCACTGGCTCTGGGCTTCTCTCCTGGCTCCACAGGCAGAGGGGACCACCAGCCTCCTTGCTGCTCTGGCCCTCTGCCAGAAAGGCTGCTGTGGCCCCCAGCTCCTGTGGTGTCTTCTGTCCCATCCACACCTGGGCTGAGCCCTAGATGCAGCAGGGTGAAACAGAGGAGAAACTCAGGGACTTTTGCAGAGACACAGAAAGACCTGTAGACTGCATCATCAGCCTGGAGAGCCCGTTTTTCTCCCTCTCTTTTGTGAAAGTCCTTTTTCTGAGCTTCCACTGAGGGCCACTAATGTAACTGATGGAGAGAGAGAGGAGACCTATCCCAGGGACTGTAAGTGCCAGAAGACACAGATCATCAGTCCAGAGACACCCACCCACCACCTACCCAGCGATCCAGAAAACAATGACCCCTCTTTTTCAATAACATTGGATGATATTTCAGTAAGATAATATAGAAAAAATAGCGGGACACACACACAAAAAAAAAAAATAGTCCCTAAAAACACCCAGACTCTTTTCCAAAATCCATCAGAAAGATAAAGGATAAAATCCTAGCTTTGCTGATTTCCGTGCACTTTGCTTTTAAGTTCAGCATGGAAAAGATTTTACTCGTCCTCCATCATCATACAGGGGATTTTCTTTTACATGGGATGCTTTTGGTTAATTGCTGCCTGTAAAAATGTCTCATTGTGGAATCCATTCCTGACCCTACTCTTAAGAGCCTGAGATCTGCCCAGTTGCCTCATGATGGGTACTTTTCTTCCTTCAAACAGCCTACAAACTCCTTGACCCTCAGCTAACACCATGGTCAGTAGCAGAGCCAACACATCATGTTCATCTTGGCAAAGTGAGCCAGACTGCATTAAAATAAGGGTCACTGGAAAACAAAAAGAACGAGCAAAAGTCCCTTCCTTTCTTTCTTTTTGTCTGAAGGCTAAAATTTACATGTTTTGAGACTTTCTGCCAGCCTGCAAACTCCAGAAAGCGCCTAGACATCCCCACAACAGGGTGGTGAGATGCTTCAGGTGTGTTTCCTTCAGAGACTATGGGGATAATAAGTTCTTTGCAACTCAATAATTTCAGCATGACACTACTTTGATGAGGCAAACACAGCAAACTCTCCTTAATTCCTCCCTAGAAGAAGTTAAGATTCTCATCTTCCTGCAGAGGCTTGGTTTTCTTCACATTTCTTGTTCTAAAAAGTGACTTTTCAGAGAAGAACCCGCGAAATGATAAATCCCCTAACTTGCCCCTGTGGCTACCTAGTAAAATTTCCTCCTTTGAGGGCGGAAAGACTTCTCTTATGAGACCTGTCCAACACCCTTGTTGAAAACAGGTGACGTCCATAAAAAGTAACTGAAAGTGGTATTTTACTTTGTTTTTAGGTCAAAGGCACATTAGTGTCCAGCAGGCTTGATTATGGCACACGACCCTTAATGGCACATGCAGGGATGAAAGTTGTATCGCAGCACCACATCCAGAGGCCCTCACCACTCAGCCTGGGTACCCCCTCCTCAAATACCTGTGACAGCGCAGTGGCAGGTGACAGCAATCTTTGGTAGCGGTCATGGTCAATGATGAAACTCAAGCTGTGGAAATTGCAAGTTTGATTATTTCTTTCATAAATTTTTACAAATGGGACTTCTGAGAATCTTTTTATTTGAGTCTTTGACTGAGACTGGCAAAGCTGCATGTGGATTTGCATGAATAAACTCTCTTTTTTCTAAACTGGAAATGGGTTTTTCACTGTACCCTTTCCCTCTGGAGCTGGGCCTTTCAGTATTGACCCCAAATATTATCTCCTGACCACGGTCAGTTCAGTCAGTCCCGAGAGCAGAATCATCAGCTCCCTATATGAAACCAAAATGGCCAGATTCTTAAAAGCCTGTGTTTCTCTCAAGACCGCCATGGGTGGACCAGGTATTGTGGTACTGATCACCCTGTGTTTCAGCATGCAAAAACCAGAACACCAGTATTTGGATAGGACCAGGAGACTATCCTGCATACATTTTAAAATCAGTGCTAATGTCTAACCAATTAAGTATGCTTGCACCCTGCTGTAGACATCACCTTGACATCTAGCCCTTCAAGGAACCTCTCTACCATACCCTTCTGCTCATGTGGAGCAACACTGACTCTGGTGAGACAGAGGGTTCCCCTCTAGCAAATTGTTTCATGTGATGAAGGCCAAAGTTTTTATGTGTTCTCTGAAAGCAGCTATGGCAAACAGTCAATTCAGCTAAATGGTCTCAGCCACAGTACATCTGTGCTTAGTTTTGGCTTAGCAGAGCAGAGTAACACATGTACTTCTCCTCTCTCTGTCCCACTCCTAACGTAAAAGATGGTGAGAAAAATAGCTGACTTACAGAAGTGTCTTCTGAACAGAAGTATCCTGTGACAATGCAAAATCTATATGACTGGGAATTCCAGTCAAAATGAACTCACAGACTCACATGATTTCCTCGTGAGCTGATTTTGTGGGGAGTTTTTTTGGCTTAGTTCTTGTTGTTGTTGTTTCGTCGGCTCCTCAGATCAATACCCTTTACTGATCTCGCTTTGGAAATTCTTAGAATCAAAAAGGGAGAAGAAACAAGAGCCACTAACAGAAATGAGGACATTTTCTCCAGGTCAGTGCGAGATTAATAAATACAATTCTCTCCCCTGGACCTTCCTCTCCAACTGCTGGAAGAGGTGCCAGCACCCAGTGAAACGGCAGTGCCACACAACCAGTATCATTGCCACTGCACTGAGAGCAGCAACGGGAACATGTGCCCCAATGCCTTAGGAGCTGAGATACTGTTTTCCTCTGGGATTTAAAGGTCATCTACGTTGCTTTTTGTAGGCACATATAGCTTGCTCCAGGGTGCATCAAGATGATCAAAACCCATGTGCCTGTATTAACTTGGGCTTAAACCAGGTTAGCCAGCCCAGGTGTCTGAGGCAAGCTCAGCAGCTCCTTAGCACAATCACATCAGTTGGATGAGGGCTGTTTCCCACTCAAACAACTCAGGCCATAGGCACCAGCCCACAAAATGCCACAGAGATATTCCCAGCAGACCCTGTACATCACTGCAATGTGGAGACTCTTGGGACATGGCTGCTGCTTGCAGAGGAGGGCAGCACGGTGATGCCCAAGACAGCACCACCAGTCAGGGCTTCAAAGCATCGTAGAAACACCACGACAAGGTATCGTATCCCAGCTACACAGCCTTGTCAGACAGGCTCCAGCACCTGTGGAGCCAGCCTTGATGTCTGCAACACTGCAAAAGCTCGTGCAGAGCATTTGCAAACTGCACACAATGTCTTTCAACACTTCAGTTACCGCCTCTGAGGTCAGTTACACCAAATTTGCCATCCCTTAGTTCTCACGCTATAGGCCTCGGTAAAGAGACATTGTTCAATTTGTGCTGTATTCTTCAGAGTTAATTTAAATAATTAATGCTCATCTCTCTCACTTCCTCTGTGTTATATGAGCTTCTAATAACACTTAGCCTCTTAGCAAAAATATAAGCTACATTTCACAAACACATTTTTATTTTAGCAGATTTCTAATTTTTGACAGAAGCTTCTCTTTCATTATCCTATTTCAGTTTTAGTTTCCAAATACTGTTTTCCAGTATTGGTTTTTATTTTTGTTTTAAAGAGCTTTTTCCCCTTCACTGATATTTGTCACTCCGGACAGTTTTTTAGAATTAGATATTTTTTACACTGAAGTGGTTTCATTCCCGAGGATAAAAAGGGTCCATAAACAAATTTCAACAGAAAATTTAATTTTATCACCCAGAGGAAGAAGGCACCTTCTATAGGTTGTAAACACTCAGGCAATTCTAATAACAACTTGCTGGACAAGGGGTGACTGAGAGATGACTGTGTTTGACTTGGAATTTACACTGGCACTCTGAATGTGGGAGGAGCCCTTGCTTCAGTTCCCTACTCTGATATAGACCTTCAGCTTGACTGTGGATAAAGTCCTTTAAAGCATTTAAGGCATTTGGACATTTGGCTTTGCAAAACAAATCCAAACAGCATTGGATTTGCAAATTTCCAAACACCTAGCAATATGGGCAATCTCTTTGCAATGAAAGGGGTAATCAGTTCAAGCAAATTGCAAGTTGCACCGACACACAGCAGCGCTTGGGGACCTGGGCCAGGTGCCACGACGGGCCACACGCACACACCAGCATGGTGGCAGAGAGCTGGGCTGCCTCCGACCCAGAGCCAGGTAACACCATGGATCAGCACCAAAGTATCTGAGAGCCACCTACCTCTCCCATACCATTAACCTGCTCAGTCTCCAGCACTACCGCAAATTCATGTCCCAGCAAATGTTAGCCAACAACCAAAGTTTACTATTCACTTGTTAACCTGACAGAGTGGAGCTGGTTGGGTTTTCTTTTTCCTGTCTTTATTCATCTGTTTTTTAAATAGTTGTTACCGTCACACTTCTATTTCTCAGTTAATCTTAGAGAAAATGACATAATTTTGCTGAATTATTAATATTTCAAGCATACTTGTGTGGTTTCTGCAGAGCTCAATAACAGGATAAATTGCATGTTGTATTGTTCTAACTTTCTTAAAGTATCTCTTTGTAGTTAAAAAAAAAATTAAAAATAATCTATTTTAAGAAATACATTGCTGGACTATGCTTGTATCACTGACAGTCAGTGCTCCTCCCCAATTTCCCAGTGCAAACTGAGAGCAGAGTACATACAAAACCAGCGACCATGCACCGCTCCTCACCACGTGTTGCAGACAAAGTGCTGGGGGCACTGGGCACCCTGCAGCACTCCTGTGGCTCTGCATGGCCCTTGGGTGGAACGAGGCAGCTCTGGAGCGAGGGCAGGTGATGTTCTTGCTGCCATGCCCAGGCAGCTTCCCCCAGCAGGGCTGGACCCCATAGGCACCACTCTTCAGCAGCACTCAAGGCTTGGTCTGCAACTGCAGGTTGTCCTCTTTCTGCAGCACGGACAGCAGACAGACCCACAGCGGGTGCCCACCTTGCAGGATCCCAGGTGACTCCAGAGCCCACCATGCAGCCCCAGAACTCTCCTCATCTTGCTGTCCTCCATGAGCACCCCAGCCAGCACCCCACTCCCACCCAAGGTTGACGTCCTTCTCCCAGGCTGCTAATTGCCTCAGATGAGCGTCATGCGGCCAGGCATACACATGTGTCCCATAACCAAAACCATCTGCAAGCGTTTTAATTAACTGATCCCCAGCTCCTCTGTGCTGCCATTGAAAAGATCCCGCCCTGGCTCCAGCCAAGCTTCCCCCATGCAGCCCCGCAGCTCCCCTCCCCACCCAGGAATTCGCAACCACAACTGTACAGCCTGGGCCCCCCGGCCCTCCGCGGCCACTCGGGAGCAGCACTCGGCAGCCAGTGAGGAGCAGATGAAAAGGGCTCCCTCCATATGTGTCTGACGACGCGGACCTACAGGGTAGGCTCCACGCACAATAGATAACAGGAGGCTCCATCTCGCAGCCATTCAGCTGCGGGATCTTCCACGTCAAATCGTACGTGCAGGCATCAGACACCACCCTGCAGCCCGCCGGTATGCAGCTTATGTCAAATATGGCTGGAGAAAAAAATCCGTGTCCTCTTGTGAAGTGACATGGATGTACATCAAGAGAGGATTCAGCCTACTGCTGCTGGACCACAACTTGCTGGAAAAGTACAGCTGTGTCAAGCCTCATACTCTCATAACTCTCCGGGGATGCGACTTTACTATCTGGTTGGTTTTATATTGCAACGAACTAAAGTTGCCAGTGGAAGTACTCAAATTCAATGGAGTTGCTTTGGAGGATGGAGGGAAATCCAAAGTCCTTGAGGCCTAATAAAGATCAGGCTTGAGATGAAGGGATATGGACACTGTAAATGCAACAAGGCTCACAAGCAGTTTTTTCACCAAAACAGGAAACTTGCACTGGCATGCTAGGTTTGGAGCTGGCATAAATGAGCACAGCTCATTAGCAAAGAATTTGGTGCAGCCTGTCCAGAGGCTGGACACCCTCGCTGGAGGGTCTGTTCCTCTGCAAGTCACCTCCCTTGGAAGTCCAAACCTGCAGTATGTTTTCTGAAAACCCTTGGCTATGGGGTTCCCCTTGTTATGTCTAGAGATAAGTTTTTAAGGCATTCACCTTACTGCAATAGCCTGAAGTATTACTGATAAAAGTACATTTCACGTGGTCTTTAATGCTAAGCCCTTCCCACAGGAAGTGAGAAAATTAAAAATCTGAAGAGTCACTGGAAAAAGCAAAATCTCCATCCACTGTTCATATGAGCAACGACACCATGTGCAAGTTAGCTTAACTCCACGGCTTTGGCATGTCTTGGCAATGTAAGTGTCCAGTCTTGCAAGTCTCTTCAGTACAGAAACACCCTGACTGAAGTATGAGTTTCCCATCTGCAAAATACATAGGATGAAGTCCGAGTCTGCATAAATAATTTTTTGGATTGGATCTTTTGCTAATGGATTTGCCTAACCTCACAGAACATAATATATTGATATAAATGTAATGCCTTCTAATATGCTGAGATGTTTCAGAAGCAGACCTTTAAACTGTAACCAGTCTCTTGTCCAAATGTGAAGCTCCAAGTTAAGAGTTGCATTTTTTGTAATTTTCTGTTCACTGCCCCTAGCCCCAGGGAGGAACGTTTATCCCTCACTTAGCGGCCTGTAGAACATAAATAATGATCCAACATACAGTTTCTGTGGACGGACACATCTGCCCACGGTTGTAAAATGAAAGCCTGGTTGAAGAATAGTACTAAGCTCCATGACCATGGTATTTTTAAATTTAGAGGAGGTGGTAGTGCATCTCTTGGTGCTTTCTGGAGGCCCTGCTTTGCCAAGATACTCCCAGAAAGCAAAACCTCTTAAGTTTGGTAACATGGGGGATGCTCATTGCACAGACTCCTTCAAACTACCAGTTATTCGTGCGCTGAAAGCCTCTTGTAACTTTGGAAATACTTAAATACTTAATTTTCTACAGCTCAGTTGTGTGCAAATATGGAAGACTGTCCTGACCAAACCAATGGATTTGATCTCTGAAAGGAAGCTAAGGCTGCTGAGGGGAAGCTGGAAAGGTCATTTCATCTCTCAGTGTACTCACCCTGCTCTGAATTATTCCACAGCCCACATTGCAGTCCAGTTGGTCTTTTGGATACAGAGGCCTCTCATAAGAGGTGTTTGCACATCTCTCACCAAAATCAGTGACAGCAGCACACTGGTCTGTCTCTGAATAAGGTATAAACATTGCCCTCAAGGAGCCAGATCCTTAGGTTCCTGTCTGATAAACACAGGATACATTTTTAAGATCAACATTCCCAGTCATCCTGCAGCTGAGTTTTGTGTGTGTCTCGTTTATCTCCAGTGAGATTTCAAGAGTGACTCAGAATCTCTGAGTGAAGCTGGAAGGTTTTAGAAAACAAATTCGTTTTCGTGCTGCCATCTCACTCACTTCAGCTTTTTGGGCTGCACTGTCAAAATGCTTCTGATTCAGAACCTCCCACAAAAGCGTGAGTAGAGCACTATCACAAGTTGTATAGCCCGTCAGCCACTGGGGAGGGTTCATTGGCCTGCTAATCTGAACTGACTGATCCTAAACCTCCACTTCCCATTGCATTCAAATACACTGCTGAGTTATTTGACTCCAGCATCGACTCAGGAATGTTTTTCTTGTCTTATAGCTTTGTACTGACTGAGCTAACCCACAAGATAATTATTAAGGCAAAGAGCTTAGCAGGATTCTAACGAGGATTAAACATTTATATGATTCATTAAAATATCCCCAGTGCCACTAGCAGGGATAAAAATGTACACGGATTGTGTCATAATTAAAACACTGGGCTGCAGCCCAGAAATCTCTGTGAAAAGAATCCCTGAAAAACGCTGCTTGAAGATGTCAGAGCTGAACCCACTGAAGTGCACGTTTCATTGGAAACCCAGCCTGAAATCCCATTGACTGGCACATCCTTGAAGCCAGGCCCATACAGTAGCAGCTGACTCTTGGGACAGGATTAGGAACAGCCAAAAAACCCACTGCAATATAAAACCAGCTATGACCAACTATGGGACTAGCCTGCCTGAAGAGCCAGTGCTTTAAGGGAGAAACTTTATTGTTACCATTGTTGTTCAGTAGTAAATTGACCTTTTTACCCAGTGAGGTTTGAGTACTCAGTCAAATATGGGTGACATCAGTGTGGATCCCCTCCATCACCTTAAAGACTCCAAATCCTCGTCTGTTTCCTCCCAGGAGAGTGCATACACTGCCAGGCTGTAGCAGGTTCCAGGGGAAAGGTGTTCTCAGCCCCCTGCTGACTCTGCTTGCTTGCTCTGAATATCTGTTCAGAACTGGGATGTAAATATTTATCTCTAGGTACATGTCATCACTTCAGAGCTGGAAGTCTTTCTTGTTTGTCCCATTACTGGGAGGTGTTTGGATGTGCTGTACAGAGTGGGGCTGCTCCATACAGGAAAGTCACCACCAGCTATTCTCTATCAGATGGGATGTCCTTGTTGCAGAGAGCACAAGTGGGAAGATAAACAGAAAGTCCAATTACTTGCCCAGCCCTACTCTTTGGTGTCACCACTATGCAGGAAGGGGCAGGAATACTGAGAAATCTCCACAAACATCTCAGCTTGCAGGAGCATGCCTGCTATTACATCCCCCACTGAGTAATTGCATATTTACTCCCACAGTCACACAAATCCTTTTGGTGAGGAGAGTGGCTGGTGTGTGATCCCACCTAATCCTAGCTTGTGAGTACATTAAACTCATAAGAAGACCCAGGAGGAGTAACCTGTGCTGGGACTACAGTCCATCAGGTGCCAAGACGGACTGGGCAAAGTGTCTGGGTGTAATGTCTCACATCCTCACCTTACAAGGTGCAAGTAGGTTTGGTTGGACACTGAAGATCATCCTTTTGCTCAGGATGTGTTCCAGCATCAGTATACCAGCATCGGTAATTTTGCACAGAGAAGGATGGCACCCACAGAATCTGAAACTGAGCACTTAGTAAGAAAGAGCATTAAATTGGATGGGCAGGGCACAATGCTGTTTGCTTTTGCTACAAGGAAAAGATCACACTTCTCAGCACAGCAAAAGGATGTAGACCAATGCTGTTGATGTTTTGATGTATTACAGTTGCAATTCTCACACAGCAGAGGACACCAGCATTGGCCAGTGAGTCTATTCATCTGTTTTTGTTTGGTTTTCCCAAGAGGTAGCAGTGCAGTGTCACTCTGTGTGTGTGTGTGTCTGTTCTCCTGTCTGTGTGTCTGCACTCAGCTGTCCTTCTCCTTCACCAGTAACTTTTGAACCTGTTGACCAATTTCAAAGAAATCTGACAGACAATGAGAGGTCTCCAAGGTATTAAATTTCAATACATTTTATGAAAATTGGCAGCTGGTTACAGGAGAAAGACTCAATTAGTGTTCCCATGGAGGTGAAGGCTGAAATGTGAACATGACACTTACTAGTAAGCGTAGATCCTCCTGGGAAAGAGATATTATGAATATCCACAGAGGAAAAAACAGATCAGCACTTATATCTTATTAGACACCAGTGAATACAATGAAAGTCTTTTCATTTTGTCACCTCTTTGCTTTTCCCAAGCCAAGGATCCAAAACATCCCCAAATAGCCAAAAATCTTCTCTGATGTACCCTAGCTCTCCTCCCTCTCACCTCCTCCAAAATATCATTTGCTGTAGCCACAAACTAAACACATAATTTTCAGGCCAGTTTGTCCTCATTTTTGAAGCAGCAGAATTCATTTTTGCCTGCACAGCTGAGAAACCTTGAGCCAGCTCTAGAGTCATGACACAGTGAAACAGGCAAGGACATTACATTTATGAACTGGGCTTGTCCTCAGGGACAAATTCTTCCTTCTTATAACCTCACTGAAGTCACAATAGTGAAAATGTAGCCCAAATGAATCCAGTCTGCTGGATTCATTGCGAGAGATAACATGACCTAGAGAAAAGCATCTGACCGATAGACAGGAGGTCCACTGTCTTACATCACTTTGCCACTGACTTGATCACTGCTATTGAGCACATCCTTTAGCTGCTGTGTTCCCATTTCTAAATGCAGATTATAGGATTTACGCTTCGGGGTCTGGATTCTCTGCTCAGATGAGCAAGCGCATGCAGACTAAACTTTTGCAACTAAAGCTATGTGCACCCACGTTGGCTTCACTACTTTGCCGTTGAGAAGTGCAAAGAACTTACATTAAAAGGCACTGAGTGAACTGCAGGCTCACAGTAACACAGATGTCCTCCAAAGGTCTTCTTGGCTGTCCTTCAGATCCTATCCCTTGTCCTTCCTCGGGAAAACAACTTCCTTGTTATAAATCGTCGGAGCTGCGGCCCTTCCCTCCGTGCTTCTGTTCCAGCTTTCCCCCTCCCTTCCCATTCCTCAAACGACAACAACAAAACTGTTATCGGAAACATTAAAAATCATTTAAAATCATAATTTAACTTTTTAAATGAGAGGAATATAATTGTGTCCTATGAGGGTGTGAACAATAAGGGGAGGCAAGAGAGGAACCCCACAGGAAATTATTTGGACTCTCTCTCTCCTGATCTCTGAAAAAATATTTAGCCGAGTGGCTTTTGCCGTGGACATTTATCTTGTAGAAGAGTTCTGATAATGGGTCGGACAGACAGATAGGTAATTGATCATATATTTTTTTACATCTAGTTAATTAAGTGAGCACCTAGTTAATTAAATGGTGGAATATTTGAGAACTCTGCAAATTGTGCAATGGAGTTACATGCGGCTAACAAAGTAATTCTGACACGCCACTGGTGAGTACTCTGTTTAGAAACTTTTGGGGATTTTGCACACTGATGTGCAGATTACCCAGGACCACCCAGTGGCTCATTATAGTTATCATGAGATGAAACTTCAAGGCTTTCAAAGAAACTTTCTCTGTAGGTCCTAGCAAGCTCTGGGACACAGTTGTAGTCATGATACTCCTGGAGTGAAGAGAGGGACTTGTGTAATCCGATTGAGAATGCTCCAAGAAAATGCTGCTGTCACTGCACAACTCTTATGTACCCACCAGCTGTCTCCATTTGGAAAATACAGTCTTCATTTTTTAAAAGCAAAATATTTACAATTGTTCCAGTCTGTCCCTCCAGAATTCTCCCCCCTTGCATATGGATTTTCACAGAGCTACAACATAGGGATCTGATGATCCCTCCAACTGTCTCCATCCCTGGCTGTCAAATGTTGGCATTTACAACTGTGCATGCTTCTAGACATAGACTGACACTAGTACTTCAGCTGATCGACTTTAAAGTCAAACACACACGGTTACATACTAAGGATTTGGTGGAGGTCCATGTCTGATATAAATAAGCATCCTGGAAAGGTCCAGATGTCTCCACGGAACCAACCTAGCAATCTCACAAGGATGGGGCCCCCAGCCCTTCTGCAGTTTGTGAAGGCCACTGTGTTTGCTCAGGCTATTAAAAGGCAAAGAGTTTGAGTATTACCTCAAATGGATTTTTCACTAGTATGATCCCAATTATTTCATTAGGTTTGTTCTTGAGTAATGACTTAAGGGCATGCCAAGGAGGAGCGGATTAGACTCACTAAGTTTCCTCTTGGCAAAAAACAGGAACAAAGAAAACCAGCTACTCACACCCACATTTTCAGAGCTTTAAAAACTTTGTGACATTCAGTTCTGGAAGTAAGCTAAGGTTTGGGAACAAGATTTTTTCTTCTTAGCCATTTCTGATTCCCATTCTCACTCCCATCCCTTAGTTTTCTAGGCAATTACCTCACATTTTCTGCCAATCCCTCATCATATCTCTATCCTGCCTTACCAGTTTGCTCCTGTTTTGGCCCTGGGCTGTTTGATTTATGCCATGCCCCAGAGAGATTTTCCTGGTTTAGTCATCATATCTACATGTATCAAGCTTTGGCATCCATCCAGGAAGCAGAAATGTTGCCATATGATTGACTGGCCAGTCACAGGCCAAAAATACTATATTGTTGTTACTAAAGATCTCTAAGGGCCAAATGTCCAAACATATTCAGGCTCCACGTATAGATCACATAGAAGATGTTGGTACCTAAGACAAACCTTGGGCAGACTTAAGATGCTGACTTCCAAATCAAGACTTTAAAGCCATGCACTTAATCTAAGACCAAGCTGTCGAGGTACTACTTATTCTGATATGGAAATTCCTTGTACACATTCCTCACACCACACTTTTCTTTCCACACACAGCAAAGCCACCCCATCTGAATGGTCTCTGGTCTTGTTTCTGACCAAGCCCAGCTGGAAGCCAGATTCCAGGTAGACCACTGACAACTTGCTTGGGAATCTCAGCAAGGGTCGTAGTGGCGGAAAGGCTCTCAGGACGAGTAGTTTTCTCAAATAGCATTAAATTCATCACAAAACATTGATCTCAAGTAGGTCATGTCTACATTCACTCAGAAACTCATTCTGAGAAATTCTCTCAAATAAAAATCCACTGACTTCCACCTGGTTGTACCAGTGACTTTGAACTCTCCAATAGTTAGAAGTGTATTGAATCCGGTTCTTTCCCCTAAAGAAGAGACCTAATCGCCTGACTGTAGTATGGAAAGCAATTGTGTGGGGCTGAAGAATTCTCTGTATTTTACAAGAAGACAGTGAGGCCTGTTTAGCTCTTCCATAGAACAGAGATAAACAAACACCCTTAGGAAAGGGTCTTTTCCTATCCATACTCTGAGCTGATTGCAGGCAGCATATTTTAGATCAGAAGTCACTTATGCCAAGTTAATATGCCCTGGACTTTCAGCAGAGCTTACTGGCAACCTTCTGATATGCACAAGGCAAATTGGAATCTGTCAGGTCTAAAGAGCTGAATATATTAATAGGGTGGAGGATGTAAACTAACTTTTATTCTTTTGTTGGACAGTTAATAATGAATAAAAAGCAGAAACAAGGATTGGTTGCTAAAAAATTTGCAAGCAGAGAAAACAAGTAAGAGTATTTTTCCAATGAAAAATTTGATCTTTCTCATCTGCAATGAGGGTGGCAGTTGTACATTCTGGCATTTGCTCTACAATACTGGGAAAGATAAAGGGCAGAGAGAAGGGAGGCTGTTGATGTTGAATGATCACATATTGACAAAATGGCATTGTTATGTTTGAGGAGGGGCAGAATTATGGACCCACCACTGGCACTGCCAGGCCTGGGCTGCTTTCTGGCCTCCCAAAAGCTGTCAGCAATGTGGTGCAGTGGTGCCCGCCACCATTTGACTGTACGCAAGGTCTTCATAAACAGCTGCTAGTTCAGCATCTCCTCAAATGCATTCGTGTTCCTCTGAGATGCAATGAAAGCACAAACTGGCAGGGACCTGTGAGATCCTGTTTTGCTCTGACATCCTCTAATTGACTTTCTGCCCAGGGCTGACTGAGGGAAACCTCTTGAGGGTCTCTTCCAACTAAAATGATTCTGTGATTCTCTTCATGCCAGCTGCAGATCTAGGAGACCTGGGTATTTGTACCTCAGTATGTACCTAAACAGGGTTGACCTTCTTACTTTATTATAAACTAACAAAAATTAAACGTTATCTCCAGCAGCCTGCAGTGTGTCCCAGCCATGTGCTTTCCCCAGCCAAGCACCACTGCTGAGACATCCCACTGCTGTACTGGGCAGCTCAGGAAAAGTACGTCTGCTGGCCTCTGCAGCATGCATGAGCAGGAAAGCCTCCATTGAAAATTTTCCCCAGCATTTAATGCAGTGCTGGTGTCATGGATTCTGTACTATCTTTCCTCACCTATAAAAACATGTGACAAGACATGGCTGCATTCAGGACATGGGTCTGACCAGTTTCCAGCCCAGTGAGGAGCATGCCCAGCTGGCACAGCTCATAGCAACTGCAGGCAGAGGCTTCATCCTGAGCCCAGGCTTAAGCAGAAACCCCAGTAGAAAGAAAAAATAGTTACAAGAGACCCATAATGTTCTTCCTCACAGCACACTCCAGTCTCTGGTGCCACACTGAGTGAGGAATAGAATTTATTCCTATACTATTCCAAAAACAACCCAGAAAATGATTAACAATAGATTTTCTCTTATATGTATGTTAAAAGAATGAGAGGAAAACAGGAGGAAAAAGAGAAAAAAAAAAAAATACTTGAGCCCTGAGATAACCTTCACTTTATTTTTTAATGCCAAACCAGAAATCTTTCAGCTGGAACTGGCTGAGGGCTTAAGAGCTAGAACTCACCTAGGGTAACATCCCACCACTCCATGAAATCATGCAAGCTATTTTGTTTGACACCAGCTGAAAGTTTGCCTCTTTGAAAGACATCTCAAAATTTCTCCCTAGAGAAAAGAATACATGGGAGCAACTGTCATTAGATACTGCACATCCCATTTGTTAAATAACACAAAACAAAATTCCCAGGAAAGTGCTGGTGAAGATGTCATAGCAAAGACTATCACCTACATGGATGTGGGAATCTCTGTGTGTGATACTGTGATTTAGAGGTGGGGAAAGCAGTTAAGTGGGATGTTTTTCCCTCTCTGCCTCCCTTGTCCATCTATTAATCAGCTGTTAGTGAGGAGAAGAGCTCCAGGTGTCCACCAAAGAGAAAGAACAGAGCTGCTGTATATAACAAAAAAGATCCATGCAGTACAGCTTCATCAATTTGAAATTAATTTGTAATTCTCTTTTATTTTAGCATTCTGCTGAGATGTCTCTATCCTTCTTTCATTCTTCATTTCTTTTGAGACAACAAAATAATTCAACACTGCAACACTATTGGTTGTAAGAGTCTTACAGTAACAGTTAAAAAATAATTTGCAGCAACAGTTCATTTGAACTTCAATCCATCAATGAGAGGGATGTTGTGCTGAGAGGATATAAAAGGTGTCCTTTATATCCTCTCAAGACAATATTTCTCAAATTAAATGCCCCTGCCACCACTATATTTCTTGGTTTTTTACCTTTCAAGGAAAACAAAACAACTGTACCTAATTTTCAAGCTAAATTATTACATTAGTTCTTACTAGTTCCTTTACAAGAAGACTAAGTTTAATTTTTTTGACAATCACAAAGTTTCTCCAAAGCTGTTAGCCTTTGACTGTACCTTGTGGCGTAGCACATAATACTCTCCGAAGCTGCAGCTTAAGTGGGACTGAATTTATCTTTATTCTTTTCATGTATATAAGCAACTATAGGTCATGGAAGTCTGCATACACGCATATGCTGAATGATGTGTACATATAGCAGCCTCAGACAGGAATTAACAACCTTTCAGAGAGCAGAGAATGATTTCTATGTATCTCTATGATCTTCAGAAAGGAAGCCCTGGGCGGAGATTTAATCACATGTCATTGTCTGTTATGCATTCATAAAAAGATGAACAATTATGGCAATTGAAGGAAACCTATCATCAACTGAGAGGAAAAGACTATTTTTCTGAAGCATACAAATTCAGTCTTTTATGACAAAATGACTACTTAAGACTTAAAACTCTAATCATTACCATTTGCTTCCTAAAATACCCACCTCCCTTTATCTGAGCTTTGAACTGAAAAGACAAAGCTCTTGAAATGTTTCTGGTCTCTGAAGGGGTGAATGTGTTTTTTTCTTTATGCCTCAATTCTGCAGCCAGGTAGAGGGGGCAGCATTTCTTCTCTCTTAATGCCAAGCAAGTAGCCCTGGGCACAGCCCAACCCCATGAGAGCTGGGCCGTTCCTGGTTGGGGTGCTGGCACAGGGGCATTGGTGTGTCACACACCCCTCCTTGGTGGGCCCCACAACCCCTCCTGTGGGGCTGGGCAAACCAGCTCCGCCACACCCTGTTGTCAGGAAGGTGATGCTCATGGGGGATGCTTCTGAAGGTTTAATATAGCTTCTGTGACACCTTTCAGAAGAGGAAAGGGGTGCCCAGCTTACCACAGCTGAAAAAACAAAGAAAGGAGGGAGAAAAAAATAAGCCATTTCCTCTGAGTTCCTCATTTTCATTGCACTTGCCAGCCACAACCAAAGGGTGCCCCATCGAAGGTTGGAGGGTGGGAGGGAAGGAACAATTTGCCTCCCTCCTTCTGGGACTCCATTCATTAAGGGATTTCAGGGCTCTGGGTTCAGGCCCATTTCTTGCTCATGAAAACTGCTTTGGTAAGAAATACCCATGCTCGGCCAGGCATCCAGGTGCCTCCAAGCTCTGTGGCCTGAGGACAACATCGACCTGTCTTTTCACAAGTTCCCCTGTCTCTGGGTACCACCGAGATAGTCAGGGTGCAGTTCAGCTCCAGAGGCTGTGTGGGTGAAGGTGTGAGTGCGGGGGTCCCTGTGTGGAGCTGTGTGGGTGACAGCACCTTGCTTTTACTCCCTCTCCTGAGGCACAGAGCAAACATCCAGGCTGCATCCACCAGCGAGGAATGGCCAATATTCATTTCCCTGAGGAACCTGCTATCCAGGGATGCCTCTTCTGTGCCTGGACAAATCCTCAAGCAGAAGGTTTCATGGGTTTGCTGATCAGCTACACCATACTGCAGATCAGAGGCCACAGAGCAGGGATGGGGCTCAGCCCTTGCCTGTGTCCAATGAAACCCTACAGAAGCTCTGAGCTGCAGTGGCAATGGGGAGTGACAGTACATTCTGTTGTGTGACAAAACCCATTAGACCAAATGTGCAAGAACAACACCTGCTTCCTCTGTGGCCTTCAATCAAAAAAGGACTCTCAGTTACTAGGTGGTTTTGGTGAAAAAAACAAAGCATAGAGATCTTTGCACTGCAAAGCCGACCTCCATCAGACAAAATTAAAGCTTAAGCAGCTCTTTTGCAAAGGAAAGGACCCCCTCAGTCCACACACACCAGGCATCCAGGACCCTCCCTGGGAGCACAGTAAACTTTGGCATTCCAGAAACAGAGTTGTCAAAGCAAGCTCTGTCTTCTTGCCCACCTGAAGCTCTGCTTTGTTTTGCAGGCAGGTTACCATTCCCCTTCAGCTCCAGCCATGGCCCAGCAAGCCCAGCTGAGCCTCCCCAGCTGAACTTCTGGTTCAGCATTTCCCTGAGCAGTTTGTGCTGTGAGCAAGGTTGGAAGGGTGGGCTTGGGAGGATATGGGTGGGACACCGTGGCAGCAAGGAAGCTCTTGTTGACAGCTCGTTCAGGGAGGAAACGGGCACTGATCCCAAGGAAATTGTTTTATGTTTCAGAGCAGTTGGAGGGGCGGTGGTACTGGCTGGCTAGCCCTTTCCCACTGCTGCAAACAGCCTCCGCTGCATCAGTGCACCAACGCAGCCACCCAGGACCTCAGCTCTCATGCCTGATAGCTCATGCTGTGGTGGGCAATGTTCCCCCAGGACTCGGGGACAAGTATACCCTTTGGGCTCCGTGGTGGTGAGCAGTGCTGCTCACTCTGACCGAGTTTCAACAAGAGGGGTAACCAAAGCAGTGTCCTGGCCAGCCCTCCTCCTCTCCAAGTGTCTCCCAGTGGCACTGCTGCACACACCGAAGCAGGGAGGAAAAAGCATCCTGCCCAGAGGGAAGCCAGCACTACCTTTTTTTGCAAACCACTCCTCAGCCCCAGTCAGATGTGCTGGCTCCCACCTCTTCTTCTCCTGCCACACTGTCTTTACCCCTGCACTGAGGTGGCTTGGCCACGCTCCTAGTACTGACCCAGAGACGTCACTGTTGCCCCGTGCAAGCTTGAAGGTGCAGTCACCTCTCAGAGTTTCACCTGGAAATGAGCTGAGGCATTTATTGTCCCTTGTGGTCTAGACCAGGCTTCAGAGGAGCCCCGTGGTTTGCTCCAGGGGGGTTAACATAACCTGCAAGCCTGCGGTGTGGAGCAGGGAACAGGGAGGGAGCTCTCAAGGAAACATTTTGCTGAAAACAAAACTTTCAAAGCCTTTCAACAGAAGAACACTGAAAATAGACTTCAGACTCCAAGGGAGGGGGAATGGGAAAAGGTTAGGAGCGGGGGAGAGACAGAGAGAGGGAGAGATCAAAAGATTGACGACAACCCTGGGGAAAAAGGGGGCGCAGAGGTTGCCAAAGATTTTTTAAGTCCATTTCCTGCAGGAGCTGGAGATGAGGAGGGCCAGTTTATTGCAGTTTGGCCTGAGCAGAGAGCTCTGCAAGAGGCTCTTCAGGCTCTCTCCAAACACAGCCATTCATTACCCGCTGCTGCATCCTTCAAAACAGGAAGCGTTGCCAGAGCACTAATTTATCTCTTAATCGCCGTCCTTTTGTTGCCGTGAAAAATGTTTAGTCATAGATTTAATTCCTCTCACTCCACCCCCCTATATCTCGACCACCTCTGATCACAAACACCATGAAGACACGGGCTTGTTTTTACTATAATTTAACTTTCAGGAGATCAGCTAACTTGCTCACAGCTTTTATTAAAGATCCCTGCACAGCAACAAGAGAGTTGCCCCTGGCTCAAAGTGGGAGTGCAATTCTTTGGGATTTCGCCTTGTCATTATTCTTTCTTGCTCTTATTATTGTCTTCAGTCCATCCTCCCCTGCCCAAATTTACTTTAAACAGATGTCTTATTTGTTCATAGCATGCTGAGAATTTGCCCTGGCAGAGAGATCTTTTTTTGTATTTTGCTTTGCCTTTTTTTTTTCCTTAAATGTGTTTTAAATTATGAGAAGAGCCCATGAAACAATAGCAGATGTATTGTAGCTACAATTAATTGGATAATTAACTTAATTCATGTATTGCATTTTAAGTTTGTGTTTTTTAAGCAAGGGAGTGTATGTGCAAGAAGCTGGGGTGGGCATGAGCAGAGAGGAGGAAGAGAAACCTTTGTTGGGGAGGTATGTTGAGGGTCTCAGCTGTGAGTGCCCCAGCCAAGTCGTGTGAGCAGGGAGGAGAGGGGGGAGAGGGGAAAGGGCTGCATGTTTGAGCCACGGCCAAGTGATGAAATGCAGGTGGTGGTGAACACAAGCAGTCTGGGCTGTAACGTCGTCATGGGGTTCTGTCCCATGGGGCATGGTCAAGGGGGGCTGTGGGGTGCCCAACGAGGATTTGGGGGTTTCACATCCCCTAGGATGCTCTAAGCCTCCACAGCTCCTCTTTGAGGTCAGCAGAGGGATGCATGGACGACCAGTCCCTGCCACCACAGCCACTGGGATGTACCAGAGATGGACCTGCTTCACGTATGGCCTCAAGGCCAGCCCAGAACTGGGATGCCCCATGTTCAGACCTTGTGTCCCAAACCCACTCGAGCCACAGCCAGGGCAGGTAGGACCCTTATGCCTCCGTGTGCCCTGCCCGACACCTCCATATCTCCTTTGAAGCTGTGCATCAGCTGGTGCCTGCCTCACAGCCAACAGCCTCAAAACCTCAGTGACCTCTCTGCTGTGCACTGTCTGCAGAGCCTGAAACGCCTGTGCTGCCACCCAGGCAGGCCAGCCATCCTCGGACGTGATTATTGTTCCTTGGTATGGAGCCCCGCCACGCAACACAGCTCTGGCTGGGCTGCACGCCCGCCCAGTGGGAGGGTCAGGGTCTGTCCCTGAGTGTTAACAGCGCTCCATGTCTCCCACTTTAAGCTTTTTCAAAGTCCTCCCGTGGCTATTTCATGTTGATCCTGGCTGCTGTCATTCTTGGTGTGCAAATGCTCCTAGTGTCTTCAGAGGCAGATCTGTCCACAAGCCACTGGGGAGTGTTCTGCACTTCCAAAAATACCCATTGCACACTTAGCCTGCATCCACTCTCCAGAGGACTCAAAACTTTTCCCAGATACAAAACTCTAAAGACAAGGACAATGCCCAAGGCTACAAAATGCAAAGACCAGTAAAGCCATTCAGAGCAGACTTTCTGAAACTGCTCCAGCCTGCTGAGCTGAAACAACCTCGGGAATCATTTTCTGCCTGCAGTTTAGTGATTTTTTTAGCTTTTGCATGGTGCTTGGCAGCAGAGGCTTTGAAGCGGGGTCAAAGCAACATGGTACCCAATGCTTTATTTCTGCCCTAGTTCTAGCTCTGAATATCTGAACGACACACGCGAGAACAAGGCTGGTGACTCCAAGACACATTTAGACTGGATCCTGCAGTGAGCTCCAGGCAGGCAGACAGCATCTACCCAGAGCTCCCCTCACTTCCCAAGGCTGCCCGCACTGCGCTCAGAGCAAGACCAAGACTTCGGCTCTTATTTACAAGTGCCTAAGTGAGACCTGAGTTACAAACTACACTGCAAGCATTTTGGAAAAATAGGTGAGCTGAGTTGCCCTTAGGGAACTTCACAGCATTGGTAGAAGAATCTGCCTTTTATGTACTACGGCTTATAGCTATCAGAAGAGCAACAACAAGTTTAATTGCAAAAATAGATTTTTTTTTTCTATAAAATTTGCAGTAGAAAAGCATCCCAACAAGTCATTCACAAAAACAAAACAAAGAAACCCTCAGACTCTCAGATGAGAACAAATGATACTGCTAATTGCAGTGTACAAATGCCAGATATTGGCATTTAACTCTAACTGTGCTAAATGCAAATGTCAGCTGGAATGACACAGTCCGGCTTCATCACCCAAGGCAAGATTTCCAAGCCAGGCTTAGACGGATCCAAATTTCCTACATTTTTTCTTTTCTTCTCCTGTGGCAGCAGATGAGGGCAGAGAATGGAACTATTTAGCCTTCAAAAAGGCTGGGATTGGGAACCCACAGAGATCCTGGTTCATGCTTGACTAACAAATTACGGTAAAAACACAACATCACTAGTAGGGCTATTGGAGAGAATTATACCCAGAAGAAGTCCTTAGAAGAAGCTAAAAAGAAAATCCTATTTAAATTAAAAGGGAAAATGTTATTCAGTGCAACATTTTTCTGCTTATTTTCTCCTGCTCTTTCCTACTGTATTAAGTTTCTTCTCTTGCTTTCTCTTAATTTGGGGGCTGTAAAGTTGCCAATTATTCCTTTTTTTTTTTTTTTTTTTTTAATTCCACAATGCCAGCGATATTTGGTGCTCTTCTGGAATCCAGAGCACCTGGATCAATGGGATTAAGCAATATTAGCTGAATTCAGGCAGGGAAGAAAGAGGCATTTAGCTTTTGTGGTGGAGGATAGAGCTCAAACTCTCTGTGTACGTCTGTGAAACAGCTATACAAGTGAATCAAATACAGCCTGTAAGGCTGCAGAACCAGAAGCAAGTAAGTGGAATCTCAATGCTTTAATGTTTTGTTATTGAACATTATGATTTTTAAGGCAGCTGCACCAGCCAGGGTGGGAGGGAGGGAAGTTGAGCCATGATTTATGAATACTTAGGGCTACTATTACGGGCATCATTAATCACAACTGCTGATAAATTAATCAACCTTCAATTTGTGTGCAAGATGCTCAGATGAAAGCAGAAGAAATATTTTTCTGTTATGGTGCTCTTACAGTTTACTGCAAAATGCCATTTTTGAACTTTAAGCACTCTGGTAGTTTCTCCTGGCGAATGAGCTAACACCAACCAATGGTAAGGACAATCCAGAAAGCAGCTGATTTCCTAAGGAGGCTCCCAGGACGTGGCACCAAGGAAAATGATGGAGCCAATCACAGTTCAGTGACTGTGATGGTTAGACAAAAACCCACCTCTGACCCGTGCTGAAATCTGCACTCCAAACAACCATGTTTGAACATTTTCCAAACCAGTTTCCTCTAAATCTATGAAGGACATTCCTTAAATTTTAATGAAGGCCACAAGTTTTCATTTCTCAAGTACTCAGAGACAGAATAAAATGACCACATATGGGAAGGATGAAAAGAGCAGCTGCTTAGCTGAGGTGATTTTCTAACGATGAACACAGACAAAATGAGAATTTAGTTCATTCACAAACCATTGATGATAACTGTATACAGACACAGAAGTATGAGACGATTTTGAGAAAGCAACTTTTCAAACCACATTTTATGCACAAAGGTAATTTCATATCATTTTAAAATGCTTCCATGGCTCATCTTGAGCCCTAAAACATTGCATTTGTGGTATCTAAGTTGTCTATCTTCATAAACAGAAGGAAATAAAAAGTGACTACAATATGTTGTTTTCAAATAAAAGCAAACTTTCCAAGGCATCCTCACATGCTTATTTTTCTGTTAATTTTGTAGTATACGCAGAACACCTGAGAACATGGTTTAAAAAATACCTTGACCTAAAGCATTCAAGTAGGAATGGTCCTATTACTTAAAGGTTTCAGTGGTTTCACACCTTAAGCTTATGGCTAATCCAGGAATTATTTTCATCCATCCTACAATTCAGAATGAAAAAGTGCTGTACATGGAAAGGAGGACAGAAGCATCTATTCTGACAGGTTGATTTGCAAAACATAATGGTGGCTGTTGGAAAATGATCAGACTTTTGGATAGCTAGAAGTAGTCCCATTAGGAATGGATTATCAGGCAGAGTGCAGTTGATGTGGTCAAAGGTGCATCGTAAATGTAATTTATCTTATCAATATCGCTTTCACATATATAATGTGTAGTGTTTGTGTACCTATGGATTGTCTGGATATGTGTGTGGGGTGTAGAGAAACAGGTCCAGATCTGTTTCAGTTTACTAATATACAGCTACTAAAATTGTTAATTCTGTAGAAACACAATTGAAAGTAGAAGTAAATGTGGCATGCACCCATTTCAAAATATAAACTTCTTTGTGCAAGTGCAATAACTTCTTTGGTATCATTTTGTATTTCAAAACAGTAAGTTGTAAGTTTTTCTTTCAGGATCAATCGATGGAGAGACAGACAGACAGACAGATAGACAGACAGACAGATAGATAGATTGATCAATCTATCAAATGATCAGTCTTGCTTTTTTTTTTTTTATCCTCCAGGAAGTCAGACTGCATTTTCTCAAATATTTGTCACTCACTGATGCCCTCCCTCTTGAGGATGTGTCAGTGAATTGAGTCTGGTATTTCCTCAATTAAGATATCCAAAGTGAAAGCAGAGGCAACCCTGGTCCCACTCCCTAATTTTTCCTCTTCCAGCCCAACCTTTTCCCATTTACCCCTCCCTGCCTACCACAGTGGTGCCAGAATTTGTAGCACGGCGAAGAGGAGACAAAGCTCCTTGCTGGTCAGCTGTCCTGCATTCAGGTGTGCAAACAGCCAAGTGTTGTTGTATTCATGTGCTTGCTCAAGAGTGAAAATACCTACCTTTTCAGGCACGTAAGGTTGCTCAGACTCTGTCGTATCCCCTCCTCTAACGGCAAAGCACTGAGAGAGTAACACAGCAGGGCAAGGAGGCAGGTCACTTCCATGAGGATGGGATTCTCTCAGGGACACCCCTCTAATGCGAAATCGGCATTTGTCATGATTGCCAGTTAAATATTCATTCCTGTTTTCCATCAGCAAGGGAGAACAGCATGATGTTTCCTTTGAGCTCTGGGACAAAACAGTCATGGAAATTGTCAACCCAGGGCAAGAGCAGTTTTAATAACAGGCCAGGTCTCAGTTAGCTAAAATGCCAGTTCTCTCTTCCCCTCCTCCCTCTTCCCTTGCAAGCTCTCCCCAGCCCCATTTCATCAACCCTGTTCAGCCCTAGGCTGTGCTGGTCTTGCTGGGCCCTGCAGGGACAGTTACGGCATGCCTGGAAACTCCTCTCCAGGTTCCCAGGACCTCAGCGGTTCTTTTAAAGGAGCTGCTTTTCATGACTTGAAAGTAAATAGACATAATTTCTAATCCCTTGAGCTGCAAAGTTATGGAGAGTTTAAAGCCCGCAGCTCCTACAGCATGGCTTGCAGTCCATTAAAGAAGAGGAGGTCTGCAGTTATCTGACCTTTCAGGAAATTGAAACATCTCTTCTGCCAACTCTTTCATTGCCCCCAGAGAGTCACTGATGAGGTCCAGCCATGAAACAGGGGAGCAAAGAAGAGCTGTGACTTATTTCTGTTTTTCCAGGGAGAAGGGAGATGGACAGCAGAACTGCAACACCTTGGGGCTGTGTGCCTGCCCATGCACACTGTGCTCACACTGACGCAGCTCTGACCAGGGTCTAGATCAGTGTGGCAGATCGATCAATGCCAGTTTGAGCTGCCCAAGGACGCAGTCCTCTCCATGGAGCTGTGGTGAGAGGTTGTGACTCGGAGGGGACAGGCAAGAAGGGGATAAATATTGGGAATGAATCTTTGAGGGCTGTGTACTTTACTCAGGCTGCAGAGGATGACATTTAGAATCTGCAAGGTGCAGGTACATTAGATCTCCAATGCACCCCAGCCCTAGAGGCATTTTAATATGCTGCTGACTCCTACTCCCTCTTCCCCCAAGACAGACACTTTCCACAGACTGCTCTGCTGACCGATATCCACCTGTCATATCTGAGCCATTCCAGCCAGAGGTATTCCTGCCTGTACTCCAATGTTATGCCCTTCATTGCCCATTCTGTCTCCTTTTCTGCCCAGGAAGAGAGACCAGTTTCACTCACACAGATGAACTGAAGATCAGACAGAACAGCAAGGAAGACTCTTGCCCTGCATTTCTCCTTTGCTTGGACATTCAGGCTGAGCTACAGATCTTGCCTTCAGAAACCCTTTCCGTTGATTTAAAAGGGCTGCTCCTGCCAGCGGATGTTTTATTTAAGAACAGTCTGGTACACGATAATTAATGTTAAGAGGCCATGTTTCCCTGCTGAGCAGTAGCTTATGTCAGGAGTGGTTCCATTTCCTGCACTGGGAGGGCATGGGGATCAAGGCACTGCCCTCCAGGAGTAGGGAGGGTCGGCTCCTGGCCTCCCAAACACCTCTGCCAGTCTGGAGAGGAATTTGTCATGTGACAGGCTGATTGGATTAAATGAACACTAGCATCAGGGCAAGAGAAGCACAGAAGACCCCAGTCTCTAAGGGACGCTAGTGGGTACATTTATTAATCCAACATTGATAAAACCTCTGACACTTGAAGTCCCCATCCTGAATAATGCTTGCTCTTTTAAGTAGGCTTACTTCTTTGTTACTGTCTCACTTCCCCATGAATTTCTCTCTTCTTTGCCCTTAGCTGATGTTGGCTTTGCCGCAGGGTTCAGATTGCTCCCCAGATCCATTTCTCTGGCTTAGGGGATGAAAGTGGACTCATCAGTCTGAATTTTATCCCTGCCTCCCATCACATTCCCCTTCAAGCTCATCTAAGGGACACAAATGTCCCTCTCATGTCACATTTTGGTGATGTAAGACAGAGAAATCTAGCCTGAGTCCAGCAGGTAGTCTCCTTACAGAGCTTCTGTAGAGACAACTCTTCTCCAAAAAAAAAGATTCACTGATCTAAAACCAACCCTTTCAGTTGTGTGCACACACCCAAGAGCCCCCATTTCTGGGCTTGGACTAGCAGAGGAAATTTAAAGAACATGCTCAAACACTGGTGTCCCCTAGTTTATACCTCAGGGACACAGCTCCACTCTGGAGGTCAGGCTTACTAGGGTTTAGGTGTCTGCCATGCTTCAAAGCGTGGTAACAGGCTCTTTTAACAATGGCAGCAGAAACACAGGGGTACAGATGGTGAGCTTTGGTGCTTGGTGCTCATATTTTGCAACGTGATTACCTTTGGCATTGTGAAAGCTGTCTGTCCTAGGGCACACAAGAGGCCTAAGGGAAAGGTCCAGCTTACATGGGAGCAGGAGCGGTGGCACCATGATGAGCCATCACCCTCCGCTTGCACCTTCCAGTCCGCTGCTGCACCAACACACAGAGGTGCATGCACCATCAGTCCAGTTCCCTGTCCAAGTATTTCTGGAGGAAAAAAAGATAAACACATTCACAGAGCAGCAGCCAGTCACGTTTGGGGTTTTCTGGTTCGGGGTGCTGGGAGATCTTTAAATATCTGAAGTGGCATTTTTAGTGGAATCGGCACTAAACAAATTCAAGACAGTGATTTCAGTGCAAGCAGTGTCAAATCAACGTTACAAGATTGTGAAAAGCTCCAACCAATAAATACAGCTTGAGAAAGTAGTAATAGTCAGAGGCAAGTATAGCCATTGCACCTGTATTATTTTGATATATAAACATTTTACAAGGCCTGGTACCAAGTATATTAAAAATGATGCCAGATTCCCAGGGCCCTTTGTCCTTCCAAAGCCTCCTCCCCGCACGGCTGGGTCTTTTGGCACTGCTGTCAGCATAGCTTTTTCCAGGCACCACGAGGAACGATGGGCTAACCCACCCCCCCGCTCCAAACACCCACGCTCTGCCCCATGGGGAGGTGCAAGGAGCACACAGGGGAGGTCAGTGGGGTTCCAGCTGTACCATGCAACCAAGAGCACTTCTGCTTTGCACCTGCCCAGAGGCATTGCCCCCCCACCCTGGAGATTAGTCCAGATCCAGCACTGATGATATTGAGATCTCTGCCTCTTTTTCTCTTGAATATAAAAGCATGTATGAACCTACAGGGAGTCAGAAGTTCACAGACCGTCTGGTACTTGCTTGAATTGATGTGAACCTCTGCTGTGGAAATTTTTCTAGGACATGCTTTCTCATGAGTGCGCCACACTTTCAGTCTGGGTGAAAATACCACAAGAATAACCTTTCTCATGGTATTTCAGTATTTATTTTCTGGTTCCTGTCCAAACCTAAATCAGGAAGTGCAGAAGCGTGAGAAAATTTTATAAAAAGAAAAAAAAGTTTAATAATGGTCTCTAAAAGTCTCTAAAAACTTTCTGTTCTGCTCAAGCCTGAGGCAGAAGTTCTGTTCTTGTTTTATTTCAACAGGTTCATCCATTCTTAACTGCTTCTGTAGTAGCTGTCACATTACTGTGAGGCTATGGGCAGAGAGGTCAGGGGAAGCCTTGAGCCTTGCCCTTGAATTCTGATGTGCTACCGATTCCTCAGCCAGGTCACTTAGATGCTTTGCATGTCTGTTTCTCAGCCTCTCTATGAAGACAGCCAATATTTATCTTCCTTTGAGAAGTGCCTCAAGATTCTTGAGTAAAACCTACTATGCAAGTGTAACTTTTTTTATAATTAATATCTCTTCTTTTTGACTCCAACAAGTGTAATTCAGCCTTTATGTACCCCTTTAAGCCCTTAAACAGGGGAATCCTTTCATAGTGACTTAGGATATGATGTAATGTCTATGCATTGTTAACAAGACCAAAGTGTAATAAACATTCATTTTAATGAACAAAGAAAAGAGATGTAACTCAGAAGACCCACAGGGAGACGCATTGTATAGAGTTGCCATGTTTGCATACATGCTTTTCTGACTGCAGTCAGTTTTAACAAGGGTAAAATACTATTGACGTTAAATCACATGTGGGTTTTTGTTGTGTGGAGGGGGTTTTTTGTTTTTTGGGTTTTTTTTAAATGAGCCTCAGAATTGCAGGCGTGTTCCTGAAGACATAATGGCTACATCTGTACTAATAAGCTAAATGTGTCCAGGACTGTACAGTAGCCCCAAGGCCAACTGGCACAGAAAAGCTTACCTCCATGCTATTGAACCCTTCTCGTCTCCAGAACAGCAGGGCCACATCCAACCCACCTCCTGGGAACCGGCTCTGGCTCCAGCGCTGTGCCAGGAATTGTTTGGGAGAGCGTTAGCTGGCACCGGGCTTGGCCATGCCAGGGACCATTCGAACAATTAACAGTACAGACATGTGAGTGCCAGGGCCTGGCGTTGTTCCCTAGCACCACTTGATTTATTAATATCGAGTAGCCATGTGGCCTGCAGTGCCTTTATTGCTGGTGACAGTACCGGGAAAGGAGAAAGTCAGGGTTACTTTTGCAAGGCTGGCAGATAGAAAAAAAACAGACTGCTTGGGTTCTTTTCTTGTAAACTGCATATGCTTTATATGGAAATTATTAAGAGACAGTCAGGGCAGGAGACTGCAGTGGTGCCTTGGCAAACCTGCTTTTCAAAGTGTGGTAGTGTTTTGAAAAAGGCTTCACACTCAAGAGTGCTCAGCACTGGAGAATACCTGGTCAAAGTAATTTTCCTTATTTGTATTTTATTAAAGGGATGTAACCAGGACAAAGTATTGTTCTTACAAATCCACACAATCCCATGCAGCCCCCGGAACCCCACAGCACCACATTTTAAACTTGCTGCAACTAACTATGACATTTGATTCTACCACATGTGAACCCTTTACAAACAAAATGTCTCAACTGAACTCCTGTGCTTCACTGTTGTCTGGATGATGTTCAATTAAAAGCCTTATAGTGCTCTAGAAAGGTATGTTCTTCCTTTCATGTTTTCCAAGGAAAAGTTTGCAAGAAGCAGTACATGGAAAGCAGGGAGTACTAAGTATTTTTATCCACTAATTTCTTAGCATTAGAGGGAAATCAGCAGTACCACATGTACAGCAGAAGCATCTGTCTTTGATGTATGACTTACATACTTAGTGAAACAATTAGGTTAACAAATACTAAAGAACAGTCCTTGATACCTTATAAACAGTTGAATAGGAGAAACCTGCCCACAAAACCCAACACTTCATTAGCATAAAGGAATTTCAGCCTTTCCCTTCCTTGCTGGGAAATGAATGCTGATTCACTCAAAAGAGAAATTGCTTAACTTTCTCTTGATGACACAGCAGTGGCCTGACAAGCAGAACAGGCTTCTGAACCCTTCCATAGAAAAAAAAAATGTGGCAAGAAGTGATGGTCCGGGAGCAGACAGCCATGACAGTACCTTCTCCTATTTATTTCAGTGTATGACTGCTTTGGAAGACAGCAGAGTCCAAGGTCACACCACGATAAGCACTTTTCCAGTCTACAACAGGCAGTTGCCCTAAAGAACTCCAGATGGAGCAAAGTGCTGATGCTGGTTCAGGAGACCTGGGTTCTGCCCCCACTATTGCTTAGTAGTTTCTCTTCTTCTCTATTTCTAGGTTCATTTCAGCAAAGCAGCATGTGCTTAACCTCTCTGGATTTCAACAATCTAGGCACTAAACCAGTGTTGTAATGCTTCTCTGAGTAAGCATGTGCTATTGCTCAAGCCAGGGGCTATTCCATACCTGCTTTTAGCCAGCAAGGGCTTCTCAGCTGCTTGAACACATATCTGAGCTTGAGCATTTAGCTCTTATTTGGAAGAAAAGCCAGGCTTCTAGAAACTGCGGACAGAGAGCTTTTTGCCAGGTCTCCTTTCCCTCTACTTTCACTCTTATCTCCTTCTGTTTTTCTCACTGCAGCCCATTCTGGAAGTGAAAGAGCCCAAGGCCCATGAGACCAGCTGGTGTACTTGATGTCCAGATTGGTCCCATTTGAGAGGTCCCAGGAGTACTGAAAAGCACCTAGGATGAACTCGACTGTGTTTCTGAGTGCCAAACTGAAACTCAGTTTACTTGAGCTTGATTATCATGGTATTTGTGGCATCTTTTTCCTTCTTCTCCTTCAACCAGGGCAGGCTGCAAGGCTTTTACATCAGTGAGCTGATGTCACTATCATGTCAAAAGGACACAGAAGAGCATTCCTGTGGCTAAGATCTTACTAGGATGGGCTCCTCTACCTGGCCCCCTCAGTAAGGTGGTCTTTGCAAAGACTTGCTAGATTGCCATAGAGACTGCACAGCCAGCCGCTGAGCTCTGCCAAATAGTGCATTAATTCTTGATGATGGCTGCTGCTCTGCAAGGAAACAAAAGGCCATTCGTATGGATCAGACACTTCATGTAGTGTTTAGCTTTAAATGTGTTTTGTCCCAGCACCTCAGCAAGGCTTTGTGGTGTAATAGGAAGCTTAGAAGCCATAGGAATGTGTAAGGCCAGTCCTTGATTCATCCTGTAACCTAAAAATACAGACTGATTCCTGCAGCAGTTATTTTAGTACCAGACAGCAAACTGCTTCCTTGAGATGAAAAGGCTCAAATACCGGTACCCTCCTCATAAACAGGATCTTGATATCTATGGAGAAGAATCAGACAATTTAGACTGCATGAGGCTCACACAAATGCAGACAGAAACACACACAAACATGTCAGCAAGGCGAGATAAGCAACACAGTTCTTCACAGAAATTCCTGCCTGTCATTCCTTTTGAGGTAAAACAAGCAAATAATAATAACTCTAAAAAAAAAAAAAAGAAAAAAGAAAAAAAGAAAAAGAAAACAGTGAGTCTCTGCCTTGTATTTCTGCTAGGCTCTTCCTATATTTGAGAGCTACCAGTCTAAACATGCTCTCCCAGCCTTCCTACACCTGGAGGAATATGAGTTCATAAAAAGACTGCCAAGGTCGTGTGGCACCTTAATGCAGCACGCAGTGTTTTCCTTGCTTCTTACCCTGGAGGTTGGTCCCAACTTATATAAGGCAAAGGAGGGGGGGGAATGTGTTATTCACAACATACACTGTATATTTTCTCTTAGATTGGAAAACTCTGATTGTGCATCTTTGAATTGCAAAGTGTTGAGGCTTTTCTGTCAGCCCTGTCAGTGGATCTCCAGCAAGGAGGGACACATCTTCGGGGAGTCCTGAAGTCATTTTAGGTACAACTCATTGCCATTGTAATTGCTGCTGTCTTGAATCGATCAGTGCTACTCACTTTCTTAAATGCAGTAGTCTCCAGAAATATTTGGTAGTGCTTCTTCTCCTTAGTAAACAAAGAGCCACTGATTCCAAAAGGACTTTTCTGAATCAAACATCTTTCAAAGGCTTGACTCCCCACTTATTTCCACCACTGGTATATTAAGGGCAGTTTTTGTGCGCAGGGAAGGGTCACACACATCTGGACACCAGTGAATCACCATTTAAGAGATACTTTCAAGAGTCCAGTTACTGTTTTGCAGTCTAGCAGTAGTATAGCTGTTACGCAGGTTTCTCGCATGTAGAAAAGGGCAGTGAGAGTTTCCAGAAGAAGTAGTCTCATCTCACATCTTTAAATACCCTTTTGCTTGTGTTCAACTGAAAATGAAGTGCAAATGAATAAGCAGACTTGGGGGTTTTCAACCTGAAGCAATTTTTATGAAGGAGCTGGTAAGGTGAACAGCCAGCCTGTGTTATGGGAAGAACGTGGGTATGATCTCCACTGTAACATCACTGGTGCCCCAGGGAGGAACTGAAGCTGAAATCTCTATCAGCAAAGGATGAGGTGAGGATAGCTACCAGTTTAGTGTTGGGCAGGATAGCACTCTTCCTCATTAAGTGCAAACTAGCCCCTGTTCTGCTGTAACTGAGCAGGTTAGGTACCATTTGGACAAGCACACATGACTCAGGGACTTTCACACCCCTTGGTCTCCAGTGTGGGTTCAGAAATCTCACGGTCCAGTTTTCATGTGTTTATGAGCTACATGAGCTTTTCCTTCCAAGAAATACAATCATGACAGCAACAAAAATTACCTTCTTTCACGCCTCAGAAAGGGTTCAATACAAGTTTGTTTTGCTCTCAGGTTAGGGTTGGGCAGAGACAAGGGTGTTGTTTCTGATTTTATCCAAGCTGTTTTATTCCTGCTTCGCTTTCGTTTGCCTGTTGTCTTTGGGAGAACATTCCTCACAGTAATATGGTGGCATCTCCCCAGACTGCCTCCAAGCTACCGCTGACATTCATGCTGCAACCCATCCTCTGTCAGAGAGTGAGCAACCAGTTACAGAGAGTCAACAGCTCCTTAGAGCAGTTTTTCCAAGAGTGAGTGAAAAATAAGAAACACTTATAACTATGTCAGGTTACCACAGGCTTTTTACAAGAAAGCAAGCAGGGGAAGAGCGTAGTGCCTCAGCTGCTCGCTTCTCCCACATGGGCTCATGCAGCAGCTAGCAGCCTCTTTCCATGTGTCCGTGCAGCTGGGGCACAGCTTGGTTAGGGAGCAGGAGAGCCAGGGACAGTTTCAAGAATGGATGGAAAAACAAATAGCTTTCCCAGTTAAATTCTTCACTGATGTTAGGAACAGGCACAAACACCCCCAATGCTGACATCCCACCAAAAACAGCGGCTGCTTCTTACTCCTCTCCTGCCTCCCACCCCACACACCTCTGGCAAGAGACCAGTGTCCCTCTTCCTGAGACTGGCTGGGGGGCAAAGGGGCCAACTGGTCCTGCCAGTGATTAGCAGAGCACTGAGCAAGCCCACATACAAGCACACCATTCATTCACGTCATTCAGGATACACATGCAATAGGGGCTGAATTTTGTTGGTACAGGCCCCCTCCACTTTTGCTCTTCTCAGCTTGTGGGTACTTTTCCTTTACAACCTGCCCAGTGCTCATCCCATGTATTTTCCAGCACATGCATGCAGCATTTTCTGTGCCTGCTGCTTCGCAGAACACTTTGAACAGACTCAATAAAAACACATTTATGCCGATGCTGGCTTCTTTTGTTAGAGCAGAAACAGTCCATCTCACAGACCTCCTGCTGCTCTGTGTGTGTTAGAGCCAGTTCAAGTGCCTTTGCTGTGCCTTGCCAGCAGCTCTGCTGCTGCCTTTGCACTCCCTTGCTTTCCTTACCACCCCCCCCTTCATCTTAGGAAATAATTAGCAAAGAAGAAATAATAAAGCAATACAGAGTGCACTTCTGAGGCTTCCGACAGCTGTTGGCAGCCACACTCACATATTCCTGGTGCTGCTCGGCTTCCCTAGAGAGCCATGTAAGCCTTCCCTTTTCGGGTGCCCCCCTGCCTCCATGCACCTGGGCTGAGGTCAGATGAAGAGGAACGCATCTGCAACACCAGCTTCTTGCAACACGTGGAAATGGCAGGAATGGGGAACGCACGTTTCCCTTGGGGCAGAAAAAGCAAGCCTCTGCAGCATGGCAGTGTGGCACAGTCCCACTGCATAATGCATTGCCATAATGAATAGGTAGGCTGTAGGTGTAGGCTATAAATAGGTAATATAAAGTGCTATTAAAGCAGCATACACCTGTGGTGTTGCTTACTTCAGCCAAAAGTGTCACAAACCACTAGCGCAGCAGCAGAAAAAGATATCACAGCCTAAGGGGCGCTTGGGAGTGAATTTGTGATTTGAGGGATAATGGAGTGACAAGTCTGCGGGCTGCAGAGCTCCATGGCACCAAGACAGGCACCAAAGGGACATCACTTCCCACTTCTCAGGAGAGATGGCCAAAGAGGAAGACACAGCTTCTTTGCTGTCTGCCCTCAGGCTTCAGCTGCTCTACTGAGAGCCACTACAAAGGTGTCAGTAAATAGCAACGACAGTGATGAAATTTCCTTCCAATGGGTGTCAAGTACTCCACCACACAAGTACAGCCAGAAAGCAAAGCAATACTTTATTCTTGCACAAGGCCAGACATAAACAAGCCCTCTTAATGGGGCTGGGGAAAGGGCTTTGCAGTCCATTAGCTACCTGCTGAGCATAAAAGTCTTTGGCTGCAGGGATGTAGTGATAGGGCATGATTCTTGTGTTCTTCCTTTGAATAATGAGAACAGACAAGAATATGGACTGTAGCAAAAGCCATAAGAGATGCCTGTAGCTGCAGTTCTGCAAGTACAGGATTACTGCTCCTAGACAGGTTAGAAGAAGCCTCTCTGTGGGAATAGCTGTTCAGGGGCATTTTGTCTCATAATCTGGTCTCACTTACGGACTTCTGCACCAGGGAGATCAGGATTTTCTGACATCCCAGGAATCTCCATGCCAGCTCTGCACAGTTTGGAGCATTCCTTCTACCTTGCCATACACATAATATGGCATATGTTCACCAGTTTCTTACTGATGTCATATGATTGCAATATCTTTATCCGATTAGCAAGCTCAGGCATGCTTGGCTCACATTCTATCTCAATTAATTTTACCCGCAAACACTGATGTACTAAGCCCTGAAACAATGCCTACGTAACTCCCCAGGGCATTGTTTTGATTCCATCCTGGAACAAGGTCACTCTCCTTTTGACTGATGGTTTTTCATTCTTTATCTTTTCCTTTCAGTTGTTACTTAAACGAGATTTTCGCTGGCAATAAACAGAAAGCTGTTTGAAAATTCAATGTCTCCCGCTAGCTGTTGTTCAGAAGCTTAAAGTACATATTTTATTTTTTTATTACTTGTTGGATGAAATAGCCAAATATGGATTTAATGTCTAAAGGCTATCTCTGACAACCAGACAACCCTGCAAAACAGAGATGCACAGCTAGCAAACACACGGTCTCCAAAAGAAGTCTGATTGCATTTGCAGAGTGCCAAACTTACTGACCTGAAATCTTCTGTCTGCTATCAGTGCCCAGGCTGCCTCTCTCCAAACACTGTATGACTCTACCCTACATGCCTCTGCACCCAGATGTCCACAGCAGGTACTGGCAGGTACCTCTCACCGAGGACAACCAGGAGAACCTCTTGAGGAAGGCTTGCTTTCACCATTGCCTAATCTACTTGCCCATACTTCCCACCTGGAGGGGAGGACTGCAGATCCTTTCCATGGTGCTTTTTTACTCCCTGCCTCATAAGCCCTGCTGGAAAAGAGCTCTGAGACACCCCAGGAGCCTGTCATGCTGCCTCGCCCATCCTGCCTGCCGCTCGCATCTCCACCCAGCCCACTCCACTGATATATCATCCTCCAATGAATAGTACAAGCCATTTGTTTGGACACAGTGATTCTCCAGCCACTTACATCTTCTGAAACTTTCCTAAGGATCCAGGGGGCTGGAGAGGGAGCCCCACAATCCAGGTGGGTGGTAGGGGACTATGGGCGGCCGCTGAGCTGTTCAGCTACAGACTTTCTTTCCAACAAGTGACCTGCAAGTGAAATATGGGAAAAGTAGTATCCAAATCATCATCTGGTATAAATCAACAAAGCCCCACTAAAGACATTAAAGCTCCACTGGTTTACACCATCTGGGAATTTGGCTGCAGGGGAGGACTTCTTAATGTTGAGTTTTTAGCCTTTATCACAGATATACATGGGAGGAAAGCTAGTGCCCTATCTGCTCTCAGCGAGCGTTAGCAACCCCTACAGAGATCAATAGGAGCTCCCTACTCACATCAAGAGCAGAATGATGCCCTAAAATTAGCATGTGTTTGAATCAGTGCATTGTATCTTGTTTGCAGATTAGTAGCACTGAGTAGATATTGAGGGCATAGGAAAACTAGCCAGTTTAAACAAAGTAAGAACTGATCTAAATTTCTGCTAAGCTGATACTGATATTTTTTGGATAGGAGAGAGAAGAAAAAGTATCCAGAAATGCTCATGTTTTGGTTCATTTGATTATTTCATCTCTTCTCCTGCACCTAGCTCCAGCAAGAAAAAGTGAAATTTCACATACGTCATATTTGGGCTGAAACAGGAGGTGTCGAGCTCATGTCCTCAGAGCAGGTGGCTCCTCTTCTAATTTATAGACCAAACAGATACTGACAAATAGGCTTTGGGTGGTTTAACTAAATCCTTAAAAGCTGTGCCAATCAACTAGCTATAAGCTTGGCAACTCCTTGCTTAGTGTTTCACATAGTGTTTCACATATTCCTGCATGCTCTCTCACAATCATATTCTAAATAGCAAAGTTTAAAGAAATCTGGAATGCAATGAAAGGAAATAGGTTTATTCTTTACATTTATTATAGTAATAAATCCCTTAAGGCACTGCCTTTTTCGTTCAATGCAGGGAGTACCAAATGTGGGCTGGGTAATGGATATTTTATGAATGCAGCTTTGCCTTGAGCAATTGATTGCTTAACTATTAGGTAAAAGATTGAAGCATGCAAAAATAAGAAAGTAAAAAAAAAAAAAAGGAAATTACCATGACTGGGATTATATATCAGTTTCAGCTAGCGGCTAAATTACAGTTATGATAGTTTACATCTTTAATACACAGCCTCTTCCTCTAAGAACACTTTTGTAATATTTTACAACTTCTGCAGCTTACTGAAGAAAAAAAAAGTCCCACTCTACTTTGTAGTTTATCTTTCTCTAAACCAGTTGAGATTTTTTTCATTGCATATTTCTGTTTCTGCGGATAATATTTTTCTCGCTAGTAGAGGGTGTATGCAGAGAACCGTTTCCTCTAGGTCCTAGCATACTTCCTCCCTCTGCATCTAGGTCAGGAGGGGAAAAAAAATAAGCTGCTATTTCACAAAGCTAAAGTGTAAGCACTCTCGTTTTCTTTCTGCTATTTTTTCACCTAGTTGTGCCTTTTTCTTGTTCGCTGTAGGGATATGTCTTTTTTTTTGTAATCCAGCATAGTCCATGGGTGAATCATCAGAGATCCAGTGAAAAGGAAAACTAATGAGGTGGACTGGTTACTGATGTGCAGTGTTTCTGCTAGTGTATTTATCCACTGATTCCACTGTTATGAATAATACACATATTCATCATGCACTGCTTCAAGGGACAATGCTGTTATCCAGGTCCTCTGTGCATTTTGAGTAGCCAGGGCTTCCCCTGAGATGCGGGACTAAAAGACGAAACTTATCTTCGGTGTAAACTGTACTGAGATCAGTGAAACCACTGAGACTTGGGATGAATCTGACCCAGGGAGAGAGACTCTCAAGAGCTTCATTTAATCTCTGTTGTAGCATGGTTTTCCTCAGGAATCTCCATAGCCTTCCATCTCTCTAACACACTTAATAAATAATTTACTCAAAGATATAAGGGAGCACTTTGCTTCATTCTGCTAACGATCGTAGCACAGAAAGGGGCTCTACCATGCTTAAACCCTCTTTATATTGCCTGAGAGCCTCAAAGTGCCATTATGGTAAAATGAGATGACAAGAAATAACGAGAAGATGGTACAGTGAAGTGTTTTGAATGACGGAAAAAATACTTATCTCTTTCACCTCTTTATGGCACATTTCTGGTGTCTTTTGTACTTACAGTAGTTATCAGCATTTCCACCACGATTTTCAGGTCGATCTTCAGCTGCTTCAATAGCCAAGTGAGGTTCATCTCAAGTCACCTTAGCTTTCTAGTCAACAGAGACCAACTGCAAGGGTCTCTCTCTATATTACACATATAGCCTACAGGACTGCATAGAGATTTTGACATCTAAAGCCAAGTGAGATAAATCTCATTCCTAAATATCTGTCTGAACTCAGTCCCTTCTCATCAAGCCTGGTGTCCCACTACCATTTGTTTTGCTTACTCCCTTAAGCCACAGTGAAGGGGCAACAGTAGGACTCTGGGTTTCAGCTTCAGTCATCTACTAGTGCCTTCCTGCAAACACCAGGCCTGGAAACAGGATACAACTGCAAATTAAAACCATCATGCATATGTGTCACAGAACAGAAAACATATAAAACAAAACAAAACAAAAAATGAAAAGAAATGTCAAGTCAAGATAGGCTTCAGCTCCAGAGGCCAGCTTCTGGTGTTGCTTATATCCTGATCTGAGCCCTGCTGAGGATAGCAAGTACAGGAGAAACCCTCTGAGTTAATGTCTTTGTAGCACAGAAATGTGCTTGCTGCAATCCCTTTCTCACTTGCATGGGGTCTGTCCTCTGTCTGATTGACCCCCATGCTGCATACATATGAAGACTCTCCTCTCTAGCTCAAAATGACCTGGATGTCAGCTCTTCCTACCAAATGCTGTTCCAGACTAGAAGCTTCCAATTGCCTGAGAGCCTCAAAGTGCCATTATGGTAAAATGAGATGACAAGAAATAAAGAGAAGATGGTACAGTGAAGCATTTTGAATGACGGAAAAAATGACGGAAAAAAAAGTCCGTGATGATAGCTTTAATATCTATGGTTAATTTCCTCCTTGATCTGCCCTTTTATATTGCCCTAAGTAATTCATTTCATCCCTGGCACTGCACCTTTTAAGAATTGATTTAAAATTAATACATGAATAAAACAGTATAAATAATGTATGGTTGCTGTATTTAATATTAATAGCCCCTAAATGAGGAAAAATTGCATACTTGCAGATGATTTGCAAAAGGACTGTGGGGCCATACTATTACATTGCAAGGGGAGATATTGAGGTTTCCCAATGCTTCCTATCATAAGATATTTTTTTAATTTCATTTGTCTACGGATTTGTCAGATTTCTATCCTGCAGAGATTCTTTTGAGAACAGACTTTTGCCTCAAAGCGAATTATTCACTGCTATGCACATTGTGAAAAACACCTCCCAGATAACTCAGGTGTTTCTGTGAATGAAACAAGCGGAGAAAGTGCACTGTCTGCTGACATAAGACAAGCTGAGTGAGCAGAATTATAATAGCACTGTGCTGTGGAGCAAGAACAAGGCAAAGATGTAGGCAGTCTGTCTTGTGATGTCCCTGTGAAAATTTCCTCCTCTCCCAAATCTGAACATGTGAATAAGTGTTTGAACCTACCGAGCGCAGACCTGCTGGAGCACCTCAGTATGCATTTCCTTGCAGAGGGCACACAGCAGACTGGTGCTAAGAAGCCTGTCTACATTGCTGTGCATCACAGCAAGCCTGAGCTCCTACATCAATGGTGCTCTCCCTGACCTGAACTCAGTGGGGAAGAGGGTCAGACCAAGAAGAAGCAGGGTGGTAGATGAGGACAGGAGCCAAGATGGAAAATAAGACCACAGGCTGGCAGGGCAAAGACCGAAAAGGTAAACTAAGAATTAGAGCAGAGTCCCAGCGTAGTAAGCAGACCAGGTTTTAGTAAAACTGGGAACTAAAGAGCACAAGATGGAGAAGAAAACACTGAGACTGGCAGTGCCATTCACAGAGATGCTGAATTTCCTACCTCCATGTGCCTACCTCAATGTGCCTTCGCTCTCCTGCCAGCACGAGTGTCCCATAGCTGGTGCACACCGTAATGCACCCAGAGCTTCTGCAGAGCTGTGAACTTCCCCATTGCCCTGACAAGAGCCCAAGCAAGCAGAGGCTTAGAGGTGAACTTTTGTCTCAGTTTTCAAACATACATCTTTTGTATGCTTTTTTAATCTGAAAGAGAAAGCACAGGAAGGCCTTGGTATTTAGGAGACAGCTCCCATCCAGAAAAGCTGCCCTCTCTCATCCTCACCCTCCACAAGGATCACGCACCATTTGCCTTGCTTGCTGCACGGCTCTGCTATCACACATGTCACCTGAGCGGGACTGGATGGCAGGGATGGGGGCTCAGGGGTGAAAAGGCTGACTGAGGAGACCAGGATCCCCAGGGCGTGCTTGGTTTCCAGCAAGCAAGGGGTTAATGCTGGTCTGAGCCCTCACACAGGTGTAACACAGGGACTGATGGCTGTCAGGGAGGGAATACAGGAAACTTTCACTCTTTAGGAAGGAAGACAGCCCTGGGAGAAAGGATTGTTTCACACCCAATGAGCACAGGGCTCATTTGTCCATCGACCAGGGATTTCACCTCACTTTCTAATGAGTCAGTCAAATTCTCCTTTTGTTTTGCACCTATCTGGTGTGCTTTCCACCCAGAAGACACAGCTCTGCAGAGCGTCAGGACACCTCACTGCCATGAAAGCTTTTCTCTCAGTGGCTTTTCCTCACCTGCTTGTTCAGTTGTCATCTCACTGTGACCTCATGTCTCCACCTTGTCAGGTTCAGTGGGGAGAGAAGAGGCTTCATGATATTTTCAACCGGGAAGATCCTAATCAAGATTCAGCAGCAATGGCTAGGCTGCTGGAAGTGAAAAGATTGCTCAGTGGAGACTTCATGTGTCTCTAGTGATGGTTTTGTGAATCTGTTCTTAACCATTCTAACTGTGTGTGATTATTTGTGTGGCTGTGGGAGGAAGGAGCCGGTACCAAGATGAGTGTGGCAGAGGCCAGAGGAACCTCCTCCATGCTGAGACCCTGCAGCGACTGATACGTGGACAATTAGTCCTCCTGCACTTTGCCTCATCCAGAACTCCTCTCTGCTCTGGTCCCAGTTGTTTCCACAGTCTCCCTTAGATGAAGGGGGTTTTATTCATTCCTTGGGTGACATAGATGAAAACAAGCAATGAGGATTTACAAATATTTCTAGTGATGTCAGTAAATACTCAAACTCATTGGATGTGTTTTATGTACTGTTCACTTATGATAGCAGTATAGCTTTAGAGAACAACTTCTGTCATTGAACAGTGATACTTTATTAAGACAGTTTTTAGCTCCTTGGCTGTCCCATGCCACGATTCAAGTCCAACATATTCAGCTGAAGAGGCAGGAGTCAGCACCTCCAGATGAAGAAAAGAACAGATATGATGCCCCAGCACCAGGAGATAAGTGGCCAGAGACAACAAGATACATCTGATTTCTTTTAAGACACCACATAGGACTTAACTACCTGTAGTGTCAGACTCTACAAATGAGCCTGGCTACAGACTGATGGAGCAGTCACAGCAGTATGGACATTTTCACCAAAATCTCCTAGTAGTCCAAATTGAGCTGAACATTAGCCCAAGACCAGGCTTGCAAACCCTGTGGCAAGGTAAGCAACTGCAGAAATGCTAGTGCTTGTTGCTAGAGGGACTGTTGGGTTTGCAGGGGAAGGCTGGGGGTAGGGAGGGAGAAACAGCCAGGCTGTGCAATTCTATCTGGATCCACAGAGAGACACTGAAGGAAGCTAGAAGGATGGGTAGCTATTTAAGGAATGCAGGAGCTTATGGCCACAACTGCTGCATCCCAAAGGGTGACTTACAGGCAAAGAGACAGACTGACGGGCCACCAACACAGGGTATCCATTTTGAACCAAGATGAGGGGTGTGTGGTGTAAGGCCATGAATGGGGCCAGAAATACACCCAGTCCTGTGCTAGCAGGAAAGAGGCCTCATCCATGTCCCAGTAGCATTGTCCCTAAACTTAAGGCCAACTAGCTCGAATTCAAAAACACACCAAGCTCTAGCTTGTTAAGGATGTGTGACTTGAGTTGCTGTCTCATGATGGGGTCTGAATTTAAAGGGGCAACTTCTGGTTTTATTTACCCCAGGTCAGCCTGGTTGAAACACTGGTGTTTTTCCAGAGCAGCAGAAGACACAAATGGGCCCAAAACCTGAGACACAGGTTCACTTTGCAGAGAAGATTACATGTGACATGGAGCAGGGAGACCTGAGCTCCTGGTGGGGTCTCCATGGATCTACACGTGTGATCTCCAAGTGGGGGTAACTGGTAGCCAGAGCAGTGTTTGTCACAAAAAGTGTTAACTGTGAACCTGATACTTGCTGCTGAATGTGACAAAGCCACTTCAAGTTCTGGCCAAAAAAATAAATGCATAAAACTGAGAGGCGGGCAACAGGATCTGCCTGGGCATTTCCCAAATTGAATGTTTCAATTTTTGAAGCTGGGCTGATGAGGTAAGTCCATCTTTTCCCACCAAAGGGGAAGAAAGAGGCTGGCTGGGGAGGAAGAATTAAGAGTCACAGTCTGATCCAAACTCCCACAGGAGATGGTGGAGCCTGGGCGGGGCAAGGCACAGCTTCATTGGAAGTTTAGAGAGCAGAGCAATTTCAGTTGCACCCCTGCTCCATCCTTATGTGTGCAACTGAGACATCAGTCCCTACTGCAAATCGAGCAGCCAATGAACTGAGCCAATGGCTCCCAAATTCCATTTGAGTGGCTGTGCTCCTGATCTACAAAGCACATGGGTTTTGTTACCTACATTTGGTGAAACAAGCTTGCTCTGCCTCCAGATTTCCTTTGTTTTTATCTCAAGGGCTGGAATCAAAACAAACAGTTTCTGCAGCCTCAAAACAAGACATAGTCTATATTTAGATATCAGAAATTCTGCATAGTAGACCCAAAGCACTGTTCTTTCTGTTTCTTAGCACTGTCAGCAAACCAAAATATCTGTTATTTGTTCCTGTCTATCCCTACTGCCACTTGGGAAGCCCAGGTTAATACAGTAGTGCTAAAAGGTAATGAAACTGTCTGCTCAAGCTAATATATCCAGGTTAGAGGTGAGCTTAAATCTAATGGATAAAAGATGGAACATAAATCTACTGGACACTGAGAACATCCTTCTACACCACACAAAAGCTGTACTCAGAGTCTGAGTCAAACCCCTGCAAGGTGAGCTGCCCATCAGCCGGGTGGGGGAACAGACTTTGCTGGAGCAGCCTGATGGGGAGGGGGAAATCACCTCCTGTATAAAGGCAGTTCAAACTCAGCAAAGGTCTGCTAAGATTTTCTCCTGCCAAAGGAAAACAAGCATTTGCACAGAGGGACTCTCACTGCTTGATTCAAAAGCCTGATTCACTGAAGTATGAAGGACAGAGCTGACCCTGGAGCGCTGGGTGCCTGAGGGCTGCTGCGGGGCCATGGCTTGTCTGGTGTGGGTGGAGGGCAGTGTGCTGTGCAGGCAGCCGGAGGGGCTGAGACACCCCACACATCCACACCATGGCACAGCCCTTCCAAGGTCGCAGAGATTTTGGGGCCTGAGGCCATATATGGAGCAGAGAACAAATGTGGAGAGCATGACTGTTTAAATGCCTGAAGCCTGAATCGCTGCAGCTGCTGGGCTTCTTGGAAGTTACACGTTGCACTTCCTGGGTGAGTGGCATGCCGATATTCAGGATGCTCTTGTCAGGACTGAAGAACAGAAGAGAAACATTTTGTAAGTTGCTGAGCTGCTCGACTTTGTCGTGGTTTGGCAACAAAAAAATGTGTCGGAATTTCTCAATACTTACTGCAAAGCAATGGACAAGGCATCTTGAGAGCAAGGTATACTGGGAACAACCCAACCTGTGAAGAAAAAGGGGGGTATGGGACCCAGATTTTAAATAGAGAGGGGAAATGCTGGAAGCCACAAAGATCAAGATGATTTGCAGGCATGGGGGTCTGCAAGGTCTCAGCTTCCTGCCAGCCTCTGAAAGTCACCCTCCTGGTCCTCTTCTGCTCCCCCAGTCTGCCTGACCTGCCACTGTGTCCCTGGTGCTTCCTAATGACCCCCCAGTCTCCTACAGACTTCAGAAACTTAGTGAAAGCTGTGAGAGTGAGGTCCTCTCCAGCTTCAGCAAAGTGTAAGAAGTTCACGAGGCTATCACTGGTGAGGACCACAATGCAGAGTCACAGTGGGGATGGAACAGTTGTGTGGCTGAGAGCAGTCGGATCTGATGGCATTGAGGGAAATATGGAAATACAAAGCGCCCTGTAGCCCTTCCAAACAGAGGGGCTTGAGGTGTCCAGGAGAGGATGTGACTGATCACGTCAGCTACAACGGCTAAAGTCAGACAGATGACTGTTGAAGAAAACTCCATGTTAGAGTGGTACCAGAGGAGTTATAACATTCAGAGCTGTCTTCATCTGCACTCCCCATAGCATCATCTGCCTGATATTCCCCTCAGAGTCTACCTTACATTCACCAAAATGACCTGGATTAGCTGAAGAGCTCTCGTACCATAGCTGGAAACTATGCTCAGTCCCAAAAACACAAGATTCTGGGAGCCATGCCCTGCTCCAAGTGCAAATCTCAAAGTATGCATGTGGCTGTGGAGACCTTTCTGGCCAACCAGTCTGCTGCCCCAGGGTGGTTTTCTTCCTTTTCTTTATCTGTTGAGGGCAAAAGAGGTTCCTTTCATAGCCCTCTGTGCTCCCTTCCCCAAACAGCTGTCAGTGCTTCATGTTTTAGTCAGCTACTTTACGGTAAGAAACACCTTTCCAAGCCTACCCTCATTTTGTGCATGCAGAGCCAGCTGTCATTGTCAGAGCAAAACAAGTAGTTTCTTCCCCCTGCCCCATGGGTTATACATGCTGCATCTGGTCCCTCCAGCCTTTGCTAGCCCCAAAAGCAAAAGGATTGAATGCAAAGACCAGAGCTTTTGCACTCAGGCCCAGAAGCTGTCCAGTTCCAGAACTGCTGGAGCCTCTGCCTCAATGTACAGGGCTGACAAGAGTCCCTTCCCCAGCAGCCCTGTGGATATGGCCTTGCCTTTTACATGACTAGTCATGCCTCTTGCCTGACTCCTGCATTGTTTCAAAGGCAGAATCTGAGGATTTGCTGGCACTTTAAAGCATTCGTCATGTCATCCTCTAAAGCTCAATCATTTTGCCAGGGGGCTTCAGGGCAGCCTGAGCGTGATGCAGCAGTTCAGCTGCCTCAGGGCTGCAGATGCAATCTCTCTCCGGCACGTTCAGGTCTTGCTTGCGGTCAAACCTCTGCTCGTGCTGCATGCAGATGGATAGCAAGCACCCACAGGAATCTGCCTAACCGATACATGTCCTGCCAGCTGAGCAGGAAAGAGATTTTGTAGTGGAAAGGCACTGAGCAGCAGCTGTCACGTTTCTTACTTGCTGCCCGGCAAGCACTCCAGTTCTGCAGCCAACCCCAAAGGCTGTGGGCAGAGTCAGACAGATGCTGCCCGCAGAAAACCAATCCCATTTCCCCCATCATGGCCATCAGCACCTGGTGCAGATGCCGAAATTCACCTGGATGTCAGGTGGCTGCAGACAGTGGGGCTGCAAACACTCAGATGCAACTTTGTGGGTGGCTCTCTCCATGCTGAGGTTGGGCTGGCAGAGCTGCCATGATACCTCCATCCTCACCATGAAGCGGCCTCGCACCCAGTGACCAACACCTTCCTCCCAGAAGGCTGCTCTGGCTGTTTCTGAATGGCAGCATGAGGCAAAACCGTGGCAGCGATGGAGACACAACGGCCCGATGTTATTGACTCCAGCCAGTGAGCAGGCAGTGTAATCTGTCTGCTTTTGTTCCGTTCGCTTGGTGGTGTGCTCTCATTAGCCCCCCACCGACAGTCAACCTGTCAGCAGGTCTGCGCTCCAACTGCCTGACCTCTGACTTCGACTCATTCTTCCACAAATTAATTTCCCAAATTGACAAATTAAAGTGCACAGTATGCCCAAGGTCACTAAATCACACTGGGATCTGGTAAATGTCAACCAGCATTGGGGAGGAAAAAAAAAAAAAAAAGAAAAAAAAGAAAAAAAGAAAAAATAGCGGGAGGGAGGGGAGAAAAGGTAGAAAGGAAGAGAAGAAACAAAAAACATGTTTGTTTGAAAAAAATTGACAAAAACCTCTGAACTGTACTTTCTGATTTACAGAGGATGACGCTGTGTGAAAGCAATTAAAATGGAGGTTGACAGCTCCCCTGGCACATGAAAAGGGCTGAAATATGGCTGGCCGGAGCCCTGTGCCTCAGCAGAAGGTGAGTGCAGCTGCCCAAAATGGCCTCTGCTGGCCCAGGAAAGCGATGACTCCATGTAGCCCAGGCTGGGTCCCATCACACTTATGCTACCACCATGCTAAGAAGTCACATTAAGTTTTTCCTGATTCCCTGAATGGGAATCTCAGCCCGGGGCTGGACACTGGGCGAGCTGGTGCACACAGATTCCTGGGGAGAGGATGGGAAGGCACAGGGAAGCCTTGGGGTGCAAAGAGCATTTACCATTGCACCAAGCCCTGCTGAGTCTCAGATGCCAGACAGCAATACACGGCTGGGAGGGATCTGTGGGGACATCAACTTCAGGCTTTCTCTGCTGCCGTCATTATACAATCCCTCCCACAGCCTGAGTGAATGCCTTTCTGCCATACGCCCTGCCCAAAAGAACCAGAAACCTTCCAAGCCTCAGTCTGGCCACAGTCGATTTGTATTTGTTCATTTGCCAGCATTGACTTGATCAGAAATCATGCTTTACTCTCTTTTGTGTTTACCCACTGCTGTATTTAAAGTCACCGTGTCCCCTCTCATCTACCACTCGCTGGGCTGGAGATGAGGCTGGAGAGCTCCCCATTCCCCTGATGCTCTTGCTAGCCCGGTTCCACACCTGCACCATCAGAGCTTCATCTTTCTTGACCACAGCAGACAGCAGTGCTCCAGGGGAGATCTCACCCCTCTGTGGTGGCATTATTACTCCCCCTGCCTCTGGGGAAGGCTGTGACTCATATACCCTGTGCTCGCATTTGTCTTTTTCGTGGTGGCATGATATCTCTGCTTCTCAGTTACCCTTGATCAAGTAATACACCCAGGTCTTTCTCTTCTACGCTTGTTTCAAGCTGATAAGCTTCCAGCTTATAGTGGAAATTCATGTTATTAGTCCCTAAGTGCATGACCTTGCACTCTGTAATATTGAATTTCAACTAATTTCTATTAGTCTGGTCCTCAAGGTCAGTCAGTGCTTCCTGTATCAGACCCCAATCTTCTTGCATAATAACTATGCTCCCAAACCTACTGTCGTCTGCAACTTTCATCCACACACTCCTACCTTTCATGATGAGACCATTACTGAAAATATTAAACAGAATCAGTCCCAAGATTATTCCTTGAGCAACTGCACAAGTAGTTCCCCTCCAGCTTATTCACTCCCACACCAACATCACCTGTATTCATCTCTTTCAAAGCCAGGTCTCCGCATATTCACTGTTCTTCTACCTAACCCTGCCATCCCCCACTGAACAAATAATTTCCCATGTGGCATCATATCAAATGCTTTGCTGATAGTCAGATAGATCAGCTGTGTTTCCTTTACCAGAAAAACCAATTAGCTTGCTTTGATAAGATATCAAGTTCTTCTGGCACAATTCACCTTTGATAAAACCAGGCAGCATGCAATCTTGCTTTCTACTTGTGTCCTTTATTCTTCCTGTAAAGACCCCAAAGATGTTTTGCTTTGCGCAGAGTGCTGATGGAAGTACACTGACTGTGCAGACAAAAGCAGTGAGTGTTGTCCCATTAGTGGTGTTTTCACCTAGGAGAACACCAGAAAGAAAGTGCTGCCGTTGCAGTGATCTTTCCTCCACCCTTCTTTCCGCAGCTCTTGGAAGCTGCATCATTTGGCACAACCCCTGTCCACGTCCAGGTGTGGTGCCTGGTAATGAATTTAGCTACACTACCAAAAACTGGTGTTTGTTGCAAACAATTAAAAGCAGACTAAAACCAGACACTCCTGCTTCATTCTCCCTGTGCACAACACTTTGTGGTGCTGCTGAAATATGTAGGACTGTTCATGGAGTAAATTATTACTCTATAAACCAGGTTCAGTGGCTGCCATATGGAAAAATTTTATTGCTTGCCTGAGTTGTGTCAATTATCAGTATGGATAGGGGTCAGCAAATATGAGAACTTGGCCTACATTTGTTGTTGTTATTACTGTTGCTTATCAGTGCATTCTCCCAAGGACCTACACCTCCAATAGGCTCCACTGTAGGGTTTCCCCTTAACAGATGTACAGTCAGTGCCATCATATTTTTCAGGAAGTCAACGATAAGCAGAGGACTGAGTTTTTACTCTTCCTGCATCAGGATAAAACCACCAGCCTGCATTTGTTTGAATCAATGTTGTGTTTTTGACATTTCAAACACAACACAATGTTGTATTTGAATCAGTGTTGTGTTGGTCTCAGTTTGCACAACCCGGTCTACGGGGAAAGAGGTGTGGGATGCAGCCTAGGGCTCTGCCACAGGATGCAGGATATGAAATGTTTAGATCACCAATTTGTACATAACCCTCATGGGCAGAGGATGTCCCATGGCTGTGTCATGTTTCTGTGAAGGGGATCCCCGTGACATTTGTCGTCCTGTGAGCTGAGGGCAAGGAGAGACAGTGGCTATCAGGCTCTTCCATCTTCTCCTTCCCTGGAGCGAGGACTCCCAGCACAAGGGAGAAGTCAGGTCTTCTCCCTCTGAGGCAAAGCAATGCCTGTTGAAGGAGGGCACAGCAATATGTGGCAGCATCCTGGCTTTTAGCAGAAATCTGCTAGTAGTGAAGGACCAGCCTGCCCACAGCAGCCACTGATACAGCTCAGGAGAGAGGGAGGTAGATACTGCCTGTCATTTGCTGCAGTGAAAAACTAATCAGAAAAATAGTCCTATATATTTTTATGTGTTTGAATAAAAGGTGACATCATTCTATTAGATGTCTGAGGGGAATTCTTACACTCCCTGACTCTCTTGCATTGGCATATAGTCTGGATTAAAGACCATCCGAGAGTAAACTCCTAGACATAATTCATCTGAGCATGGTCAGGCAGGTATGAATCTGTGCATGTCACATGGAAATCACCTGCTTTCTTCTTCCCTGCTCTCAAATGGTAAAACATAGCATAAAAGCAAATAATCATCTGAAGAATTTTGTTGGTTTTGTGGGGGTTTTTTGCTATGGTTTATTATCTTCCCTGTAACAATGACATTGCACCTCTCCAGCTTACAGTTCAGCTGACAGAATATGCTCTTCTGAGTAAAAAAATGATCATGTCACCAAGAAGTCTTAATGTTACTTTTAAGACCACTAATTGATTCTGCTGCTCTGATATCCTCTTGCAAGGCATTCCAGAGCCTCGGAACATTAACAAGCAAATGCTCTGGCACCAGCTGTCTTAAGCCTAAATCTAGTCTCCACCAAAAGGTTGGCATTAGATGTCTTCTCATTTTACATGTTTGCATTTTTACAACAACATTCCACCATTTTGAGGCTACTGTAAACTGGCTGAAGAGTCAGTTTGGTCATCTACAAGCTGTCTTACCTCAGGACAAGAAAGGGATGGCCACAACAGGAAAGAAAATTTACGTTGTTGTGTTAGCTCTAGAGCATGTACAGCTGGGTGCATCTCCTAGGATATGGACACAAACTAGTGCTGCTATGTCATTTATTCCCCTGGGCTGTGTGACCTGCCTAACCTAAACAAGGGCATTTTGTAAGCATATAGATTGAAATACAGGAAAATACTCCCCTCTCCTTTTAATACTGCATGCTGCTGCACTTTTCTTGCTGCTGCTCTTGACAATATCCTCCTGCACCCTGCTCTTCCACAAACTACGCTGGGCAAACAGGTGAGGCAAACACAGGTGGACACAAAGTTTGCTACAGGAACTACAAAGCCAGCACAGCTAGAGGTCCTGGGGAACTACCCAGAAACACCTCTCCCACCTCATAATGTGTAGTGATTTTAATTTGAGATCAAGCCTCACTTCTCAGTCTCAGTGTCCTTTTTCACAAAACACAGGAATGTAACAAAACAGGAGAATGTAACAAAATTTAAGTACGCTACTAGTTTAGACCTCTAGCTTGATGCTGGCAGGGAGACAATCTAGATTTACCCTGGTGCACATGAGATCAACATTTCGACCTGTTTCTTTCACAGCAGTCTGCTAGTTGTGATCAGAGTCCACACATGGGATTTGCCACTTTCAGTAAAATAAAATAAAATAAAGCACAGACAAGCAAGTACAAAAGTCAGACACAGATACATGAAAAGAAAGGCAAGATCATTTATTATAACCAAAACTTTGCACTACATGTCACCAAGTGGACTTGTCAGTCTCACATGCATAGCCAAGGAAATCAACCCTAGACCCCAGAAATTACACTACGTATCATATGACCTGCTGGCATATTAATACCCTTTCCTTTTTAAATCTTTGCTGTCCCTTCGGAGCCTGCCCTCTCAGTGGGGATCAGGCTGACACATTATAGGCTCAGTTTTCTTTCTGAGCTGACAACTTGTTCAGGAAGAGCTGGCTAGGATGTCAGTCTTGGGAGGATACACAGAAAATTCCTAAGTGGAATTTGCATATCATCACTTTACTGGAAGGAATCATAAGAAAATGAATACTACTTTCTTCTAGGGTAATACCTTCAGATTTTGGTTGGCATATTGCACTTGAAATAAAAATAATTTTCAAAAATTGCACTCAGTTTCATTGGGTGAAAATCTCAACAATGCTGAGCTGAGAAAAAGCCAGTGCAGAGACAGCTACTCTGGGCATCTCTTTTTTCCCTTCTCCCCACATCTATTTATGGAAATATTTGGAAATTGCAATACAGTCCTTATTGTAGGTGACTCTAGTTATTACCTTTGGAAACCTTCCTTAAAGGTTGCCTATAAGAAAGAGAGAGAGGAAGAGAGGGAGAAAGGAAGGAAGAGAAGGAGAAAGGAAGGAAGAGAGGAAGGAAGAGAGGAAGGAAGAGAGGAAGGGAGGAAGGAAGAGAGGAAGGGAGGAAGGAAGAGAGGAAGAGAGGAAGGAAGGAAGGAAGAGAGGAAGAGAGGAAGGGAGGAAGGGAGGAAGGAGAAAGAGAGAGAAAGAGAGAGAGAGAGAAAGAAAGAAAGGGAGAAAGAAAGAGAGAAAGAAAGGGAGAAAGGAAGGGAGGAAGGAAGGGAGGAAGGGAGGAAGGAAGGGAGGAAGGAAGGGAGGAAGGAAGGGAGGAAGGAAGGGAGGAAGGAAGGAAGGAAAGAAGGAAGGAAGGAAGGAAGGAAGGAAGGAAGGAAGGAAGGAAGGAAGGAAGGAAGGAAGGAAGAACTCTGTATGAAATGCAGTCTAGAAAGATAAAATAGGAAAGAGAAAACCTGAGAAATGCACTAGTTGCTCCATCATCTTCCCAACAGATAGACTCTGACTGCAGGAAAACCACACCTGCAGTCAGTACTGGCTGGTCCCATTACTGAAAATCGTACTTTTTTTTAAACAGGGCAGATGATTGCATAATTATGACAATACAATATTACCTTGTAGTTATACCAGAGTGATCGTCCCATGAGTATTTTTATTATTCAACAGAGGCTTTATTTCTGAAATCACATTGTAAGTATACACTGCATGGATACAAAATTAAATAAATTCAGAGGAAGAGCTACACCTGGACAGCAGAAGCCATATCATCTTACCGGTGAACTTCTCAAGGTAGCCCCATGTGGGACCCCAGATTGACCAGTGTCTAGAAAATGTGTGCCTCTCTTCTCCACATCTGCATCCTCTAACTTGGCAGTGAGAGTCAAGTCCATATGCAGGCCAGCTACTACTGGTGCCTAATTTAGAAATAAGCCTTTGGTCAAGAGAGGGATGAGTAAAAATCTTATCTTCCGAGGCTCCCCACCCTAATCGGAGATAACTGGTCCTGGGACCTCAGCAGGTCTAAGAAGGCAGCCCAGTAAAGCATGGAGATGGGAAAACCAAGCACCACCAGCAGCTGTACAGAGAACATGCTCATATGCAGAAACTTTGATACCTCTTTTTGAGCGGTGTCCACTGCAGCTCATGGGGGAAAAGAAAAAAAACAATAAAAGGTGAAACAAGGTGAAAAAAATGGTTATGATTTTGTTTTCTTCCACAATTCCCTGCCTCATGCCACACTGGAAAGACAAACTGCTCCCTCCTGCTGAAGAACAGATCTGAAAACAGGGGTTATTTATGTCTTCTCGGCCACTACCATGTTCCCCCATAAAGCCTGTCACAACATAGCCCTCAGTGATCTAGCCGTGATGTAATTACAGTGGAAGGTGCCAAATTTACAAGGGGCGGGTCATAAAAGTTTTAAAAAGTGAAGAATTTGGGAAACTACCTACATCCTGTGTTTATTCTACAATCTGCTTGTACATGTTTTGGAGCTCCTTTCACTGGCAACTCACAGGAAAGGTATTACCTCACAGACACTTACCACCAGGAAAGCAATCTCTTCAAGCTTAGCTCAAACTTGTATCAGCGGGACAGACAAAGGATTAGTAATGTATGAACTCTTTTCTTCCAAATTTTGTTCAGCAATTCCTTTCTCCTAAAAGCTCCTTGCAGATGTGGTTCTGGGTGACCATTTCCAGAGTCACTGCTATTTTTTAAGGACAGCAATGCCTACATGATCACATCAGCCCCAGGCTTCTTAAAAGACCAGTGTGATTTACACCAAGGAGGGACTGCTGTGTGTCCATTAAGAGTTTCTTGTGTTTTGCTTCTTAAAAAGGTCACTCTTCAAAAACGCAATGTGCTCAAAGTTAAATCTTTTCCTCTGTATCCTTCTATCCATAAAGTAGAAAATAAACAGACTGTGGCTCCTAAAAGGAGCTTTAAACAGATGTAATTCTCTAAGCCTGGGACCATCAATAGGTAGTAGGGATGCCATGTTAACAGACAAAGGCAACTCAGCTTTGGTTTCCTGATACCTGGAAGCCCAGCAAGGGACCATCTTAAACTTCAGGCTATCAGATCGCCACCAGCGCACAGTGCTGCACCTCCAAAACTGATGTGTGTAGCCAGCCTGAATTTTGTGCATTTGTTTTTCCCTAGAGGGAACAATGTGGTCTGTGGTATTTTCCCTCTACAGTAAGCTCACACTGTGTTTGAGGAGGAGCTGGCATTTCAGTCAGGAAATCTCTGAACAGTAATCAAGTATTTCAGCATCAGCTATGGTTGGCTCAGTAGTTTCTTCTACAGATGAATCATCCTCAAGAATAAATACCCTGGGTGGGGTATGGATGGGTCTCCCTCCTTGCCCCCACTCCTAGTGCTTTGAATACTGCAGTGTTGTGATTTTTAAAACATATGGTTAACAAATGTAGCAGTGATAATGAGGAACATGTAAATCTGCCATGTTTCCTGTTCAAATTTCCGTCTTCATTTCTCAAGTTCAAGTACATCTTGATCACCACGAGATAAATGTGAGCAAGTACAACACAAGTGTGGAGATGAGAAGAGGTGAGAGCTCAGAGCCGTGATGAAAACCAGAGCTACTGCAGGCTCTGCTGGGGATTAAGGCTGGCCCAGCAGCCAGACCTCACCCTGATGGAGCAGTCAGGCCTAAGGACCTGATCCCAGGTTTCAGCAGGGCCTGTGCACCACCCTGATGGGCCCCGTTGCATTCAGTGCCTGATAGATTTGCTTTCTGCTGTCGAAGAGAGAGTGAAAGTTTCCATGGCCAAACTCCCCACTTCCCTCTCCTTCTTCAACTGCATCTAACAATTATTTTAAACTTATTCAAGCACCAACCACATAAATTAGCCCTTAAAGTGTCTGAACTGCCTTGTGTTGTGTTTTCCACTGCCCAGAGCCCTACCTGCCTCCATGGATGATGCTGAGACCTCACAACCACAACAGGGCACCACCACACATTACACAAACTCATGTACCATCCTTCGATGCAGAAAGGGCCACATTTCAGGAGAGGGACAACAGAGAGATAATTTACTCTTTTTCAAACACAGCATGCATGCAGCATTCTCCTCTATAACCAGCTACACAGTTAAAATTTTACTAGCGTGAAAAATACTATTCCAGTCTCTTAGAACACATTCTTCAGCTTTTTTAGTACAAAAAGAGCACTTTGAGTCATTCTTTCAATCACAGGCCAGTTCCTAGAGTTTGTGAGTCAATTCAGATCAGACCATCCTGACAGATTTTGTATGATTTTTATTCTAAGAACATCTTTACTAACCTTAAGATTAGAAATTATGAGAAATACAAAAATCTTGGGGGAAAGGGAGATGAAAGAGAAGATCGCTATCTAGGGTTATAAGATAACATTTCAGAGATTTCAGAAAAGTGGCAAACAGAGCTAACGAAAAGTTGATCGGTTTTGCCAAAATCTCCACTGAAAAAAGACGGTCCAGACATCACACAAGTAAGGGCAAGAAGATAAAATATAGAAATGCTGTAAAGAGATGACTTTTGAGATGAAATCTCATCCTGCTTGCCACAATCATGAGGAGTTAAATTAGGCAACCAAATTCTGGCTGTCACCAATGGGCAGATAAGGAGAGTTCACATTAACTATTGTTCATCTATTCATGGCAAACTTTGAGATGAGCCAGCCTACTCTGATAAGCAGCATGTCCTGCTACCACAAGTTCCTCTTGTCACAAGCATGCATTTCATTGTGCAGGAAGGAGGGTCCCCATCACCTCAGTGACAGCCAGCAGCTAGAGTTCTCTCTGCCTCCAGAGGAGCCTCAGCCATTATTGGGAGTTTCAGCAATCCTCCCATTTGCATGCATTCAGAGAGGGTTTCCACTGACCCACTGTCCTCACCTGTTCTTCACTAGACATAGTGAATAAGCCTAATAATGCCAAATAACCAGACTAGCAAATGAGTACAAGACATTTGTCTTCTACCCTAGCTTCACCACTGCTGTGATTTTTCCAGACCTCTTAGGATCAGGCCACTAGATAAAGTCCAATACATAGGTGTCCAGTGTCATTTTGAATGTCTTTGGGTGTCCAGGACATCTAAGGAAGAGCTGCACCCTTCAGGAGTTAGAGCTGGATGGCAGGTGGGAGTGGAGAAGTGCACTGGGTGCCTCTCTGTAGGTGTCACATTATTTCCTCCCTCTGGGCTGAGCTACCAGCCTTTAAGTAACAACACTTGCTTTTCCCAGTCTAAAAACACTGATACTGTCTTAATTTTTTTTTTTTTTAATCATTGTACTTCAGAATAAACTCATATTACAGACCTTGACAAGCTGTGATTAAGCATTTTCTCAGCTGTATCACTGTGGGGAAACAGTAAACATCAAGAGAGCAAGTCCCAAGACAAAACTGCAGAATCTGGTAATGGAGGACCCAAAATCCACATCAATTTAATACACCAGCCCATTGTTTTTAGCAATGAGCATTCCTCTAGCAAATCTTTAAAATTCACAGCACTCATAATGAAGTTGACTGCTAATTAACAATGCACCAGTAACCAGGTATAGATTGTTGCATAAGAACTTATCAACAGATACTTCCGCTAGGGAAAGGGAAGCATCACTTAAAAAGCTGGACACTGTGACATTTGGGATGGCAGGGGACAGTCTGTCTGCCTCTTGCCGAAGGTTAAGCAGACTGATCAAGTGTCACACCCAAGGTCACCCTGCAAGCCTGGGGCTCATCAGGGATTACAGCACGACAAGATCCTTTGCAGCTCCCGCTCTTGCCCTTTGAACCCTAGACCCCATGGCTCCTTATCAAAATATGACCTGCTTAGATAAAACTATCACGTATTGTTTCACTCTGGAGTATATAAAATAACTACAGCCTGGTCTTGCTTGCTTTTCAGTGAGCAGGACAGGTTTTCTGCCCTGCCTCTGTTACTTTCAACATGCTGCTACTGGCAAAATTGCATAGTTACATTGTTAGCCAGGTTCACTGGAAATGAGAATACGCCAAATCAGCATATATTGACATAAACACACCTCACCACATCATCAACATATTTGGTAAGAACAGACCAATTGATCTTTTGAGTTGCATAGGAAAATTCACCATCAGCCTGAGAGCACAGCAGGCAGCAGGCTGGACTCGCTGGGGTTCGTGTCTTTCAGAAAGTGCTGGCTGTGCATTGCAACCAGAGTGCGTGTGCGGTGAACAGAGCAAATTTTGTGTGCAAGCAGCTCTAGGGTTCAGACACATGGTCTGTGCACAGGGCTGAAGGAGTTACTGCACGTCAGCCAAACCTCTATAACTGTCCGTGTCTGCATGTTTAATCTGTTTCAGTTTAAGCTTCTTTCATTAAGTTTTCAGCTAAATGGCATTGATTCACATCTAGGGCAGACCAAGAGCATACAGGGCAAACAGCTACCGAGGTTGGTTCAGCTGACACATGGTGATCTACTGTGCCATTGCAACTTGCTCGTGTGCAAGAACACTACGCACAGGAGACTCACGCAGTCAGGTGGAAACAAAGAGCAACGTATGAAAACTACCTTGATCCTTTAACATTTTCTTTCTGAAACTCAGAAGGTTCAGGAAGTTTACTTAACAAAACAGAGATCTTTGGGGTGGGAATCAAATATTGCATTGGGTTATCAAGTTGATGTTGCTGAAATAAATCTTCAGTGTGCTGTCTATCACTGGAAATTTTGCTGCCTGGAAATAGAGAAACCAAAGATCTGTGCATGAGTAGAGAGGTATTCCCTGTCCCAAAGCACAGCACTCTTTGCAAAGTCTTTAATGATGTCATAGGTGACCCTTACAATGTAATCATGAACCTAAAGCCATTGAACTTCGGGACTCCACAGGAAGTGAATCCTCAAGAGGCACTCGTGGCTGATTACAAAAAACAGCTGATATAGTGATGTTTCTTAATTTTCTAAAGAAGATCGTGAAAAGTCTCATTTTTTGTTAAGGCTGTAATACAGCCTATGCACCATCAGTGACTTCTTGCAAGTGAGGAACATTCATGGAAATTTAAAGGTCAAAAAAAGCCCATCAATCTGCCACGAGGAGTTCAACAGAAGCATGCTGCTATCTGAGGACGAGGGAGATGGAAGAGGCCGTTTGAGCTGGAAAGAGATCATTCCACATTTCCAACACAGAATACCTAGGAGATTCAGACATGGAAGACCATTTCAGTTTCATCTCCCATCAGGGCTTACTGCAATCACAGCTGCACAAGACAACGTAAAGCATTCACTTTTCTTTCTGTATCTTGACATCCTTTCTCTAAAAAGAAAAGCATTAACTCTAGAATTCCTCACTGGAAGTGTTCAGAGGTTTGTTTCGTGCCCACTCAGCAACTTAAGGTCTTCAGATGGAAGGTGAAAAGAAACGCAAAGGACAGTCATTATTAACAGGTATGGTCCCCTGGGGTGAGTATATCTTCTGCTACAGAAAAAAATCTCTGCACTTTCGAGCAGCAGTTACTTGACCTTTTGATGTAGTGTGGAGCTGATGGTTTTCTCAGCTATTAAACCTCAGCCTTTATTGAGGATGTTTCCAAAAACATTGTCATGATGGAAGAACAAACGCTCAGTGCTTTACCAGCAGCAGAGGAAGCATTTGCAAGCATGGCTTTGCACACCAGGCCAAAAATCTACTTGACTATACCAACACATCGTGGTGTGGAAAAGAGTTGGTTGCTCAAAAACTGCAACAAAAGGGTTTTTTTCCTTCCCATTAGAGCTGCACATTCCAGTGACAAGGAAGGCACCTGGGGTGAAAAGTGTCCTAATTGGGCCTTCATTAGCTTTGGGTTGCTGACAGGACCTCCCTTTTTTATGTGCTAGCAGTCTGCCTCTCCCCTAGGAGACAAATAGTGCACCAAATATACTACCCCAGAGCAACGGGGAACCAGCCCAGCTGGTGGGTTGTGCCACACATCAGGTACTTGCTCTTCAGAGAGCCTGAGGTATCCTCCCACAGCATCCTGAGCTGAGGGCTCTGATGAATCCAGTTGTCCAAGATGTCAAAAAAAAGGTTATCTTTTATCAAAGGAACTTCTTTAGGTTACTCACAGGGTGAACCACATAATTCCTCAGAAAGAGCTCATGAATGCTGTCTCAGGATAACCCAGTATAGGTTTCTGGCTGGCAATGAGGTCACAGCTTCTTTATATCTCATAAAAAATGTGGCCCTGTGCCACCAACATTGTCAGCCGTCCTTATCATCTCTACCAGTATGAGCCAAAATATGCGAAGAGTGCCCATTCAGCCACTCTCTCTGCTTCTCCTTGAGGTGATCACCCATATTTTCAAGTGTTTCAGGAACACATTAAGTCATTCTAGACAAGCTTTGCTACCCAGCTAAACAAATGACCTTTTCTGAGCACCAAGCAAAATAAGGGCTTGGGAACAATTGGAGGAAGTGCACCAAACAGATGCTCCTGAAGTAATTACCATCATTCATTTGGGGTAGAGGGGGAGCAGGGGAGCACCCTGGCCAGGACCACCCTCTCCTCTGGGGCTGGGGTCTGCTCCCATTGTTCTCACCAGGAGACACGCCACCGCCTCCAGCAGGAGCAGGATCAGGCCTTTAATCCCCATTTCCTCTTGGCCGAATGAACTGTAGTGTATGCCAGTGACAGCTAAATGAAGGATTCCTTTTTCCAGAGGACCAGCAACAGCTCTTAACTCATAAACTCAAGGTAATTGACATTACAAACAAGCTTTACCCACAGGGACCCCAGAGCAGTCAACAATTGTGCTTTAATGAGTAGGAAGGGAGAAGGGGGGAAGTCTTTGCATGCCACGGTAGGACATTCTTAGAAAAGCTCTTTCCCTTTTCCAGGCAAGGCAATGATTAAAGTCTGTGCATGAAAGCCGGCAAGGAGGGAGACCTTGCTGAAAATGTCTTTCTTCCTGGCTTTCTTGTGGAAAAAAAAAAAAACTAGGGGGATGAAAAATGGTTATTGGGACTTGAGAAAGATGACAGCAGCCAGCTAATATACCCAAACAATAAAAGAAGAAGCCAAGCTTGGATGAAAAAGTTGAAGATCCCAGAGCTCTGGAGTTTTGCACAAAAGGACATCTGAGAGAGTCCAAATAATAGTATGAACAGCCATAGAAGAGCAGAGCATGGGGTGGAAATGCCAACCCAGGTATTATATGAGCCCAACAACCTAACAAACCTGACAAACTTAAGATGGTATCCTGCCTCATGGTCTCTCTTCTGTTTCTCCTCCTGAATCAGCAAAGCCCTGGTTGGTTGGAAGCAGTGTCAGCACTTCACAGAGTGACACTAGTCCTGACCACAAAGGGGAAATGAAGTAGAAGAGCACTACACAAGAGCATTGCTGTTTGCAGGTCTGCACTTGTCAATGCTTATACGGTGCTGCTCAGTTTTCACTTTACCTGTTGGGCACAAAAAGGTACTCATACTTCATAAGGGCATTTTTGTTTGAATGTCTCCTTCCTCTGAAAGCTTAAATCTAAGGCAATTGACCTAGAAATTTATGAAACCTTTGTGCATGTATTACATACAATGTATTAGCAATTTATTGTAAAAAGAACGGCATAATGAAAAATCCTATTATTCACCTTTATCAAAATGTTGATGTTGCTGACCATGTTCTAACAGTAGACCACAAAGCCAATGGGCTACCTGTTGTACAAAGCCAGTAAGGATGGCCCCTGTCTAGCAGGATTTTCTCTTAGATTAGAGAGGGAGATACAGACAGAGAGGCAGGGAAGCAAAAAAATCACTTCAGGGGTAATGGACAGTGGCCTCAGCCCATCAGCTACCTAACAGGTATTGTGCTCTGAAGGAAGTTCTGTTTTTCTGGAGTATTAACAAATAGTCAGGACAATCTTCACTGAACGACATGAGTGAGCGAGACCTGGTCACATCTTGGGGGCTGAGGGTTAGAGACAGACTGTGCAGATGCAAATGCCATGAACCCTTTTAGAAAGGGGGAGCAGTCCACAACTAGTACAAATGCTGTGTGTTGGCTGATGGCACCAGATCAATGTCAGGCAACTGTGGACAGTAACAGCAGTTTTCTGGCTTAAAAACTCATGGGGAAATGATTGCAAATAAGTCGCAAAGCCCTGAGATGGAAGAAAAGGATTAACCTGTCCTGAAAATCCTTAAGGAGAGAGGCAAAGGCAAGATGAGAACTTGGGAGGGCTGCCCCTGGGGAGAGGCAGAGCCAGCTGCTGTCTCAGTCCCCAGATACTTGCAAGAGGTTTCCCATCCTCAGGGCACAGGACAGGAGATACCTTCAAGTTTTTGACAAGCCCTGTAGGGATTCCTCTCACAAACTCCAATGAACTCCTAAGATTTTTGGTTTGTGAACAATCCTTTGTTGATTGGCTGGTTTTCTTTTATTCAACTTTTAATGGGAGGCATCCTGAATCCTGCATGTGTTCCCCCATAAAACTCTGGTTTATGATGGTCCAGGTGAAAGGGAATATTTCACTGGTGGTCCCTGCCACCCAGTCACACCATAATAACAATCAAACTGGGGGCACTCAACTGCAGAGGAGTTATCCCTGAATCCAGCAACTGAGGAGTTAACACAGTAACACAGATAAGACATTACCTATGTTTTGTGATTAGACTAAACCATCTGTCATGTCCATGCTTTTGATCTGATTTAGCAATGTTTCCTGCCATATCTGGATCCCAAAAACACTATCCAATGAAACATAATCGGCTGGGTTGGGGCCTTTTTTTTTTTTCAGTACACACAGAGTTCCCAGGTTTTGCCAGAAAGGAAGGAAGGTCTTGTAAGTGAGCTCACAAGTATAGCACTTGGTGCATGCTGTCTCCATCCCAGCACCACACTAACAGAACTGTGGTATCCAGACCTAAACCTGTCACTGTGACCCCTGTCAGCTCAGAGTTTGAGATCAGGGCAAGCAGGGTCAGCTCTTCCACTGACATAACCCACCCTTTGCAGCATCACACAGTGAGCTTGTGTCTGACAGCAGCAGTCACACTGGCTAACGGGTGCTGAAACAAGCTTTAGAAAGCTTTCCCAAGAAGGTGAAGCATTGCCTTTCACAGAAATTGAGTGCACCACTGAAACAGTCCTGTGTGCCCATAATCAGCCATTCATAGCCATCCTTATCTTGGGTAAGTCCTGTCGTGTACATCAATGAAGGGTATACTGGCTGGAAGAAGCACACTTGCCAGTGCTCCAGAAATGCTTGAAACAGATACTTGTAGTGCTTGCTGTCAATTGCTAGTGCACAAAAGGGCAGGGAACTTTTCTCTTAGGTGGGGTTCAGGAGCCATTACCACTGCCAGCAATCCCTGAGACCCATTGCATGGGGATCCTGCAGTCTCATCATACATTTAAACCCCTAATGATATACACCCTGGCCACACTGAGTTCAGTGCAAGCTTACAGACTCGAGCCCTAAGGATGCTGCTCATACTGCCCTGGCATTCACAGCTCATACTCTCTCCTGGTGAAATAGTGCGTTACAGATTTACTCCTACTGTATCTAACAGCAAAACTCTCTGCAAGCCAATAGGAGTGGAGTCAGGCCCACCTTACTCAGGAAATATTGAGTCTAATAAACTACGGTTGTTCAGCAGTCATAATAGTCATCTCTTTGTACCACCAGAACAGGGAATGGCAGGCCAGTGGCAGGACCACCAAGTTCACTGCAGGTAGCTAGGCCTGATATAACACCATGTGCTTGCTAGCACTATGCTCTAAATACAGTAAACCTGTGTGGGGTAAATCAGAGACAAATTTATAGCTTACAAAATATTGTCCAAAAGAGACTGTGAATTGCCTAGACCAGTACTATCATTTTGCTTGAGACCTCAAGCTGAACTCAGACCACGTTCCCAACTTTGAAAGGACAGTGCATTATCTGCTAAGCCACCCATCCTACTGGAAAATCTTCTCCATGTTTGCACAAAAGGAAAACAAAACCCATACTGCCCTGGGCTCTAAGCCAAATCTGAACACAACACAGAGTCCCCAACAGGCAGGGAAAGTGCTGCACCAGGGCTTGGCAACTACGAACAGACACTGATGTTTGCAAACTAGGTTTTGCCACAAAAGTCATTATGCTGACAGCCTTGGGCATGCTCAGTTGTTTGTATGCTGCAGGTACATTTCCTTACTGGTGGTGTTGCATTCCTCCTGGAAAAGAAGCTCTCAGTGGATCAGAAGTATTTTCAAAGAGACTCGTGAAATGCAGGGCACCGTCTTGCTTGTTCTTTTATTCTCTGCTCTTGTGCACTTTGTTTTACAATAACAGGTATAGAGAGCAGCCAGGCACTCGCGACAAGATTTTCTCCTGTCTTGTTCTTTGCTTTGAAATCTCTGCTCACTGCAGTCACCTGTGAAAGCTGTTTCCTACATTCTATAACAAGAGATTCCTCTTAGTTGATGTTCAGCTCTTTTTCAAGAATGTACCCCACGTGAAGATCCATCACAGTGTAGATCTGTTGCTACTTACACCAGAACAAGTTTTTATTTTGTTTCACCTCAAAGTAAGGCACCATTTATCACCCTTCATCTACATGCAAAACTTCCCTTTAGTGTCACCAAAAATGTGCCCATCCTCCGCTGTGTTGTACCGCAAATAAGCTGTTACAGCACCAATGCTTTGACTTTTTGGTAAACAGTGCTGGGCTGGCATTTATGGAATTGGCTTATTGAAGAAGGTCCCTGGATTTCATAGTTAATCCTTGGGAGTAAAGTTGAAGACATCTGTAATTTATCCCTGGACTGACAAAGATTTCTGACTTAAATATTGAACAATTGCTGTGTTAACCCTACCCGAACTGCAAGAACAAGGTAAATAACAGAGATCCATCCCAGAGTTAGGGACTAGAAGAATCCAAGCTGGCAACGTGGTTTTCTTTCTTCACATGGAGGTTAATGCAGATATGTGAAGGTGCCACTGTATGTTCCTGTCAGGCTAGCCAGGGAATCCCACAGCAATGGCAAGAGGCCAGTTTCCCCAGAGAGTGAAGGTTTCTCAGCAGCTATGATCACACTGGAAGCCCACTTCAATAAGATATTGCTGAGCATGAACAAGGGCTTCCACCAACTTCTGCTTCAGAAAAAACAGTCTAATCGCTCTTCCTAATGGTGTGTCCCAGGTGAACAGCCACAGTGCTGAGGGATGGCAATGCCCATGTGGCACAGTCCAGCGGACAGCACCAGGCTGAAGGCAGGTCTCTGCAAACGTGCTGCATCCACCATCACCAGGAGACACCCTCTTCGAGGTCACACAACTACCACTTACGGGATTTGTTTATCATGGAAAGATTTTTTTCTGAAAAAGTAAATGAGGTGCATACACAGCACTGGAAGGGAGCCTGCCAGCATCACAGAAGACAGGGTAGAGTGGTGATGTTCTGGATCTCCAAAAAAAGACCAAGACAGACATGGAAAGAACAAACACTGAAAGAAAAGACATTCATATCTTTGAAAGAACTGCAGTGCTGTTCTGTATTAATTATATTTACACTTATACAGCACAGACAGCCTGGGAGTCTTGAAAATTCATGCACAACATTGCACTTTGTATATCAAGAAAGCTAAGGAGCTGAAGTCAAAATGCATGCAGTAGATGAGTCTGATTCAGAGAAAAGGAAATTTATTCAGAGCACTTCCAAGTAAACCCCAGATTTTATGAGAAACACCATGAACCGCATCTATCAGCCACTTCTGCATACCACATTGCTTGGTTTATCAGGGTGGTGGAAGGCAGTATCAGTTTTGCCTAGATTTATATCTACAGAGGTAGAACAAATGTATTCAGACCACTAGGCTAATATACTCCCTCTGTAATTAGGATTATTGGATCTTTTACAACTTAGATGTTGCATAAAAGAGGTAAACTGATAGGAGTTCAGAAACCATTAAAATGCACATCAGGAAAGTGAGTGCCATTGCTGAAGTTGTAGTTGTGGTCTCCTTCCTCGCACCAAAGGAATAATGTGATGCTTTAAGGCTTGCCAGGTGATGCGAGGTGCTTCCCGGACACTTATGCTTGGAAAGGATAGAGTTTACACTCAGCAGAATTAAAACCTTCCCAAACCTTGGCACTTGGGAACAGTGACTCTCAAACAGATCTTTGCTGCTCACTGGGAAATAATTCCTAGCCCTGGTAATTGCCGCAAATTACTCTGCTGAAGCACAGTTTCCTTCAAGAGTATCCTGGCATACTACTTTGTTTGAATTTCTTGCCTCCTTGGAGACAGAAAGTCCTATGGGTGGAACTTACCTGGCCTGCCTCTGGCAACCAAGTGTGCTTGGGCTGGGTGCCCAAAATGCACATAAAGCAAGTTCCTTGCCTTCCTGCCCATCACTAAGTGATCTGGTGCTCACCTAAGAAAGGCTTCTGTTTCCCAGTGCCACTGAATAACCCCAGTATCTGCTCCGAGTAATGGGAGTTGTAGATGTTCAGCACCTGAAAAATATGGATTTAGGAGTCTAACCTTTATTCCTCATGATCAACGTTTTTAACCTAGCCACAGTGTTCAGAGCCCTAGCCAGAAGGGCATGTAGCAAGTAGTGATCAGACTCCTACGGGCTGTGACATCCCCATTGTGGGAGACATGTAAATGTCTCATCAGCGGTGCAGGCTATATCGAACTGATACAGACATTGGAAGAAAAAAGAGACCAGTTTGAAATCAGCATCTTCTGCTGACCAAGATGGGCCAGCGCAGCCCTGGTGCACACACCGCCACCGCTCCATCAGCCACGAGACACACATGCTGCCTGCAGCAGCAACTGCTATTCGCAGAGGTGGAAGGAGCCATTTCTTTGTCATTAACAAAAGGCAGAGTGTCTATTAAAAAATAAAAGGCATTCACAAAACAAACAAGATGATTCACTGGGATTTTAGGACTCACCTCCAAGCACAGCAGGAGGGGAAGAGCTTGCCATTACCCATTCTGGCTGCAGAATGGGATCAGCTCAAGAAAAAAGCATGTTCCCACAGTAGACAGTTTGAGCTTGTTTTGTCAGACACTGCGGTTCAAATGACCTTTCTTTTTTGGCACAAGGATTTTGGCAGCCTGGAGAGTGCCGGTGCTAAATAACAGTAACACCAGCTTTCCCCGGTACCACATACAGTACACAATGCAAACAGTGTTTCAGGGACTTTGTGAGGCTGAGTTGCTGATTGGGATCCAGAGACAGATCAAACTTTGGTTAGCGAATGAATAGCTCCTGTTCACTTGTAATCTCCATGATGGTGGGGGACACAGACACGCATGTGAGAGCAATTCCTTCTGTGAAAAGATTTTCCACCTTTCTTGTCTCTGTACTCTGCTTCTTCAAATACCTTGTTGGATGTCATCTCTGCAGCTAGTGTGTCATGCAGGAAAGGTAGCCAGTCACAAGAACAGTATTGTGAAGCAAATGTACAGCATTTACAGCTACAGGAAAAGTAAACGTAGTCCTGCACTGCAGATTTTCTACCCAAAGTTACCTTTTAGCTCAGCTATTGTCTGTTTGTGTCTTTATGTCAACGTTTTGTTTAGTAACTTTGAATTCATAGGACAATTTATGTGAATTTTGGTGGAGAGATAGAGATATTTTATACATCAAATTCTCACAATATTTGTGAATGGCTTTGTGAGGAAAGAGTCCTTCTTAATGTCTGATACAGAAGGACCCTGCTATGTGGAGTCTGTCAGTCATTATTAGACATCAAAGATATCAAAGAACCCAAGCAGAGGATCGGATGGCTTCCCTCTCCAGACTTGGCTGGTCTGCATCTTACTGAACTGTGCTCCACTCCATAAGAGCAGGTGTGCAGGTATCTACAGTTCCTTTCAGCTTCCTACCAGGAACAGACTTCTCAAAAGACCAATGGAAGGCACATATGTACACATATTTCAGTTTCAGGGGGCGATGGGGGTGGGTGTTAAAAAAAGGCTCAGCAGCATTATCTTTTGATCAGCTTAGCTTTAGATTCACTCTAGGCAGCAGGGGCGAAGGTTTGCTAGGAACCCTCAAAGACACAGGGAAAATAATGTGTGGCTAATTATCACCTGGAAATGTTTGATTTATTTCCTGAAGGCACTGTCCCTCTCGTATGCTCCAACAACTTTCCATTTGCCGTTCTTCCTTCTCCAGAATTTCAGACTGTCCCCCCTGCCCCACTCCTGACCTCACTGCTAAAAGACACCTTTCTAATTAATCGTTTTACACATTACTACATTTAAATGAAGCCAGGTGGGAGCTTTCACAGGAGCTGAAGGTGGAAAGTCAACACCTCATTTCCTTTCAAAACCTTTGAGGATCTCATCTAATGGGACTCAAGGGTTTTAAAAGCTGCAACAAGAATTGTACATAGTCCAACACAGTCAACACAATCTTTCAGTTCTGCACCTAACAAAACCAGAGCCTAGAAAACAAATTTTCGGTACTTGAGTCATTGACTGAATTTAGGAAGGTGTCAGAGCACATGAAGATAGCTACAGTCTGTGTGCATGTGGGCTTATACCCCATCACTTAGAGTTTCCACCAGGCAGAAGGACTGTGACCTTGTATTGTTCTTCTGCTTTTGCTATAGAGAAACTCACAGTAGTGCAGTGAAAATTTGCCAGCCTGCAGAACCAGTCCTGGAGATGTGAGCCATAAGGAAACCACTCTGACCTCTTATAAAGAGGGAACCTGTCATTCCCACCACATCCATCATGTATCCCCACACCTGGTGCCAAGTTAGCTTGGTGTCAGTGGATGGAAGGCAGGTCTACCCTTCCAGCAAAAGGTGGTCATGGCCCTCACCAGCACTGATCAGTGCAGGTGACCTAATCTGGGCCACACTGCCAGGCAGAAGTGTCTCCCTCCCACCTCTTCCCGGCATCCTGCTGCCTGTGGACGTACCTGAACAGTCGGGTCTTCTGTGAGGTTTGGCAATGGGAGATGTTTGCATGTTTGCTGAGTGGTTTGTGGCTGGGCAGTCAGCTTTGTTATGTGTTCTGTGCTGGAAATATGTAAAAGAAATATTTTCTAGTATGTGGTACATGGGCCTCCCCCACTCTGAATTAAAAGCAGCAGAGCAGAGCCAGCACCAGACCTTGTTGTCCAGTGTACCTCTTGGCAAAGGACAAAGCAGGAGCAAGAAACACATCAGCGCCTTCCGCTTTCCATGGAGAAATCTGATGTAAAAGTTCTTTGAAAGCAAAATTTCTTTTCGTATTGACCTGGAATATAGTGAGGCACATCAGGAGGTATTTGTCTTTCTCTGAAAACTGATGGTTCCAGCTTTTTTCACAGAAAGCACATCTGTGAGTTACTACTTTTGATCTGTTCAAGTATAACAAATACTGCTTTAACCTCATGGTAGCAAAAAAATTAAGGCTGAGTCAAGAAAAACTTGAACAAGATCAAATCCTGCTATATGCTGTATAACTTCTACTCCTAAGGAAGGTACATATCTTGCAATATCAAATCATTTCTCCATTCTGCAACACAAAAATATTTTTCTGAGAATAGTGGGTGTCAGGCTTTTTTATAATCTGGCAGTATAATCTTCTGTTTATCCTTCTATCTGTCTACTGATCTATGTGGTACCATTCATACAGAACTAGCCATGTCTCACCACAGAGATGGCTGTAATGCCTCAAATATAGATAACTTCAAACTCCTCAGAAAGCTGAGACCAACACATGTCCTTCCTTGATGAGGAACACCAGTTCCTCTGTGTGGATACAGCTGTAATGAGATGGAACACGGAACAGAAGCATCCAGGGGTTCCACTGTCAGTGGGAACCAGAAGAGAGATAAATTAAACAAAATAAATCTGTATTTTCCTATTTGTCTGAAAGAATGCAGAAAAAAAAGAAGGCCAGAGGCTGTCTATGTGACCAGGTAGACCATGGATCAACTCAGCTAACAACAGGCATTTGGTCACCTTAAGTAGAAATAAGTAATTTATATTCAGAAATGTAAACAAAAGCATCACCTATTCAGAACATAGCTCCTTTATCTAACTGTGGTGCAGGCGCAGTGTGTCGACATATACATCAGCAGCACAGACGCTGTTTGTTTGGGTCTTGTCAGATGAGTCAGGAGTACAAGCAGCAGATTTTCAGAACCAAAGGGATGCTGGAGGTGGTTTGGTCAGGTACTCTGACCTGGCTATTAAGCCACAGCACATTCAAATGCCAAGAGAGCTGTTAAACTTTTCTTCCATTAAATCCAACCAATGCTGCCTCTGCTTTCTCCCTGGGTAGGTGGTCATGCCATCAAAACCCAACCTGATACCTCCTGAACCTCTTTTACCCATCTGCCAGACCTTTCCTCCCCACAAAATGAGAGTCCTGGGTCTCTGCTGCAGGCTCTACCTGGGGGAGGCTGCCCAGCTGCTGCGAGTGATGCTCCGAGACCAGAGCCGATGGCGACCAGAGCTCCTTTCTGTTTCTGCGCTCCTGGGATGAAATGCCCCATTTTCAAATCCAGACAATGCAGCTCAGCACCCTGACCCCGCAATACGTTCCTCAAGTGTCTTTTAGTTTAGTAAAACAGGTATTTAGGAACCAGTCACTCATTTGAATGTTTTGCATCTAAGGTTGGTCCTGGTTTTAAAACTGGGTCAACTGTTGGTTTCTCCTCTAATCTGCCTCTTCACACTGGTGGCAGTCTGCAAAAATTACTTTTGTAATCTGAGCCAATCTCTCGCAGATTAATATGACTGAACATTTTTGGTGAATTAGTGTCTTGGGTTGCAAAAGTATGCAGTGACTTACTGAAAAGGTAGGATCTCAGCAGCCTTTGCAGGACTACATACTTAGAGGTAGGACAATTCTCCCAACAAACTGATGTGTCTGATGTGAGGGAGCTCTAATGTGTCTTCAGTCCTCGAAAAAATTTCATAAACAGTGGCTGGATGATGCTGTAAGCATGGTCAAGAGGCATAATTTGCAGCTTCCCCTAAACAGAGGCTCAGGTAAAAGACTACATGAAAGGCAGCTGGAAAGACTGAAAAAGGAAATGTTTGTGGAAAACACTTAGGTGTTATAGGCTGCATGGACACTGACTTTACATCAGTTTCACTTCTGGTCACCTATGTGAAGTCATATTAATGGGGGCTTGCTGATGATGACTACTCAAATTTTTGCTGTGTCAATCCTGTACACAGAGCTGCCCACAATCTGAAAGTTTGGGCTTTTATCTGTTTCGATTCAGAAATTACCAAACTGAGAACTGCCGACCTCAAGCTCTCTGTTTGCTAGAACAAAACCGAAAGTCTGCAAAACCACATTAACTCACTTGGGTCAGCTACCCAGAAAAAATGTGCTCAGGCAGGGCCGAGTTTTAGTACACTGTGCTAATACTGAACACCAGCCCCCTCCACAGAGCCTGGGAGAAGGGACAATTGAGACAGGAAAGCAAATCACAGAGTTAGAGGCTCACCGCCATGGACCAGCCTTTCCATTGGAGAGATCATGGTGCCTAACCCTCAGCACAGCTTGTCTCACCTGAAGGTGACAAAGTCCTGGGTGAACACACAAGCACCATTACCAAGTTCAAGTGGGCTCTTCAGCAGAGAGGCTAACCTGGGAATTGAAGAGACAGCTTGGTACCCAATGACATCTTTTCAGCTTGATAATAATAGCTTCCTATACACCATAATTGGTGGGAGTGATGTAATTGCATCCAACTCCTCTGGTTGTTGTCTGTAACCTATTGTTCTGCCTGTTTCATCTTCTGTGAACTCCTGCCAGTTAACCTTCATCCCAGCCCAAACCTTCTATAAACACTGTATTGTCCTTTCCACCGCACCAGCAACACCAACTATGTTGAAAATATCCCACCAGATTTGAGCCCCGTGTTGCAACACCCATTTCCTGGCTCACCTGCAGGGATGGGACCAGTTGAAGCTCCTGGAAGCTCTCACAGTAAAGAGGTGGAGGTGACTAGGGGACTACCTTAATTGTAGTTTTTAGTGTTACCATGAGATTCTTGCAATGCTCTTGTCCTGGCCTCTGCTATTCTCAGTATGCTGGACATACTTTCATTTGGATTATCATTTATACTTGGTATCTTAGTATCACTTCGTAAAATTCAAGTTCTTGTTCTGAGCAGCACGCAGCATGTTTATGGTGACAAGCCACAAGACTTTCATCGACAGATGCTTGTTGCTCAGGCTGGCAAATGATGTCTGAGATCATATACTGTGTTTTGGCCTTTTTTTTTTAAATCTTAAATTAAGACAATTTCTGCCAATTTCAAAGAACAGGTGAACTACCAGAGAGACTTAGGCTTAGCTTGGATGTGTTTACTATCAAGTGTATTGTTTTAGCTCCATTTTTTCTACAATATCTGACCTTGTGCATTTCCCTTGATTAAGGAGCTTGCCCAACTATTTTCCTGTTTTGAAACAGGTGCTCAGGGGTACCTGGAGTCCCCCAATGCTCTAGCAAGACCTAACCATCTCTGAGCCTCGTTTAGAGAGTTAGCCTAAAGATTCTTGTGGTATAAGCAGAGGCTGGCTCCAGCAGTATGTCACTCCAGCCACCCCATCTCAACACAGGGCCAAAGCGGGGAGCAGCGAGGGTCAGCAGCATGGCCAAGGACTTCCAGCTAGTCACATCAAGACTGCTGCAGCCACACACATCTCTAGTCAGCACAGGAGAAGTAACAAAATACTGCATCAACATAGGGAATGTTTAAGTCTTCCAGAGTGTTTGTTTAATTTTACGGTTCTGCACATGAAATGTGGGGGCTTGGCCTATTTCACGTTGTTTCTTCTTTTCCTTACTGCTTCTTCTATAGTTTTTCTATCAGTCATTGGGTTCTTAAATGCTGTTGCTGGAGCAGCAAAGTTTCTCCCTTAAAAAAACATCATTATCATTTCTGCAGCCTAACCAGGCTCCTCTCTCTTTGTTACAATGCGCCCCACCAGGAACTGCAAGGATGAGCTCCACGGCAGGACCCCACTCCAAGAGCACCGGGGTGCGCGTGTGAATGAGCGTGTGTGTGTGAATGAGCGTGTGCGTGTGTGCAGAAAGGGAATGCGAGAGGGAGAGAATGTGTGTGTCCTCAGTTTAATTAGAAAATTTAATTGGATGGAGTTTGGGTCATTTTTTTCTGCCCCCCTCTTTAGAGCTGGCTGCAATAAACAGACTTTTCTCTTTCCCTTTCATCCTTCAGTGGTTTGTAGTTCTGCATCTGCTCTGCTGGCATTGTCTCTGCTAACGGCCATACCGATCAGGAAGCCAGAGCCAGGAGGCAAATGAAGGGACTGCATTGATACCGCTGATCACTGCGCCCCACATAACTGGCAACTGTTTCTGTCTTTTACCTCTGGAGATGAGTTGAACAGATTGTGTAAAATTTGGTGGCTTCCAAAAAAAGAAAGAGGGGTGGGGAAGGAGAGAGGGACATCTTACCATCATACTGCCTTGGCCCTCTGGCTACCTGGTACCCAGGGGTCAGTTGGAAAAACATCCTCAACACAGGAAGCAAAAGTGAAAAATTCGTGGAAGTAAGCAAATCCGCTGATTTCAGGGAAGGTTTGCATAAAAGAGAGACTAAACACACTGCGCTCTTTTCTCTGTTGGCGGATGCTACAGGCTTAAATCCTACTGCAGAGCACTCCACCTCCTTGTTTTGGCTCTGCTGCAGCAAGAGAGCAGGCAAAGCCTTGCACCATATGCTCAAGAAAGTACTTCAGCTTGGACACAGGGGAACCGGTGCCAGGAACAGTGATTAACATCCGAGAGAGGCTGAGGATGTGGGGCGCTTCTCACAGCTGCCATCCTCCCTTGTCAGCAGCATTTCATTGCACAGGATATGGGCCACAGTCATAAGGCGAGTATTTGTCATGTCTACCCAGAAAAAATGACCTGAGGAAGCTGATTGACATTTTTTTGCTGTCCTCAGCCCATCTTCCAAGCAAGAAAGTAAAGAGCTTCTCTCTCACCATGTCCTGCCACCTTTCTGCACACATTAGCAGCTCTCCTGATGTTCACCATGTGCTTGGGCATGCAGGTGAATTACATGTAGGTGGATGTTTGCCCACCCTTGCCTGGCTTTGAGGAGGATTATGACAAAATGTATCTCTAATAAGGGAAAAAATTCGAAGCAAACCGTTTCTTTCTCTGAATTTTAAGATGAGCGGGACAAGGTGGGCCCCCACCAGATCATCCTTCTGGTTCCTCAAGTGGATCAGGTTCAGACACAGGCATTATATGGTCCGCATACCCTATAATCTCTCTCTCCTTTTTTCTCCTTACTCTCCCTGCCCCCTCCCCACCACATTACAAAGTCAGGCTGGGATCAAATTCAGCTTACTTGAATGTATATAATTTCCAAGTTGAAGGCTAATCTGCAGCCTTGTCCCCAGTGAGATACTCAATTTACCACTCCTGTAACTAAAGCTAATTGTTACGGCTATAATAATCAAATGTATCATTTTTCTAAAGGATACTTCTGGTCAACATTTTGCATTTTTAGAAAGGTTTCTGTAAAACTCTTCTCTTTGTTAGGTCACACGCAGGCTTCCTGCTCCATTCAACCTTTCTTTTTACTTCTGTGTCCCATTCATTACGCCAGTGTGGAGGTAAAAAAATATATATATTTCCCCTTGGAAGAATCAAAACTGTTCATGTCTATGAAAGAATAATAGCATGACCATGGGACCACAGATCAATGTTATACAGATCAGTACTTAAATGGAAATCACTCTGCATGAAAAATTCACGATGCCCTCTATCCTTTAAATGGATAATGGGGACATCTGGTTACAGCAGACAGAATCATTTTACGTATGTATATATGTGAGATACAGACCTGTGTGCTTTCAGTGTAATTCAGACAGTGACTGACATTGACTGAATTAGTTATTTTGTAACTATTTTGAGCACTCTTATACACCTTCCTCTAATGAATACAAGTCCCTAATAGCAGCAGCATCAGAGAGAGGATGATCAGCTAGATAAGACCACTGCTGAGAAACTGTGATACCTGCAGGTTACCTGCTGCTATTTTTTAACTGATGTTTTTATTATTAATAAAAAGGTCAGTGGCAAATCCTCCTGCCCATTCCTTTCTCCTTCTTTGGTTGGATCCCCAGCAAGGCTTCCGCTGCCCTGGGACTCTTGGTTCACCTGCATAATGAAGGAGGGAGCACAGAGCACCACCATGGTCCAGGTACTTTGTAGTTTATGCCACAGCAGCCTTATAGAGCAGCTACTGGCCAGGGAAACTCAAGTCTATCTTAAATCTCTGACCACACTACTGAAGACTGTACAAACTACATGCTTACCTACCCCTTCTGAAGGTTCATGCCTTGATTCTTTACATCTAAGGACTGAACAGGACCCTCTTACCCTTTAAACACAACTGGAGGACAAGTGCCAGCAGCCCCGCTGGTCTCCTGTTGTGGTGGCCTTGGGCTGTGACACCCCTCTAGAAGTTGGAATCCCAGCTTGGTGCTTTCCTCTGTCCCAAGGGACTTGGTCCCGTGCCCCCACCAGTCTGGGGAGGGAGTAATTTGGGGAAAGGGCTGGGAATGGTTGAGCAGAGAGGCAATGCCTCCATCCCTCATCCCAGAGGTGGCCATTGCCCTACAAGGAATGAAGGCTTCAAGGGCTAGGAGAAGAGGCAATGTCAAAGGGAACCCTGACTTTAAAGGCATACACCAGCTTCAGTTTCTCAACCCTGCTCCATTGTGGATTTACACTTAATACAATCCAGTCTTTGAACAGGAGTTGCTAGTTTTAATTTGTAATGGGGATATCTCTGTCTTTAGTTAGGCTTTCGAAAAAAAACATTAGGCCTATATTGTATTTCATCTCATGAAACACTCACAGCGACTCCAGTTTTTGCCTGAAAACACATCGGAAGTTTAAGGAAATTAATGAGCTTCCCTCCTCTTTCTTAGGAAAGTCTGGAGTCAGTGTGCAGTGTTGTGTGACCCCCCCAGAGTCCAGGGAGCACCTCTTGCCCATGTTCACTGGTACCCAAGGCCAGAGGACAGAAGGGCAAGTCCAGGATCTGGGAAGGGGAACAGCAGCACCCTTGTTAGTGTGCAGTAGCATGGAGGAAGGAAAGGTGGGCAGCTACACCACTTTTAGTTGTCAGGCATGAAATGTGAAGGCAAAGGCCATCATGGAGAGAAAAGCAATCCAAGTGGTTTCAGGATACGCACATGCAAAGATGCACATATGTTAGCATTAGAGATTAAGCCAAACCTGTCTTATACCTGGAAAAAATACACAAACAGAAGATATCCAAACTCAGCACACCAAAGGCAGAGATGACAACACATGAATCAAGATCATTTCCCACCATAGAGGAAAATTAAGTTGTATATTAGCTGTTCAAGTTAATGATATATCAGCATATGCTTTTATTATCTATATATATTGCTGTCTTGGACAATATAACCAGACTAGATCAGCAGAAGAGGATCCCTTACTAGTCACCTATGTCCTAATAAATATGCACATGAGAACTACTTCACACTCCGCTCATGCCAGAAGCTGCCATATAGCCATTAATATTGATTGGTGTTTAAGTGGAATTCACTGTCAGTCCATTCCACTAACCCTAACGTGACAGCCGTGGTTAGTGCAATTTCTGTTTCTAACACAGACCTTAACCTTTCTGCACTTACCGATTTCCGCAGTACCCACTGACTCTTCAGGACTGCTGCCTCAATCAAAGGCCCATCACACAGTTTATGTAAAGGAGATGAGAAATTTTTATATTAAGAGCATAAAATTTTTCTCCATTACTCACGCAACTTTAAACATTCAAATGAGGAAATTAACTGCTGAGTGGTACCGACTAGATCTGATCTCATTAATCCAACAATAATTGAAGTACAGGACTTCCCCCGAGGCCACAGATTAATGACCAGCTAGGTGGAGCTGCTGACATGAAGCACAACCAAGTGCCATTAACCCAAGCCAGGCATTATTTACTCCCAGAGGAAAGGTCCTTTGGAAAATTGGTTACCTCTCGGGTGAGAGCAAGAGTGAGGAGAGGGGGCACATGGGTGGGTGCATGGAGGGTGCCCTTCTGGCTGCCACACAAGGGGCATCCCCGCACGCACCCCTCACCTGCCAGCATCCTATTTATCTCACCACATCCCCATAACCTGTGCTGACCTGTGGACACATAACTAAAGTGAATTAATGATCTGAAGCAGAAACTGTGTTTAATGAAGCCTCACTCAGACTCATGCGCTAATGTCAACCCTCTTTGCCGACAAAAGCTTACCAATCCTCTGTGCATAAAGGCTTGAGCCACCTGTTCTCCTTCTCATTATATCTCCCTAAGTCTAAAGGTAGCACTGTCTGGTTGGACCTGGGACCTCCAAGCCACTTGAGAGCCTCCTAAATGTCTCTAACAAAGCTGAGCCAGATCTGCCAAGCTCTACTTGTTTCAGTCTCCTTCTTTTTAACTCCAGCCATTGTTCATTTCCTGGATGTAAATTCAACTAACGCTGTTGCCTCTTTTAGCATAAGAGGTAATTTCCTGGTTAAAGGTGCCCACCAAAATAATTTATGTCTTTTCAGCCAGAAACTGGAAATCCTTTAAGCTGCATATGTTACTCCGAATCTCTACAGAAGTGCTCCAAATAAAAAAGAAATAGATTATATATCATAGTATTAGTTGTAATAGCAATACTAGCAACACTACTAGTAGTTGTAGTAGACATAGTAGTCATAGCAGTAGTAATTAGTATCATCGTAATGTAATTAATAAGAGTAATGGTTTAAGAGCTTATTCTTGTTTTCATTGAACTTGATGGGAGTTTTGGGATTTACTTCAATAAGAACAGGGTCAGATCCCAAACAAGCAAGGGTTAGCCTCCCAAAAAAAAAAAAAAAAAGGAAGCAGTGTAGGATTAAGTCTCCCTCCCCTTTCCACTCCAAGTAAAAGAAAACCAGGAAAGATTAGAAAGCCGTGAGGGAGACATACAAGCAAGCGACAAGCAGAGGTTAAAAAGCAGACAAAGCTGCATGCAGAGCACTGGGTTGTGCCCCCCTATTCCCACCAGTGAGGGAATGTCCACCTCAGCCATTCCAGCAGGATAGGGACAAGCACGTCCACTACCAACAGGAGAGAGGGACCCCATGCACAACGCATGAAATCTGAAAGAACAAAAATGTGCCTCACATTTCACTTCTCTACTCAATGGCTTACACTTTGATGCTGCACTGAGACTCTAGGTGCTCCTACATGCTCAGGCTGCCCACCCATCCTGACACATGAGCAGGGGAAGTTCTGGGATGCACAGGAGGAGACAATGCTCCTGTGCAGGCCGGTAACCCCTTTGCTACACGGGTTGGAACTTGCTGCACGCAGACAAGCAGGCATGACTGGGGGGCAACTGCAGCTTGAACATTCAAGGGACACCAAAAACATCTTTCTCTGCAGCAGTCCAAGTCTAAGCTCACAACAACCAAAGCTGAACTGCATCATACCCTGTCGGAGGCCAGGAAGAAGAGTCCCGCAGACAGCACTTGCTCACACTGCACTGTGCTCAGCACAGTTTTGGGGAATCTATACCCAGAGGAGCCGTTCTGGCAATGGAGGCAGGCTGAATAATACACTCCTGGTGAGAGAAGGAAGAGCAGTTGTGAGTGCAAGATGCACTCGACAGCTTTTTTCCACCTCTGCCTCCTCTGCTCTGGCCATCAGCAACAAAACATTCTGTTTTACATCCTTATTTTTCTGGGAATGGCATGACACAAAGCAAAGCCCCATGGTATTACAAGGTCACCAAAAAAAAAAAAAAAAGGGGCCGGGGGGGTGGGGGGAAGGCACTACCTGCTTGTTCCTCCATCTAACCATAGCCAAACATTAACAACCAATAGTTCCTTTGTAGATAGCTGGCTCCTTCCAGTCCTGACATGTGCAATTGCTTTCTGGTCTCCCACCCGACAAAGCACAGTATGAAAGGATGTACACATGAAAGCTAGGGTAAATTCAAAAACATCAGTCCCAGACTGCAAGGGAGCTGAATTCAATATCAGCAAAACATACAGGAAAGGACAATGTATAATGGAAGTGGAGGGGGATGGAGGGGGGAGTGTGCTGGGGGAGGGGATAACGTAAACATTCACACATGAAAATATTAGATGATTCTTGTTGCACAGTGACTTGAATTCAAAGTATTTATGTGGTCATTTCCATTTCTTTTCCCAAGAGGGTGCTGGGACTGGCATGGCTGTCAGAGGAGTGTGAGAAGATGCCAGCACAGGCAAGCAGTTTCCAAGGCAGAACTACAGCAATGCCTGATATTGTATTAATGTGAGTGCTGGCCATCTGGCCATTAGGGACAAGCTGCTGCCAGGGTGTCTCTCTTTTTCCATCTCATTTCAGAAACTCTGGAGCCTGGGACTGAGACCCCTAGGGAGATTCTGGCTAAAGATCATTCCAGCATCCACTCAGATGTTGTAGAGAAACGGCCAGAGAGCTGATAAGGCAGGAGAATGTGCTCACACCCACACAGAAAAAAACAAGAGAGAATAATAAGGGGGGGGGGGGGGGCAGGGGGAGTAGAGGCAGAAAGAAAATGAGAGCAGATGAACAAGGGAATGGTTTAAATAAATAAGAGGGAGGAAGCAGGCAAAGGAAAAGAAAAACAAGAGGCACAGCACTCACTCTAAAGAGCCTTAAAAGGAGGGGAGAGGAACAGAGAAGAAAAGGAGTAGAAAGGGTTCAATAAGGAGAAACGGTTATCATTAAAGAGGCAGGGGTTCTGAAAGGACTACGAGCACAATGCACCTTTTCGGATTTTAACTACTCGGGGCTAAAGTAAGACTGCTTTCAGTGTGCCTTCCTGAATAGCACCTTGTCCCAGGAGCCTGCTGAAGTCAGTGCTCAGTGTAAGGGATAAGGGAGCACGGGTAAAGGTGCCAAAACTTTGTCCTGTCAAAATAAATGCTCTTCCTTAAGCTTGTTTATCTACTTTTAATGGTCATTGGAGATGTTTAGTCTAATCTGCTGGGAATTTTTTCAGTGTATAGAAAACTAAGTATAAAGTTGATAGTTACAATTTTGTGTCAATATGGAAGACTACATTCCTGGAAATCTCAGCAGCTTTACCAGATTGCTGCTAAATCAGAAAAATGAAACAGAAACACCAGGCACCCAGTTCTTCTGTAAAAGAAAGCAAAACATCTACCTACAAAACAAATCCTAGCTAATGGGCAAGGAAGTGGCATGGAAGAGTGAGAGCCTGCAAAGCCTCTCTTCCTGCAAAAGCTGCTCAAGAACCGGCATTACAGTGTGATTTCCTGAGCACGTTACTGAAAAGTAGGCACGATATGCGACTGTTATTTCTGTTGCTGTTATTATTATACCACTGTTATTCGGATCCATATCCTCCAAGAGGATCTCTGGGCGGATCTGGAAGTCTGAAAACAGGATTCTTTCTGAGGTTTCCCAGGCTTCCTCACTTTACCCGACGTCTGCTGGATGACGTTTAAGGGCTGCTTTTCAAGAAGCTGTTTCTGGCATGACAGCTGAGGTATGAACTTCACACCGAAAAGCCGACGTCCATCTCCCAAACTAGGGGAGGAAGTCTGAACTGCACTGCAACATGAAGTTCAGGTCTGAGTGGTGGGAATGGTGCAGGTATCACAGCTGGTGCTTATTGGCAGCTGACATGGATTACAAGAGCTTTTCCATAATGGGATCTGTGAGGTCTCACCTTTTTACATCAGCAACAGGTAAACTTCTGCAACAGGGAACAGGACTGATCCTCACTACAATGAGTGCTGAGAGGTGAAGAACTCCCTAAAAAATAATTTCAGAAAAAATTAATTACTGACAACGTAGAGGGGTGTTAGCTCTGTTTACGTCCATGAAATTCACTTGAATTTAGAGCAGCAGAAATCTTTGTCATCCATTCTTAACTAAATCCAAACCAAATTAAGTACTGGCATAGCATCACCCTGGAGTTAAACCAGTATAACTGGGATCAGAACCGACGTTTAGTTCCTGCAGACTCTCCCATGCAATTCACTCCTGCTCACCAGAGCAACCTGTTTATGGGGACACGATTACTTGTATAACTTCCCCTTAGCAAAGCAGCAGAGAAGCGTGTTCTCAATGGATGATAATACATTTTTTCTGGCTTTTTGGAGTTCGGGTAGCATTTTTTTGTTTTACATTTGACCAGCCATTTCTGCCATGAGTTCCCTCTAGCAGCAGCGCTGGCTGCGGGCAGCAGGCACGGGGCTGCGTGTGATGATGCTGCGGGGCTGCGGAGCTGGGGCCGGCGGCAGGACCGGTCACCTGTCAAAGACAGCCTAGAGCCCCCGTCCCAGGGGAGGCGGCTTCAGAGGAAGGCGGCTTGTCAAAAAATCCCATACAATGCTGAGGAGGGGAAATAGGACAGCCAGAAACCTGCTTGCATCCGCAGAACACAGCTGTGTGCTGTATCACACAGGGGAGCTGGGGTTTCTCCAGTGAAACCACGCCGCATTGCACTTTTGTTCTAACAACTCAGTCTGTGCTCACTTCTTTAAAAAAGGTTTTCCAGCAACCTACACAGATTTCAATGAGAAGAAAAAAAAAAAATCTGCAGGAAATGTCCTTGCATCCATTGCCATTTAAAGTTTCATTTAAGTTTAGAGTTCCTTTGCATGGGTAGTCACGTCACTAAAACATTGAAGGATTGCCACACAAGTGATCTGAGTAGGCAATCTTCAGCGAACAGAACATTTTAAACATCAGAGAGATAGAACCTAATTGAAAATATCTGAAATAAAACCAACCTGAATGTCTTCACCTTCCTGGAATATTTTTAATGCTGCAGAGTGCCTTATCTCCCTTTATCCTATATTTTATTAGAAAAAGTGTAACTGATAACACACATAAAGATTTTTTTTTTAATATATATAATTATTTCAGTGAAAAAAAAGTCTTTGTTGGGACAAAGCACACTGTAGGAAGACACATAGTAGGAACAGAAAAAATCCTTTGCCTTTCACAAAGAAAAGAATAAGATTATGTAAAAGCTCTATTCCACTTTTAGTTTCTAAAATTTGATCTATCTTCTTTATATTTCTCAAGGAGAACTGACCAAAACTTTGGAAAATTATTTCACTCAATAGGAGTGCATATCAAAACTGGTGTTGTTTTCCAGAATTTTCAGTGAATACATTGGTACATGATTTCCTAAGGTATTTTTCAGATAGTGTTTTTCTCCACCAAAATTTTTAACTAAGCTTTTAGCTGAAAGTGGCTTTTTTAATGCCACATAAAAATATTTCATTTGATGAAAAGTTATTTTTCACTAAGAAAATGCATTGCGCTTGATTTTTAAAAATTCAATTATTGTTCTGATAAAAAACACTGGAGAAGAATATTGCAAAGTCAGACCATTCTGACAATGATTTGGGGTTTCCACCATCTTTAAAAGACTTTGAAAATAAAACCATCTAGCATAGGAATTGAAACAATGGTTTTCTACGGGTAACTTTTTCAGCTCCACCTTCATTCAAGAACATAACAGGTCCAGCATGGCTGTGCTTTCTTTCTCTGCTGGTTGAAACAACCACAGATTGGGGGGCTGAGGTGTTATAAGGGAGGGCCATGAGTTATTAACCAGGTGTACGTGTCACTGCTTGTATTTTCTCACCGTGTTAAATCACAGGCACCCAGGAAACTGTTTCATCTGTTAATGTCTAAGTGGGATGGGACAGAAAAAACAAGATGACTTGGAGCAGAAGGCCAGGACAAAGACCTTTGTGGCTCACAGAATGCTGCCCCTGCACATGGGGATCAAGGAGAAGTTAAGCAGCACAGACATCCCATGCTGCACCCTCTGCACAGCGCTGGGTTTCGTCCCTGGCAGTAGAAGCAGCATGGCAAAGGCCAGGCAAAGTGGTAGCCAGTAGGATGGGTCATGGTGGGCAGGTGGGAAGCTGGGAGGAGAGCTCTGTTGACCAACACAGTGTCTCTCACCTCAGTATACCCGCACCAGGAGCGGCCAAAGAGGATACCAGCACACAGCGGGGGTTTCGGGTTCATCTGGTTGGACAAAGCAAACCCAGAGCCTGAGCATCTGCTACTCAGTGGGGTTAAGGATGGGTGGTCAAGCTGTTCTCCCTGCAGATCCCATGGACAAGTACAATTTCCCCCACTTCTGAGAAGCCTGTGATTGTCATGTCTTCACCAGGGAGGTATGGAGGGACAGGCTGATGGCTTGGGGACACAGGAGGATAAGGGATCCCCTGTAAGGCTCAGAGAGGTGGCACTCAGAGGAAGGCTTCCTTGCGATTGTACCTGCATAGATGTGCTTATGGTGCCCCTGCTCCTCCTCAGGCCACCAGGTAGCCACTACTGCTCTGCGGCAGCAGTCATGCAGCTGGGGCATGGAGACAGATCTTTTCTTCACAAGGAGCCCATGCAGCTGAGGAGGAGATGGCTTCCACCTCATCCACTGAGACTGAGCAGAGAAGCAGAAGAAGGAGGACCAGAAGTGAGATGGAGACAAAGCTGTGGGAAGTCAGACCAGGATCCAGCCCACACCTGCTGAAACTGGGTATTTAACAGAGCAGTCCTAGAAGTGACACCATATCAGTGTGGTCCTGCAATCTTGGCTGGACAGAGAAGCAGTGACACAGAAATCAATGAGAAAGCCCTCCACAATGTCACCAGATCAGGCTCATACCACAGGTAGAAGCTGAGGGTCATTCTGCAGTAAAGCACAAACCTCTGTATCACAACTAGTGCTGGGGCCAGCCTTACAATATTTACACCCTGTGATTATGATATTCCCTGATTAGGAGAACAACCAACTAACAGATGGGTAAGTAATGGATTACACATGTTGTCTGGTATTTGATTTTACTCTGTCTTGTGAAGGCAGAAAAACTGTGCATTTTGAAGGATTTATTGTTTGGAAATAATATACTTCACACTCAAGGAAAATCAGTTCTAATGCAAACATTTACAAATAAATATGACCTTCTTCATAAAATGCACTTTAACATTAGAGTCCAACCTTGGCAAGTCCTGAAAGACTGAGTTCTTCAAAAACTAAAGGTTCTCATTACCTTTCAGGACCAGCCCTTAAACTCGGTCTCTCCTTAATGTTCATACAGAACTTTCTTCCCTTTTAGGCTTATTTTTGTTTTTAACCAAGAGCCAATTAGACAGAGTCTGAATAAGGTTGGAGCAGTTTTTGTTCAAATGAGAAATTTTTAGTCCCTTGAAGTGTAATGGGTTTTCAATAGAAACCCTCTCCTGCTGTGCATTGATCAGCTATTGATTGGTGAGGGTTTAAACTAAATTATCACTGCCAAATAAAAGACCTTCAGGATGAAGGAACTGAGCTGAGCACAGTGTTATATGAAAAGTAAGCCAATCCTTTGTGGTAGAATCGAAAGGCTCTGGTCACTCTTGAAGAAAAAAAATGTTAATTGAAAAATTCCTTAAATAGGTAACAGCTCTGAAAGTCTGCTTTACATAAAAGATATGAAATCACAATCAGCCAACAGAGAGAAAAGGATCTTGCAGCTCAAGTGCTTTTTCTCTCTAAATGGTGCTGATTACTTTCCTATTCATGGATGACATGAAGTGATGGAAATTAGTCATTTCAGAAGAAAGGACTAATGACAGCTGAACTTGCGGGCACTGGGGGAAGTTCGATGATTGGCTCCTCGAGACAGAAAGTTAAAACAAAAGAACTTCCTATTGGGTGGAAAGATTTATCCCAAACCTGGCAGGAAAACAAATACAGGAGTTTGATTAGACTTCAAAAGATCCATTTTTTAATTTTTGCTTTCACCAGTGATCACAAGGGTTTCAGACTTTTTTGAAAGAGCAATGAAAGAGAACTGCATTCACCATATACAACCGGCTATTAATAAAAAATACATTCTCAAACAAGCCTTTTTCTTTACAATTTGGAAATTAAACAAATGGATGTTGCTGATCCTCTGAGGCAGGTGTGGGAGGTCTGAGTTCCAGCCAGCTGTTGAAATTTCAAACAAAGGTCTGATCTGCAAAGGCGCTAAAAAGCTTTTGGTATTCCCCATGTAAGTTAAAAAGATCAGGATTCTGAAAGTCAGGCCAGATCTTTGAGGAGTGAACTCTAGATATGCGTATCTCAACAAGTGCAGGACTGCGAGACCAGGCCGGGCCGTGCCCTGTCAGAGTCACCAGGCCGAGTTGCTCCGAAATCTCTGAAGCTGCATCGCCACGTCCCTGCTGGAGCATGGACACATCCTACATGGCCACATCCCTGCCTGCTCCCAGCGCTGCCTCCACATTGCGAAGCTCACCCACACCACCCTGGGCACAGCTCAGCCTTCTCTGCCAGGAAACTTCGCTGCTGCCAGTCCCCAGGACATGTCTTTTTAAGGATCGGATAGCATGTACTTAATACTTACTGTCTTAGTGTGTTGAAGGGCATAGGATCACTCAGTCAACGTATTTAAGTGTAACACTTTATTATAATCAAAGGTATTTCAGGAGAACAAATGTATAAACCTGTTTGCAAGATTTCAGTAACTCAAAGTTCAGAATTACTCCATTTCACTGACTTTTTTTTTTTTTCCCCCCATTTCTGAATAGCTGGCTCAAGAAATAAATACGGATTCCAAAACATCATCATTCAAATTCATATTTACATGGTTCTATGGTGTCTGGTTCAGGGGTCAGTTTAGTTTGTTATCCAGACCTCTGAAAAAGAAAGGTCTGTTTTGGACTCCACAAAAAACACCTCCAATCTGGCACTTTGTATAACAAAATCATGTATATTTCAAACTTCAAAGAAGCTAAGGACAATATGGTTGCTTGATTCTTTTCAGTCAGAGGAACCATATCTATCCAGTAAAAGCAATCTCTCTGATTATGCTAATCTATAGACATTTAGCTGCTGGTAGTTGTAAATTGAGTGCTTGCCCAGATTTTGATACAAACATTTAATCCAACAAGACCCAGTAGAAGTCTGCCATAACTTCTCAGTTGAGCAGGATATCACAGCAGTAACAGAATAAATATTTCTATGTCGTAACTTTGCCAGTATTGTAAATACAGTGGCCAATGCCAGAACCTTCAAAAGAAGAATAAAATGCCTCATAAACCCCTCAGTTTTCTAACTGCAGATACCTTGAACATTAATGTCCCAGAATAACCTCATCATTCTTCATCACAGACCAGACAGCGTTCATGTGGCTAATATTTTTATCCATACAGTTGTCTACTGCTTCTTCTTGATTTTATTTATTAATATAGCAAAGCTGAGTTTCATCAGATAATCACATGTGCATCAGTCAAGAACAAGCTATGCTTCGGGCAAGCATGCGTTCAACCAGGCTTGAGAGAGAGGAAAGTGGGAAAAATGTAATAATTTCTGATAAAGAGGAGGTCAAACTAAATTATCTAGTTGTCCCATCTGGCTCAGAGGTCTGTGAAACAACTTAGCATAAGGAGTCATGCCCTTCCATTCATGTTACACCCACTGCCTTTTAACTGAGATAACTCCTTTTTCATGTGCTCTGTGTGCAAAGGTAGGAAGTAACATCTATCTCCAGTGTAATCTTGTGTTGAACACACAAATTTCCCCCTTTTCTGTTAAATAATTACAACAGAAGAGTATACTGAATATTGAAAGCCCAGTCTTTTTACCATTCCAGTAGTGACGAGTCACCTGGCTTTAGTAAGAAAGATCAAGCCACAGACCCGGAGGCAAATGAATCTGATGATGCTGAAGATTGCAATCTGGGAGAAGGAAAACAGGCAGAGGAGACTGGAAATATTTTCTTCCCCTGCTGTCCACAGACTATTTTCTTCATTCTTTCTCATCCCAGCGTATTTAGGCAACAGACAGATAAATAAATTAAATAGTGCCTCTCCAATCTCCAGTTTATCGCCAGCATATGGCTACAATATGCTCCAAATCCTAACTCACTGACAATTAGGATGAATTTTAGAGCAAGAATAAAAATAAAAACCTCTAATAATGATGTAGAAGTATTTCATCCATGTAGCAAATACCTACAAAATCATATAACGTAAAATCTACCAGTTTGATCGAAGGACCTGATTTGACCAACAACTCATTGCGAGATTCCCTGTTACATCTCCAGACAGTCAGTGCTTTGAGTGGCTGGAAAAGTCCACTGGCCTGGGAAGTCAGGGTTCTGGGGCAATGCTGGGTTTCTTCCCAGAACACTCTGCGTAAGCTTCACAACAGAGTTTAGAAAAGAAATTCAATAAATGGAAGTCAGCTCTCACCTCTCCTGCACCTTGAATTTCAGAACCTACATTTTATGTCTCAGAGTTTCAGATTACAACCACCAAACCATCAGACTTTGGCATCTGACACAACATGCCTACTGGGCATGTTTTTCAGACTCCACAAACTCACCAGGAAAATGAAGAATAATTTGTTTAAGTATCCACACTACTCCTTTGATGCAGGTATAATGAAAATCTCTATTTCACAGCAGAGAAAATTGAGGAATGGAAAAAATACCACATACCTAAGGTGAGGAAACCAGCATCACAGACAATGCTAGAACTCAAATCGTCTAATTACTGGACTGTGTTCTCCTAATTGACAAATAAACCCACAGCCCTAGCAGAAGAATGATTATGCCTTCATCACCATCCTGTTTATTCAACAATCCAGTAAAAGAGCAATGACTGTGAGAAAATACATTTTGTTTTTCAAAAATTATTTCAGAGATTTTACAAGTCCTCACACAGAGACCTGTAATGGTTTCAAACCACCATGAAATAAAACTAAAATCTGAAACAAGCTTCTGAAAAGGAATCTGTGTCACTTTCTGAAACAAACTGTTCATTTACATTCCTTTAATGATCTGACTGTATTGAACCCAACACTCTGAGCAACACATGCAAGACAGCTCATTTACACTTCCAACTTTGTTTTTCCAAGAGAGCTATATTATTTACCTCCTCATTTCCTTTGGAGCTCTTACGATGGGAGCTATAAGCTAAATGTCTCAAGTAATAGATGGAAGATGAAAGGTGGCCAAATATATTCAAGCCGATAATAAACAGAGAGCATTTGTAGGTGAAAACAACCAGCTTGGCACAAGAGAGAGAGAGATAATGCAATGGGTTTAATAGGAGGCTTTTAACATTTCCTGTTCAGGATTGGCTGGCTTATTAATGATTTAAGCACAAATTGAATTAACCAAATATTGAACATATGTTCTTTTAAACTCTCTTAAATCTACCAGAGCCGTGTGCGGGAGAGCTATGCGGCCATGCTGTTGAAGTGGGGGGAGGATGACAAGGGGGTATTGAGGGTGACTGGGTAAGTAAAACATAACCTGAAGGTGGTCAATTTAATGCTGTGTTAGTGGCCTGAACTTTCAGTTCCCAAAGGGAAAGGATGATTAATGCCACTACCAAATGTATACCCATACCTGACCCTGATCTCATCAAATCCTGCTGCCACCATCTGCTGTTTTTAATTCCTCTGCAATATTTGTATTTGCTACCTCCCTCCTACAAAGAGAGGGAGAAAAAAAAATGTTCCCTGCTTATGAATGGTGTGATCTGGTTGTAGTGGCTGAACGCTGGCCAGGAGGCATCTGTTGCTTATAGTCCTGACAGCATCTGCTACTATTTCTCACTTTTCCCAGCATGCTGTGAGATATGGTTTCTCCCAAAGGTGGCCTTTGTATGCACCATTGTCAATTCCATCATTGTCTGCCACAGCCTGTTCCCACGATGCAGTGGTAGTTATTACCACGCTGCAAAACCTTTTCTTGCAGGCTATCTGTAATCTAAGATATTGTGTGATTGAGTTATGCAGTTAACCCTTTTCCTATGCATCAAACCATTAAAATAAAAAGAAACAGGCTGGACCATTTTTGGAAGGAAAATCTTTGGGGCTTGCAAGGGATGTGAAAGTGAAACAGTGGTGGGTGTTTTGGGGGGTTTTTTATGTGGTTTTTTTTTTGGTTGGGGTATTTTTTGCTTTTAAAATATTGAGAGTGTGGCACTAAGTAAACTCAAGGTTTAAAAACAAACAAACAAAAAGACAAAAAGCAAAAAAATGTCCTAAGTAGCAGTTTTAATTCCTTTAAAAATACTATAAAGGATGTATTGTTTTTTCTCCTGATTCCTGATACGGCTATTAAGCATTGTAACCAAATGTGTGTGAATGCTATTATTTATGTGTCTGATCTTTAAATACCCTCTGCTAGAGGGATACAGACTGAGACTTCTGATGGACATAGGCGTCCCAAGCTGTCATCTTGCCTTGTCCTTCTGTCAAACAGTTAGTGTGTCAAGCGCTTCTCCTGGGAACTTTTAGAGCAAGAGACTGTAAGCGCAGAACGGTCCGGTCTCCAGAGAGCCACTTTTAACTCACGACAATATCCTTGGTGTCAGCTCAGAATAGCCCACTATGGGGCAAGGAGAAAGAAAGCGCAACAGATGTTACTAGTGAAACCATGTTTACAATTCTGTAAAGTTATTGCCCTTATGTACCTTCTAACCAAAACCCACTTAAAAGACGGCCAGGTTCCCAATGGTTGGATTTTTAAGCCAATTCTGTTTACATAAACCTTAGCATACAGTATCAGTGCGATTAAAATAGACATCACACCTCTCATGTGTACGTGCCCCTCATATTTCCCCGAGAACGTTTGTAATTGTGTGGACTTTTGACTAACATAGTTATCACTTACAGCTCTATTTGTGGTAGTTTCTATATCTGTATAAGAACTGCAAATATCTCTCCCTGAAATACATAGGACATGAGTGAGGTTTTATATCTCCAAATGCATTCATACATCTTTTATCCTCTTCTATTTCTCTTCTTTTTAAACTTTTTTTTCCCTTTAACTTTTGGGGCTATTTATTATGTATGGAATCATATCTAAATCGCCTCAGAGGTACATTCACAATTTTGTAATAGTTAAAGCAAGCAAGGTGGCTGACTCTGGAAGCAGTAATGATAATCAGCTCATTTTTTTTAATCCATCTTAGAGCAGACCAAAATATTGGAGAGATGAGGGGAAAAAACAACCACGAAATTTGTGAAGAAGGCTTTTAAAACTAAACCACCTCAAAATCCTCATCTCTCCTTCTTCCCAGTCCTGAGGAACTGTCAGACAGTGCAATACAGCACACGGTGACAAAGTAAATATCAGGGCAACATTTATCTACAAGACTACATATGGCTACTGTTCCCCTCTTCACTTAATTTCTTTTATCTTTTGTGTCACCTCCATTACATTTTCCAGGGGAGAGGGTTTCTGAGGAAGGGGAAAATTGTGTTATTTTCTGTCTCTGTGGTTCCTATTTTAAGTGGGGACTCATGTCATTTCAACTGTGTTTTTACTCTGTCTGCTCTAATAATGCTGAGTGTAGTACCAGCATGGAAGGAATGTAAAAAACAAGTACTGTAGAGATGTACTGCTCTCTTGGGCACCAGTTCATCTTGATGTCACACTTTTGCTAGTTATTTAAAGTCCATTTTCAGTGTTACCATAAATTTAAACGAGTAAGTCTGATTTAAAGTTGTTTTCCATCTTCTCTGTGCACATAAAATGCTAGGGAGAACAAGGCACTTTGCAGGCTAAGGCAGGTGTGATGTTAGATAACAGAACTGCCAAGCTGATGTTGGTTAAGACCATTAAAATACACTGCTGAATCCAAGATCTAATTCCTCTCTGCACTCTAAAATCCTTTTTCCAGAGGCAACAGAAAACAGAAGGAGAACCATGGCTAGATGACTTGCAGCTTTTCTATCACTAAGACAGGATGAGCCTGGGAAAGCAAAGAGAGTACCTAGAGCTGGAGCTCTGTACTTGTGGTATCTGGTCTCCACAGTGGCTGCAAAATCCACACAAGAAGATTTGCATGGACAAATTCAAGACTTCTTTTTAAAAAAGGGAGTGTGTGCATGTGAAGGAATCCATAGGTACAAACAGTGTATGACCCACTTTTATAAACATTTAATATCAATCAACGGAAGGCAGTAAGATTTTCCTAGCAGACAGATAATATGACTTGTGACAGAATCATTTAGCAGGATCACAAATGCTCTGAACAACAGATTTCAAGCTACAGATTCCTCCCAGCTCAGCTCAGGTACTGCAAACCTACCACTGTTTGAGTCTGCAGGTCCCTGAGTCGTCACCAAATCCTTTACTATTTCCATTAGGATACAGGATGCTTTACTGACAGCTTTTTTGCAGGAGAAGCTGTGTGTTTATGTTTTCCTGTAACACAGTGAACCATGGTAAGACCTACTGTGAAGGACACTATTACCATCCTGAGATCCACAGAAAAGCAGGTGTGACGTAAGGAGGCAGACACGCACGGCTTTCAACAGAAAGAGATTTGCACACTAATGACATGATATTGCTTCAACGAGCCTCACTGGAGACTTTTTCCTACTTCAGGCCCATCATGGGGACTCTGTTGCTCTTTGTTTTGTCTCCTTGCTGCTCATGGTCTGGCTGACACCAGTGAACTGCTCCTGCCAGAGGCAGTGGGTGCTCCCTGCCCCTCCGACATGGACATGGGGCCGAGCCCAAACCCGCACTACCAACCAGCCAGCAGCTTCCCTGAATGAAAAGCAGCACTGGCACGTTCACAGACTAGCATGTGTATAAATGTCCTCCTGAATCAGGAAATATTGCAAGGAGGCAGCAATATTTTTTCTCTGTTTCAGCCACAGGAACAAGTATGGGCAGTATTCCTTTATTATGGGCAAGCAGGGTGTTCAGGCTGGGATCTGCTCTCTCTTCTCCTCCCTCCAGCATTATTTTCAGAAGATCTGTTTGCAAACTAGAAGAAAAAAAAAAAAAAAAAACAACAACCACACAAACAAAGAAAACTTCTGCCGTGTGCAGGTAGGTTTTGGCAGCAAGCGTGAGCCACAGGCTGCTCTCACCCAGTGTCTGTTTGCTATTTAGCCAAGTGGCTACAGCCCCCATCATGCAAAACAGAGAAGCGGAAAAATAAAAACAAAGGCAGGAGAGCCGGTAGTTAGATGGGGCAGGGGTTACTGGAGGAGTAGGCCGCACGCTGGGGGAGATCAGCCACCTGCCCTGGCAGCACCGCCCTGCCGCCCCATCGCCCATGGGGCACCAGCTGGCGGCCTCTACCCAGCGCCCTGCGGCTGGGCCAGCGGGGCGGCTGGGCTTGCTGAGACCCCATCCCCCGGCGTTCCCCGGCTTCCTCCAGCCTCCCCTGGCCTTTCCTGGCCTTGCGCGGCCTTCCCCGGACCTTCCTTCCCCCGGCAACAGCAGGGCGGCAGCCAATGGGGCCGGGCGGGTCAGGGCGGCCGGGCGGCGGCAGCGGCGGCGGCGCGGGCCTTTGTGCGGGGTGGCAGGTGACCACGGCGGGGGAACAAAGCGGGGTCAGGGCGGGAGCCGGGTCCCTTTTCTCAGGCCCATGTTCTCCACTCCTCACAATCTGTCTGAATTTAACTTGCCATTGAGGTCCCTGGCTGTAGAAAACAGCTTTATGTCGACTAATCCAGGCAGAAGTAAGGGTAGACACAGAGACAGGTTTGAAGGCGGGGACGTGGCTATTCTGCTGCCTCTTTTTTTTTTTTGCTTTTTTTTTCCCCTCTCCCTCCCTTCCTCTCTGCCTCCAGTGAAAAGTTTTCTGAACAACAACCAAAAAAAAAAAAAAAAAAACAAAACAAAAAAAAAAATGGTGACAAGATTAATCAGCCCGTGGAGCTGAAACACATGCTTGACTTAAACAACCTCTTTGCTGTTATTAACAACTGCTCCAGCATTTCTCTTGTTATGCTAATGGTACAGATTAGAGTAAAATCTATTCCTTCTTTGCTGAACAGGCCAATTGATAGAGGCCGATCTATTTTTCTCCCCGATTTTAATGCTTTTTTTCTCCAGGCACAAGTGTTTGCAGCAGCAAGAACAACAGAACATGAAAGAAAAAAAAAAAAAGAAAAACTGCAAAAACTGCACACAAAAGTGACCAGCCCTCACATACACTAAAATCATTAATAAATACAAATTTATATCAATCTCCATTACAGCCTGGAAATAATGTCTGAGTGTTGTAAGACAGGCTGACCACAAAAGACAGGAAATTCAGCATAGTGGCGGATGCCCTACCTTTAACTCATTCTCTTTGGTTTTTTTTCTTTTTTTGCTGCACATTCTCAGAGTTCCTGGTTAAGGAGACAGCTTTGATTAGTTTTAATATGTTCGTGGGATGAAAAATAGAGGAGAAGAGAGCGTTGCTGGCAAGTCCTGGTGCGGAGAACTTGACTCAACAGTAGATTGCATGCTGGAGCATCATTGGGATGGAAGGAGACCGTCCTGTTGCCAGCCCTGTCCATAAGGCCATTTGTTCTTTGACATCAAGGGGAGCAGGATAAGTGCCTGAGTGTCAGTCAGAGATTTGAGGTTTGTGCCTCCTAGGTCAAACCCTAAATACTCTTTAGTTTTTCTCTGTTTTTTCACTCACCATTTTAGTAGTCAAAGACTGGGAGCTGTTTCACAGATAACAGCAAAGCTGACATTGCAGTCTATGAATTTATCATATACTAAATATTTAAAAGCCTGATATGTCTGACATATCAGAGAGGAGCTTTGGACAGGTAGTAGCCACTGAGTGAGAATAAATGCACCATCAGCTTCCTTGTGCAGCATGCACATAGTATTTATATTAAACCCTGTATTATTTCCTCTAGATTCAAAATGTTCCTATATAAATAAGTGGGAACATCATGACCCTGATCTGCCTCAACCTAAACTAATCCATGAGACTCCTCTCGTGGATTTTGCTGATTTCTAGATTGGGCCATACCACTGTTTCTGCATAAAGTCACTGCTGAGTGGCAAACATCTGCTGCTGCCCAACAGCTTCTTCACCCTCACTGGTCCCATTTACGATTGATTGATACTGTAAAGTTGTCCAAGTTCAATGTTCAATGAGTTCAATGATTTTCCAGGATCCACTTGTGAAGCCTACAGCAACAGCAGGCTGATCTGCCTGGGTCCAAAGACGTTAAAGACTCTTCTGGGCTAAGCCTGGATTTGGAGGTCAGCACTTTGCTAGGACTAAATTTGATCAGACAGATTTCATAATTTCACAGAGTCAAAGACCACAGGGATTGTTAGATCATCTGCTCTGACTTTCTGTATACCATATGCTATCACATCTTGCCCAGTTATTCCCATATTGAGCCTAATTAACTGTACTTGATTAAAACAGATCACCCATCCTGTCCTAATGAGATGAAATAAAAAAATGAGAAAAAACTACCTCCTGTAGTAGTTTGTGCCAGTATTTTAATGACCTTCACTCTTCAAAAACATGTGCCCCATTTCTCATTTGAGTGAGCCTGGCTTCAATGTTCATTTTTGCCTGATTCAGCTCTACTAAAGTAGAAGAGCCTTTGTGAATGTGGTATTTTCATCTTGTGAAAATATATTGATTTCTTTGCAATCTTTGTGTCTTTATGTCATTTTTTTGACGATATAAGCTGGTTGAACTCCTTCCGGTGTTCACTGGAAGCCACTTCCTTGACGTTTCTTTGGTGTTAAATGAGGATTGCCTACTGTCGCTTTCTAATCCTGCTCAGGTACCCAAGGGCTGCTTTGACCCCTTTGCCTTAGCCATGTTCAGGCAGCTCGTCCAATGTCAGTGCCAAACCTTTTCAAAAATGCCATATTCCAGGAGGCAACCCCACTTTCTCAAGGAGTGGTTCACCTTCTTTGCTCCTAAGTGTGCACCATTTTGCAGTTTTAGACACATTGTTCCATATGAATTCTGTGTCCTCAACCATCCTACTAATCTTTGTATGTAAATGTGTATTTAGCAGGGCATTTTTTTCATCCAAGATGGGTAGGATGCATCTGGCTGCTGTCAAGCACACTAGAAACAATCTAATTGAAAGGTAATTACTCAGGACAACTTCTCTTCATCAGAGGCCAGTATCTATCTATTAATCTGTTTATCACATGATAAAGAACTGTACTCTTAATTAATGTTCCATAGCATGAATGCTGTATAGAATATATTGTATCGCTGTATTTACCTTTAAAAGTTGGACTTTGAATCTCAATGAAGGAGTTGGCAGTTACTTGGCAAGATCAGCTTTCTTTGGTATCATTAATCCAAAGATATTTCCATCTTCTAATTCTTTATTGATTGAAGCCTACATCAGTATTAAGTGTTATTTCCTCCCAAATAAATGATAGGCTAACTGGGCCACTGCTACTTGGGTCATCCTTCTTGCCCTCTTTGAATGTTAGCAGGCCATTTGAACTCTGTACAGATGGAATATCCTTGGTACTTTGAGGTTTCTGAACTTCTGGGTATAAATTATTGGTTTATAAATGATTGGCACTAAAAGACATTGCCTTGCTCTTCTTCCAGTAACCCAGTGTCTGAAAGGAGCTTATATGCTCTTCATAAAATAGAGCCATATAAAGAAAAGAAAAAAAAAAAAAATAGCTGTGTCTCATGTTTTATTAACCCCAACCAGCAACTAAATCCCACACAGTCACTCGGTCCCTCTCCCCTGGTGGGGTGGGGGAGAGAATCAGAAGAGTGAAAGTAAGAAAACTCATGGTTTGAGATAAAGGCATTTTAATAGGTAAAGCAAAAGCCACGCACACAAGCAAAGCAAAACAAGGGGTCCATTCACTGTTTCCCATGGGCAGGCAGGTGTTCAGTCATCTCCAGGACAGCCGGGCTCCATAACATGTAACGGTTACTTGGGAAAACAAACGCCATCACTCTGAATGTCCTTCTCCCTTCTTCCCTCAGCTTTACACGCTGAGCATGACCTCATATGGTGGCAGATATCCCTTTGGTCAGTTTGGGTCAGCTGTCGCACTGTTTCCCTTCCCAACTTCTTGTGCACCCCCAGACCATTCACTGGCGGGGTGGTTTGAGAAGCAGAACAGGCCTTGACTCTGTGCGATCCCTGCTCAGCAGTGACTGAAACACCCCTGTGTTACCAACACACTTGTCAGCACAAATCCAAAATATAGACCCATACTAGCTACTCTGAAGAACATTTAACACTATGCCAGCCAAAACCAGGACAGTGTGGAATACCTGTTTTTCCACATCCAGGGAATACTTTTTTGTAAACTCCATCTGGTAATATTTATATCATATCATTAGGATTTCTTTTGTTCCTACTGTAGTTAAAAAATTCCTGTTCATTGTCTTCAGCAACTCCAGATAGGGATTTACCCAACTTTAGCTTTTCCTCAGCAATTTTCTGCATTTCATCCCTTGTTACATCCCCTGTTCTCAATTTTACCTTTGTCATTACTTATTTCTGACTACTGCTTTCAATGTTTTGCCAATGCTATGTTGTTTCTTCTTATGATAAGTGCACATTTACCATAAAATATCACTTCTATCCAGAGAAAATGCCAAAATGTACTGCATTTTTAGCATATCTACACTATTATAGACTCCCTAAATGAAATCTAAGAAATTATGAACTCTGTTAGTCTGTGCAGAGCTGTCCTCTTTCCAAGAGGGAAGGCTTTATATACCAACATGTTGGTGAATTTCGATGCAGTCCAAAGCTGCAGGCTGCACCACTGCATCCTCATGACTGTGTCACATTGGCAAGAGCATGCAGAGGAGGCATCAAAACCAGTTCAAGCAATCCCAGGCGGAACCAGGGGAGTGCGTGGCACGTGGCAGGTGTGCAGTCACCAGCAGGACTGTCTCGGCACATTGTAGTCGTACCAGACACAAGCAACAGCCCAAGAGCTGGCCAGAAGCACTGCTCTACTTGGGCTGATGGACACGGGGAACCCTCTTGGTGCACAAAGGTATGAGGAGGAGAGGGTCTACAGCTGGTTCAGAGTACTGCCACTCCTTCTTCTCACCCTCAAGCAAATCTGCTTCCCTGGGTCGTAGCGTGTGAAACAAGCGTTGGAGTGCAAGTGGTGTTAGCTGCTTCTTAAACAGAGGGAGAAATCCAGGCATTTTGAGCCACCTACTAGGTGAGGGTCTTACTCCACACTGAAGGAACAGTGTTCCGGGGAGAAATACTCTCTCTTACACTCAAGTCTGAACTCAACAACAACAACGTGAAAACAGAATAAATATTTCTGATTTTCACCCATATACATTAAAGTAATGAGATTTCTAATCAGAATTTCAATGTCTACTTGCAAGTCAGATATTTGCCTCAGTGACAATTCATCTCTACACAGCACAAGGCCTGTCAGTCCTACTGTGGGCCACTTTTTCCCGCCTCACTTGAAACATGTAGGATGTCATTATTTCTTGTTTCAGTTTAGCTGGTGGGGAGCAGTGGGAGAAAAGTGAGAGGAGAAACATGTTGGCTTTGGTGCCAAATCCCTGAGTCGGAGCTTAATGAAAACAATGCCAAAATATGGATTGGGTGATATAGGAGCCAAGATGCTGTACAGGCACTCATTGCCAAATTTTAAATAAAACTACTGCCCTTAGAGAGGAAACCATTAGATTTTAAGAAGAGACACCACATTGTCCAGCACTAAGGCCTCTTAAAGCCAATAACTGTGATGCAACATAGTATTACAACAAGGGCTGGAGCCAACTATTCTTGTAAATCAACAAGGAAAGACCAAAAGTGGTATTATTGCTGGTGTATTATTATTGTTATTGTTGCTGTTGCATCATTTTCTCTTCCTAATAGTGCAGCCAGAGACAGTGAACTTCCTTTCACAGCAGATAGTCAAGAAAATGGAACAAAACTCTGCAATTTCCATTTACCAGCATTCACAAAATTTAGTTTGGTCTGCATACCATGCAATCCCTGGTTTACCCAGAAATATCTTGTAGACAGAAGCTGTATCTAAAACTAAGCCAGCAAAGAAACTAAACACCGTAATAAAGAGACTTTGTTGACATGTGTAACATTGTCAGAAAATTGTACAACATCTAGCAATAAACTCTTTTGCAAGTTTTAACTACTTCATCGTTAGTTGGGTTGCGCACTGCCTCTTCTGTTGTTGTTTATATTTCTGTAGCATTACAGAGTCCTATTTTTGGACCCGTTCTATTCAGCCATCGGTACTCTGTTGAATAGTACCAGATTTTGTGGTCTTGCAAACCAGCTGTTGGTTGGAGAAGAAGTGATACAGAGTCTGGAGATTTTCTCAGTGTGGGAGTTATCAGGCTTTTTGGATTAGATACTTGTGACAGACATCCACATTTCTGTCAGCCATTCAATCATGTCTGTTAAACTTTTAGTTGAATGCACTCCAAAGGAAAGACCGGTCCATAAACTGGTCCTTGCATGGCCAATGGTATACTGTGCTTAGACTGGGAAACACCTGGTTAGACAGTATTTCAGAAAACCCCCAGGGGCCAGATTTTTTTAAATGAATCAGGACATATTAAAGAAATACCTAGACTCTGCATCACTGTCTTAGGGTTTGGCTGCAAGGAGCTTTGTAGGCTGACACAAGCTCGCTCTGCCCACACTCCAGGCAAGCACAAACTCTTTCCACGCTAGTCAAAACCAAGGAAACTTTGTTCTGGAGTCCCTGCGGCTGTACTAGTGCTGCATGGATCCAAGGCAGTTTCTCCTGCACCTCTCATAATCATTTCTTAGCAAAAGCTCAGCATCCCTCTAGCCACAACTTCCAGTTTGGAGCTGTCCTGTGTCCAGCTACCTTACTGAACAAAGCAGCTGTCTGTGAAGTATCACACAGCCATTGCACCATATAGTGACATCTTCTGTATAGCCTATGTGCATGAGATATGGGAAAAAAAACACTCAAAATTCCATTGCCCAAGACCTCTCAGGAAAAATTACGGCTGTGCAATTAGTCAGAAACAATCCTGTTTCTAGAATTCATTCTAGTTAGACAAAACCAGGGGTCAAAATCTTCTAATGCTGGAAGCAAATTCTCCTGAGAAAGAGACAACATGACTTAGCCTAGCAGTTTTTCATGGACAGAATAGTGTTCTTCCTCAGAAAAACAACTGGAAAAGCCACAGGTGTCAGTCCTATGCTGGGACTGTGCCAGCCCGCAGTTGTGTGTTCTTAATGAATGATGCCAGTACTATATTAATTTGGCTTGTATAACATAAGAATATATTCTATCTATTTTCATAAATATATATAACATATCTCTTATAAACATTTATTGATTTTACAGCAGGTATGGTCGGTGTATGACAGTCTTGTACTTAACTCACCATTGGTTTTCTGTGCAAATTTGAGTATCACTGTTGAGACAAGATGTACGGAAATTAGAGGAAGCCCAAATAAGGTAAGAGAAGGCTGAACAGCTTGGGGTGGTCACATTCAGAAAAGTCTGAGGGACACCAGGATGAGAGTCTTCAAATATGTGAAAGGCTGCCGGCAACAAAGAATATAATATCCTTCTCTCCTTATCCACAAGTCAGGCACTCGTTCAGACATTAGGAAAGCTTTCTGACAGTGCTGACAGTGAAGCACTTGCCTGGGTCACAGGGGGTGACTGCAGGATCTGTGTCACTGAAGGTCTTAAAGAAGCAATTAGAAAATATCTCTCAGCTAAGGAGATATATCGCATAGCTAGAGCTGATCCTGCCTTGATGCAGTGCTATGGACTTAATAACATGCAAAGGTGCCTTCCAGGACTATTTTTCTGAAGTCCATGTTTTCAGGTATTGCCACCTGAATAAAAATGGCTCAGTCTCAAAGAAGAGCCAGACTTCTCCCTCTAACGACCCAAAGACCAGTGCTAGCCAGCTCCAGCTTGTCAGTGGTAAAAGCTTCAGAATAAGGGCTGGTGCCTGCAGACTTCTGTGGGTTAAATGCAAGTATCTGGAGGTATTAACTACTGCCCATTCCTGGTCTTCAACCATCACCCATGTGCTGGAAATGCAACAGCAGACATGACAAAGAAGCAATTATCCCAACAAAATCAGTTATTACGGGTGATTCATATGGTAATGATGGCGGTGAGGATGGTGATGATACTGTTCAACTGTAGCAAGGATGATAATAACCAGTGTTTTAGGGGACGGATTACAGGTTTAATCAAAATGAATAGTTTATCACAGATAATGAATTTTACAGGGGAATATAGTCCTAGTAAAATGCCTTGTTCTGAATGCCTGAAAATTACATTGATTTAAGTAGTGGGCTACCATATTTGCACTATTCATTTAGAAGAGAGAATGCAGCACTTTTATGTAGATATTCTTTGCTGTCCTTAAAAAAATGTGTGTTAATGTCATGATCATAGTAAGGAGAACCATTACAGAGTCTCACATTTATTTGTGTCATTTTTATAAGCTCTAAAATTTTACTCGAGTCCTATTTATATCCTCTTTGTTTTGTCTCTGGCATAGAAAGAAAAAAAACTATCCATATGCTAAAGAGAAATTAAGACTTGTGAGCATCTTGTGAAATTCTTAAGCACTAAAGATCCAAATTCAGAAGAATGTTGATATTCCTGTTATTAGAGTGCAACTTAAAACACAAGCGTAGATGAGAGGGAAGCTCTTTCAAACAAAGGATAAATGGAGGAGGTCTGGAACAATATATTAGCACTAAAAAAAATGTTAAGCATATTCATTTCACAGCACATGTCCTTTTTTTTCTCAAAAAGAGAGGTTAGAATCTTCATCTATATGTTGTATGGAGAGGTTAGGGAACAAAAAATGAGAAGTGTGTGATAGGATAGAACTGAAGAGTTGCCCGTGTTTTAAAAATGGATAGAGACATTTTAGATGCAAGAGAACATTATTTTATTCCCCAAAAGAAGCAGATGTGGGCTACCGGTGTATCTCCTTTCCCATTCATTTAACTTGTCTATGTGTAGTTTGCATGTTGAATTGTTCCTAATACTGTTAATGCTATTCTGCCATCATTCTTGATTTCAAACCAGGCTCTGCTTTACTTCATAAAGTGCCCTCCAAACTCAAACAAGCTGCAAAAATGCTGAAATCAATACATGCCTCTTGAAGGATAGATCTTTTGTAACACAAAGGGGAGAATGACTAATAGATTACTGAAGCCTTAACAAAACCTCAACAGATCCCCATATGGTGCATTGCAATTAAAAGAGTAGAGGATGGATTTATAATTTTTGGGGTGGAGAAAATAAAAAGAAAAGAAAGAGTTTTGGACAAGAAAATGAGTGAGGTGGAGACAGAAGTGATGTGTGACCATACACAAAATAGAAACCCTTGTTTCTGAGCCTTTCATCTCCGGGTCACTGGTTCCAATCGAGCCCAGGTCGATAGTGAACAAAAATCATTTTAATCTGATGGCTGTTTGCTGACCTATGTGAAATGAACTGGTTGTGTCAGTCCACTTCCCAGCTGACAGCTCTCCCCATCATCAAGGCTATTGCTACAAGTGGCAGTAATTGGTACTTTTTTGAGACCAGCTCAGCTAAAAGGCTGAAGAAAGGAAAAAGCAGTAGGGCTGAACCACCTCCTCCTTGTCCAGCTGCTCCCTCCAGGTGAGTGCTGGGGGACGCTGGGGGAAGCTGGCACTGCTGTTGCCTGCACCACATCTGCTCTTTGGACCAACAAAAGACTTCAGGGCAAAGGGGAGGCCTCTGATGTGGTAAAGACCTCTTGTGAACACAGATTTCTTGGCAAGGATGTGAGGTGGTAAGGTCCCAGGCCTCCAGTATATTGCACATGGACACCGTTGTTTGTTGGTGGCCCCATGGGAGGGTGTCTGTGCAAGCATGGGTCACTGAAAGGACCCATTGGGCTACCAAGCCCAGTCCTGAGGGTCTATAGCTACAATTCCACCTGCAAAACAGGAGCGGGGAAGCCCACGTCCAACTTCCACTTGTGGCAGTGGACGAAAATTTGGGCTCTCTCACATAAGGGCACATCCGAAGGACTTTAATAATATTTTCAGAGAATTTCAGTTTTTAACAAAACTCATGTGAGGGGGGGTCTGACAAAGTAAGCTGAATCTAAGATGTTAAAATAATAAAGGAAGAAATAAAAGATTGACTTCAAGAGGTTAATAAAAAGTAATGCCCTGGAGTTGACAGTTTTAATCATGAATTTTATCAGTGTTCTCCAAGCAGCTGATACCTCTTCTATTGTGTGGGGATAATGTATTATGAAAAGGATATTATGAGGGGGACTTTCAATTGTGCTTTAAGCCACAGCCACCTCGCCTCTGTCAAATGCCTCCTGGGAGCAGATATTTTGCAGTGGGACATCAGAGATGACAGGATGGCCTTAGCTAACTGGGGCACCAACAAGTACTCCAAAGTCTGCTCATATGGTCCTGGCCAGTGACGTTTTCTACAGGGTAAATCTGTGCCTGCCACTGCAGACAAGAGGGAAAGCAGTGAAAGGTGTCAGATCTGCTGGCAACGCTCTGAAACAAAGTCTCACAAAGTGGGAAATCCACCTTGTGAATATCTGTTTCCCCTTTCAGGGTTACACACAGAAGGGTAAGTGGGTGAGATCGCATCAGGCACACTCCAGCTGAAAGGATCCAGGCTACAAGTGGATTTTGTGACATGTGAATGAGCTGCTCCCAACATTGAACTTCATGAGCAGATTGCGTGATATTATAGCTGCAAGATTTAGGTGCATGGCATAGGGTCAAGGAAGAAAAGAAGCCTGAAAAGATTAGGATGAACTTGAGTTTTGTAAGTCAAGCCTTGTGCAACTAAGTCTTTGACATACATGGTCCTCTTTCATATATAGAAAATACCCTTATCAGCACCCACAGCAAGCATCACAGTTACTTGTCAGACTGGACACTAGGGAAAGCAACACCTCAATTCTCAAAGTAGGAGCAAGAAAAAGACATGATGCTCTCTCATGTGATGCCCTTCTGAACTCCCACCATTCCCTTTCCGTCATCAGATAGACTGCAGCTAGACGCAATCTCGGGGAGGCGGCTGGCAGTGGTCTTCACCAGCACATGGACCCTCTATGCCATTCCTCTAGAGCTGGGGATAAATAAGTGATGTGTCTGCATGGAAGAAATTTGTTTTCAGTTTTCATTGGTGGTCCCCATATTACTGCCAAGAAAAGAAAACACCTGGAAAGTTGTAGCTATTTCAGTCTGGACAGTAATGGACACTGACTGCTATCAAAGCTGCCTGTGCACACTCAAGTCCCTTGTAGCTCAGAGTCTGAAGAGTAAGAGATACTAGGATATCTCCAAAATCTAAAAAAGGAGCTGTTGCCTTCCCACTAGCTGAAATTATTTGAAAGGCCATAAGAAGATGTAATGGCCTAACAGGCACTGGTCCCACCTCAGTCTGAACCAGTCCTTGGGCAGGAAGATTAAGAACAAGCACTTAAAGGTCTGCAAGTGTGTTATGGCAACTGAACTAGCTGGGCTTTGGCTGGAGTCTCATACTCCATAGGATCCTTTCTCTGTTTAATCCAAGTTAAACCACTTTGTTCAGAGGTTTGCCAGTGGAGTAAGTGCAAGGTGAATTTTGCTGCTGTGAATAAAGAGCTAGCATGAATATCCTGCCACAGGCAAAGAAGAGTAAGGGCAGAGCTAGGAAGGAGAGTTTGCAGGATGAGCCCTTCTCCATAGCATGCTGTGGGATATATGATTTGTAATTCACAGCGGGTAAGGAGTTGTATTAAGAGGAATGTCATTTGTAGAGCATCCATTGGTAAACTAAAACCTACGTGTATGCTCTATGATAGTCCTCGTCTCTTAGAATACAAACAAGAACAAAATATTCAGGGGCAAGTAGAAACATCACACACAGGTGAATTGCACCTGTGAGGTCTCTGACCTTCCTCTGAATAATTTGGCCTTTTCAGAGATGATATCAGTACTGGAATAAATAGGCTGCAAACAGAAGAACACCATTTCGATTGGAAACAGAGAAATTTCCACAGTGGCTCAGACCTCTGGTCCATTTAATTCAGTACCCCAGTGGAGCCACCAGCAGATGCTTGCTCAGAAGCTGTTACACCCCTGCAATAGGCAGTTCTGTGAGGACATACCTGTTTTGAGCTGTTTCTGTCTAAATACTGCAATATTGTCACCTCCTCAGGATTTGGGTGAGCCTCAGTGAATATTCATCACTTGTAAGCTATGGGGTTTAGAGAACTGGAGTTTTGCAGTAATTGGGAATTACATGAGACCACCTAGTTCATTAAAACAAAATAAAAGACAGAGTCAAAGCCAGGCCTGCAAAGGTAAACACTGCATGAATTCACTGTCTCCATATTTAAAGCCTTCAAAGCCTTCAGTTAAAATCCTTTTCCGCTCTGGATCTCAGCGTGAGTCTGGCTGCAGGGAGGTTTTGTGTGGTGGCCTGTCAGCTTCCATCTCCAACACAGTGAAATTCAACTAATTGTAAGTGCACATTGCTCCAGGCAAACACTGCACACTGACACTCAGGCCGTACACACGAGTCGTGACCCATCCACCTACCAAAAAATACGGTATTCTCTCCCCACACACACACACTTTTCTTTTTTGTTACTTGAAATCACTGAAAAGATGACAAGCCAGAGCAAGGAGCAGAGATGCCCGTTGTGTTTCTGCAAAAATTGGTGTGGAGGGATTTAGTCCCACGACTGTGCATGTGCCAAAAACTGCACAAGTCATTGGGTTGTGCTTCCATTAATGACAAAGGGCTGGTCAGAGAGCACAGTGTGGTGCTGCGTCTGCTTTCAGACTTTGATCTTACCTGCTGAAGCTGACCTCACTGCCATGTCAGGCTCTCTGCATTGCAGCTGAGGATCAGAAAGCATCAAGAAGAAAAGAGGAACAGAAAAATGGGAAATACCTCACAGTTGAAGACCCTCCGTGACCCAAAATAGCCTCTGTTAGCGCTAATCCTCAGTTGCTTGTGAGGTTCTGCAAGGTCAGGACTAATTTGCTCCTTATGCAAAATGGTTTCATTCCTGAGCTTTCATAATGTAGTCAGAGTTAGTAGCAAACTGTCCCCAGCTTTTTTCAGCACATTCTCATTCTTCAGAATTCACCATCTGAACTTCACAGAAGTCATCTGAGTTTGTTTCTCTTTCTGGTTTGGATAGGCCAGGTTTTCCTTCCATCAAAGTAGGGTTTGTTTCCTCACTCCTTAAACTAGAATCTTTTTCAACTTAGTTTTGGCTATCAGCTTGACCATCACGTACTGCTTGCACGAATGTCTTCATCTTCAACTGGACTCTTTTCTGAAGGGACAATGTAGGAGTGTGTTTACTTTCCTCTCCCACAAATTTCCCAACTCCCTGGTTGAGAGGATCATTTGCATTACTTTTGTTGCTGCCAGTTGATCAGCAAAGTATTATGGCTGCAAATCATACACATCACCCTTCTAGGCTCACTTTTTTTGTTTGTCTTTGTGTGCTCAGTGAGGTAAGCAGCCACCTGCTCCACCACACCTAGTATCCTCTGTAGGCACCTTGATGCTCTTGGGGTGCGTTAAGCATAATCCATACACACCGAGAGGTCAGCCCCATTGTGGCACTCAGGTAGAGCATAGGTGTCTCCAAAGTTCACTGAGCTTGGCCTGGAGGCAAGTGCTTGCGCCCAGGATTGTATAAGCTCCTGTGGCAATGGGGGAATTTCAGGGACCTTTGTGACCCAAAGCTCAAAAGCTCATTGGTGCTAGGTGCCTCCCCAGCAATGGGAAACTGGATTTCTGAATTAATCTCCTTGTGCCTCAGTCTTGTTACAAGAGTATAGGGTTCTGGAAGAGGTCATTTCAGTCCTGCTCTACGCCTTTATTGTGTTTTAATACCTGATCCTTCACTGGCAACTCAGGTTGAATGAGTCATGTAAATAAGTTTAATGTTTGGTTAGTTGTTAGCACACCTTTTAGGCTGATCCTCCTAAAATTAACTTTTGTTCTCAGCAACCTTCCTGATGTGACGAGCTTCATTTTCATTACTCTATTGCAGAAGTGTTTCTTGTCCTTCAGGTCACCTGCTAACTCTGCTCTCATGTTCAGTCGACCTGTGACACTCTATAATTCAGTGCTACTTCAGTGACAATAACATTGAAATTCAACCACACAAAATCAACAATTTAAATAAGTAGTTCTGACTGCTCTCAAAGAACTCATAATCCAAAGGCTTTCATTGCCACTCACCACTGAACCTCACCACTTATGCTCACCTAATTAAGCAATACTTTTCTTCCCAAGCCATTGCACCTGAAGTGCTGATTATACTGTACTTGGGGTGCTGTATGCTCTCTGAAGGGCTATTTGTGGTCTCTGTGAGGTTGCCACTTGCTTCCTGATAGAAGTGATCCCATTGCTATTTCTACTTTGTTTTGGAGGAAATAATTGAAGTGCTAATGTTCAGGGATGCATCCACAACACTGCAAGAAGTGCGACAATTCCATTTTTGGAAATGGGGATGCTGGAGCAAAGCAGTTAGCCCAAAATCTCGTCCTCATTTCTGGGCAGTGTGAGAACTATGATCCAGGAGTGCCAGACCCCTCTCTCCTGACTGAGAGAGCACACTTCTCCAAAAGCCCTGAGTAAGATAACATCTGCTGCAAGCTGCCTCAGGAACTAATTCATTACATATAAGAGGGTCTCAAAAATATTTGAAGGAACTATTCTGTTTCATTAAATTAAAAAAAAAAAAAATCTTAGAGGAGTTAATAGAAAGAAACAGAATATGGTGATGCGTGTGGTGTATGTGTGCACGTCTGGAGATAGCAAGATATAGGTACAGATACAGATTAGATATAGATATACATACAAAACAGATAGAGATTGTCTCTCCCTAACTGAAGTATTCTCATTAGTTTTATTGAATCATTTATTTATTTATATGTGTTTTTATAAATACATTTTTTTAAAAAGAGGTCGTTCCAAATACTAGAGCCAAGGGGTACTTTGTCTTGGATCTTTTGAAGTTGAATCAGAGTGTACTGGGGTTTTCTAATAGAGCAAAGGCAGCTTCTGCACATACAGCCAGAAAAAAACTGTGTGCCAGTGAAGTCTTGTCTTAAGGACTTAAATGCTAAGGACCTACTTTTTACTGATCATCTGCAAGACAGGAATTCCATCCACAAAGCTTCACAAGGTAAAAAGTGGCATCATAGCAGACTAGAGGCACAAGTACACCTCTTCTCACTTGACCTATTTGAACTCACATTTCCAAGAAGAGATTACAATTAGGAAGAAGATGATTAGATAGAACCGAGTGGCTCAGCTGATCCTGACATATATTCTGATAGGTTGTGTGTTTCTGGAAGTAGTTATTCAAGAGAGTTAGGTCTCCTTCCTTTAATGGAGACTCTAGGTCTATCATATCAGATGAGTTGTCTCAGAACACCTCACCCACCTTGTGGGCAGAGAGCCAGTCTCTAACACCAAAGTGAAAAGGGAAATGTTGGAGGCACAGCCCAAAGGAATGAAGAAAATAAACAGCGTGTCGTCGCGTGTCCTTCCTTATGCCAGGACTCAAGAAGGGCCAGACCCACCATTCTCACAGATTTCTCAGAGTCCTGACTCCTGTCTCCTGCTTCGCGCTGATTCTTGCAAAAGAACATAGAATTTTACCAGCCAGGAAACTCTCAGAGGATGGCTTTTTCTTCTAGCTGAGCCAGTGCTGGACAACAAATGGCTTCCCACACTTTGAATTCACAGATCTTCTGCCTATGGTCAGGCCAGGATTTTTCCTTGAGCATTCTGGATGTGAAGGCAAAGTATTTTCTCCCAGTGGGGCAAATTCACTTTCCTCTTCTCCCCTGCAGTTGCCGTATGGTTTCTTTGAGAAGCCAGAAATAACTAGAGCAATTGCTAACACAGTTGCTTTTTGCCATGATGACAGTCAGTAGTAGTCATTAGTGAGCAAACACTGAGCTCTTCATGTTGTATCTTTTTCTTACAGTTTAAAGACATTAATCTCTCTTTCCTGCCATGCTTCTTCTAAGATGAATATACAGTATAAAACTCACAGTTTTTTTAACACTCTTCTATTCTTAATAAGCAGTAATGGCTGCAGGGATTATTTCTGAAGAGTTCCTGACAAGTCAGGAGGAGCTGCTGGTTTGAGGTGTAGCAGAAAATCATTAACCTTCAGCTAGTCATTAATCCCCAGGAAATGTCCACCTAGTAGTCATTACAGCTCTTAGCATGAAAAGTGCTATTTAAGAGCAGAGTATTATTATGAGGTGAGAAGGGGGGAAAAAAGATGTTTTTCTGAGAGTAAGTGCTGTCTGAATTTTATTTGGTTTTGATTTCCTTCTCCTATCAGTATTGAACTTCAGCCGAATGAGCACTGGGATGCTTTAAACCGTTGCTTCCCTCATGTGTAACTCAGTTTCTACAGACTTGTATTTTTTTTTGGTGGTGGTTTCTCTGAATGCTGTTTATTTAAGTAATTGTTGGCTCTTTTCCTGTCCTTTGTTGACCCCAGGAAACAACTTTTTTTATGTGTTTCCATTCTGGGATTTCTATTATCTACTGACTTGAGCCGGGTGTACTTCCGTGAAAAGGTCCAAAAGAGAAGGCGAGAGCCGAAGTTACTCTTGAACTAAAGTCAACTTGTCTTCCAGTCTGAGGCCCAAGAAAGCCATCACTTGAAGCAAAGCACTTAGAATGTAGTTTACAAGTCTACTTCCCTAGAACAAGCCAGGATGCAATGCTATCACTTTTGTGAAGTTAAAGGAGGTGTTATTACAATATAGTGGAAAGAAGTCATGCTATTCATTAGTCATATTTATTTGACCAAAAAAAAAGTGGGGGAGGGTGAAAAGGGGAAAGGAAGTTGGGAAAGCAAAACAGAAGGGAAAAAATCTTTATGATGAGGTGCTCAGCAGGATGAAGGAACAAAAGGAAGGCTTTCTGCCTGTCTCCTGATATTTTCCAACTCAGCAAAAAAATCCATTGTGTAGCGTAAGGGGAAAAAAAAGTTAAAGTTGAAAGCTTAGTGTGTGAAAGCAACAGCTCAACCATTGTGTAATATGGGCTAATGTAATGTCACTGTTTCCCCATGATGTAAGTTGCAGTTTTTGTTCCAGTTGCTGTGGTCAATGTTATCGCTTTCACTTTTCAAAACGGGGCAAAGGGGTGCATGGAGATGGTATTTCTCTTTACCCCCACCGCCCCTTCCCCATCCCGAAACAAATACTTCTGTTAGGAAATATCAGTGCTGACCAGATGTCACTGACTTTTTTTTTTTTTGCATGTGTCCCTTAACAGCTGGCAAGAATATCAGCTCAAATTATTCACCACAAGCACACTCTTTCTGTTTGTCTCCAGATAAAGGGATTTGAGATCCTGGTTGTCAGAGAGGGATGCTGAAAACTGTGGGATGGATTTCTTTGGGCAAAGGGAATACTTCCTGAAGATTTTTAAAGCAGTCAGGGATGGTCATGACTACCATGCACAACCAAACAGATCCATTAGTGTTGCCACTTCACGTTCTCAGAAACTGTTTTAGCCCAAGATGTTTTCATGGAACCACTGTAAAGTGGCTTGCTCGTAACAACCAGCAAATCTAAATGTAGAGACACCTTTTGTTTTGGTCATGTCAGCTGAAAAAAAAAAAGAAGTAATCTTAGGTGTGGTTTCAGATGACAAATACAGTGGGTGGATGATAAAAAGAGACTGCTGCGCATGGATGCTCTAGAATTGCTTGAGGCCATAGCCATTTGCTGTGCTACCTTGAACTACAACCTCTACATCTTGCAAATGGGCTGAGGGCACAGGGCACCCCAGGTTTGCAGTGGGACCACTCCACACACAGCCCTGGTGCCACAGGGCTCGGGAGGCGGCAGTGGTGATACAGCGAGTGGCACCGCTCCACCTGGAACTGCACTTGCTGGGTACCACTGTGCACAGCACAGAACAGATTTATCCTCACAGGCCATAAACTAATGGCAGTGAGCACCATTACCTTCTTCCTAACCATAACCTTCTCCTCTTCCCTTCATATCTGCAGTTATATCTGCTTTTCTCTTCAGGACTGTCATAGGTAACTGGTGTTGTACAGAATAACACTGTGTTCTTCCCCAGTTACGGCTCCATTGTAAAATAAGTGTGTTTTCCTTACATGAGCAAAGATAAATAAGTAGCTCGGTACATGGAAGTCATAGCATGATAGCATGACTATTAGCATTATCTTCAGATTATAAATGAAAGAACACGATCAGACGAAGACAGCTCAGAGTTTCTGAAAAGTCACAGACAGCAGCTCTTCAGCTCTGTCTCTAAACCAGAATGAATCACTGTGTTCATTTAATACTGCTTCTCGTCTTTGATGGTGGTTTTAAACAGTCACTTTAAAAGAAAGAGGCAAAGATTTTTAATGAACTTTGAGGAACTAGCCTTAGAAGAGGATATAACACATGACATGTCCCAGGTATGATAATGTTACACTTCAGCATGTAAAAGCTTGTATTTTAATACTTAACATCTCTAAAGTAGCTCTAGAGATCCTCACTATTGATATTAAAAAAATGCTTTTCTAAAGCATGCCAGGCTTTTGAAATGACATCAAAATTGCTCATAGGCACTAAATTCCACTGGCAAGCTGCATGTTGTGGGTTCAAGTCCTCTTATTTAGGCTTTTTCCAGTAAGCAAGTAGGAGACACCAATTCACTGTTCCATGTATTGTTCCATCTTTACCTACCTTTGAGTAATTAAATTCTAGTATTTATCATGACATGAAAGCCTTTCCATATGCCTCGTAATCTCCACTGTCAGTCTCTGCAGTTCATTCATTTATTAACCTACCTGGTTTAAAATGCTGAGATGGGAACTGACTGTGGCTTTCTGTCCATTTTAGGTGCAGGGAGATGGGGCTCTAGCCTGCTGGAAAGGCAGTCTCGGATGACCTAGATTTCTGCAAGAAATCCTAGCAACACCTTAGTAAATACCAGTGTTGCCATTGGCTTCAAAGGGGCCAAGATAGTAGCCTCCTGTGCCTTCATTTTTGTGCTGAAAATGGGATATTATGGTACGTACCATTGTTTCTGAAGTCATTTCAGATGCATATACAATTATTAAATAAAAACTAATTATTACTGTATTTTCCATATTGTTTTCCATCACACTATTTTTTGTGCTTCTCTGATGGCCCTAAGGCACAGAACAGATGTTTTCACTGAGCTGTCCTCAATGGCTTTTAAATTACTTCATCATTGAAAAATGGCAACAGTGCCAGTCTTTCCTGTGACATTCAATCGCATTATCCCTCATAGGCTTACAAAAAGACAACTTCAGGGCCGAATATACATGGCATTCGAACCATCATCTCCAGGTACCCCAAATAAACAGCAAGAGAGGGGCAGAGAGGTAAAAAGAGGGGAAAAAAAAAACAAAACAGGAAGAGTGAGAGAGCAGAAGATGGAAATGGACAGAAAGAAAGGAAAGCTTATTTGTGCAATTGAAAAGTATTATAGCTTGGATTTTCCTCAACTATTGATGGCCTGAAACTCAAATATAAATTTAGCTTGATTCCTGAATCTGGTTTGCCTTAGAAGTAATGGAGGACCCCTTTGTTAGAAAAAGGAAAAAAACATTCCTTGAATATATGACAATGGAGCATTACTGAAAACTTCTGATTCCACCAACAGAAAACCTATTTTAAAAAAGACAAGTCATTAATCAGTAACAGCTGCTCCCAGCACCTGTTATTTATTCCCGTCATTAACACTTCCTTTAGCATTTCTGTCAGAAATGGGTATCTTTTCCATCCAAACACCCTGTGCTCTGTGGAACATCCCCAGAACTTGATGGCTGTGTTTGATCGACAAGGTGCATTTATGGCTTAGCCCAGTGTGGTATTGCAGCTTTTCTTTTTCACTTGTGTTTTTTTTTTCTTTATTCTGAATGTAGGTTTTAAAAGCCCTAAAAATTCCATATGTTTTGCTGAATACTTGTGCAGCCTCTAATCTTCATTATGCTCTGGTTAATTGGCCACAGGGGCACATATTGACCGTGGGCTGTGCACAGGTGCCAAAGGATTCCTAGCCATCATGGCCCCCCTCTGCCTAATTCTCATTGAGACAAATGGAGACTCGTTGGGCTTACGAGCTGGGATTTCAGTGCTGCAGGTGCTGTAATGTTGTTGTGTCAGTTTTGTCTTCTGTCAGAGCCCCCACCTCCCTGCTCAGATCAAGCTCAGCCAGCACCCCCATGGAGCTGGTGAGGAGGTTCCTCATCTATCATTCCCCACCAGCACAGCTCTGTGATCCCCTGGCTCCCTAACACCATCCAGACAAGGAGGGTTCCCCAGGCAAAACAATGCCCTGGATTACCACTTCTTGCAACAGCCCCTGGCTGCCTCTTGCCCCTTCCCTTCCCAGTGCAGGAGGCAGCCCAACCTCTTTTCAAATTGCAGAAGAAAACAGGGGAGAACAGCAACATCATCATTTAGAGGCACCTTTCCTTTATATCCATTGCCTCCAGGCTTCCAGCACTGCTGCTTGGTGTGTGAAGTCCTGCTTTCCACAATCATTTAAAACCCTTCTGTGCACATGCAGAAGTGAGTTCTGAAAGTCCAGCAGGCTCTAGCAATCCTGGTTTGAAAATCTTATAGTAAACACTAATATATAATATAATATAATATCAAATAATGTGATATAGAAGACATGTAGATGCAGTGCTTAGGGACATGGTTTAGTGGTAGACTTGGCAGTGTTAGGTTAATGGCTGGACTTGATGATCTTAAGGATCTTTTACAACCTAAATGATTCTATGAGTGCGAAGAGGCAACAAAACTGGTGAAGGCTCTGGAGCACAAGTCTGATGAGGAGCAGCTGAGGGAACTGGGGCTGTTCAGCCTGGAGAAAAGGAGGCTGAGGGGAGACCTTATCACTGTCTACGACTACCTGAAAGGAGGCTGTAGCATGGAGAGTGTTGGTCTCTTCTCCCAAGTAACAAGCGACAGGAACTAGAAGAAATGGCCTCAAGTTGCACCAGGGAAGGTTTAGATTGGATATTAGGAAAAAAATCTTCACAGAAAGGGTTGTCAGGCATTGGAACAGGCTGCCCAGGAAAGTGGTGGAGTCACCATCCCTGGAGGTGTTTAAAAAGCGTTTAGATGAAGTTCTTAGGGACATGGTTTAGTGCCAGGGTTAGGTTATGTTTGGACTCGAGGATCCTGAGGGTCTCTTCCAACTGAAATTATTCTATTATTCAATTATTCTATATTTCTGCACATAGTTAAGTGCAGCAGTGAAGCTGCATATCAGCATATATCAGCAGCATATATCAGCAGCAGTGAAGAAATGCAAGCATACCTGTAATATTGCTGCTCTTTATTTCCTTTTTCTTTTTCCAGCTCTCTCTTTTTGCTTAATAAATATGAGCCAAATCTGCTTCATGCTGATTCACAGTTTAAACATTAAGATTTGTAGTGGTTTCCTACCACTGTTAGATAATGTTTTTCATCTGAAAGCCACAGTTTTCATTTAGGACTGTTGAAGTTGTGGCAACATTTCTGTTAGTCTTGGGATTTATAACATTGTTTTAGTAAAAAGCATGCATGGGGTTGGATTTAGGAGAACATTGTTTCTTTAATACAGATAGATAAAGAAAGCAGTGTATTGTATTTATCGAAAGGAAATGTCAGCAGAACTTTATAGTCTGGTAATTAGATAACGCAGATAAGTCTGCTGAGTTTGTGTGCTCACAACTGCCATTCCAGATAACACTTCCTGAAGTCAATTAGAAGAACTTACACAACATCAGACATTTTTCACTGTTCCTTTCTTCAAACTGATAAAGAAATAAATAAAGAAAATTAAGATACAGGCTACAACCAGCATGATATGTAGTCGGTCCACGTTATTTTCTGCTCTGAAAAATCCCGCTCACTTTAAGCAAAAGTACCGGGCATCTGGCTATTCCAAAGACACCCACAATTGCGGCAGCAGCAGTGGCAGCTGTGCCGAACCATCACCACTGCGGGGCAATGCAGAATTCCACGGGCCCTTCAATTCAAAATAAGGTAAAACCAGACCGAAGCAAGGGGCTTACATTTTTCAGACAGGTGGCCTTTGTAAACACCCGTGCTTGCATCTATGGAAAAACTCGTAAAGGAAAATCTCCTAGTGCCTTGAAAAGAAAAGCACACAAGTAATAGTCAAATTATCTTGGGTGCTGAACTTGTATCCAAATATTGGAGGCCTGACCTCCATCTATACAATTTTTATTTTAAATGCAAATGAGGTATTTTGACCTATGCCTGTTGAAAATGTTATGAAGACGTTTAATTTATTTATGCTAATAGTGAAATATTAGTCTTTTGTGCTAGGAGTTCATATCTTGAAATGCTTTATACCTCAAGCAATTAGTTGTTCTTGAGGATACCAGTTTTTCATTGTGAAGGTTACCATTAAAAGTATTTTCTGACGTGTGGCCAAATCCTGCAGTTTACCTGTCTTAAATATTAATACAACCTTCCTCAAGCCACTGAAGTGCTACTTAGGGCCAGAAAATGGGTTGAGATGACAACTTATCTTTGAAGATGTTCACAATGTAAAGCAAAATCAAAAGTAAAATACACAACTTTTTATTGACATACAATTCCCATATCAATTCTATTCTTGGTAGGAAAAAAAAAAAAAAAAAGGATGTTTTCAGCTAATTTGCTGTGTTCTGGGAAGCACTTGCTTGTCATTTTATTATCTTGTTTCACAAAGAAAATGAAACTCGTAAGAACTTTTCCAAGAGGATGTTTCAGTTTACCATAGCTGAAAAACAGTTTCTCCACTGAAAATGTCCTTCCTAAAAATATTGACTTTGAAGTGTTGTGGAAAAACATAATTTTCTGCTAGGTAAAAATTCTGATTAGAAATTGTCATCGACAGCCTCCAGCACAAACATCGTGGCAGTGGTGGGAGCTGGGTGCAGAAGTGGCTCTGCAGCACATGTCCTCCCTGCGCTAAGGGCTGGTCAGAGTTGTCCATCTGCTCTGTTCTTTCCCAGAGAAAAGTGCTGTCCTCACAAAGTTCCAGTTTCATGTTTTGAAAGAGAACGTAGGACACACCTGTCCTGGTCCTTTCTCTTGCTCAGCCTTCAGCGCCCAGGGAAATTACCTTATGGAGATAAATGGATGATCTAGCAGTCCTGACCTCATGCAGCTGTAAGCACTCAAGCCTTGCCTGAATAACCATGTATTTTCTGAATTATACCTGCATCTTTATAGCTGCACAACCAGGCTCTGGAGAGCACAGTGGTATAGAGTTGCTTTTACTAGCATGGTTTAGATAAATAAACATGGGGAGAGAAAATACTTGCACTGATATATGTGACCTTTCTTTCAATGTAGCTACATCTACTCTGTCTATTCAGCTGGTATAGTTTTACACCACAAAAAAAAATCACCCTGGTCATATATAACCCAGGCATAAAGCAGGCTTTAAAGTAAGCAATGCCAGTTTATATAGTTGCCCCTAGCAGGTGACATGGCTCTGCGTTGACCCTCACAGTTACCCTCACAGCTGACACACAGCGTTCCTCGAGTATGCCAAGGAGTAAGGCATTCCTGGACACGGCACTAAGATACTCTGGATACATCTGTGCTGGGAAATTAAGCACCTCCTGGTCTCTGGAGCACAATCATCTGTATCGTTGCGTTGCTACAGTGGTCCTTGTCGTGGTTTTGCCCCCGCAGTTAGCAGTGTCCCAGGCTGTTCCCAGGCACAGAGCAGCAACCACCCCCACAGGCAGTGTGGATGTAAGCAGTCGGATTGGGAGAGAAAGGCAGTTTAACACTATGGATACAAACCAATCCATACTGACTGGTTTAAGGGCCAGAGAGCAACCCCAGCAGTGCTGAATTTCTTGGTGCAGGAGATGAGGCTGCAGCAGCAGAAGAAGAAAACATAAGTGGTGTTTATTTCTGAGAAAAAAAAAAAGAAAGCCATCCTGCCACAAGGATGCTGCAACCTCCAGCCCCATCTCCCCCACCTCCCTGCCCCTCTGAGCAGGCAGCAGCCTCTGCATGGCAGTGGGTCTGTCCTCCACCTCTGCCTCACTGCGAGTAGCAGGATCGGCTGTCGTGTTTTCGCAACAGAAGGTCCCATGTTTCATCTGAAAATCTGTCCCGTAGGACACATCAGATCTTTTCCAGGCAGGCTCTTGATTTCTCTGACTTGCATAACAGGTAGCAGAGACACAGGCAGAAAGCCAGGGCTTAACAACCAGGTGAAAAAAGTGGCTCCTGAGGAGGGAAGGAAACAGAGAGGCTCCCCGTTTGTCTGACACAAATAGATCTCAGGCATCATGAGAGATCACTACTTAGTTTGGGGTTTGTCCTAGAAGTAGTTCTCAGGTCATTTTCTTTGAAATATATGACCGTGGACATTAGCAAGATTTCCCAGGGTTTGTGAGCAGAGAATACCCATCTGTATCATTTCTGCAGCTTTCCTTCTTGTCCTCCATAGTCCCAAGCCAAATTTAATCTGTATCTCTACCTGCAAAATGAGATACTGGTACAGCGGAGAGCCAGCTAGCTACAGACTTTGAGTGCAGGTGCTCATCCATGAGAGGAGGTTGGTGGCACACTGGTCCCCCACGTTAACACTGCCATGTGTGGCATCCTTTCTGGGCCGTGGGCACACAGCTGCATCACAGTCCCCAGCACAGACTGTGCGCAGGCTTATACCACCACAGCTGCCTCCCTCCCCCACCAGTTTGTCTCCTTGCTGCCAGTACAGGGCTTGCTTATCCTCTCTGAGATGATGGATGTTTCAGTTGTGATAGGGGTCTTTATTCCATGCAAGCATCTCAAAGCACTTTACAAAAATAGCTCACCACCTTGCAGACAAGCAATCCGGCATACAGAGATAGGAAATAACCTTACTTGCCTTGGAGGGTATTTTAACATTCCCCACCACCGCAGTATCCTTCCACAAGCACAAATGACCTTCTCCCTCTTAGCACAACCAGGAGGCCCCCATTTTCCTAAGGCCCTGGAAAGATTAAGTGACACAGGTCCAAGGTTGCACAGGAAGTCTGGAGGGAGCACTGGAAATAGAAGCGGGCCCTCCCAAGTCCCTCCACAGCGCCTTGACCACAAGACCATCCTTCCTCTCCCAAGGTTACACATTGAGTCTGCGGTGGAGCCAGGAATAGTACCCAAGTTTCCTGATGCCCAAAGCCATCCTCCTGCACTGTGTACAAAGTAAGCACAAATATCGATTTAAAGCAGTTTATAAACCCGTGTCTTGCCATTAAACCTATGACACGCTGTCTGAACCCAAAGCTTCTTACATTTTGAAAGCTGTGACACACCTTGCTTAAAAAGTCCCCTTCCACAAACAGGGCAGCTGATACCTCCCTGCAGCTAACCTCTTCTGCTGCCTCAGTGCCTCTAAGTTCCCAGCATGCCCTGCCCATGCCAATCCTGCAAAATACTTTGCCTCTTGCCACAGAGAAACAGGTTTGCAGGCACAGGCATGGGCTGAGGGGTACCCTCTCTGGCCACCCTGCTGAGACCTGGCACATAACAAGGCCAAGCCCTCCGTGGTCGCTGCAAGGGGAAGGGGAGGAGATGTTGCAGGTCAAGGTGGGGGCATGAAGGGACGGTGTTGCAGTGGTAGCCTGAAGAAGGACCCCAGGCCCCTGCAGGCTGGCACTGGGGGAACGAGCTGCCCTGGGGGCAGACCCAGCTAGACCAGCCATGAGCTTTCATGTCCCGTCCCATGGGGACACACACTGCGTCGGTACGTGCAGCTTCCCCAGGGAGAGCCAGAGATGTGCTGTGTCAGGAGGGGCACGGTGCCACGTGTTCCTGCAGCTCGTTGGAGCCTTTCCATTAATTTTAATGGGCTTTGGATCAGGCCCTGAATTCTCAGCTGTCCCAGCTAAATGGCCTCCTCAGGAAGCTTCTCCTCTCGTTTTAGACCAAGGAGGCCTTTCAGATACCCTGTTGACCATGAGACTCCTGCCACTTTTTGCAGCAGAGCTCACCCCCTCGGGTGAGCGCTGCCCCAGTGGGGTCCCTATCCAAGGTGGGCCCCTGCCCACATCATCCTTTTTCTTCCCCAGAAAGGCCCAGGTACAAAGCTGAGAAGTATGGATCCAGTGCTCCACACTGCATGCCTCAACCTACTTTTGTCATTGAGAACCCCTGTGTATGCACACGCACAGGCTTTGGGGGACTTAGTATTCCTGTACAATAAATAAATCCTGAATGTCCCAGTAGCCCCAACCTTGGTCAAGGCAGAAACAGAAGAAGCTGTTGGGCTCATCTGCATAGCTATCATTTCAGAAGGACAAGACCATGCCCTTCTCTTTGCCCACAGTATATTTTCCTTCTCTTGCCAAGCTCAGCACTTCTTGTAATTAGCACATTTGGAGAAAGTGAGCTTTTAAAAGCTGTTTTATTTGTAAGTGAAGTTAGGCAGATGCTGATGCTGTGCCTCTTTATAAGAGCAAGGAGCTGTCTGCTTTTCCGGACCTTTACCTGACACCATATTAAAGTAGTACTTGTAGCACTAAAGACCTGATGTTATAGGGGCCCTCAGGCATCAGTGACTTTCCGTTCATGATTGCTGTTTCTACAGAAGCAGCACTGAGAGGGCCCAGCTGAGACCATGGCACTGGCTGTGCTAAGTGCAGTATGTCGAAAGAGACAAGCCTGCTCCAAAAAGCTTGGGAAGAAGAGGAAACAGAGAGAAATAAAGTGATTTTCCTAAGGTTGAAGAGCAAGATGGCAACAGAGATGGTAATAAAACCTAACAAAGCTGACTTTTTTGTTCAATCTGTGAGATTATGTTGCTCTGAACACCTGCTACCATACACATCATTGTGCCTTGTTCAATATGATGCATCAACTGGTTATTGGCAGGTTGTTATGTTACTGCTCAGATTGAAAATGCTGTTCAGACCATCACTGACAGGCTGTTTTTTAACACCTCCCATAAGTATCCTCATAAAAACTTCCACTAAAAGGACACTTTGGGATAAATGAAGAGAATTACCCTGTCGGGTCACTTCATGAGAAGTGAGTCAGTAGATCTTGTGTAAGGTTTGGCTTAGTGAGGAGGCCTTGTAAATGGACAGCCTCTGCAGTCAGCGTGATATTTCCATTGACCTCACACCAAACTACAATTTCAGTGGTTCAGGTACTTATGTACACTAAAACAAGGGGAGCACAGTTATACTTTATAGTTATATACCAACAGCTGCAATAATTGTTTGATTGTATCTGCTAACCATTCTTTGCATATAGGATAGCATCTCTCACCCTTGAAGGGTGCGGGAACAGAGTAATTTCTGCAGCCCCCAGAAGATGCAGGAGGTGGCCCACAATGACTGGTGTGGGTTCAGCTTTAATAGTTTAAAAAAATAAATTGTTTCCTATATTTTCCTTTTCTTCCTGGAGTGGATGAACACTTTGCCTGGTTTTGTTTTAACAAACAACACAGCCTGAAGGAGAGCTTGTGAGAGCAAACTTCACTGGGGAAATTGCCTGAACTTTTGGGACCAAGCCAGAGGATGGGATCACACCCTGACGCAGTGTGAAGGCAGCAGGCACCAGGGACAGGGTTGAAACCAAAGATGCAGCTAATACTTTAGACAGGTATCACAGCCAGGAGAGTTGTGGCCATCAGTCAGTTGTGTCACCCTTTCCCAGGGCTGGAAGTGCCAGTCCCCTGGCAGATGTGACTGGGTGAGCTCATATCCCATACATGGGCATCAAGGGCCTGAACTGGGGGGAACCTCGCTGGTGTACCCTGGGTGTCCCAAACTCCTCTGGGCTCCAGGCAAGTGTTTGAGGTTGCAAGAAATGAATAACTGAGTCACGATGAGCCCCGTTTCGGGATTGCAGCAGAGCACACTCATGTTGCTATTTCTCAGGAAGTGGTACTGAATGAATTTAATATATACACAGCCCAACATGACTGAGCAAACCTTACTCAAGGTCTTGACAGACATTTACCTTTGGGATAAGAGTGAGCACAACCATGGGGTCAATAATTCAGAAGGTTAGGAGTGGAAAGAGGGGGCGATCTACACAGAACAAGTTGTTTCCCCATCTTTGTGATAGGCCTTGGTCCTACTTTGTCCACCTGTCAGTCCACAGAAGCCTGTCAGATGCCTGGTTGAAAGGTTCAGTCAGTTCATCATTGGTTATGGAATAAACATAGCACTCTGATTATCATTAATAATATTTATTTTGGAAAAATATTTTTAAAATGAATTTTTTCATTAACAAAACAGTAAAAAAACTCAAATAACATTTGCACAATATTCCATAAATACATTTATATACAAAAAAATATAGTCACATAGACCCGAAGTGCCTTTGTACATATTTACCAAAAAATTTAAATTATAAAAAAATGAACATCACAAAATACCCAAGCTTTACAATTATCATGAAAATATTTTTACAGATTCAAAAAAATAACACACTTTTTATCACCTAGTAAAAACACATTTTAGTATCAAAAAAGACAATAAAGGCAGTGTTTGTGTCTCTAATTCAAGAAAAGACTGGCTCATAAGAATCCAAAATATACACTTCAGGCAGTGCATGCTTCTTATGTAGTAATTAAGTCCATTCATTTAAATATATATAGAAAAGCAACTGACCATAGTGCAATGATAAAATTCGTAAAAGGCAGTGCAACAGTAATCCTTGAACACAGACCCTTGCCTGGTGTCCATCTTGTTTATTTTGCAGTCACTTTGCTAACTTCAGTAGAGAACCAGCTCAAGCCTGAATTTAGTTTCTCAGCAGCAGTCAGTGAAGGAATCTATCTCCCATTCCTCTTTCAGCAGCATTCATTGGGGCACATCTCCTCTGAAATTGTTCTGAACAACCACCTTGCCATATCACCTCTGGTTTACACCTGGTGAGAGAAAGCATAAGCAGAGGTCAGGAGAGGTTAATGGAAAGTAAGAAGAGGGCTGCAAAGAGTTGCAACTCTGCACCAGGCAAGAATGGCCGCTGCATGAAGCACACAAAGGGGTAGGTCAGCAGACCACAACCACACTATTTTGTACCCTTGTCTACAAAAGTCATTGTAACCATAACATCTACAGTGGCACGTCACGGAGCTTGTCTTTACAACATACGCAGCATGACAAACTCATGCTGGCTGGATTCCAACAGGTACAAATGGCTGTGGCACCATGAAAATAGTGTAGCTGCCCTGACATGTGTTAGAGGAGAGTCACTCACTGAGACTTTTCTCTTCTGGTCCAACTGCCAGGCGGTATACTCACCTCAGTTGCTATGATGCACTCATCTTTCTCTTCTGATATGACATACACCGACTGGTACTTTGTGTCCTTTGAAGTGGAATATACTGAATCTGGTCGTTTTCTTTCAGAAGTATCGCTGTCAAAGACAAAAAGAAACAACACAGGTCAGATGGATGTTGCTTAATGCTACTTATGGGACACCCTACCCTTCAGAGTCAAGCTACCCCCTGCGCTCAGATGTGAGAGATACCTCTTTAGTTGTACTGCACTTTTCTCCTCTGCCTCTGAATCATACGTTTCACACTTGGCTTCACATTTGCTGTGCTCCTCTTTAACAGAGTCCTCGTTCTTAAGTTCATGCACCAAATTGTAATCCACTGACGGGTATCTGACTTTGTAGCCATTTTTATCAGAGTTATCGCTGTGAAAGTCTACTTTCTTATTCGTGTTTTTAATCTGAGTGGCACCAATGACACTTATGGAAATGTCTTTCTCCCGCTGGCAGTTTGCCAGGTTGTTCATGGTCTCAGTCTCGCTCCTGCAGGCATCAGGCTGGTGGTGCCTCTTCTGCACTCTGAGCCTGACACAGACGACCACAGCAGCACACCCCAGCAGCAGCATCAGGACCAGAATAATCCCTGCGCAGACAGCGATCCAGGGGAACTGGGAGTTCTGGCTTTCTGTGTATTTCTCAGTGAAGTCGACGATGACGGGTCCCTGAGGCGGCTCAGGGAGCAAAAACTGGCAGTTGAGCCCGCCGTACCCCCGGGCGCACTCACAGACGTAGCGGTTGTTTCTTTCATGGCAGGTGGCCCCGTTGTGGCAGGGGTTGTGTTCGCATCTGCTCACCGGGGTGCTGCAGTTCTTCCCGTTGTATCCCGGCGGGCAGGTGCAGGAATAGTCATTGACGCCGTCCTGGCAAGTCCCTCCGTTGACGCAGGGAAAGGAGGCACAGTCGTCCACGTTGTCATCGCAGTGTCTCCCAGTGAAGCCAGCCTGGCACTGGCATATATAGGAGTTTCCCAGATCAACACACTGGGCCCCTGCAAGACATCAAGAGAGACAAGCACTGAGTGGTGGGCAGCCAGACCCGACAGCCTCCCACCTGCTGCTCACGGGGTAACCATCACCACTGGCAGCTGAGAAAAGATTTCTTTTTGAGAGGTTAGCTCAACCTTTGCCAAGTCTGACACACCATAAAAAGTATGGGGTTTTTTAAAGGAAAATATTTGTCTATCAGATCTACTTTTTATTCCCCATTCTAGTCCCTTTTTGATATTTCACCCAGCTTGGACAACAAAGTTAGTCCAGATCAGGTTAACATCACAATCTTGCTTTACAGAGTTTGAGTCGCAATGAATGAGGAGGACGGAAGTAAAGAAAGTTTCCACTAGTTTAATCAAAACAAGAAGATTACTGTTATCAGATTACAAGTAATAATATTTAGCACTTGTATGGCATTTTGCATCCACAGACCTCAAAGAGTCTTTGCAAAACATTTGCAAGTATAATCCTCCACATTTTTATGCATGAAGCTTCAGGTCAAGCTACCTGGCTGCTGTCACCCCTTGAAAAAAAAAATGCTATCTGTAGCAGTGTACCAAACCACATCACTACTTTTTAAGTACAGTTCTTCCACCAAGTCAACTATTCACATGACATGACATGGACCATGATTGATCCATGGGCCTTGTTATGAACTCCAGACCAGAAGCCATAGTAACTGGATGGTCTCCTTTTAGAAGGTCACCATAGCATGTTTGGCCTTACCATTAGCACAAGGGCTGGAACTGCAGTAATCAATTTTCTTTTCACAGTTGAACCCAGAATAACCCAGTGGGCAGCGGCAGCTGTATCCCCCATCAGGGTTGTCGGTGCATCGCCCACCGTTGAAGCATGGACCATCAGCACAAGTCATTGCACTCAGCTCACAGTTTTTGCCATAGAAGCCCGGGGGGCAGGTACAGGAATAGCTGTTCTCAAGATCCTGTGGGGAAAGAAATCCGAAAAGTTCAAAATATTTATCTAAAGCTGCTTTGAAATCCAAAAAGGAATTTTGAAAATCAGTAAAACTGACATTAACTCCTCCCTTGGGGTTTCAGTTGGCACAAGCAACTCAAACTTACAGTGCAGCTTCCACCATTCTTGCAAGGGTTGGCATCACATTCATTGATTTCAGTCTCACAGTTGGAGCCTGTGTACCCAGGTCGGCAAGAACAAGTGTAGCTTCCCTGACCAGTGTTGGTGCATGTGGCACCATTCTTGCAGGGCTTGTGGTGGGTGCAGTAGTTCAGGTCTGTAAAAGATTTTTTAAAAGAGAGCAGTCAATATACTTGCTGCTTTGCAAGGTTAGCACAGGGTGGGTGAGCTGGAAATAGCCACATGCTCTCTGCATTTTAAAACAGATACTCAGGCAAGGACTGAGAACTCACCCTGGTTGCAGAAAAGGCCACCCCAGCCTTCTTGGCAGTTGCACTGCCATGGCTGCTGACATGTACCATGAAGACAGCCTGGGTATCGGATGCACTCATCACAATATCGCCCCTGCCAACCCACTCTGCATCTGAAAAATAAATAAATAAATAAATAAACAAAAAAAACCCAACAACAAAGTCTTGTCAGATTTAGACTGCTTACAGTTGGAAACCCTATCGCAAACTCTGCAAACACACTGATGCCAGGGATCAAGTTTCCTAAAAGCCCTCAGTGATCCTTCATGTGAGAAAGTCACCGAGTCCAACTGTAGTATCAGCTTTCATCAGGCCCAGCTATTTCTTCCACTTCCTTAGATAGAGCCATGGTTCCAGGTAGTTAATTTGTTTACTCTAATAACAAACAGCTAAGTCGTACACACAGCACTGTAAACTCATTAGGTTAATATTAATAGCACTGATGTTTGACTTGTAGATTAATACTTTGATCTAGCATCACCTGGATTTCTCAAACTACTATCTAATATGAAGAAAGGCACTTAAACTGACCCTTCAAATGACCAGTGGCTTACTTAACACCAGATCACCAGCGTTAAAGACAAAGACGGGAGCTGGAGGGGAGTAGAAAACTTACTTGCATTCCCCAGGTTTGTCGCAAAAGCCGTGTTGCTCATCACATCCAGGCAAACAAATCGCTATAAAGAAACCAAGCAGGGAGAGACATCAGCACTGGGGCCAAACACCCGCTTTCACAAGACCGATTCCAAGAGCACCTTGCAGGTGGGGAGTGAGCCCCTTTCACTGGGTCAGGGCAGTTAAGCACAGCTGAGTTAATCTCTGGAGTCCACAGGAGTATTGATCTCACCCCGTAACTGGGCACTTTACTTATCGCCGGGGATGAGCATTCTTCTTAATACAGTTGCACACAGACAAAAGAGGGCTCACAATTGCTACCGTCCCCACAGCCCCTCACCCCCCCCTTCCCTTCCCAGTGAGGGTCAGAAGTCCTTTTTTCCAATTCTATGCACACAGCTCCACCTCTTAATATCCCCCAAAAGTGTGTGTGCAGATAAGAGTGGACAGCTGGTGTGCAGGGTGCCAGTGCAAGACAGCTGCTCTATTGTCTATTCTCTCCCAGCAGCTGCCCCGCTGCAACAATACCCCAGCCCCGGAGCCAATGGGGCTGGCGGCCGGCGGCCGGGCAGCCTATCCCTGCCCACAGTTAATCTATGGCACGCGCATGATTTCGCTGCAAAAAAACTTTTTTTTTTTCTTATTCAAATAAATAAGTCTAAAGTTCTTCCTCCCTCCTCCCCCGCCTCCGCTCTGCTCCAAAAAGGGGTGGGCGGGTGGGTGCAGCCCTGGTAAAAGAGGTAAGCAGGCCAGCGGGAGGGAGGATGAGGGAAGAGGAAAAAAAGAACTTCTGCTCATTACTTTGCCTGGTTATGGAACTCATTAAGCAGGCACTGCAAAGTTTTAATACAACAAAGCCAGCCAGAGACAATGGCATGCAAGGGGAAGGGGGGGTGAAGAAAAAGAAAGAAAGAATCTGCGCTGATAATCAGATTGCCTCCAAGTTGGAAAGAATGGAGCTGGGGGCAAGGCGACGGGAAGCAATCTGCGACTGGCAGCTCCACTTGCTAACAGCAAAACATTCTTTTTGCATGCACACATAAACACATCTCCCCCGCTTAGTAGGCTTGCATTGCTGTTATAAGCTCTTTTTTTTTTCTGAGAGGGAAAGCAGAGCAAAGAACGTACATAACGAGTCAAGAAAGACAGACAGCCTTCTACTTTACTATGGGAAGAGCAGCAATGCATAGGCATCCAAAAGTGCTGACAGCCCTGAAAGAGCTCATTATCAAAATGCTTCCTTTTTCCACACCCATTGACACAACTGCTCTAGGCACTTTTGACCATGGGAAAGGTTGTAGTTCCTATTTAAAACACTATCAAAGGAAATGCAGGCTCCTCTGCCTGCTGTTTATCGTGCAACATTGGACCATGAACTGCTGAAAGCATCCTAGCAGTCACTAAGAGTGTGAATAATCAATATGGATAGCAGTTCAGCTGAGACCACAGTGTAGGTGGGTTTTAAGAAAAACAAAAACACAACAAGAAGAAAACCAAGAGGCTGCTTTACAGCCTGTAACTGTTTTCTCACTTCCTGGCTGGCCCTTTGATGGCTGGAGTAGAGTACTCGCCCAGTACATCATCTGCCAGTGTACTTCAGATCCATGTATACACACAAACAAAGAATGCCATCACATGCTGCAGCAGGAGCTCAGTCTGTGTGTCTGGGTGTACACCACTATGTATCTACAAAAGGACCCCAATCTAATACAAAGCTGGAGGTATCTGACATCTCTGACTATCCTCTCTGTGATCTGCTTACTCTCCCAGGTTTCCTGCTGTATCAACACACCACATTCCCCAACAACTTCAAGATCAGGTGTACTTAAAAATTCATGTCCCTCACTACTTAATTAGTAGCAATGATTGTGGCAATAGTAGAGTCTTCTGTGCCATTTTGAGATGGGGAAGAAGTTGAATGTTCTTATGGAACAATCTCTGCTAATGGCAGTTTTTGAGTACCCCAAATGAGAAATGTAAGGTCTAGAGGCCACAGATAATATCTTGGACTTCCCAATACTTTTCTCAATATAAGGTGGCAAGATCAGGCCATAACAAGCCTATCAATAAGCCTGCTGCATAGATGTTGCCAAAACCTAGCTACCTCTCCTGCAGCCGTGTACCCTGTAGATGATGGTATCGATGTACCATGTTTGAAGAGATAGCTAGGTATAAAAAGTAGTCCTGATATCTTTTAATAAATCTTCAAACAACTGCTGAACATTTTGCTATCAGACTTGATGTCTACAGCAAATGAGCAAGAGTGTAACATTGACACTGACATTATATTAGCTTGAGAAGGGGCTGACTTAACTTTCTGTGGTAATTCTGAGGACCTCCTGTCCCCTGCGCGGACAGCACCAGACCTCCATGTGTTGTTGCTTGGTTCCCCCTCTCCCACGGGACCTGATGTCAGAGAAACACCTCCCCAAGAGCTCAGGGGACACAGCTGCAACTGACGCCCAGGGAGACAAGAAGGTGGACACTTACGCTCAGTGCAGTACTGGCCTTTCCAGCCCGGGTTGCAGACTTTCTCGCCACGCTCTCCGCAAGTGAAGTGACCAAAGGCATCATCCCGGGGGCGGCAGAAGACGGAACAGCCTTCTCCATAGTAGTGCTCATCACACACAAAGCGATAGGAGTACTTGAGGTCAGTGCGGCCACTGCTGTGCAGGTCCTGGGACCACTCTTCACCCACTGCCAAGTGCCTCTGGGTGGCCAGACGGCTGATGAGGCGCTCGGGGTTTTCTGTGTGAAAGTGGAGAGGTGTGATTAGGGAGCCCGAAGTGAGCAGAGGAAGACGCTCAACAGGGGGTATCTGGTGAGAGGGGAACTGCAAAAGCAGTATGATAGGGCTATGTGCCAGCAGGTTGGCCTCTCTTCCCATGGTCTCCCACAAAAGAGCAGGGATGGGGTGAGAGAATGTGCTACACATCACAGAGAGAGGGGCTGAATGGGGCCGCAGTGCTGGGATTGTTCCCGTGAGCGGTCTATTTCAGGACAGTTACCTGTGGTGAGGTCGTCAGGCGAGTCCGTATGCAAAGCCTCAATGATGAGCGAAAAGGTACCCTGAGGAAAGAAGGAGCAGAGACAACACACCGGGAGAGCGTGAGAGAGGGCAGGGCCAGGAGGCAGCTACCCCAACCTCCCAGGGGTTACTCAGCCCTCCCCAAGACACCCTCAGGGGATCGGCGGCCCCTCGGATGGCAGTTCACCTGCCTGGGGCGGCCGGGGGGTGTGGGGTGGGATGGGACGGGATGGGATGGCATCGGGCGGGACGGGATGGGATGGCATCGGGCGGGACGGGATGTGGGCTGCCCCCTCCCGCGCCGCTCCCCACTTACGGGCCAGGTGAAGCCGAAGGGGAAGCGGATGGGGTTGCTGAAGGCGGGGTCGGCGCCGCCCGCGCCGTCGGGGACGCTGAAGGAGTTGGCGCCGAGGACGGGGGTGATGGCGCTCCCGTAGGTGCAGGGCGGCTCGGGGGAGACGCTGGCCTGGTAGTGCTTGAGGCAGACGCGGAAGAAGGTCTTGCAGTCGCACTGCTGCAGCCCGCCAGCGCCGGGGCCGCCCCCGCGGCAGCAGTTGCGGTTGCTGAGCAGCCCCTTCTTATTGACAAACTCCTGCAGCTTCAGCTCGAAGACCCCGGAGCAGCCGACCTGCAGGGTGGGGACCGCGGCCGTCAGCCCGCCGAACAGCCCGCTCCCCCGGCCCGACCTCAACCCTGCCGGGCATCAGCGCGACTGAGGCCCCGCTCCCCGCCACCCCTCCCCGCTTCTCCCTGCTGCCACAGGCAGTGACTGTGCCCGATAGCCCCGCGGGAGCCCCCGGCGCAGGGACCACCGCAGGCATTTCAGCTCTCCCCCAGGCACTTACCTGGCAGCGGCCGAGCAGCACCGAGAGGAGGGCAAGCGTCAGCAGGAACCGACCTCCCATTTTGGAGGGGCAGCTCTGGTGCCCTCGCTTTCCTCCCTCTCGTCTTCTCGTCAGAGGGGAAAGGGGAAAGTGTTTCTCGGGGAAAGGGAAAAATAGAGCGGCCAAAGCCGCTCGCTCCCAGCAGAGCTGGAAGAGTTAGTGTCACGGTCTCCTTCTTTCAGGAGTGTCTCTGACTTTTTTTTCCCCTCTGTCGATACCTCTAGGTGTAGCCTGTCAGCGACTGACAGCTCTTACGGATGGCAAAAGAAAAAGAAAGGAGCAGGGGGGAAATAATAAAAAAGAAAGGTTAAGATTAATCTGCTAAACACTTTTTCTTTCCCAATCCACGGTGCTCCTCCTTTTCTCCAGGAAGAAAAAAAAAAATATAAAAAAAAAAAAGGCAACTTAATTCCCAACAGAGGCAGAGAAGAGGCTTCCCAAGGAAGATTAAAAATCGGCGATCTTGAAATCCCTGCAGAGGCAGACACGGCGGCAACGGCGATAATTCCCGGTGCGGTGAGATGCGGGAGCAGCTCTGCGCGGCTGCGCTCGCCCTGCGCACGTCAGGGCTGGTGGGTGTCAAACAGCAGCGGCGGCGAGCAGGTCACCTCGGAGCCTTGATCCCGCTCTTTTCTTTTCCTTTTTTTTTCTTTTTCTTCTTTTTTTTTTTTTTTTCTTTTCAAAAGAAGCGAAGCTCTCTTTCCTTGTTGTGGGCTTACTTTTGTTTTTAGAGGAATCCCAGCCAACAAAAATAAGCTCGTGTCAATAGCGGCGCACGGAGCGTGTCCGGGTGTGCTCCTACGAGGGAGGGGGGGTGCCTGCTCCGCGCCGCGGCTCGGCGGCTCTCTCCGAGGGTGAAGCGCTAAGGATCTGCCTCTCCTTGGGCGCCTGCCTCCCTTATATCCCGCCGGCCGCCTGCATGCCTAATGAGATGCAAATGAGCAGCCCCCCAATCTGGCTAGAGCTGTCACAAAGGAGCCACTTTTCCAAACCCTCCTCTCAATGGATCGCCAAATGGTCAGTGAGCTGTAAAATGTGCAACCCTCCTCCCCCTCCCCTCCGTGCTCACAAAACGTGCTCATTTACATTCCTGCAAATTTGGTAACCGCAAGAATCCCCCTTCTGCTCCGGGGAGAGAGTAACACCCCCTCTGTACCGAAGAGAGGCAGCGCAACATACTCCGGCGAGAAAACAACTCCGCGGACAGCGGGTTGTAATTACCTCTTGAAACGTGCAAAGCAGCGCCGTGTGCCCAAAAAGTAATTCGGTGATCATGACCACTTCCAAGGGGCATCTTCGGCTTTAAAGGGACGAGGGAGGTGGGACCCAGCGGTCCGCACCAAGGGGAAGCTGATCCCTTGAAATTCACACCGCATTTCCTATGGCATAACCAGGATAATTGGGGAGGGGGATATGATTTTGCGGGAACCGAGCTGAGGATCGTCCTTCCCTCGGCTCCGCTCACAGCGCTCATCCCGCCGGCGGAGGGAAGGGGAGTCTCCGGGGGTCCCGGCGGCGGGGGAGGGCGCGGGCGGGTTCGCGGAGGGGACCCGTGGAGGGGACCCGTCTGCGGGGCTCCGCGATCCCGTCCCCGACGCGGCCGAAGAGAGCTTTCCGGCCGGGTCCTGCACCCCTGTATGATTATTATCATCATCACCAGCAACCTCTCCCTCTCTCTCTTTTTTCCTCCTTCAGCTTAGTAAAAAGTGAGTTTGGTGTGTGTCGTTCGCGTGGCTGTCATTAAGGCCGTTTGTTATTGTGTGAGGGCTGAATCAGTTAGCTCTTTGTGCTCTCAGCTGTATGGTAATGTAGACAGCACCTGCTCCCCGCACAATGCGAGGGAGAGAAAGAGCTCCCCTCGGCGCACGCTACTGCCTCTACAACAATGTCCGCACATTTTTTAAAGAAATCCCTTCCAGCACTTACCCCCACCGTAAAAAAAAAAAAAAAAAAAAAAAAAAAAACTTTACACCAACCGTCATTTTTTTTTTTTTAATATCCATCAGACACTAGAACGTTTGTTTTTATCTTAAAAACGTGGAAAGGAATTTACGGTGAAAGGGGGATAGAGATGATTACCATTTGAGCACTTTCTTAATGATGGATGGATGGATGGATGGATGGAAGCAGAGGATAAAAGTTGGAGGGCGACTCTGGCATGTCACTCGAAGCGGGGTTTTGCACTTTGTTTGGGCCTTCTGTTTAAACACCTTCGGTAGGCACAGGCGGATTCATTAGGATGCAAGGTGTAACTGTCTCTGTAAATGTCATTTTAATTGTAACAGATCATTTCAGCACAGATTAAGCTTGTGTGCAAAAGGAGAGGATTTGGCTACAATAACCTCACTGTAGGTATGCCGTGCTAAAAGCCTTATTATGGCGACTTTATTGGGTGAAACGTGCATTTGCATGGCAAAATGTGACTTTCATTGAAGCAGATGTCTTGATCACAAATTATCTTACAATGCGCTAGAAAAAAAAAAAAATCTCAAAGACTTCTTAAAGTAAAAGCATTGGGTAATACCAATTAAAAGAAAATCACTAGTGAGTTCATTCATCCCAGCTCTTCTTGACTGTTCTAGGACTGTAGCTGCCCTCGTTCATTTACCTGCCGTTTGTGGCACCTATCCCAAACCCAGGCAGGTACTCGCAGTACATAAGCACGCATCCAGACTTTTGCAACATTTCGCCACTCAACGTGTGTGTCCTTTACATTTGATTTTGGTCGAACGAGCCACCCACACCCAGGTACTCGTCTTCTACGCTCTCCCTGCCCCTCGACGCTTAAGCGAAAGCTTAAATGTACAGGAATGTTTGGTTGCTTTCTTTTTTTTTTTTTTTTTTACCCCGGAGTTATACCTGGGCAGGGAAGGGAGCAGCAATCCCGCGGGCACCGTGCGAGGGCGCAGAGAGGGCGTCCCTGGAGGGAGCGGAGCGGGCGATGGGCGCCCGGAGGACAGGCCACCCGCCCGGAGTGCGCAGCCCGTGCAGCGGGGAGCGGGGCGGGGGCGCGCCCCGCAGCAACGTCGGATTTAACTGCACATTACTTTTGCCACCTAGCGTCAACATCTTTTCAAGTGGCTTGCCGCTGCTTCGCGAACTTTGCTGCTGTGTTATCCGCAGGACAGGGAGAGAGAAAAAAAAAACCTAAATCGTTTCGTATGGGGTTTACTAAACGAGTGGGGTAAGGAGGGAGGGCAATATCTATCTGTCTTGAAATTTGGGGATAGCTCGTCGGTGGAGGCGAGAAGTGACATATCACCGCAGATCTTTTAATCTGTGAGAGATAGAAAGTTGGTCCATTAGCATCCCCCTGCTTAAAAAACTGGAAATAAAAAGTTACACGCGCGAGGGCTTTAACCTAGCGAAAGAAAAAAAAAAAAAAAAAAAAAGGACCCGAAAAAAACTTGCCCTCAAATCCTTAACAACCCCCCTTCGGTACCGGGTATTTGTTAAATTGACGTGGCACAGATTTCTCGATTACCGCTGCTGAGCGTGACTGAAAGGCGCCGTGAGAGCCGGCAGGATCCTGCCCACGGCGCTCATTCTTCTCCGGCTTAATTTATGCCACGCGATTCTGTATTGGGGAAATCAAGCAGAAAGCTCCTTTTTCTGCTTTTTTCCCCCCTCTCCCTCTCTCTTTCAGATGCTGGGCTAACGGGGAGACTGTTTAACTTAAGTGTTTCTATAGGAGGCTGTTGTAGTTTAACTCCTGCCCACCAGTAGCTGAGGCGAACAAAGGAGGGACTCGAGGTCTAACTATTCATCCATTCTCTGCACTTTAATTTTCATTGATTTCGAAGACAAGGGGAGCCCTTAGGGATTCTCGCTGAAGGGGGATGACACGCCTTTAGACGCGATCAGCCCCCCAGCCAGCCATCTGCTCCCAACCAAATGGCGCTTTTTCGCTCCCAACCGCGTGTCTCCGCACCGCGCTCGCCCGCCGCCCTCCGCGCCGCCCCCGTGGTGTTAACCGCGCCCGCGCACCGCCGCCGGCCCCCGCTGCCGGGGATGAGCCGCCGGTCCCGCCTGACGCCTTGCCCGCCCGCGCCCGCCCTGGCGGGGCGAGCCGGCGGTGGGACCCCCCGGAGGCGGGCGCGGTGCCCGGGGCCCCGCCGGGACGCGGTGACCCCGCACGGCCGGGACGCGGCGGGCCCGGCCCCGCCTGCCAGAGGCTCGCTGGGGCTGGTGGGGTATTGTGTTCTCCCTCCCCGCCCCTAATTGGTACCCTTCCCGCAACGCCGGCCCCCCTATCCTGCCCCGGCGAGGATTTACGGTCCCGCCGCGCAGCAGCGCGGCCGAGAGCTCCCCATCGGCCACAGCTTTTATTTCTCAGCGAGCCAGATTATGGGAAAAGTCACTTCAAAAGCGGGGGACGGACTGTTAATTAGGGCGAAGCCCTGCCATCGCTGGCTCGCAACTCTGATTTTTCCTGGGATGAAGGGCTCCGGGCATATGGCGAACGGTGTGTCGGCGGAGGGACGTGTACGTGTGGAGCTATGTGTAGCCGAGTGTTCATAATATTTTAATTAGGTCTATAGTCCCTACGGAGGTATGTGTGCGCGGCTGCTCCTCCGCCGCAGCTCTCTGTGCACGACCCCTTCACCTGTCCCCCCGGACCGAGCCGGGCGGGATAAGGAAAGCATGGGATGTCAGGCGCGGCGCCGTCGGGCCGGGTCTTCGTCTCCCCGGCCGGCCCCGGGCTCTGCGGCGTTACCGGGGTGCCGGCGCTGCCTGGGGCTCCGCCGCGGGGCGCCCAGACCCGAGGCGGGTGGGCGGCGGGCGCGGAGGTACCGCGGTGCCGGAGGGGCCCTCCGCCGCCCTTGCCGTGTGCGGGGAGAGGGATTAAGAAGTTCAGCGTGTAGGTTAGCCCAAAGTTGCAAAGGCATGTGCTGATTAGAATAAGAAAGAGCAGTCGCGTGGCTCAGCTGGCACACAGCGAGGCCAGATGATAGATAAGCAGCTCTGGGCCTTCCCTCCCCCCCAGCCCCCTTTTTCAAATCGCAAATCATCTGCTCCGGCCCTATCCTAGCCCCTTATTTTCATGACAATGGTTGTGTGTTTACCTGTGATCCTGGGACCGACGGGGCATTCCTTTGTCTCCCGAGGAGATTACCGCAGCCAGCTGCTCTCCAACCCTTTCCCGGGCAAATCCCGCAGTGGCCCCTATATGTGTTTTACTGATTGCACACGAGGAAAAAGCGAGCCCACCCCCGCCCCGCTCGCCTGCGCTACTTGAGTTTGCTTCCTGGCTTGCTTCCGACGGGATTTTGCTTGTGGGAAACTACGAGGGGTAAAAATTGGTCGCTCGTGTGCATGAGCTGTCGTTGCTCCAAAAGTAGGAAGGGCGAAGGGCTGCAGACCCCTCCGACGGTTAAGTGCTGACCACCCCGGGGGCAGAGCCGTCGGGCCTCCCGGGGATGAAGGCACATCAGGAGCCCAGATGAAGGAGGCCTCCCCTGCTTGCTGTCCTCCCGGCCCTCGGCCTCCCCCCGGTCCAAAAGAGCATCTTCTCCAGAAACTTCCAGCAGGTGCCCCGGGCATGGTGGGTCCTGCTGCCTCTCCCGGTCTCTGCTTTGGGACACAGTGATTCCAGTGCTCTCACTGCCCATGCCCCTCCCGGGAGCAGCTCAGCCTCACATTTGAAGAACTGGCCTCTTTGCCCCCCTTTAACTCCAAGGACACTCACAATCTTCAGCATCCTAGAAACACACAGATCACATTTGCACTAGATGACCTTCTGAGATCCCTTCCAACCTGAGATATCCCACGATCCTGAGATTTACCCTGTGCTCCAGCACCTTATCCACCCCATCAGGCAAGCCTGCTGTAATCCCGAGCAGCACTGACACCTGGCTTGTCTTGACGGGGTGTCACAGAGCAGGGAGGGGGAGCAATCAGGCTCCGATCGTGTACTCGGGATATAAACCATGACAGCACTTCTCAGAAAAATGTTTTGCATTCCAGCTATGAGATTTCGTTGGATGGCTGGAAAGATTCCTTTTTGATACCCACTTCAGTAGCAATATTCGCTGTGTTCACCAGTTCTCACAGGGAAACCCTCTATTCTCTTTTCCCTGGTTTCATTAACCATCACCATAGTCCAGAACTTTAAATAGAAGCTGCAAACTACCACTCCAGACAGTAGCTGCACAGATCACTCTTCCCCTATGACAGCCAGCACAGCGTGCCACTGTGCTGTACTGCATTTTGTGCATGAAGGGGTTTTTCTGTTCCCCTGTGGCCTGCAACCCCCCCCTTTCACGGTGCACACATCTTGTGCATTGTGCACAGGCTGTAGCACAAAACCTGCTGCTAAGAAACTTTGGAGGGGGAGCAGTCTGATCATATGTTTCCAGGGTTTTCTGAGCCACTTCCAATTTGTGTCGTTTTTATTTCCTTCCACATCTCTCCATATGCAGGGAAGGTGGGGGAGGAGGGAGAAGGAGAGAGCAGAAACTCCTCTGCAGAAAGTGATTATGAGAAAGACGATGGGTATAGATGGGGCAGGCCAGAGCTTTTGGAAATGCTCTCCCCTTTTCTGAGAGCATCTGCCCGGAGACGAACAGATGTGGGCACCTGCGGTGACAGGCCACATATGCTCCATCCTATTCACAGGCATTCAGCCACAGCTACAATGGTGAGGCTTTGTGCACACGGAGTCACCCAATATATTAATCTGTGCTCCCCAGAGCATCGCTCTGTTTAGTTTTTCACCGGCAATAACATCTGATCTAATCCTCCCACCGGCTCCCCCATGGCCCTCTTCCCCCCCGGAAAGATGTGAAGTTATTCAGGTCCCCACCTGTTGCGGGCGGTGTGGGAGCGGGCGGTGCTCCCGGCACGCCTGCAGCCAGGCCGTTATCCCGCGCTGTGCCCCGAGATCCACCCGAGAAACCGGGGGCTCTCTTGCACTGGCGATTGCCGGGCGAAGCGAAGCGAAGCGAAGCAAACCCGCCCGCTCCGCTCCGCGCCGCGGGCCGCGGCCCCGCCGGAGCCGCCCGCCAGGCTGCCCCGGGCCGCTTTGTTGCCCCCCAGCGCCGCTCAGCAGGCCGCGCAGCCAAGGGGCGACATAAATCTCCCATCTACGACTCGGGGGTTTTGAAGCCATTTCGGTGCGCGACGCTTTCATCTCGCCACGTCCCCCCTTCCGCCCCGGTTGGGTTTGTTCGGGGGCATAATGGCCCCTCCGGCCCCATTGTGGCCGTACAAAGCCGAGGGACACCAGGCCGCGAGCGGGGACAACCGCGGTTCAGACCAGTCCGCTCCCCCCCCCCACCCCCCGCCGCTGTCATGCGAAGGGGCCCGTTGCAGCCGGCTGCCCCAGCCGCGCGAGAGGCGGGGCGGGGGGGAAGGGGCGACACAAGGGACAGCGACAACACCGACGCCTCGGGCCCAGGCCAGCGCCGCGCGCATGCGCGAGCCCGCCCACGCGGGAAGCGGAAGCGCAGGTTCGGGTCAGTGCTGCGGTGCCGTTGGGAGGGGGCAGTTGGTTGTTCAACGGCCACAGTGCGCGGCGCGAAGGGAGGAGGGGGGCTGCCGGTGGTGAGACTGAGCGGAGCCCAACTCGGAGCACGGTCCGGGCGCCGCACGGCCTCCTGAGGGAGGGGCTCGGCCCTTCAGGGGCTGGTCGCAGAGGCCCTCCCTTCACCCGCGGGCGGATACCGTCCGCCCTTCACCCGCCCGCGGCCTCCCGCTCTCGTCTCTGGGACGGACTCCGGCCTTCCAAGGCGGTGGGGAGCTGTGGGCCAGTCTGTGCGCTGGTGCGCTTCAGCAGTGAAGGACTGTGCTCCACGTTCCTTGTGCTGTGGGCCTCGGCCAGAGGGCTGTTGTGAGGGCAGGAGTGGTTATTTTGAACGTTTCTGCTATCAACTCTGCAACACTGTGTGTTACAGTCTATGGGCATAATAAAATTTGTGTCGTGGTAGTTACTTGCTGATAAGATCAAGTTTAGTGGTATTATCAACTCTTGTAGGGGTCATGCCTCTGAAATGTGTGTCTGTATAAAATGGTGCAGGGAGGATGACATGGAATGGTTTTGATTGTTTCAGTTTATGGAGAAATTCCCCCTGTGGTTTCATACTTTTGATAGTAGTGCCGTTGAGACTCTATGGTAACCTGACATCTCCATTTTACCCAAGTAACGTTAAAATAAGCGTCCAGCCATAAACTGTTCATCTGTTACGCAGAATGTGTATGTTTCTGCTCTTGGGAAACTTAGCACTGCAAAGTAAAGCATTTTAGTCCTGATTCTGCCAACTTTATTGAGGTGCCTCTGATGAAAGTGCCTCTCAAGTCAGTAGATTCTATTTATTCTCTTCTCTGCTACTTTGATGGATTAAAGAGTGACATGACTGTTACTGTTTAGTAGCAAAACGGGATGGTTGACAGAACATAAACTTTATTTTTTTTATTATACTTTCAGTGAATGTGATAATAATATTAAAATGCTAGTGGTGGCCAAGGTGCTTGCTTATGTGTTTGGATGTCCACTTTCTATTGATTAAGCTAAACTGTACTGGTAATGGAATTTTTTCTGATAATCTCTGTATCACAGACTTGCTTAAGTTGTTAAGTAAGAGGAGTGCTTCAAATACAGGTGTGAGGAGGTGGGAAAATGTTTCCATTCATTACAGTACAGTGTAGCAAGTAAGTTGCTTACCATACTTCTTGCTCTAAGTGCATGGCCACTAAGAACACAGTACTGAATCATAACTGAAACTTGCTTGGATGTAATGCATTTTTGCAGAAGTAAGACCTGCCATGGCATATGGTATCTCTGTAGTGACCTTAGAATATTTAGTCTGACCACATGTGTTAGTGATTGAAAGATTAAGACCTTCACACCCATTGCTAGGTCTCCGTGGAAGATAATAAAAACCAATAACCTGCCAGTGCGCAAACTGTTTGGAATCAGAGGTGCAGCTTTCCTGAAAGAGCAAATGGCTGGAGTCTTAAGGGCACCTAAATGACACTGGAAGTAGCATCACTGAGAAAGCTGTGCCCTACCTTGTGTCCGTATGTAGCAATGAAGCAGATTCATACACATTTATTTCTGGTTTGATAACAACAAGGTCTGCTGTCTGCTCTCAGCTTTATTTTGTATGTATTTCATATTGTGTTGTATGAGGAAGAAATGGTTTGTGATGAGGTTGCCCAGAGAGGTGGTAGATGCCCCATCCCTGGAGACATTCAAGGCCAGGCCGGACGGGGCTCTGAGTTCAGATCTAGTTGAAAATGTCCCTGCTCATGGCAGGGGATTGGACTAAATGACCTTTAAAGGTCCCTTCCAACCCCAGCCATTCTGTTATTAAAGAGGATGATAATAAAAAAAACTGTATATGGAGGCTATTCGATATTTAAACTCCAAAGACTCAGGAGTACCTTTAAAAGCTGTCAATTTGCAATACTCTTCTGAATTCTACTTCATTTTATTTTTTCTTTTTGTAAGCACGTACATTGTAATGTAACGTTCTGGAGACAGTCTGTAATTGGAATGTCAGTAATCAGCAGTGTGAAGAGCAGGAAAAATGGCATCCGTTTAATTAAAACATTGTGAATTTCTTCATTGTTTAACTGGGAAAGGATTTGACTTTCAGGTAAAATCAAAATGAAAACAAAACAGGTTTTCTGAGAATAAAGAAGAAAGCAAAGCTAGATGAAGCTTGTTACCTCCATTTTTCATTGGAAGGTCCTTTAAAATAAAATGTTGCTGTGGTAGAGGAAACTGATGCTGTAGTAAAGAGCACATCTAACATTGACGCTGTGACAAACTTCTTTGCATTGAGACTTCTAGAAATAAAAATGGAGGTCATCAACAGTTTTAATTTTATCGCACAGCTTTCTATGGAACATGTAAATTGGTTTACTTGGCATGCTATTAAGTTCTAACACAGAATTTGGAGACTTTCTTCTTCAATATTTTGGTATTTCCTAAACCAAAAATAGCCTTATTCATTTTTGAATTATTAATTCCTAGCTAATGTTTGCACGTGTGTCTTCTAAAATAGATTGGGTCAAAATTGCTGTGTGTGTTAGAAATCCCATTTGATATATAAACTTCACTATTAATGGTAGTCAGATTTGTAGATTCACAAAATATAGGTAAACCTCTAATTCTTTAAACAGGTCTTGAAAATTATGTCTTCAAATGACAGGATGGTAAAATAGATTGAATTTCTTCTTCAAAGCAGAAATTATACTACCAAAATTGTTCCAGAAGTAGAGGTATTGCAGCTGCTGCCACCTCAATGAACTGCCGTCTGTAAACTCAACTGGTAACAGCCATTTGCACCGTCAACGTTCAAGACTGATTTCTCAAGTTCAGTATTTTTTTTCCACTGACTTCAATTAAAGATGTTTGTATACTTTTGGTGTGAAAAATCAAACTATTCATTCCAGTGTTATACACTGTCAGCTAAGAAATTACGAAGCTTTTAATTATGTTTATACCAGTTTTCTAGCAATGCACACTTTTCTGTATTTTACACTATTAATCTGAAATTGTTAAGATATTTACAGTTTTCACTGATACAAAAAGTGGAAGTGGAAGTCAAAGTGAATGGGTGCTTATTTCCAGTTTGTTCATGGGAAAAAAAAATGGTTCAAACAGTTTAAAAGTCAGGACAAAACAACAGGCTCTTAGCAAAAGCAGAAAAACAACTGTTTAGTTTCCAAGCTGCTTTGCTTTGATTGAATAATTTAATTGCATTTCTCAGTATTGCAGTTTAGAATATTGTTTTTATTTTTTCTCTTTCAGACTGCTGTGAATTTTGGAGATCAGCGATGGGCATTAAAGGTTTGCAGGGATTTGTGGCAAGAGTTTGCCCTGATGCATGCAGAACAGTTGATCTGAGAGAGATGGCAGAAAAACATCGCATCGATCATCCTGATTCCCCCCCTGTTATTGTGGTAGATGCCATGAGTTGTGTTAAACACTGGTATACACCAGAATCCTGGGTGTGTGGTGGCCAGTGGCGAGAGTATCTTGCCATTTTAGAGGATTTTATTAAAGCTTTTATGGCAGCTGGAATCAAGTTGGTGTTTTACTTTGATGGAGTGGTAGAAGAGAAAAAGTTAGATGAGTGGATCAAACGGAGGTTTCAGAATAATAAGGAAATAGCCAGAATATTTCAGTTTATCAAGACTCACAGGAAACAACCAGGGAGAGAAATGTTCACTATTCCTTCTGCTTTGCCTACTTTTACACGTTTTGCCCTGAAGTCACTTGGTCAAAAAACAGTATGCACATTGCAAGAGGCAGACTTTGAGGTGGCTGCATATGGTTTGCAACATAACTGCATGGGGATTCTTGGGCAAGATAGTGACTATCTCATCTATAACACATGCCCCTACTTTTCCATTGAGAAGCTCCATTTGGACAGGCTGGTCACTGTTATGTACTCTCGAGAAGATCTTTGTCGTGCGTTGGGTCTTAGTTTGACACACCTCCCTCTTTTTGCTAGCTTACTTGGCAATGATGTTGTTCCAGAAAGCTTGTTGGAAGGTTTTTGGCAAAAATGTTTAGTCACCAGTCCCTGCAGGAATAGTGGCTACAACAGAAGAACAAACATACTTCTGGCTGTAGCAAATTACATCTCAAAACTTCCGTGCTCGTACAGCAGCCTGAAACACTTGGAAGAGATGCTGCCTTTGGGATCAGACAAGACATTACTCTCCCAAGGAGTGGAGTCCTATATTTTGCCTGGACAGCACTCTCCATGGATTCTTCCCAACATAACAAATTGTCAAATGTTCCCCCTTCAACAACAAACAGCCATGTGTCAAGATAAGGAAATCTTTCAGGTACCTTGATTTTTAAAACCTAATGGTCACTTTATCACCATGACTACTTAGTGGAAGTTGGCAATGAGTACATTGAACCCATTGATTTAAATTTGCAAGAGCAAAATCTTTTGTCAAGTACAGCCATGGTTACGACTATTGGGTACATCAAGGTGAGGGCAGATGCAGCACATTTAATTAAAAGTGGTTTCTCCCTTTTTGAAGCATCAGGTAGGTCAAATAATGGGGAGCAGCTCCTGTGTAGGACTATAGCTGGGTGTAAAGATGTACTTCTCATGTATTGCATGATGTAATGACTTGCTTATTGCTTCATCAGCAACAGCTGGTTAGTGGTCTTTTTGGCTGTGCCTGGCACATGCAGTCAAGGTACTAAAGGGAGTTCTGCTAAGAATGCAGAAGCTGAAGTTGCTTTTGTGGGGGACATGAAGCAACTTCCTATAAATCTGTATTTTGTGAGTTTTGGGTCAGGTTAATTATCCTTCAGATTCATTGTCCCTGAATGAACCAAAAGCTCTTTGAGTGGCTTGTTAATCCTTTAAGGGCAGGGCTGCACTAGCAAGCTTCCCTTGTGGCTTCCCAGAAGGGCAGAGATGTCCTGATGTTGGGGTGAGAAACAATGCAGTCAGATTGGGTCATTCTGAGAGCTTGGATATATTAGCTAGGGTAGCCTACCTGGCTAATAGAAACTGAGCTGCCTTGCATCAGAGTTTATGCAATAGTAGTAAGTCTATTACAATTCTGTAAATTAATGGCAATTGAGATAACATACTGAGATTTAATTTATAAAAAAAACTATATGAGGTAGTGTATTTTAGACCACATATTAGACATCTGTTGCTCTGTAATTTATGTACTTACAGAATTCAAATAGAGAGTCTTTCTTTTGTCTGTCTCTTACTTATCTTGAGCATTTTCTTCAAAACTATTTTTCTCTTTCCTCATAGTATTCCAAAGTAATACTATAATTTCCATTTTCCTTTTCTAAAAGAACTCTAAAACATTTTAAAGCTACCATGTAACCTATGCAATGCTAATTTCAGCTAAACTGCATATATATATATATATATATATGTAAATCACACTTGGATATAGTACATATCACTTCTGACTGTAGTAGTTAAATAGAATACATTATTTTAAAAAACCAACAACCATACATCCCAATAAAATGTTGAAAAATACTGTTTATGCTTGAAGTGCAAGGAAAAATTAGCTAGAATGTAATTAGCTAGGTTGGATTATGGCCTGGACAATAGTAATGAAATCCTTACTCCTTAAGAAACTGTACCATGTGGTCTTTATGACAAGTTATCATTATTTCTTGGTTTGATCTTTCATTTGAAAGGTTGCAGTTCTCTAGTGTCATGCTGAGCTACTGCTGTGATAAAATAATAATGTTTAGAAACGCTGCTAAAGAATGCCTCATAGTTGCTGCATAAATCCTGTCTTGGGCTGGTTTCTGGGCCAAGTCAAAGTTGTAGACATGTTAACTTGTATTTTGGTTTTGTTACAGGTGTTTAAATATTTGTATATGTACTGTGTGTGCTTTGCTTCTTATTTAGAAACCCATACGTAGTTCTGCTTACCTTGCATATAACCTGAACTGCACATAAATTACATACACAGCTCAATTCCAACCTTGAGGACATAACCTCATGTTATTGCTTCTAGCTGCTTTCAAGCTGATTTTAGGTGTAAATCAGAAATATTTTTCAAGATACAGCACTGAATAAAGCAATACTTTTGAAATCAGCTTGTATTTTTTTCAGTACCTAATTTAGATTATTCTGAAGTTGCAAGAAACTGTTTTTTTCTAATTATCTCCTATCTGTGACAGTGATTTGTATGAAATAGTTCAATGATTCTTTCAAATCATGCTTAGAAATACTTAACTCCTTGGGATTTTTTTAATACAAAAATAGATTTGGGGGATGACATGGTTTATATATATTACAAATACTGACATATTTCTTCCAGGGTAACCATTTGTTGCTATAAGAAAATGCTTTCTTGAATGACTTTGTACACAGAAGCCTATCACTGATTTTATGCTCACATGAGAGTGTCTCCTGAAAGTATGACATTTCAATAGCATTAGTTTTGATCAGTAATGACTCGGTGATTGACTGCAGCCTTGACCTGCTAAGTTCCCAAATTTGCAGATACTGGAATTCTGCAGAAATGGTGAATTTGGCTCTGGCCAGTGGTCTGGTAATTTCCAGTGAAAGAGGCTGAGATGACCGTATGGAGGGCACAAAACCCAACTAATACGGATAGCGTGACACATGCAGGGAATACAGAAGCAGAGACACTTCAGTGCCTGCTCACCATCTGGCATGGGTTCAGGAGAATTGATTAGTGGCACCCCATAGAAATCACTGGCTCTGCTCAGCTGTTTGAGCACTCCCATAGTTTGGGTGTGAAGTTGTGAAGTAGAAGGTCTGTCTGGGTCTACGCTTGGCCAGTCCAGGTTACAGGTGTTACTGGTTGAAATTCTGCGCTGCCTGAGAGCAGCTTTGTTGCTTCTGTGTCTAAGCTGCTCCAGACCAGCGGTCTCTGTTGGTGCTGAGGCTGCTGCAGCCATATGTATCTGCACCCAGATGAGTGGTTCATGGTTAATATGCAGCCTTGGCAATGCTGTGATTCTGCTTTTCAACAGAAAACAGCCTGTAGACCTGGTTTTCCTTATTGGAGCAGATTGTATTTATTTTCTTGGGGAAGAGCTATTGCAAAGTAAAAAGTGTGGTGAAGTTACACAAAGTCAGCTCAGGATAGAAATGGAGCTGTCTTATTTAGTTCATCTTGCAATAAAATTAAAAGTTTGGGTTTTGTCATGCCTTCACTCCCTATTTAAAGAGGGAAGATATGCTTTCAGGTGACTAAAGGAGGGAAGCTAATTTTTCCATGTCTGAATTCAGAAATCATTTTAAGAATAATTACTCTTTAAAAAACTGTCATTAAAAAAACAAAGTTTTAAGAATTCAAGGAGGAGCTAAAAAAAGCAGTGATGGGTTTCTCGGGCATTCTTGTCCGCCTAAAGATAGATTTCTGAAAATATACTATGCTGGTGTTATTTGAAAAAGTACTTGTTCCCTCCCTAGACATTTCCTCCATTTCCAGTAATAAAGAAATCACTACTTCCTTGAACAGTGAATACATTTTGTTACTTTTTGATCCTTCTTAATTTTGGAGATAATGCCTTCTTCCTTTTTTGAACAAACAGTTAGCTAAAGAACAGCATATCCAATCTGAAAATTACACAATCTTCAATATCCTGAGTAATGGAGAGATTAAGTGCAGCAACTCTTTGGAAGATGAATGTGATAGAGAGATTCCTGGACAGGCACTTATCTACCGCCCTGCTCGTCAGCATATTTATTCTGTCTTGTTGGAATCTGGAAAAGGTAAGGATTAAACTACTTGCACTGTTATTCACATATACTTTCAATTTTTATATATAAAACCTCAAATTCATTGTTTCAGTGACTACATCAGCATCGCGTTTAGGATAAAAACTGTGGGCAGCTGAAGTGTACTGCTTAAGGAATCAAGAGAAAATGTGACAATGAAATCGCAGTTTTTCTGCATGTTTTTCAATTTCAGTGCTTTTAAAGAGATTTTTAAAAATTGGTTTGTGGGGTATTTTTTTGTTGTTTTATTTTCCTTGTTAAATGGGAAGTTGTGAAAGTTGTTAATGATCAAAAGGTTGAGCAAAACAATGACATTTAGAAGATTTTAGAAGTTTGAGAGGTATGAAATCTTAAGTTGCTTTGATAAGTGTAGCTCCAGATGAAACAGTGAGTTGTAATACACTTCTGCAAAACAGTCATGCACTGTTACAGGTTTTACCTTCTGTTAATTTTAAGTCTGCAATTTTAAGAACAGTGGAAAGTCAAATATAGTTACTGTAGTAATACAAATGCAAGTAGTCATGCCAGTGTTTATTAGTTCTTTCATCGAAGTGCAAAAAAAAAAAAGATTTCTTTATCTAGTGGTATAAACAGATTCTGTAGCAGGTATATATATCTATTCTTCCATTCTTCTGCTTTAAGACAGGTAATACTTTATTGTCATCTTTAGACAAATGTTATGTTCTTAAGACTTCCATTCATTAAATGTTATCTTTACAGTGTCTTTTAGTTAGTGAGTTGAAAATTTAAAATGTACTGAACTCTTATTCTTTTTAATATGTTGATTTCTCCTTGGTAATGACTTTACATTTTATTGATGAAAGTGCACCACCATCAAACCTAATAATCAGACAGTGTGTTTAGAAAGGCAATTAAGTACTCGACTTCCTTCAGCAACTAGAGGTTGAAGTTGTGCCATAATAGGAAACAAAAAAAATAGGAAAAACTGAATCAGAGTTTACATAGTCATTTGGAGAGAGTAACAAAAATCTCAACAGTAATCATGCACATCTGTCATTTTTCATTTTTTGGCCTACTGTCTCTAAATTTTGTAGACAATTGTAACTTGGTTGGGTTTTGTTTATTCCTCTAAGCAGCAGGATATTCATTGATGTTTTCAGAAACACCCAGACCAAAAGTTCTAATTAACAGTTATTGCTGTGAGATGGCAGGGTAGTAGGCAAATTTGCATTTGTGTTACTGTATTTGTAGTACTCAGATTAAGATTAGAACTGAAGTACAGAAATATTAATTTAGAATCTTATAGAAATTGAAATTCAAACGTTAAAGAAAGAGGTCTTCTTTTGAGAAAGTGATTTTGGCATAAACCCACAGATAACATGCATTATTTGTTCTCAGTTCCTGCTTCAAATTCCAGAGATAATTTTCTTAAGTGAATGATAGTGCACCTGAATCCTTAACCCTTCCAGTTTCAGACTGTGTCTGCATGGGCACCCCTATTACATCTGCATTTTTAGTGCATATATCTACCTCCAACTGCTTTAACCATGTCACTTCCTACTAGTTTGTGGGTTGTTTTTTTACTCCAGTGTAAAGCTGCTTCGAAGTCAAGCGTGTAGATCATTACTCAGAGTCTGAATGGGAATTCATAGTAAATGTCAGCATTATTTTTTATTAATTTGCTGCTAGATCTACAAGGAAGTTTTGTTCTTTACAAAGTAAGTAGAATCCTTTTCCAGTTACCCTCAGATGAGGCCAAATTGACTGTTTGTTGTAATTTGATGAAAGGTAGGATGGGAAGAAGTAACCTACACTGTATATAGGTTGTAGTATGATGTAGAATTACTTTGGATTAGCATTAAAGAGGAGTTTATTGGAAAGAGTCAACCAATTAAATTAGTTCATGTCAAGTCTGCTGCCACTGGGATACAGTTGCTGATGTAGCTCCTTTGAAGCTAACTTGGCTAACTCTATACAATGTTCCAGTTTGCAGGGGAGATATGAGCATTAATGATCTTGTTTTTAATTCCTTAAGATCCCTCAGTTACAAGATTCCTGTGTTGAAAACTGACCTCTTTGCAGTTTGCAAATCTGCTTATTTACTAAATAAGTTGGCTGGCAAAGCAGCCAACATTTAGAAAAAGCAGTGATTACAGTTTTAATAAGAACGAGTTAAAAATAACGTAAACTGTTTCCTCTACCCTGAAATGAGAAGCTGTTGATTTTGAATGTTTAGGTTGAGATTTCCAAGGCTGCCTAAGAGAGCCAAAAATCCATAGGAGCTGGAAACTGTCATATCCTTTGAAATCACCCACATAGACTATGCCACATTACCCAAAGCCATCATGTGATAAGCGTTTCTTTTGCTGTCAGTGCCAGTGTAATCCTCTTGCACAGCCACTCCTTTTAGTCCCTGTGCAAGCTCTCAGTTGTGCTGGTGCAGCTGTTTGTGCAGCTGTGTGTTGGCCTAGTTTAAGAAACTGAAAATAGACCCTCTCTCCTCCCTCCCTTTCTTGTAGTCAGGTAACTAACCTGCTGTTTCCCCATCTGACTCTGTGTGTAGCCACAAACAGCTGGGGTGAAACAGCCCAAAGGAATGGCAGGGAGTGGGAATGAGCCCATGAGTGGTTGCCTGAAAAAGCAGCACTGCTGAAAGAATTGCTTATCAAGGTCTGACTTTGGCATAGTTTGGTCTGTGGTAAGGCTATGTGTACTTTTACTCACAGAAATGTTACTAGAATCACAGGCTTATTTTTGATCCTACCAAAATAAATAGGGGGTTGATGATGATCCCAATAACATGGCATTTGTTGACAGTGTATTTTAAAGATATCTTCATAATTGAGCTATTTCTCATCATTAAGTGGAATATTGCGTATAGTGATGTATTGTCAACTTTTAGCATCTTTCCTGGAAAACCGGCACTATTAGAAAAGATCAAGGAGGAGGGGAAAATAACAGTAAATAATGCACCTTGGTAGGCCAGCCAAGCCCTTTCTTTTGTGTGGGAAGAGTTCAGAACAAAGCAGGCAGGTTCTGGCACTAGTGCAGTCCATGGAAATACCCACACCTGCGTGACTGTTGCCAATTAGGAGGTTGTATAATGCAGCCTATGCCTGTGGCCAGCTCCTGGAAGTCCTGGCATCCCTCCCAGTTCTAACATTAGCAGGCCAGACTGACCCTTGCTTGACACTGTCAGAACCACTCCGTTAGCAGAATTTTTGCCAGTTATCACCAGTGACCACTTAGGATGGCTGGCATTGTTGCAGGTGTAAAGGGGCACACAACTCCATTTCCAGCTGACTCGCATTTCAGTGTTTTGCACATAGTGGAAGTTTTCCTTAGGCTGCCTAAGCAGTGCTTCTACTGGTCATTCAAAATCTAATTAAACAAAGGAACTGTTGTTATTTAAATTTCACTGATGAAATTCTGTATATGCACTGTGGGGGAAAAAGTTTGAAAAAAAAATTACCTTTTTTTTTTTTTTTTTTTCCCCAGAGATATTTCCATGCAAGGAGGGTTGGCATTTAGTAATCATGTCTTCATTTTATTCTTGGTATGTTAATGTGCCGTCAGTTTTCAGGATCTTACTTTCAGCTATATTTGTTTGGCTACTTGTGTTAATAGTCATATACTTTTGTTTCTAATGGATTATAATACTGAAAAGCACTTGGCCGATGTGTGCTACATCCTGTACCAACATTCACATAGATTAAAAGAACAAAACTAGAGGTTTCCTATTGACTTCTCTTTTTACTGTTCTTGAGATCGATGTGTGACATAAAAATAGTATCTCACTGGCATTTGGAATCAAGTGCCATTTTGATAAGTTGTTCTGTGAGTCGTGGAACTTGTAAAGAATGACTCTCCCCAGCACCTTCCTCTCAGCAAAGCTTTTATATTTCCATGTTCCTTTCTAGCATCCTCTTAACTTCTCCCTGTGTTCTTGACAACTCCCTCCTACAATACGTGGTGTTGACAGGTAGGTTCCCTATTTCCTTCTGCTCTCCCTAAATAGCATCTACCTTTTTATTCCACTCCAGCTCTTTCATAGTTACCTGTGTATTGATTTGCCATCCAGTGCATTCAGATGCAACAGGTAACTTGACTTTCCTGCCTTTCTTTCAGTTGGTGTCCAGCTGAGTCACCAGGTTCACAAAAAGTTTAGGAATTTAATACATTTGCAATCTCTTCTTCTCTGTCAGGTTGAGTTGAAACAGAGCCTTGCATCCATGAATTAGCTATAAGACAGATGTCCTAATTGAATTAGGTTTGCTTCTTAAAGAAGCCAGGCTAAAATTTGGGAGGCTGAGTGAGCTGAATAGATTGAATAAAGCAGAGTAATTTACATAATAAATCCTAAACCAGAATGCTAAAACATCAGAATGTTTCTGAAAGTGACTTTGGGGTATTAAATTGCAGGGTTTTGTTCATGAAATAGCACTATCATAGGCAGTGATTTATAATCAGGTTGGGAGACTATTCAGCTACAGGAATATGCAGTTTAAGGCTTTTTTTCCTCTCCTCAGTTTAGACATTTTTTTGTTTTAATGTCATCAATTTTTGAACAGTGAAGTATGGCAGGCCAGGTGCAATGCTGTCCCTCATAGTCCAGCTGTTGGTTCTTCAGTCCCTCACCTTTGTTGGGAGTTTGTGCTGCAGGTCTGTGGTAAGGAAGGAGGAAGCAGATTTTATCATGTTCTTTTACCCCTCTCTTACCCCTGACACTAGAATTCCATCTGGGCAGTTTCTGCTCTTGCATCATAGCACTACTTGTTCATTCATGCCAGCAGCCATTTGCAGGGTTGAGCTATGAACGAGATCAGGAAATTAATGTGACCATATACTTTGGAGTGGTGGAAGGAAGGGAAAGAGTGTTGGGAGAGATTTCTTTGGTTTGTTTTAAGCTAGGTGAAGTTTTTGATTAGGGTTCATAATGTGGCATCAGAAATACTTGTGCAGTAAAGTGCAGGGTGATTGGAATTGATGATAAAAGGCCAGAATTTTTAAGAACAGTGGCTTTAGCACTGGCTGAGAGCTAGGAATTAGAGAAGTTATTCTGTGAATCTCTAAAAGAGTCAGAAGAAGAAGGAAAAAAAGCTTTGAGATTTGTCTGGAAAAGATGTGAAAACACTGTTCCACATGCCCAGGACTGGCTAAATCTGTTTACTTCTTGCTGTTTACCAGATTACAGAGGGTGGAAATTAGGACATTATGACATGGTTGCCATAAGCAAAATGTGGACAAAAGGCAGAAGCAACATTTGTAACAACAATCTTGTTTCTAGATTATTGTATGAATACTTGCATTGGAGTGATTACAAGCTGACTATTGAAAATTGGATAGATTGCATTTCAAAAATTCCTAAATGCTTGAGTTTTTTTCTGAGGGTGTTTTTTTCTGAGGGTATTTTTTTTAAGCATCAAGTAGTTAGATGCACAACTCAAGTAGTGAAATTTTTGATTTAAGTGGCACCCTACTTTTTACAGGGCGTGGGCAGGCGGGGCAGAGTAGGGGTTAGCGGGGGTGAAAGCCACTTGAGCTATTATGCATAAGCAATCTCTTTATACTAGATAAAAGGTCTGGAACAATGGGCTGTAAAAGCTCTGCATCTGACAGTGGGATGACTCCATTGCTGTCAGCTTTCAAATAGCCATCAAAGCTCCTTATAAAGATTTTGTCTCAGACCCTGACACAGGAAATGTCAGGGCAAGTTGGGAGGAGAATCATATTAAGGGCTGCATATGTGGCAGTGTGGCAGCTCTGAGAGACTGAGGTAGCTCATGTAGATCCCTAAGCTATGCCAGATGCCTCCACAGCTTCCTGAACTGCCTTGGAATGGGAAGGCCTAAAACTGGCTGCAAGCTGTTTTAGAATGCTTTCCACACTCTTGTACTTACATTTTTGGCTGCAATTACCAGCACCAAACTCATGTTTCTAGTACATAATTCAAACTCTCTTCTTTTGTTCTGATGATTTGTCATAAGGATACTAAAACTAATTTTTCTTGGTTTGTTTTTAAAGAAGCTGAGCAAGCAAGTAATTATGAAGTGCCTTCTATTATAATACTTGAGAATCCTGATCACCACTGCTTCCAACTTTTACACAAGTGTTAATACTTGCATTTGACTTGCTGATCCAATTCTGTCTTTTTTAGATGGAGACTATCCTGTGGTAAAAGAGTGGTTTGTCTATTTTGGAAATCCCCTTCGGCAGCCAGAGCTGATAAAACCTGTACAACCTTCTATACCAGGTAGAATATAAATGTGTTTAAATCTGAACTGAAACAACTACATCACTAAAATGAGGTTACACATGTTTGAAATGGGATCCAAAGGACTGTGGAGAACAGGGAGCTAAAGTAGAAATGCTGCATGCCTGTCATTGTTTTTAATTACTGTATGTAATTATAATAGGATTCAGCTTGGAGCTATCTGTTATTACTATGTCTTGTTAAACCCAGTGCTAATTCAAACATGAGTTTTTTACAATTTATTTGACGTTCTCAATACTGCTCTGAGGCCAGGGTAAGTGGAGTATAGGGCCATATTAAAATTCTCTTGTTAAGCTGTTTGAGAGAATGTGTTAATGAGACTGGCAGGAATGTAAAATAGGGCCATTTTTAGATCACCTGTGACAACCCAAAAAGAGAATACCTCTTTCAATTAAAAAAATTGATTAGGCTATCTGTTTCTGCTAAGCTTTTTCTACTGTCTTAAGCATCAAGTGTTTTGTGTGTTTTTATCTTCTTTCCTTTGGTAAAGGACACATTTGTGAACACTCTTAGTGAAATTAGTGTTATGAGGAATGTGCAGTATTTACAAGGAAGTAAGAAAGAAATGAGCTATACAGACAAAGTGCAAACAAGATTTCGTTTGATATACAGTAGTTTCACTGTCCAGTACCCTGGTACAGTATTAGGACAGTGATTATCTAATTGACTTGATAATCGCATGAAATTGCTGTGAAATTTTCCAAATGGATATGAATATGTAGGGTAAAAATTGATAAGTCTGTCCTGTACAACTGTTTTATTGCAGCATACAATGATCTGGGAACATGCATTTGTAAAACAAGCAAACAAAAGCTCAACAAAGCATAAACCATACGTATGTAGTTACATTTCAGTTTGCATGGCAAATATATTGTATTTATGGTTGTGAAATTTTCCTTTCCTGATAGCATAGTACCTTCTTCTGTTTCTGGAGAAGAATCCACTTAATCTAATGTACTTTGGTTCTACTGCTCTGCAAACATGCTCCACGTAGAACCCACCTTCATGTTGACAATAAGCAGAATTTAAAATCACTGTCTGTGTTTGTTTATAGCAACCACATAGGAGGAGTTTATAAAAACATCTTCTCAGACATAATCTGTACTAAGTAATGAAAGGCTGTTCAACCAGACTATTAAAAAGGGGGAGGAGGACTACCAGTGTTTATTTTTAGTGCTCTGTTGTCATTCCTTCAGTGAACAAATATTTTTCTAAAATTTTTATAGTCCATATTTGTATGCCTTACATTCGCTCATGCATCTTTTAGTTTCCACAGCATGACTTTCTAATTCACCAAATAAGGTTCTCAACAGCGCATCACATTTTTCAAACAGGGATCATATTTAGAGCTAAATTTAAAGAAGTTGTTATAGGAAGTTAGAGTTCAAAGCTGTCAAACAAGATCAGGTTGCTCAAAAAAGAGAAGAAACCTTACCAGAAACTATTTGAAAAATCACAGGTGCATTTAATCTGGGAAGGTTCTTTGTTTTATCAGTTTTGCTAAAAATGGTAATTTCATCATCATGACTACTTTAGAAGTGTACAGAGAATATATGGGAAATCCTGACTATTGGATTTGATTTAGATTAAAAAATCTGAAGAAAGAATATTTGATACAAACTTTGAACTGTAACGTGCATAACCAGAAATATTTAAACTTCACATTAATCATCAAAAAACCATAGAATTCCCACTGATTTTTTTTGTGTGTGTGTATCAAACAGCAAAACTGTCTTGCATGTGAAAAAACTTTCAGGTGAGAGACTGAATGTTAGCTTTCTTTAAAAAATGAAATATCGAATCCTAAAGGCTGTAAGATTATAGCTTGAAATATATTTAAAATATAGTCTGTTTTATGAATATGTATTTTTCTTGAGAGACCGTCTTCTGAATTAGCATCTGCGTTTGCTGTCATTCTCTGTCTCTCTCCCTTCTGGAATGTTTCCTTTCAGTTGAATGAGTGTGATCATGATGTTTCCCACACATTGACAGAGAAGCACTTAAATTCATTTTAAAAAGTCTCTGAGAAATTAATTTTGCCAGAAGATCTGTGATCCAAGATCCATATGTTGTGAACATAGCTGATCTATTTGATATGTGTGCAGTTTAAATGGAATGGAGGAAGTTTTTAAGTCTTTACTGGAAATGTATGAATTCTGGTTTTCATTTTATTTTTGAAAATGTGTAGGATATTGTAGCTTCATACCACAGGAGCTTGGATGTTCTTTCATTATTCTAATCATTGCATCTTACAGGAATATATCCTGAATACACTGATTTTCAAAATGCCATCTCTGGAATGCTTCTTTAATGGTCAGATTTAATTGGCTTTTGGGTTTATGGCGTCTTTAAAATTGGCCACAGTTGTTGACAAGGTCATGTTGAGTTTTATAAATGATTATGAGGATCACCTTTATGTAAGCCTTGACTTCAACAATAACATAGCATTCCACAACTTTTGCATGCATTGCATATTCATGAATCAGTTATTGATGTTCAGACAAATTAAATAATATATATTCTCTTGAAGTGTTCATTTATCACGATGCTTTCTGTATCATAATGTCTTTAAACGTGAGTCAAAAAGGAAAAAGGAAAAAAATAATTCCATCAATACTTTTTCTGTTAACTGAATACAGTTTTCAGACAATTTTGTGAAGTGTTTGAGTAGCTCTTTGAAATTCATAGGAACTTGTGGTTTCTATGGCCCCAGCAGGACAGATAATTTTCTCATGACTAATCTTTATAGTAAAGAAGTATCAATTATGTATATCTAAGTATGTTTTGCTCTGTTTCCATTTTGTTACTCAGTTGTTGTTGTTTGTTATTATTTTGTTTGGTTGTTTTTTTAATGTTAATTTAGTAAATATTTAAATGTGTTCAGAAAGCAAAATGTATCTCCTCCCTGCCCAAGTAAATTTCTCTCTTTCAGGAATGTTTTCTAATGCTGTAAAGTATGTAGTGAGGATGTAACAGTTTGGAGGGCCTGTTGTATGTGAATCTTGGCTCTGTTGTTGGCTGCGCATGATGGGAGAGTCCTTAAACTTCAGTGTCTTTGTTTCTTTGTTTTACTTATCTTTCATTTAAGGGTTAATATAATGGCTCGCTCTTTGGTATTACATGGAATGTAATTACTTGCAGAAGAGATCTTTTCTGAAAAATAATGCTGTTGGTTGGTATGTTCCAAAAGGAGATAGCGTCAAGTTTTCTTTCCCAGAGTGAATAACTCATAATTCATCAGTACCTCTTTTTCCCAGGCGCAAGTAGATGTTGTTTCTGAAAGTATAAGAAACTATTTATGGAAGAGATGTCTTGAATTTTTTGTTGAGCTCTCTCAATATAGATATGAAATCTTGATTATTGATGTAGTTTCATGGGTTTAGTCTGAAGAAAGAAGGATTTCTATTATTAGGTATACCCCTGGATGCAATTAATTAAAGAAAAAAAAGTACAGATGAAAGGAGTACTTTCCTTTAACACATTCTTGGCCTATCTCTTCGTATGCAGCTGATTTGGAACCTTCTGGAAAGCAGAAACCATCAAAACTATTTGAGTAAAATAGTTTTCCTGTTAAAATTGTCTTGCACATTAAAGTTGCTTAGCCTTGGTAGGAAATGTTGGCTTTGTTTTGGTTTTATGCATGTTATATTTGCTTTTCTTAGAAAAGTCTCTGCTGACTTTTCTTAAGGCAGCAATTACCAGTATCAAAACCAGTAATCTGAGCCTTGTCGTGCTGTCTGTACTGGCCCTCTTGCTGCCAGTATTTGTGTTATCACTAACCTGCTTTTCTACCTCCAAATAAGCAACTGGTATTTTTTTCTTAATATATATATATTTCCCTACAAAATCCAGTTAAAAACTTACAGATTGTATGATGGTAGATCTTTACATGGTTAAAATGTTTGATGAGAGACTTAGTCTTAAAAATAGTAAAAGAAACATCCATCAGGGAGATGAAGAAAGAAAATACCAGCTTCTTTTCCCCCTCTCTAACGAGTTAGTACCATTTGGTTAATGGGCTTTCCTGACTAAATAAACATTGTCTATGTAGATTTCAGCACCTTGTCACTTTAACCATTTATTACCACCAAGTGTTCCTAACTGGACTGCAGTTGCTGCATGTCACACAAAAAAGAAAAGGTGTTACCAAATGTAGCTTAATTAGTCCACATTTATAATTCACACCTCATTTTATTTAACTACAGAAGCAGCAGTACTTTATGGGAGAGTTCTGTCTTTAATTGGGATTCTCAGGCATAACCAGTTAGCTGTGCTGTTATTTCATTAGTGTTTATTTTGATAATGGATTTAATGTAATTTAAATGGGGAACAAATTTTACATTAGTTCACGTGTCACAAGTTGGGAGATGGCAACATGAGGTAAATGTTAAGGCTTTAGAGACCAGGGTGAATGATACTATAGAAAGCCTGGAAAGATACACTATACATAACTGCTGACAGGTGTGTGTGTTTGTGTGTGTGCAGCAGTGTTTCATACAGTGGCCAAGGAACTGCAAAATACCAGATAGCCTTGATTTTTGTTCCCAGACTTGCTGGTGGACCTGCTGCAGAGGAGTCATACCAGCACAGTGTTTTGTGGAGAATGTGTGTTCGCCAGCCAATAGCAGAGGTGACCAGTTTGTTCATTAGACCAGGTAATGCAAGGATCCCTCAAGGAACCCTGGTACGCCAGCATTAGGAGAGAGAAAGCAGAAATAGATATAGTTGTTTTCTGCTGGTTAGCTCTTTTATGATGGAGCTGACCGCACTCAATGCTATGGATCCCCATGGGAAAGGACGTACTTGTAGGCAAACTACTCCTGCAGAGGTTAAAAGCCTGATGTCTGAAAGCTGTCTGTGGTGTTGTAACAATTGAATTTAGGCCACTGTGCTTAAATGTGCCTCTATTCAACACAATTTGTTTAAATTACAGGCCTTTTTTAAAAAAATTTATTTTCCAAATGCCAGATTTTGTCAAATACATTTCATTTTCAACTCTGTGGTTCTTGCAGGCGCCAAGAGCAGATCAATTGTTTCCTTTTGGATTGTAATGAGGAAGGCATGTTTTATGTCATTGCTGCCAAGATAAAATAATGGGTTGCTTTTGCAGGTGGAACACCTAGTTTGAAGACACTGTGGTTTGCCAAAGGACCTGACGTGGAAAAGCAACGGTATAGAACATTTCTGGCATGCTTTCACCTTCAGGATGAAATGGAAGAGCTTCAAGCTCTAGAAGCACCTGTTGCAGCATTCTGCTGCTTGCTGGCCTATCTTATGATGCAGGTAACTGAGACACTTGCTTTTTCTTCAGCTGTCAGCCATGATAGATGTGATTGACTAATAAACTGTTTATTTCTAGCCCATGCCCATGACAAAGCCCCCTGAGCATTTTAATAGAGACAGTGTAAACTGAGGGATTTCCACCACTTTTTGTGGCCTGTTTGCAAATTAAAGTGTCCCTTTTTGTGTTTCCTTTGTGTTGTCAAAAGAAGACATTCCCTCAGGTGACTATGCAGGCTGTTCAAACACACAATATAAATATTTAGTCAGCTCTCCTACTTTTTCACACCATTTTGTCAATCTACTCAGTTTCAAGGCAGAATTGAGGATTTGACTCTGCTCATTGAATTCTGAGTTATAGGTGATCATTAGGTAGCAGTTCTGTTATAATTCCAAACATTTGGCAGCCTGCAGACTACCTTAATTGTAATAAAAAGGAATATAAGATTAAATACAATATTACTTCATTATTTACATTTCTCTTAGGTATTTAATATATTGTCTGTACTTGCTGCCTTTCAAATACTGATCTCACAAGCAGGTTTTCCTCTTTGAGGATGAGAAAATTATAATGCCTTTATCTAATCTCATAAGCTCTTTTGCACTTTTACTTACACTGGACTACATTTTATCTTTTCTTTTGCTTTTTCAGATTTCAGTTTCCTCAATAACAGATATGTACTGATGTGTGATATAGGAAAACAAGTTCTCCCTGACTTTTCCCTTCTTTTTGCTTCATATATGTTTGCTTAAATTTAAATGATGCATTGACGAAGGACATATGGGAATTATACAAATGATCTATATATTTATTTATTTTTCTTTAATTTCTGTACAGCAGAATATAAATGGAAAGCTTTTTGGAGATGAAACTCACTGAACATAATTTCATGCTTCGTGGATTCAGTTCAGCAAAATACATATCATGTACTTAGCTTTAAATGTATTTTGAGTGTTTTTCATGCTTGGATATGAAATCACTGGTTCACTTATTTATCTATTTGCACTATTTTCTGTATTTATTGTGCTATCCTGTACACCCTTTCATAGCACAATTACTGAATTATTTGAGAAGTGTTTCTTTAGTGGCATAAAGTAGAGGAATAATGGGACACAACACCTACAGAAATGTGAATTTACTGAGCCTATTAATAAATATTGATTTTAAAAAAAAAAAAAGGCTTGTTAAGGATATGGTTTTCAGAACTTGGTAATCAATGGCTAATGCAAAAAAACCAGACATGAAAACAGTTTTGCAGCCCGTGTTTTCACTAATGCAAAAAAAACAGACATGAAAACAGTTTTGCAGCCCGTGTTTTCAATGAGAATAATATATTGAGAGATCATGCAAAGGGCTTAGTTTGATTTAAGATTTTTTACGGCAGTACCAGTTTCTCAACACCTGTCCCATTTTCCCATTTTCTTGATTCTCTTGAGTTGCAGTGATACAGTCTACCCTGTGAAAGACTAGGAAATTGATTTGGATTAAAATGTTTTTCACTGCTGAGTTGTTTTAAACTTTGGTTAGTTCTCTGATATTGTCCATTTGTTTCTTGGGGTGTTTGAGAAGAAAACATGAGAGTGTCAGCAGTCATGCTTTGAGCTGGCTGTACTGCATCCATTTGTTTTATAGTTGAGAAAACAATGCTTGTCTCACTGTGGCCTAATTCTTCTCTTTACTTTACACTTCAGTCTTATATTTGCATTCGAGAGGGAAGGTGGATTGTTAACCCAAAGGTGGTTTAAGTTGAGTGATTGTAAGTTGCCTTGAAGCACGCTAACATCTTTTTCTTCAGCTCATATGAGGGAGAAATAAACTTCTTAAAAATGTCATTACTTATCATTTAATCTAATGGTTTTTGCAGGAACCAGCATACTGGCCAACCCACCTGGCTTCCTCAACATTTATGTGCAAGTGTTTAATGAAAATTTCAGATGCTTTTTTTTTTCCCTTTTTTAAAAATCCAGTAAGCAAATCTGAACTATATAAAGCAAGTGTCACTTTGAAGAGTATTTTTTTTTTTCAGTGAGGGTACTTTTCAAATACTCTCCAAATTAAGAACAAAAATAGTCAAAAAATACAAAATAATAGAAGTGTCTTTAAAGTTAGGGAAAGGAGCGAATGAGTTTGTGTATCAAACTGTGGAGCCTCCAACGAAAGGGGAAATTCCTCTTTCAAGCTCTTACAGTTTTGGAAGAAATCTGGCAATGGAAGTGTGATAACTCACCAAGTTCGGTTACTGAATAACATATTTGTCTAAAGAAATGTTTTGACATTCATCAGCTTTTTGACTGATTCCCTCTATTGGGGGGATTTCTATGCTGTTGCACTTGCAAGCAATCTTTGACTTTTCTTAAGACAAAATTTGCAAGTATTAAGAATTGTTTTGTGGTTGAAATTAACTTTTTCTGTTACTGTAATGTATAAAATGTCCAGGTTTAGTAAACCTCTCTTGTTGCCATCTGTACAAAGTTGACACAGAGTAAAGTAGGGCCTTTATCAGATCTTAGCAGCCAGGTGGAGTTAATGAATACCAAGGAGTATTTTGAAAGCTTAAAACATTTCTGATCCCCCTAACATACTTGTGTTATGCAAGTTTTAATAGAGTCATGGAGGGCAAAGTATTTTACAGTGGGATAAGCAGCAAGGTCTGATCAAAAAAAATCTCAGTTGTGGTTGAATAATTTTTTATCTTGAGGATGAAAGAATGGGTTAGTCGTTCTGAGCAAATAAATGAATGAAGTAATTGTAGATGGCTTCTTGGTGGTTTGTTTTTGTTTTTTTTTCAGTTCCTGTTGATTTACATCAATACTTTTTTTGTTAATTTTTCTGTGCTTCATTTTTTCTGTCACTTTTTGATTTGCAATAGCCTTAATAGAAACTCTTAAGAGATTGAAATGGGATATACACAACATTCCCTTTCTTTTAACAGCTTGGTTTTCAGGGCATGTGGAGTTTTAGGCAGCCTTTTAACTGTACTGTAAGCCCACAACCCGTATTTCCACGCTTTGCAAGAGAAACCTTCCCTCGAGTTCACACTGATAAATAATTGTAATGCTTTATGGATCTCACTCAGAGCCCTCTTTATAACTTCAATATTTGTAACAGATATTTGGTGTTGGTGCACATGTATAGTCTGTAGTGTTCTTACAAGAGGAAACAAGTGGACTCGTACTGTCAGTGAAGCACCCAGCTGGTGTAAAGGCTCTGTCTTGCTCCTGAGCTGACCATGTTCCTCTATAGAAGCTCAGAATACTTTTTCACAACAGTAAATGCCCCCATTCTCCCTTTTCTGATAGAAGTATTAGAGTGAACTGTTACATTAATTTAGAATTTTCCTTTATGTTTTCCCACATGAACATTTTAGTTTCAGTTTTCTTATAGTTTTGAGTTCTTCCCACTTTAACTTGTAATGTCAAATACTAAAAGAATCCAAACATGTTTTGTAAAATCCTGAAATTTGGTTTATAAAAGGCCATTGAAATATTTTAGATTATTTTTAAAGTTTCTGACAGATAACCATGTCAGCATTTGAAGGTCATCCTAATGATCATCACACTTGTGGCTCATTGTGGTGGTTTTTGTTCTGGGTCTTGATTATAAAGCAATTTATTTTTTTTTTTTTTAAATCTCAATTTTTTGCTGTGCTCGGTGTTACAGAGTTGAAGAAATTTCCTATTGTTAAGAAACTCCAAGGGAGAGGAGACAGGAATACACGAAGGGTGGGCATTTTGTTTGGTGTGTGGAAAACCATGTATACACACTATACACGGGTATGGGCTATGCACTAAAATTGTGAAAGTAAGTATTTTGTTCCCTGCAAGTGTCAATGATGCATTCATGGTGGTCATAATTTTATGAGGTCATTGATTTAAGGTTGATGTGCTTGAGCAAGAGGAGCCAATTTTCAGGAAGTTTCTCTTCAGAGCCTTCAGATAATCTGATTTTTTTTTTCATCTATTTTAGGTCAGTAGCCTCTCTCTGGAGGACTTAAATGCATTTGTGGCACTCATTCTCTGCCTCAAAGGGAAGTCAGCTGCTCAACTGGCAGGTTTGCAGGTATGGACTGGAATAATTGAGTAACATACAATGTTCATGGTAACTTTGGGATAAATGTTTTTCGAGAAAATTCTTCTACATAAAGTTTTTTCAGATATAGGAACTGAGGGTCATGGTAAATATATAAGCTTTTGATGTGTTACAGTTCATGTGAATACTTACATTTGTTAATGGCATAAAAAACATAAAATAGGAAGGACATTTTCTAGTGATTGCAGTCCTAGGGTGAGCAAATTACTCTCAGATTTCTTCCTGATTTGGCTTCTAGGCTTCAGCTGATGGAAAATTTGTAATGATGAATTCTGTCTTGCAAAATTGCTTCGTCCTTTTTACCTGAGGAGGATAGTGTTCTGGGACATAAATTTTATGAAAATAACTACATTAAATAAAGTTTGGTATTACTACTTGTGGGAGAACATGAACATAACATAAACCTTACAAAAAACAATGTCTTGTTACCTAACATGGTCCACTGGAGTGAAGACCTTTTGGATCACTCTGTTCTGTAATTATTGAGGAGTTTTTGGTGCAAATCTGTTTTGTTTTGGTTTGGTTTTTTTTTCCTTTTCTATCTTGTTTAATCCATGTGGAAAAGCAAGTTCCTAGATGTTATTACAGCAGAACCATCTAAACGGTTCTTCTTGAATGTCTAATTATACAAGAGTATTTTCAATCTCATAGGTTGGGATTCTATTCCAAGTATTAGCAGTGTACAGCACCAGCTGCACATCAGTGCCTGTTAGAGTTGTGGCTTTTCTTAAGACGGAAAGAGTTAGAAATGATTAGAACCTTAATGTATCTTAATTATGAAAATCTTGCTTGTATTTCCAATAAATTCTTTGTTGCTTTGAACAGTTCATGTTGGAGTTTTAAAAGTACTTTTTGCCAATAGCAACATAAATCAAGCACTTCTGGTACTATCCATTGGTTTCTAGTGCACAGGGACCAAAATAACAAAACTTGTGTGATTCCAGTTTCATGATTTGATTCATTATAACAGATAAAGTCACGTCTCCTGTCATTTTTTTCCAAAATCATCACAAATTTGCTTTGCAGCTGATCAAGTGTTAGATCTGTGTAACAAAAAGAAGCAATGAGGTGAAGGCAGTATGGAAAACAACAAAAACGTGGGATTTATTTTTGTGTTGAAGAAATTATTGCACATAGTGAGTGTTGAGAGTATCGTTATTTTATCAAGTCTGTTGTGGAAGCCATTGAGTAAAAGCATAAAGGAAGCCAAGCATAAGCAGGAAGTGGTGAAACAATTTGTTTATAAGTGCACTTGCAGGTATTATTCAAGTTTCTAAAGTGCTTGGAGATTCATTCTGTTTGAATTAGATAACTTTATGTGATTCATTTATGTTGTGATTCTATGAAATTATAAATCTGGGTGTTGCATCCAAATGCATAATATTAATCAATGCACACTGCTTACCAGCAGTCATTCTACTAATTCCAAGTAGTTCACAACATTTTGTAACTTTCCCACAAAGCTTATGGCAGAACAGATGCTGTCGGCTCTTACATTGTTGATATAGAAGTATATGAAGGATGCAGCTGGTCTGACACTGTGTCATACATCCCTGTGTCACTTTGTGAAGCCGACAGTATGATGTTTGAATTGACTTACCCAGGCTATTGGCAGGTACCTCCCAAAGTTACATCACTCTGCTGCTTGTGTAAGCACTTCTTGCAGTGACACAGAATGCCTTCTGCTCTGCTAAAAACCAACAAAAGATTCATATAATGCAGTTGAAATTGTTGTATCAGGCTATTTTGTAGAACACTTGCTTGTCTTATTCTATTGAAATTCACAGTAGCGCCTTTGGTAGTAGTTTGAGCCAGAACAAATCCCTCTGAAGAGAACAGTCAGGGAAGATTTTGGCCTCTTTCCCTTACGAGGTTGTGAATAGGGAAGTAACAGTTTCAAAACTTTCCCGTTACCTTCAAATTAACCTCCCTTCCTATGTTTCAATGTCTTGGATCTCCCAATGGAAAACAGTTGCTCTTTCTTGGTATATTGTGTATCTCTGACTTGTCAAGCTGTATGAAGACGTGATGTTATGTTGTATTAATTGCCACTAAAATACTTTTTTTTTTCTTCATGTATAAGCCACCTGTAATTTTGTGGTAGCAACAGGATCAGTTTGCAGAATCATATGAGGTTAATCTCACTTCACAGGAACAGTGAAAAATTGTCTGTTGCTGTGCTTTTAAAATGTGGTGTGTAGGTGAACTTAAGAATGTCCTGTGATTTTTTTCTCAAAAGGGCAGGAGACTAAACTAGTAGAATATCTTATATAAATATTCTAAAAATAATGATGAATAAAGCAAGCATTGTAATTCAAATATCTCATTTTCAAGATTCCATCTCAGAATAGCTTGAACTGGTTTTACTCATTATTATGTTTATTTAATAGTTTTACAAAAATGAGTTATGCTGTTAAGTTCTTTTATTAGATAGTTTTCAACAGGTTATCAACAGGTATTTAATAGCTTAATTTTCTAGGTATTTGTATTTAAAATCAGGGGATCCAAGTGCAATGGTTCACATTAGTACATAGCTAATTAAAATATGGGGTTTATAGTGGGAAGACAGAGGAACAGAGCGTAATCTGTCTACCATACTGTTATTCTCCAATGAGAAGTTAAACACAATCCCTAGAAACAACTTAATAATAGAACTTTCAAGGAAGTTGTGTTAAGCTCACTTACCATCTGAAAATTTTAATGAAAATGTTTGCTCATTTGCGATTTTGGACTTAACACTCTATTACTATTTTAAATGTAGAAAACATGTCTACTCATTGTAAACAATTCTGTGAAGAACACTGATTTGATAAAAAGCAATTGCTCTGTTTCTGCAAGAGTATGTTAGCAAATAAGAAAATTACCAATGTAAAGTATGAGAGAAAATGTAAATAGAGCCTGTTCTTTTCATAGGATGAAGAGGTCTTTTCAGCCTTCACTTTGAAATCTGCTTTCTAGTATGCTATCCCTATTTCATAGTTAATGAGATCCATAAACCCACACATTTATGAAGCAGAAATGTCCATGGTTGGAATAAAGTGGGTTAAAGCCATAAAAAATGTAGTTTTTCTCATACTGAAAGAAAGTGGTCTGGGGACATGTAACTAAAATGCACAGTAAATAGTTACTTTCTGAGAATAACTTAACGTTTATACATGAAGATTTAATTATTTTTCAAAATACCAAAATCTACTCACGATAGAGAAAAGAGATTTTATATGTTCTTTTTCTCAAAGTTTTTTCTAGTTTTCTTGTACTCTTCCTTTTATTATAGATTAACATTCTGCTTTGCCCAAGCCTCCCATAGAGCTTATACATAAGGTCAGAATTAAATTTTGGACCCCAGGTTGCCTGTTTCCCTGCTTTCTATTTTAATCCAGTGTGCGGTTTTGGCAAAAAGCCCAGAAAGCCCTCAGTCTGACTTGGAGGCCATTGTAGAGAAAAAGAGGCACCAGCAGTCAGGCTTGCAGTCTTGCTTCTTATGTTGTGCTGGCCCTGATTGTTTACAAGTGCAGTTAGAGATCATTTCTCACCTGTAATACATGCAAAATACTGCCCAAACAGGAAAGGCCCTAGTGAATTATAGACAGAAATACGTTTCTTCTAAGATTTCTCTCAATATACAAATATATGAAAAAATTGTATTGCAGGTGGAAAGTTGTGAACCGCATCATTTCTGAACGGTGTAGCCAGAGATGAGACAGAAAAAAATGGTTAAAAAGGAAATACACCTAGAAATTGGTAGATTGAATTTGGGTCCTGCTAAATGCTTTTTTAAATGAAATGTGTGTCAGAAAGCATGAACTCAAAGTTAGTAGCAGATGCACGGGTGGACAAACACATCCCTTAACTACTGGAATTCATGGTATTTGCAAGCTCTTTATAGCTTTGCCGTAAAATATCCAGTTGTGCCAGAATATCTGCTTTGGAGTTAATTACATCTTTTGTGCCACTTGTAAAAGGAACAGTTTGGCTGTGTATGAGGTATAAGAAAGTCAAACACTGAAGTGTATTCCTGCAATTTTTAAGTGCTTTCAGTTATTTTAAAAGTATTACGGATACAAAATGAGCACAGTCATTTTAGATCTTAAATTATAAGCTCCAGAGAGTCGTTGCAATTTGATTGCAAATGAACTTTCACAAAATACATATGAAGTATTCCTTAATTAGCTTTTGGAATAATAATGAAAAAAATACTCAGCAAACTAGTTAACTAGTTTGACAGGCAGAAGTAGCTTTAGCAAGAATATCTGCTTTTGTACAGTGTCATGGGAAAAGAATTAGCTTGGTAATAGTATTATAACAATTTTACACATATATTTACACATATTTTCCTGAGGCATACTTAGCCACATGCATACAAAAAAAGCAGTATGTTTTAGAGTAGTGTGTAGGTATCTTGGTTAAGGTCCTGCAAATTTCAGAAGGATGTTGCTAAATCTGTTCTGTATTTTTCAACTCAGTATTCTTTCTCCCTTGCTATGCGGACAGAAAAGCGTAAATCATACCCAGATTCTGAACATTCCAGAATTTCAGTCTTCTGACCTATTTGGCAAGCCAAGCTACGTTAGTCAACACCATTAGATGCAATACTTTTTAGACAGACTCCAAACAGGCTTTATGAGCTTTCTATGTTTTTCAAAATATAATTGTTTACAAAAACTCCTTTCTCTCCCAGGGTGTGTATGTTTGTTGTGCCTCTGTGACTGTTTCCTAATAAATACTTGCTTGAAGTCTAATTGGATTGAGGAAAACATAAAATTACAAGTAAGAATATTGTAAAGATCTCAAAGATAAACCTCTCTTACATACTTAGGACCTGCTTCTGTGATGTATGTTGGTATCAGCTAAAGTGGAATTTGAGTGCATTCCCAAATGCTTTACTGAATTGGGGCTTTATATTCCCACAAAATCTGAATCTGTCAAAAGTGGTTTTAAAATGACGGGTGAGAGTGTAACCGGCAGGGGATGTGGAATGGGGGGATTGAGGTGGTTTACTGATCTTGGCGTTGCTTCCCAGCCTATTCTCTCATTTGCAGACTTCAGGTTTTCTCAGTGTTCTGGGCTAATCTGGAACAAAAAGCAGCAGTATGTGATGTGATTGCAAGCTGAGTTTGGTTCAGTCCCTGTTCAACCTCAGAAATACGTTCTTCTCATTTCCTCAGGATAGCCTTCAATGAACTAATCCAAATAGCAACAGTTCAAGTCTTCCAGCAACTAACTTAGTTTTGGTTTCAAGTATTAAAAAAAAATTTACAGGATTAATCAAGAGAAAGTTGCATCCGATGAACCTGCTTGTATTAAATCTGTATATTAAGGGTGAATATATTCAGGTTTCTATACTCGCTTTTCTTTAATATCTGTCTTTTTGCCTCCCAGGCCTGCCTGACTGGGTCAGTACCACAGAGTCTGTTTTCTCTAAGGACTTCGAAGTGGTGGGCATGGTTCCTCCATTCTGTTACCAAGAGTGAAGTGTTGCATTTGCATGGATCAAGCATTAGTGCAAATACAGTTCTATCTCAGGAGCTGAAGTCACTGTTTACAGTGGTTTTTGAAAGTCCCATCTCTAAATCCATTGCTATTTTCATAATCATCTTTTGAAGTTCTGAATAAATTCAAGTTTTCTTGGTCCTGTTGCATGGACAACTGGCCTTACCTTTCTTTGCTGCTGTTTGTTCATAAACATATAAAAAGCCCTTTTTCTTAGGCTAACGTATTCAACTTCCAGACAAGACTGCTGTTCTGCCCTGCTCTCCCTTATTTTCTTCTTTGCCGAATTTGGTGTATTTATTAGTATTATTAGAGTCATAGAATCATAGAATGTCACGAGTTGGAAGGGACCCACAAAGATCATTGAGTCTGTTTCCCTGAACATTTTTTTGCATTTGACATAAGCTCAAGTTTAAGAATTCACATAACTGTGAATTCTGTGATGTGTCAGGGGCACAAATACAAACCCCAGCATGACTAGATCAGCTCTTCTACCTTCTGAGAAAAATGCATTCATTTAGTTGGACATAGTTTGCTTACAAATAAAATCTTGAGCAAGATTTTGAGCAAGGGCCTTAAACTAGAGGATGCAAATTCCTTTTTGTGGAAAACGATCTTGCATTTTTCTCCATAATTGTATGAGTTCTTTCTGCTTTTCTGTGAGTTTTCACCTTTACTGTCATGCAGCTTATTAGCAAGGTTTCAAATTAAAAATTCAGATATAAATTGCTTCTGGGCTTTGTATAGCATAAAGAATTTTCAGTGATGTTTAAGGTAAAAGACACTCAGATAACAAAATTACTGTTAATTTTTAATCCGCGCTCAATAAGTCTGCAGAAGGTGAACCGTAGTTACTGGTAGTGAGAGTAATAAACCTCTCCCAAAATATTAAACAAACGGACAGCTTTGAAAAAGTCAGAGATAACTTATTACAGACAAGGAGAATAATAATTTCTAGTATCAACTGACATTTTCCTGCCAAGCTCGTGCTGGTCAAAGTGTACGTTTACTCATGAGATAACCAGTTTTCACTTCCTGGTGTTTACTGGCATAGATGGGGTCGCTCTCTGTAGCCTCTAAGGGCTGAGCTGTGTGGGGCAGGTGACTCGCAGGGGCTGGAGCCGGGACAGGCAAGGATGGTCCCGTCAGGAGATGCCGGCACCCACACACCTGCCTGTGGTCTGCTCAGGGCTGCCTGCACCTGCCCACCTGGCCTTGGCACGCCCAAGCAGGAATGCAAGCTGCACATCTGCCTGGGCTCTCCCTGGAGAAGCAGGTGGCCCTGTGTAACTTTGGAGGAGGAAAAATGTTTTCTGAAATGACCTAACGAGCCATTTGTAGTTGGATGGAGAAAGAAGATAAAACAAGTCTTTAGGCATATGGTTACAGTGCTTTGGAGGAGGTACTGGAATTTTTAAAATAACTAGTAGAAATGTTTGTCTTGAAGATATCAGAAACAGCCAGGCTAACCAAGAACTGATTTGTTCTCTTTCTTTTTAGGAGTATTCTTGATCAATGTTATCATTGTCCAGGGGTTAAAAGTCAAGATGGTGTCCGGTTGCTTCCTCTATGACTTTGGTCAAATTGTTCAGTTCTTTCTCATATTTTATTTCTTACTTATAACACTCCTGCATCAGTAGTCTCAGTAATAGAAGTTCCTTAGCCAAAAGTTATGTATAAGTGTGAATTTTTAATATATCCTTAACATTAATATTGATGGTGCATGTATATTCTACTCCCCTTCACCTTTATTTTTGGGATGATTTAATTTGATGTTCACTGAACAACAGCTGAGACATGGTTAAATGATCTTTTTATAAAGAAGTGGAGCTGTGTTAAGAGAAAAATAGTATGTGTACATTATGACATCCCTTACCAGCATTATATCTTAGCACCTCAAGATATCATCACTCATTAAGACAATTCTATCCCAGTATTACAAGTGGGGAAACCACACACATGGACAATAAACACCAGATGTGTTACAGTGATTGTGTGTTACCTCCAAACAAAACTAATTATTTTTGGTGAGATTTAGTTAATTGTTTAGGAATCTAACCCACATGTCTAGTGTCACTCCAGCACTAGTAGGAAGCATTTGCACATTAACTGAAAAGGTATATTGCATTCATCTAGGCTACTGTCTATTCCCCTGATGGATTTAAAAGAAGAGGCATTCATTTCCTTGCCAAATACAAAATAATGTATGTATTGGTTTTAACACAGGCAGTCAATGCATACTCAGGTATCGTTTCCTATTTAGCAATAGTTTTCTATTTACTTTTTGTGTATAGGATACAGAAATACATCTTTGTGGAAAATATTTCTGTGCTAGGACTGAAGTACCCTAAGTTTCTATTAAGTCAGTGAGAGCTTTACTACTGAATTTAATAAAAATAAAGCTATGCCGATACACTATTGGAAAAAAAATCCCTTAATTTTCTCAGTGTTATTTACTTTTTAGCAAAATTGTACAGTTGTATTTTGTATTTGTACGCTGAGACTTCAATACAACAGAGGCAGACTTCAGTCCAGCAACAACGGCAAGTAATATTTTGCAGTTATAGGAGGCTTAAAGCATGGTGGGTTCTACAGGAAGTTTATTTTGGCACAACACCTTGTGCCAAAAAAAAAAAATAGGTACCTTTTGTTTTAAAATGGCTGTGGATCAGTTCCTGAGGCTGGAATGTCAGTGAATACTGATTTCATAAGCAAAGTGCCTGCAGAGTCCAATACTGGCTGAAATGCTGAGATCCTAAAGTTTGACTTATTACAGAGTTTGCATTATCTTTTAAATGGTGTTCTTCTCCATGTTAAGTACACCTCTTAAAATGGCCAGGTTACTCTCACGTTAACTGTTTCCCTATTTATATTCAATTTGCTCTGACACAGTGCTGATACAAGAAATTGTAGAATATTACACGTAAGAGATGTTATTTTCTTTAAAACCATTATTTGTGGTCAGTTCTTGAGTAGCTCAGAAGACCATCTTTATGCAACAGCTGTGTGCACCAAACAAGGATTCTCTGATTTCACTGTGTTCATCTAAACTACAGGATGGTGTTGATGTTCTTGTGCCAAAAGGTAGCAGCTTTCAAGCTGCGTATGGCAGTTTACCATCCCAAAATAAACAGGTATTCTAGAAGTGGATACTCTATTGCAGCTTAATTACAAATCATTTTCTAGTATCTTGAACATACCTGATCACAAGCTGCAGGTTGGCAGTTCCTTTCATAGGTCATCTGAGATACTGCTGCGTTGATTTATGGTTCAGTGTGTCTTGGACTTCAGGATGGTTGTGAATTAAAAGTCGAGTGGATCTTCTTTTCTTCCTCAACCTGTGGACTTAACACTTGGAAAATTCCTTAGCCAGAACTGTTTACCTTAGACCGTATCACTGTATAAGGTAAACCATAGTATCAACATTCTTCTTGTGCAACTGCTTTGCAATACAACGAAACCCTAGGAGAAAAAACACAACTATATTGCACTGGCAAAAAGTATTTGTTATTCTGGAATTTTCTATACTAGGTTCAATGACAGTTTTCTTTTAATAGCTTATATACCAGACATGACATTAGTAACAGTTGTAGTTACGTTTCTGGAAGCTGTACAGCTTCAAATGTACTCAATTTTGCCTAGTCTAATTCTGCTGACGTTTACTAGTCTTTCTGTTGATTTCAGTGGCAAATAGGTAAAATATAGGCAAATAGCCTTACAAAGTATATGCTCGAAACAGCTTGAGAGGGAATGGTCATGCATTAGGACAATTAAATACATCTTCAACTTCTACTCTGCCTCTGGGGAGAGAAAAAAAATGATTTTTAAGCTTGGCTAATAAGCCTTAGATGGTTTTAGCAGTGAACTCCCACCTATCAAAATTTCTTTGTAGTCACAATGATTTTCTTAATCCATGGCAACAGTTTCAGAGTATGCTACAAAATGTCCACAAGAGAGACCACCACCCAGCAGCACCCTGAGAAGCCATCGGTTGCCAGCATGGTCTGCTGCTGTGCAGGGACACGCTGCATCAACAAAGGCAGCTAAGCACACTATGCCGAGCAGTTGCGCTGATGGCAGAATTTTTACTCCTAAAGCTTTGTTCTGTGGACTGGTTCTATGATAAAACAAAGGGAAAGGGCTGGGGTATGGTATGGATAAGGATTTTAGATGGGGACTGTAGTCAAGATGCGGGTAGTGGCACATGAAGCCACGATAAAGGAGCTAGTCAGTGTATAGTAGAATACGGAAGTACATACTGAGTGTCAGAAAGTGAGAGACTAGAAGAAGTCTGGGCCTTGAAGGCTTACAATGGAAAGTTACTGGAACTAAGAGAGGGAACTGACCTTTTGTACATTTTTAAAAATCTTTTCTCTATGTGTCCTAATAACTTTGAATGTGTTGGGTAGTTTCAGCTGTGTTTGACAGGGATGTAGGGGTCTTTCAGAAAAGTTACTGCTGATTGTTTTAAATAGACAGCTGGGGAGAAGGGGAAGGCAATCTCAGTTGTCCAACAAAAGGAAGCGTTGATGCGAGATCACTTTACCAGGGCATTCATGTGAGAGGGAGACATTACTACAAGTACGGGAAAAAATTTCAGATAGTTACTGAACCCTTTCAGGTGCCAGTGACAGCACATACGGGTGGGAGTGACTGACACCCTGAGAGCCCATCAGTTCCTGGTGCAGACACACCAGGAGCACCTCAGCAGTTTGTCCACCATCAGGGACAAACTTTATTAGTTGCACCAATACATCCCCATCTCATAATTCCACAACATCTGACTAAAGTATGGAGAAAAAAAAAAGAAAGAAAATGTGATCAGAAGAGTTTTCAGAGTCTCAAACAAATAACATGTATTTTAATACCAAAGTAAGCCAATATTAGCTACGTGAGAGAAAGGTGAGGAAGCTCAAAGAGAAGTATGTCACCAAAAACTTGAGCATGTATTTAAGACAGTAAAAATGAAAACCCTCATGAATCCATTCAGTTTTGCAGAAAGGATATGGCTGCTGGCTGGGCTACAGTCAGATGGTTAGCCTGGTGACTGTAACTCAAAAGTTTATGTAAATGTTCTGTAACTGTCACATGTATTATGGACTGTCATTAGCCCAGTAATTGTTTAGCTCAGAGTCAAGCAATTGTGGCCAAAATAAGAAAAGTAATGTTATTTTAATTTTTTTTGCAAGTGCTAGTGTGCTGTCCATTACATAACTGTGTGCAAATAACCTGAAGGGGCTAAGCTTTTAAATGGTGATATTAATCATTACAGAAATGTCATTTGTGTTAGGTTTTCTTGTAGAAAGGATTAAGAGCTCTGTTGAACACTGATATTTTTGAAAATGAAACAAGAAATGAAAAGCAATCTTTTTGGAACTGAATGAGATTTTTATCTGGTTAGCAGTATTACTTTGTTGTTGTTATTTCATAGGGTGCTTAGAGGTAAAAGTAACTTTGAAGCTTTTTGTAGATTGACTTCATTGGAGTTTTTTGCTTAATGTAAATAACGATGTTGTTCCTCAGAGAGGTATCATTTTACATCAAACTCCTGATAAAACACAGTAAGTAAACTTTCCTCAATATATAAACACTAAACAATTGGATTGTTTACTGCTAAATATTTACCATGAAGCCTTAGAAGTGTTTAAAAACTGGTTTTTCTAGTTTCTGTCCTAGCAGATGCCCTCATAGGATCTCTTCAATCCCTATTTTCCTTTGCACACACCTTGTTTAAGCAGGAAGAGCTTAATTTAAGCCATAATCTTTTATCAGAATAAACTTTAGTCGTGTTTTCAAAATACTGGTGCTCCTCTCCCCCCTCTATTTGACAGGTCAAGGAAGCAGGTGAGGTATGACACTCCCAGCAGCCTATCGCTTAAAGTTGACTGTAAATGCACTTTTTGACCAGCCCATCTCTGTAGCATAACACTCCTTTAATATACGACCATTGCACCAGTTTAAGTTATCTTTGCTCAAGAACAGAGCATATCATTCTAGTACACGGGGTTTACAACATCTTTTGACAACTCCCACTGAGAATTTATAGTAATGGCTGAAGCCAGGGAGATCTGGAATTCAGGAAGGGACTCCTGTCTTTTGGTTGAAATATTTTGTTAAGTGATACTTTGCATTGCAGAGAATTTAACTTTAGTGAAGTTATCATCACTTGACAGTTCATCTGTTTCTATTTGGAACACCATGTGCCTTACCTCTCCCTGGCAAAGCTAAGCCGTAGTGTTTTAATGACAAGTTCCTGAGATAGGATCTACCAGCTACCTTTATTGCTCAGGCACAAATTGCCTATGGTTAAATATTTGATTATTTAAGAGACACGTGGGTTTGAAGGAGGTAATGTAAGTAGTATACAGACAATATCCTGACTGACTTCAAATAGATCTAAAAAGAACCAGTTAAACTAGTAAAGTACTCAGATTTTAATCACCTTCACTTGAACTCTAGCAGTGTATTGCTTGGATCAAATTTCACTGAGTTTTAGTTATTATTATCCAGTTGATTAATTTTAACTAGAAATTAGTAAATACTGTGTGTTGAGTTTTCCTCCTTATAACAGAAACAAGTATGTTGTTTTGGGGGGAGGGAGAAGAAGGGAGGGAAAAAAACCCCGACTGTGTAATTTTGAAGTTATTTATTTTTAAATTTGTATTTTAAAATGTTAGCCATAGTCATATCTTCTACATTCAGCTCAACCACAGGAAGAAGGCAACATACTAGAAAAAATAATAAAATGCATAAGAACAACTCTAACCTAAGTTTCAATGAAAAAAGCTTGTATCGATGGTTGTTAAAGTGTGTTACCAGAACATTATTAAAAATCCTACTAAAGGAACCAGTTCTTAATTCAAATGTAGTATTTAGTGGATTGAGATACAGATGACATGTAAAGCAGCACAAGTAAAGAAATGTAAAATTATTATCATATCCTCATCTTTCTCCTTCATTTCCAGAAATGAAGATAGTGAGGTAGTTTTGCTGATGGGTATGATTCTGGCCTTCATTTATGTGTGCTGACATCTGGCATGTTCAGATGCTTGCCCTTACATTTCACATGTTGCAGGACCTATTCATCCTTTTAACAGAATTTGAACCCTCTAAACTCCAAAGAGTAGAGCGGTGAAGTAGTCATGGGGATTTTTAAGTATGTTCCTGAAAATACAGCTTTCCAAGTACACAAGATAGAGTTTACATCTCTGTCAAAAAATAACTTGTGAATCCACAAAGAAGACTCAGAGGACTAGCTGTATTTCCTTAAAACATAGAGGTAATTTTACATCCTGGCTATTTTTTACTATTATTATTTAATCAGGTATAATTTGAACTGGAAATTTGCATTTCATTTATGAGATCCATGTATTTTTCTTCCTGTAAGAAAGAACTCCTCAGGAGGATATGCAGTCTCTGGGTCTGGATTGCAAACTGCCTCTGTGAGCAAAGACTTTCCTTCTTGCACAGCCTCTTTCTGCAGTCAGTGAGGATGCACGTGAGCACAGAGATCAGACCAAACTTGCGGTCCACAGACTAAAGCCATGTGTTTCTAGAGAAGAAAAAGGCATGGTATGAGAGAAGTCTGTGGTGATGGCTCTTCTAGCAAACACATATCTCACATTGTTGGGAAAAAACATTATGCATTAGTGATGTGGGTACGGTAGCACTTCTCTTGCTCCTTTCAAGTGGGCTTCCCCAGTTCAGCTCAGGCCTTCTAAGCACAGTATCAGTAATGTCTGCTGCAGTGATACTAGAGGACTGTGAGCTTTGAGTTCTCGGTCTTCAGTTAATGTTGGCAAATGGGAAATGTAATCTTTTTCCCCAAAGGCTGAGCGGGTGGGGAGCTGTGCAGGCAGGAGCAGCAGTGGGGGCACAGCGCAGGCAGCTGGTGCAGGAGGAGCCGTTCTCACGCAGTCCCCAGCTCTCTCACAACAAATCTCATCAGCTGGTGGTAGGAGTAGCAGCAGCGGGTGTATCTCGCATGATTCACTGGGGTCCTGAGTTTATAAAAATAGTAAAAAGAACAGACATAATTTCCAATAAGAAGTAATCTCTAGGGTGTAATGCCCTGGAAGGCAGGCCTTCTTTTCTTTTGGAATTTTCCACTTCTCCTCATCATGACGTCTTTGCATTGCAGACACCAAGCAGTTGTGAGCATTCCCATGGCAAAGCAAGTCTGTGGTTTGCCATGTGCAGGGGCTCATTGTTATAGACTTACTGTGCTTTCATTTTCTTTGTTTTTCATCACCAGATATGGAAAATAGAAACTACCCTCTAGTGAATATATTTCCTGTCTTATTAAAATAAAGAAATCACTGTTGATAGTTCTTGCCTCCGTCTTCCCAATCTTGATTTCCATTAAAAAAAGACAAGCGTTACCCTCGTTCGCCCCTATTACTTTAGTGCTTTAGGAAAGTTCTGGTTTGATATCCTTAGGCAGTGAAGTGTTCCACCTGTAAAACCTGTCACCGGCAACATTATTTTATCCTTTTAACCAGTATATCTCAGTTGTAATTGAAAAGCGCAGAACTAGGAATGTGTTGGTGGCTCAGACTTCATACTCACTTAGATGGAAGGAAGAGTTAGCATCAATGACTGTACTACACTGATCTCCAGCTTGAGACAGCACTCAAAGTCTTCTTCTATATTTCACTATTTTGTACATCACCATCAAAAGCAAATTTTTTCAAATTCTCCTGTGGAATTTGTTCTGCAAATATGTATGCATTTGTTTTGCACTAACTTGAATAACATCACTGGAGAAAGTTGATTTAATCACATATTTGTGTTGGGTATATACTTAGTGTTTTCAGAGTAAAACAAAGATACAAAAGCTTTATTTTAAGATTTATGGCCCAGATGGCATCCAACATCCACATATAATATTTGTAATCTGTTCTAACAGCTGTTTTACATCCTTGGTACCAGTGGCATTAAAAAAAGACAGTAAAAGCATCTTTGTCAATAAATGACAGAAAGGTATGAATTAATAGTTATACAGTACACAGCCGTTAAATGAAAAGATAGGAAATTGCTTGTTGCAGATGACTGCATTTACTGTTTTCTTTCCAGCAGCTTAAATACTTGTTTTCATTCTTCTTCATGAAAGTTTGTTTTCAGCAATGAAATCTTTTGACATTATCAGTACTCACTGTTAATTCAGTGACAAGATACTGATTTGTATGGCAGGAAATTTCAGTCTGGTTTTGTACAGATCTGTAATAAAGTGACTATTGATGGCATAAATCATATTGATACAAATTTGGCCAAGTTTGATTCATCTGGTTGGTGTGCTTCTGTCACTCTTGGTCTCTGCTGCTAATTGTAGCCTGACATGTCCCTTTCCGTATAGCTTAAGAGCAAAACTTTACCTATATTAAGTGCCTGCCAAAGTATTTTACTGAAGTAATTTCTAGTTCCATTTATTGTTGTGTTGCAAGGGAGACCAGGGTGCATAAATTCTGAAAGAATTCCCCAGCTGGATTAGTTCTCAAAAAAAAAGGGAGTTCTGATTCCCAGCAGTTCTTACTCTTTGTAGTTCCCACTCATGAAGTCTTTCTTTGTGGTCACAAACCAAGCAGTTTCCATTTTAAAGCTTGTAATAATGTGGACTCATTTCTTTCAGCATGTCTCAAGATTTGATCAGGTGATCAGAAACAATCTGTTTAAGGCATTGTAAGAATCTCTCATGACATCTGGTTGTGTGCACACTCACAATCTACTTTAGTAGAAACAATACCAGTTCATTTAAATGATGTTTCTCTTTCAGGTACCTTTTGGCATTGGTAAGTGCTTTGTGAAAACCTGCTTTACTTGCCAGAGCAAGAGGGCTATGAGTGTGCGTGTAGTTGTGAGTCTCAGCTGGCAAAATGATACCTTACATCTGCAGGCAATAACTTCCTGAAACTCCATAGCCTGATCTCGTGCTGAAGATACTTTTATTTCAATGGGGTAGGAGAAGAAGGTCTCTCTTACTCAAGTACGAAGTGTCACAGTCAGGGGAGGATGGGCCTTTCATTTTCTAAACGATTGCTCAACTTAGTGTTGTCTGCATTTGTCTGCACATCAGTGGTTGTCTTCAGTTGTCTGTATTGGGTGAATTTCAAGTACTGAGTGTCATGTTGGGTCAGTGCCCTGAGGGCCAGCTTGATGCCTTTCCAGGAATCACTAGAGGCAGAAGCTGTTCTTCCAAGAGAGCTCTGGACCATCCTGCCTGGTATCTTTTGACTGCATCATCATCTCTAGGTCATCTTTTCTTCTGCATGCTAGAAAAAACAGCCACTGGAGGTACACCCTCTACCTTCAAGTCAGGTTAACAGAACTCTCCTGCATCTTGTTTGTGGTTCAGTCTCACATAATAAAATTATACAACAAACTTCAACTTGCTGCATAATAATACAGAAAACCTAAGTCCTTGACCAAATTCTAGCTGTATTCTCCAAATGATTTATTGGGTTTGTCTCTTTTGGAATAAGCTTTGTTGCTAGTATAGTTTTCCTCGTTTTGTTATGTGGGCCTTAGGGGTGAAAAAGTTCTGATCTGTTAGTACAACATTTCATGCTGTCTGCTGTTACTTGTCATTTTTTAAAATAGGGCATTTGTGGCATATATGCATACTTGTAAGTCTTTTGGGGATCTTTCAACGTGTAAGATGTCTTTACTGTTAGTAAAAACGGGCCGACCCTTTTCATTGCATTTCCAACAAACAATTCACAGCTCTTCAGGAGCTCGGGCTAAGACAAATTTGAACCACATTTTCATCGTTTCTGTTCTGGACTATTTGGGATGCTATTCCATTCCTGGTATAACTTACACTGTAAGGAAAACTGTATTGTAAGGGTATATCAGCTGCCACGGATTTACAGTATTGATGGCTGCTCTGTTATGTGGAAAAGGCATTCCCCACTGAGGAGCTCTGTACTGTTCACACAAAATTAAAATCATGGTTTTCCCCATATTGGACTCAAGTCTTTTATAGTTTGCTATGCCTTGCCGCAGCAGGATGTTAAATTGACCCATCACGTTTATTTTGACAGTGAGTTTTAATTGTCTTGTTGAGTTCCTCATTTTGCATTTTTTGGATGTTGTCGTAACATTCCAGTATTTCTTCTGGAGACATCCATGTTGAAGTGAAGTAATTTGACTTTCAAACTGCAGTCAGAGGAAATTTTAATGTGTTTGAAATAAAAGCCTAGGCACAATAAACTTTGTTCTGTCAAATCTTGTAATTTAACTGATCTTTAAGTGCTGTATCATTTCCCAGTTGATCAAACTGTGGAAGGTCAATGGATCACTGTACACATCATTTTTTACTCCCAGTTCATGTTTTGCATTCCACTAATAGAATTCTTTCTGGGCAACTGCTAATGCTTGAGAAATACTGTGGAGATTATCCATTTATTTTGTATTTCCATTTTCATTTTGAATGTATCAGTCCTAAAAACTTGAGTGAGATGCTGTATTTGTTAAAACAAACTTCACTTCTTTCACTTTATTGAATAGAACTATATACAGAATCCTTTGATGAATTTGCTGTGCAATAGAGGACCATCATTGTCACAACTTTGGGACTGTTTAGCATGTGCTCTGCTGTTTGCATTGTTGTATGGTATGATAAGCTTGCTTATATTCTCTGATTTGTGAGGCCTACAGGTTTTTTTTGTTTGGTGTTAACAGCTTGCACAAGTGGACTCCAGAGCTGTACATCTTGGCGCTGTCATTGTTCGTGGCCTTACAACTTTGCTCATGGCCAATAGTGCCTGTGGCTTTCCATTCAGAATGGATGATTTGATGCCTTGGGAAGTGTTTGATGGAAAACTTTTTCAAGAAAAATATCAGCGATCGCACCGAGGTTGTTCTATGGAAGAGCTTTTGGAAGGCAATGTGAGTAATAACATCTTCTTAGACAGTTCTATATTCTTTGAAAAATGTGCCTGTCCATGTTTGTTGCTTGTTTTAATACACTTGTTTACACTGTCCCCCTTTATTTTTATTTTTCCATTCTTATTCCTTTTCCATCCCCTCTGAAATTAAAAAAAAAAAAAAAGAAAAAGAAAAATAAGTGGAAATACTGGGACTATGAAGGAAGCTATAATTTTACCTTTATTTTTTTTTTACATTACTCAGAAAATAATATAGGGAGTGTCAGAATAGTTGTCAATTTAAAAAAGTGAAAATGTAATGGTTTTCTGGTGCTAAGATATGGATGATATCTTTTTCCCCGTAAGATTTTAAGCAATATATTAAGAATGTCTTTAAGTAAGCATACTGGTTATAATTTTCGAAGTGTTTACGACTGATATTTTTAAAGGTATTAAGGAACCTACACTTTAAGATGAAGGTTTAGTGAACTCAAAGAGGAATTGGAAATCAGAGGAAAGTATATATCTAGGGGTTTTTTTTAGAAAGTACCTTTCTGTGCCTTTAAGTACTTGTTTGGGTCTCAATCCCACTTTTCAGAAGCTGGGAATTTGTACATTTTCCATGCTTTGTTACCAAAAAACCAATATGACTTAAAGCATGTCTGCCAGGCAAGGGCAGGGAGACACCAGCAGAGTCCTGCTGTGTGTGGGCCCTGTGTGATGCGTGAGGGTGGCACCGTGGCCAGGCTGAGCCAGGATCTCCTAGGCTGGTGCAAGGCTCTACTAATGCACCAGTGAAGCCTCAGACCAGACCTGGCTCATACCCCAGCAGCACAGACTGTGTGGAGAGATGCTTGGTTATGTCTGTGCTCATCTGTACCCAGCTGTGTAGACAGCTCTTAAGACCTTTTCAGTGTAGGACTGAAAACCCTATGTTTGTTTAATTACTTTCAAAAATTTTACCTTTGGAATGTTTTTACCTGCTGTTACGTATATCACTTGAGGTTAACATATATAAAAGTGATTACAGAGAAGAAAGTTTTTAGTTTTGAATTATTTTAATCTCATGCATTCGATATCAGTTGTTGTATAATGTTTTCTGTTCCAGTTTTGTGTCCAGTTACACACCATCCTGATCTGGAGTGATGAGTGGAACGCGTGTGGGTGGGTGGAATGTATGTGTTTTCAGCATGGAGGAGTGGGATAAGCCTTTCCATATGGAATCAATCATATGATTAAGACTATAACCTCTATCCAAATCCAGTGGTTTTTATCAATTGGTCTGTTGATTTCAGTAGATTTTAGATTGGGCCAGTGGTTCATCCAGTTTTTCATGTAGGACTTTTACAGAACAATAGAGGGTCTAAAGAATAAATAGAAAAATGTAAAACTATACGAATCTATGTTAAACTGATAAACTCCTTTCCATTTGGGTAGAATTCAGGTTAGAGAATAACTTCTACAACATGTAACTAAATCTGAATAAAATTGATATTGGCTAAGAGGACTTTTTAGATGTGTTAGCTAGTATGTTTTAGCTTACATTTGAAAATCCCAATGTGGTCAGGTTAAAGTTATATTTTAACCTGCCTTAGAAGAAAGATGAATGAAGACACTTAGATCCCTAGAAGAAAGATAGAAATTTGCTTGATCAACGTAAATATCTAGGTCAGTTTTTTTAAAAGTCTGCTACTCTAGTTTAAATAAACCCCAGATAAATTATTCTGTTGTGGGGAAAAAATAATCTATCCCTGTGAATTTTTAGAGTAGTTTAAATACCTTTTTCCTGTTTAGGTACGATTTTGTGGTACTTATATGGCAGAGATTGCTCCCAGACTAATAAAATAGCTTTCCAGCTTATCAGTTTGAGGCAAGAATCTGTTTTTGGGAGAATTGCCAAGAGATGCCAGTTTAGCTGGGGACACTGGCAAGGCAACAAGCATGTGTGACTGGTTTTTCCTATTATTATAAGTTCAACTTTAATAAATAAAACTGGTACTTATTTCCTGGCAGAGCTTAGTGTACCATTGGAAGCCAAGATCTTTCAGCACTTGTTTGCTAACAATCTACCCCTGAGCACCATAAATCAAATCTGATGATAGCTACAGCATTGTATTAAGAAAAAAAGTTATACTGCATGGCATGTTTTGTTATAGAAAAGATAAGTAATAGGAAAAAATTACTTCTTTTGGTGGTCCTTGCTTGTCTCTTAACTCCTCAGGTCCCTTCTCCATGATCTGGACAGTTACTTCAGGGTGTTCAGGAGAACTCAGAATCAGTGTTGTTTTGATTATTATGGACTTAAATAGAGTTAATAATCTTATGAAAAGCACAGTAGAAATACAATCTTGGTTAAATATTTACACATATTCCAGGATTTTTCAACATTTTATGGTTTGATTCCCACAGATTCTTGTACCAAAATAAAATGTTTAAACTAAATGCAGTTGATGCATTTGTGGGCAAGATTTTATGTAGCTCAGCTCTTTGTACCCCTAGCAGCTGTTAAAGATAAAAAATTGAAAGCTTCTGATAAGAATCAAAAATAGAGCCATCTTTCTTTAAAAAAACAAATTATAAGCTCATATTATGCTAGTTCTCTGGTTTTCATAACAGTAATCATATTAGTTTGTTTATCCACACAGAAAATTGGATATAATTGTCTCATGAAACAGTGAGGCAATTATATTATCACTTTATTAGCCTTTTTATTGTGCTTCTCACTAATGACTGTGTTCATGATCAATTTTTTAAAATTAAAACCAAATTACCAAATGGGGTCAACCTAAGTGATATATTTTGTCATATCTTTCATCCAACCTTCATAAACACATTCTGAATTTATTCTGCTGGTAATATAATGAAAGGTTTTTCCCATTAGTGGGTGTTCTTCACCGACTGTACTCTGTGTGGGGAAAAAAATCTGTGGGTTTTGCTTAAGGGTCTATAAAGAAGATCATTAATTCAAAAAATGTGCTAGGAAAGTTCACGGATTCAGGCTCTACCTCTAATTTAAGAAACCTTCTAGTTGCTGCTGTCTTGACACCTGTTGGATTTTTATCTTATGCTGGAATTCTGTCCCCACCTTCCTGCTCCCCCCTCTACCTTGTTGGTGGTTACAAAAAGTAACTATAATCCTGTAAAAATCAGTTCCATTTTATCAGAATCATAAATTGTGCTATTGCTCTAAAAATCTATCTTTTCATAGTTCTTTTCAATGTGTACTGCTGCCCACATGCCCAGTACAAATCAATAAAAAGATTCTTAGATCTGACACTTCTTCAAAGCTCCCCGAAGTCAGTGAAAGTGAAGAATATATAACATCTCCTAGTATTGCGTCTTTAAGTAGCTTCAGCTTGTCATTTTGACAGTAGAACTTTTCATCACATCGCAAGGTATACATTTTTATATAATTCCCTCATTTCTCTTTAGACATGATTATATTTTATCAGTCAAGAGTTGAGGCTGATGTATTACTACTCTGTTAAATTTTGCTTGCAATATCTGAAATTAAGACACTTTGTTTTTCATTGATGTGTTTTCCATGAGTTCGTCAGTCCTTATCTGGAGGCTTTAACGATCTGCCGATGGAAGTCTAGTTAAGTTTATCTACAGGTGCAGGGTAATAGAATAGGAAAGCAAGTGATTTACAGATGGGAGTAGGAAAGAAAAACAAACTTCACTGAGAAAGGGGAAAATGTTCCTTCAGCATCTCTACTCATCCCTCCAAGGATCAACTTTTAGTATGAAATGTTTGAACTTTGTTTCCTGAAAAAAAATGCAAACCAGATCTACCACCTTCATATACGTATGAGGATAAGACAAGTCTTTTAGTTGTTGTGTATATGATTGATTTGTGCTATACCTGAAGTGAGAAAAGCAGAACAGTCATTATTTTTAATCCTGTTGTCTGCAGGAGTCTTTATACACACCCTTCCAGAATCTGAAGTCTTTCATTTGCAAGGTTTGCATGGCGAAGAAAAGAATAATACAGAGCAGACCAAGGGGGAATGGATTTTTCACAGGTTGGTATTGTGTTAATTTTCCCAGTAAATTGATTAACTCAATTATCCTTCAGTAGCAGCAGCATTTACATAGGTAGCCCATCAAGCTAAGTTGTAAAGTTTTTCTCTAAGAAATTAAAGGAGAGATCTAAGAGAGATCCGTTTTTTTAGGAATTCATGTGAAATTGATTACCCAAGTTCGGATTAAAAAATACTTCCATCTAGCTACATAGTTAGTGACATACGGGCAGTAAATATCATTCACAGCCAAACTTCACTGCTATTTATTCAGTGACAAAAATTATTTTTATAAGAGGAACTAGATTACTCAAAGTTTTTTCTTCCTTTCCTTCAGGGGCCCTCTTTTAACCTTGGTAGTTGAAGGTCTGAGTGATGCATTGAAGAGACAATAGTCTTTATGGGACTGACAGTTCAAAATATAAGAAAGCTTTTGGGCAACCTAGAGAATGACTTTTTTTTTTGTCCCTAGCTTTGTGGCTCAGTTTACTAAAGACATTTGTTTTCCCCACCTGATCTTCCCAGCTTTCAGGGGAGAAAAAAAAAACATCTAAAGGATTTTCAGCATCGTTCACAAATCAGCCTGAATGTTGAGCCTTTTGAGGTTTCAAAGTAATTCACACTGAATCTCAGTGTTTATGCTGGTATTATGTTTATTACCCACTTAATACCTGATTAATTATAATGCCTGTGAGGATGAAAATTACCCCTTCAAAAATCCTTGAGCAAATTACAACAGATAGAATGATTTCTGCTAGTTCAGTACCTTGCATTATATGACAGCAATACTTCTGATGTGGTGCTCTACCACACTGGTGCTGGACATTCAAAACTGAGAGTATCTCATGGTGATTTATGATACCAGACCTTGTTAGCATCTGCTATTGCTTGAGAGCTGTACTTAAACGTTTTAATTATGATTTGTGATTCCAATTTGGACAGAGATTTCTGGTTTGTTTTAATGACTGCCGTCTTCTAATCTGTGTCATAAAATTTTGGTCTGGTTTCTAAATACACTTGTTAACAGCTTGTAATCATGATGTGCATAGATGGAAATGAGGACAAGAACCATGCTTATTAGCCTGGCTTTAGTTTGCAAAAAACATAGTTGTGTATAATTATTTTGGCATAAAACTAAGAAATATTGTTTCCCAAAAAAGAATATGCTCTCTTTTTCTTCATTTAATCTTGTATATAATCAGAGTTGCTTAGTAAATACTGTTTTTCAGGAACACGACAAAGAGAATATAATCCCAGGTTCCAACAAACACACAGAAGTTCTTTTGTTCCTCCATACCATAACCAGATGAGGGGCTTTTCACGGAGAAATCATCAACCACAAGGTAAAAAAATGTGTTCATGTGTGTGTATTTGGAATCATCTCTGTGGACAGTATAACAGCTCTATGGCTATCTGCAATTTGTGTTTGTGGGTACGCAGTTACCCTGTGGCCACAGGAGTCAGTAACAAAACTTGTATCAATTATGGTTGTGTACTACCATTAGCAAAAACAAACTCCGCAAGGTTAGGTAGAGTGTAGCGTTATAACCTGGAGTCTTCTTTTATTCACAGTGTTCTGAGAAAAAAAGCTTTCATGTTGTATTGAAACTTTCCATGCTTGGTCTCAGCTGATGACTGTATTTGAAATTGTAATAGTTCTAAAACAAATTGGCGCAGATGCACAGAAGTATGTGTCTGTCTGAAGTCTTTAGCTACAGATCTTGGTTCATAATTCAAGAAAACACTTAAGCACATGAATAAAGTTAAGCACATTCTTAAGTGGTTTTCTACATCAGCCTCAGCTTGCAGATCATCACCTAAGTAATACAAATGTAAGTTCTGTTTTGTCTCGGCAGAAGTTTATCTTAAGTCATTCACCAATCTCACTTATTGGACAGAACAGACATTTCAATGAAGCATCACTGTGGATAATACTGTTGATCTGACATCAGTTCTGTTTCACTTTCTCATCGTTATGACTCGAAGCATATACATGTAGATTAAATAAAATAAGCAAAGGAAGAAAAGTGTCTAAGAAAGGTCAGTTATTAAGTTTGCAGAGTCTAAATTTCTTCTGTTTCCAGGTGATTTTTTCAAAGAAGATTGATGTAATGATGTGATTAGGGAGGACAAATAATAAATAAATACAGTAAAGTGTGGAATGTGACCATCTCAAGAAGCCTACTGTTCAGAGGTCACATCATCTCTAACCAGCTCCAGAGATCTCATGAATTCCACAAAGTTCCACTGTGCTGAATTGTGTTATAAATGTGTTTCAGTACCATTACTAAAACAAATACACTTCTTATACACTAGCCCTCTTTACTAGCTTCAGGATGCTCTTTAAAACATGATCCCATTAATGTGGTTAAATTGCCTCTGTTTTAAGTAAAATAGACTTATTGAAAATATATACCTTACAAAAGAGTCCTGTAATCTTTTAGATCTGATCTGCCAAAATGACTCATTTTTACAAAGTTTCTTTTTCCTAAGTTTGCTAATATTAAGACAGATATTTGATTTGCTTCATTATGTAGCTGTTGTCTCTGCTATGTGTGTGTGTCTCACGAAGAAGAGAAAAAAGAGAACAGAAGAGTAGCAATTTTGTGTTCCATTATAGCTTACATGATAAAACTTCCTACTAATATTACTGTTATCTATCTGTGCCACCATTTATAAACCTTCCCATGGTATATGTTATGGTTCTTGGTGTTGTATATTATATATAAATCATTGGATAAAATGCATTAGAAAGTAATGGAACAGTAACCACAGGACCCAAATCTTCTGTGTCAGCAGTGTACCCAATAATTAGGCAGCCTTCATGCTCTCTGATCAGTTAACATTTAAGAATTGCATAACAATGGCTCAGTGTCAACAGTGGAGGAAAGGGTGCTTCCTCCCAGAAAGCATAAACCTGAGAAGCACTGGTATTTCTTTGAGGTGATGGTTTGAATCCTTTCAGGCAGAACAAGAATTCAACTTGGGCATCCCTCATTTTTTAATTACAGCTGACCTGTTGTAATTAACATCTCATCCTGTAGCTGTATTTTGAGAGAAGGGAATTCAGCTGTGGGTTTTGGGGGTTTTCGGGGGCTTGTGGGTTTTTTTTCATTTGGTTTGATTTTATTTGTTTTATATTCTCTTCATAAATTTCTTGGTTTCTTGTCACAAATGGAGAGTGCATCCCTGTACCTCAGAGCAGGACAACTAAGCCTCACAGGGAGGCAGAATTTTCCTTGGTGTTTGTTGTTTGTTGATTTAGAAGACTTCCTGTTTAGCACACTGACTTTTGTGTATCCCATTGTGAGTGTCTGTCCCTTCCGATGCTTGTTAAACAGATTGTAGGTATCTCATTTAAAGCTAAGGGTAGGCTTCCAATATTGAGATATAAAATTTTGCATTGCAGCACTTTGTAATCTGTGTACTTTGTGTTTAAAGTAATCTTGCCTGAGTTAGCATAGACGTCTGTAATAAAGCACGACTTTCCAAATTCTAGGTTCATGGCAGAAACAGCACACCACATGCCATATAGCCTATTGGTAGACAAAACCTCATTAATTAGCAGTTAAGACCACTGATATGTTGTTTGGGTCACATTGTTACCTTGTTCTACAAATAGCTAAAAGCAAATTGAGCCCTAAGAACTATGGAAAACACTACTGAGTATGTTTGTCATTCTCTTCATCAGTCCAACTGATACACATAAGATTGTCATAGCATACAAGTTACCACCTAGATCTGAATCTATGTACAAAAGCTAGCAAGAAAAGAAAATTAGAAAGTCTAACCTTACCTATGCACTGTCTTATATACTTCTATAGCTGTATTTAAAAAGATTGGTGATTTGGACAATGGTTCTCATGCTAGTATTTGAGAACCTGTTTGAAAAGTGAACTGAAGATGAAGGAAGGTGATAGTGGAGAAGGTGTCTGTGGGACTGGTTGTAACAGCAACATGAATGGTTGAAATCAAGGATACACTAATACATTAGAAATAGTGAAAGGTGTTGGCAAGGATATAGAATTCCTGATGGTGATAAGGTAAACATTAGAATACCCTGTATAGTGGACACAGAATTATAAACAGTGAGATGAGGAAATAATAAAGTATTTTGACAATTTGGTACTTGCATTTAGAAGGTTTTGGATTTGGAGGTCAACTATATTCTGCCTAAGTATGTTATCTCGAAAAAAATAGTTTCGTTTTCTTTGTTTCCATCCACCTTTGCCTTGTTTTTCTTACATCTCTCTATGGGACAAGAATAGGAAAAGGGAAATTGGCAACTTTTTTTTTTTAAAGAATTCAACTTAGAAAATATAACCTTTTTCGAAAGTGTTTTATTTTTCTTTAAAAACAGGGCATTGTAGAAAACCTTTTATGGAAAAGTGAAAGCAGTTTTTTCAGAGGAAAGGAAAGATTAGTGTCAAGGAAAGATATGAAAAAATAGAATCATTGGAAGTATGTCTCACTCAAAAGAAACTCTTTTGTCCAAGACTGTCCAGAGTCCCATTTCTTCATGGAATGTAGCACCAAAAGGGTACGGCCACTTTGAGTCGTAGCACACCGTTAACCATGTAGTTGAACATAATACAACTATACTGAAGCACCTGAGTTTGTAGCAAATTTTTGTTTGTTAGGTGTTTAATCAAGACTTCCACACTTGCATTGCATACTCTATGTTCAAGCCTGTTTCTGATAAATAGGATTTTGATAGAACTGATAGAACTGTAATGTAGATGGGACTTGGTAGAACTTTGGTGCTGAAGAAAACATTTCATTTACAGTTTGAGTAGTATTTTTCTTATAGAAATCTATAACTAAAGCAGTATTGTACAGAGGCACACTTAAACCAGGATGAAAATATTTGTTAATATAGCTTATGTCTGATTCTAAATAGTGTATTTTCCTTTCCTGAATTCACACAGTCTGATCTACCAGCCACAGTGTATATAACCTGTATGATTCATTGTCCCAACACATTAATTGAACTAGACTTTTAAGTTACAGTGGTCTAACAGTTTTAAAAGACCAACATTGCCATTTACTTTATCCTCCAACATCTCAAATTACTAGCCATAATTATACACCAACTGGAGAGGGATGTGTTCATTTTTCAAAATATGTGTAAGTGTAGTTTTTCTTGCAGGCTGTCTGAATAAGATCTTGTTTTCCTGCTTTAATGTTAATTTAAAATATTTAATTCCTCTCCTACTCCCTCCAGGTAGAGAATATGGATCGGGACATCCAGACTACAGGAGAAGATTCCACCTTCCTCCTTGGTAAGGACAACAAGTAGCAAACTGAGATGATGGGATAGTTACCACTGAGATAATTTTTGTCTGTGAGAGCCTCTTTTTATGAACTTTACAGAGTAGCAGAACCATGTGACTGTGGAGGAAGCTAATCAGCTTTTCAATCACTTGTCATGTTAGGTCTAAGCTTGCTATGAGATTGAAATCCTTAAAACTTAAGTTAAAGGTACCAGCTGAAGCCCAGTGGCATCCCAGTATAGCTACATTGTTCTGTCCCTTTGACGCTGGAAACTCTCAAGTGTTTTTACAACATCATTAGATATTCCTGAGTATAGGTTTTAAGACTTAGACTGTAAGTTTTGCACATTTTCATTATAGTTGTGTACATTACAAGAGTTTGCTCACCATGTACAATGTGGAATATCCATGCTGATTGTGATTTGTGTCTTAATTTTGGATTATACCTTTATTTTTTGGGTTATACCATTGTTACTGAAACCTTTTGAAAAGTTTGAAACATGGCATCACTGATGTAAACATCATCTGCCAGTGAAACACAATAACCTTTCTGTAAAATGCAGAGCTTTCTTAGAAGAGCCAAAAATTGCTCTTGCTTTTGGCACTTGTAGTTAAGCAACTTTTTCTGTCTCAGCTGTGTGGAGTGAACCACATCACAGCTGAGGAGAGAATCTGTCATGCTTTACATCTATACTGAATAATACTTATGAGAGCTAAGCATTTTTAATTGTCCAGAGTTCTAATTTAAACACATATTTTCAGAATTATTTCTTAAAAATTGATATATTTTACTTTGTGATCCCATTTTGGTGATGTATGTATTTAATTATAAAATTAATTCATTTTAAATGGAGTTAATATAAGTAATACTAAAGAAATCTAAAATAACAGAGCACATGCATTTTTAACAGGACCATAGCATCATACATTGGTAAATTGGTGCCACAAAAGCCCTTCATCATTACTTGTGTTTTTTAAGAAACTGTTTTAGAGATTACAACAACTTTTTTATGTCTTCCATTTGCATATCCATTCAGTTAAAAATAATCACAGGTACTTTACGTAATTACTGTCTTCAGGAAAAAAAAAATGAAGCAGTCATGTAGAAATCCCATTTTAAATCATGAAATGTAAAAATTGTACCAGAGGAAAAAAAGGGTCAACAACACTTATGTGACTTAGAAAGTGGGTGACACAGTTAGAGCCATGTTTATCTCTTTACTGATCTGCATCTCAACCTAACTGAAAATTGTCTCCATCTATGTAATCTTCAACAATTTCATGCTTTTCTTCGGTTTCTAGCAATCTTTGAATTGGGTTGGCTCAAGTGGATGTTTATGGAACTGATGGGTTTTCATTTATGTGGAATTCATTTTGGAATCATGGTATCTTTAGTTTTTACTTCAGCGTTTTGAGTACATGATGTTATAGAATAATCTCTCTTCTCATACGAAAGGTATATAATTAAAGAAAAATTAAAGCCTGATGTCCTGTTCCTGCTCTCTAAAAAGACTGAGCATCAAAAAAAGAGGCTGTGCGAAGACAGAGGCAAAATGTTAAGAGCAAGTTTTGAAATCTGGTACAGTTTGCGGATTTTCATAAGAGCGTGTTTAGTTATGGAGGCTGACAACTGTTCCACACAGTGAAGTCAGGGGTGTTGCACATGGGCAAAACTTTGTATTTACACAGAGAACTGTGGCCTTTAATGTTGATCATGTTGGAAAATCCACTCTTTGGATTATTTTTCTTTTTGGTTTTGAATAATACTGATTAGTGTCTTGTTATTGTAGTTCTCATAATCATCATTCTAGATTTTACTGATATGGAAACTGTATCTCAGGCTTCTTAGTGTACTACTGTCAGCATTATTTATTTTTATAAGCATTCAAAAATTAGATTTATATCTGAAAACTATCTTACGACCCATACTAACAAAGGAGCAGATGCTATAAAACTTAATGCTTCCATTAAGACTTGCTGAACTTAAGGTTCAAAACATAAGTGCTGATCTGAATAATTTTTATGTAGATCATTAAACCCAGAACACATCATTATGGTAGTTTGATCACCTGCATAATACAGATCACAGAATCTTGCTCTGCAACCGGCTATAATTTTTAAAATTGTTTCGGTGCTGATGTTCACGTGTTTTATTTGGCTCCTCACAACTGTTTGTCTTTTAGATCACCCAGGTGACCCCGCTCGTTACTGAAGGCAGATGAAAATGGATAAGAGAAGAAGCTGGTTTTTTTATGAAATGCTGTATGCTGAAGATCATAAAAACTTCATCAGTATTTCAAAAATGGTGGTGGGAAGGCTCTAATCAGAAATTTGTCATGCCTTATTTTAAGTTCCATTTTAGCCTATAGCTTAGAGAAGTAAATCATGGAATATTGTGAAACAACTATTATATAATTTAGGTTCCAGATAGTATTGTTTGGAGGACTTCACAAAAACCTTGCTGACACAATTATGAAAAATGGTCATTAAAAATTATGTTTAAAAAGTAAAGGCCAGTCCTGTGTATTGAGGAAAGCTATACATTTAATTTAATTAATTCATCTGGTTCTGTTGCAAAACAATTATGTGTTTGCTGTTAAACTTTTATGCTTATATGAGGCTGAAAGTGGCCATTCTCAGACAAAATGTGTGCTTCTAAAGTCTTTAGAACCATGTCATAGTTGAAAAATGTTACTTTTCTTACTTTCATACTTCCTCAGTCTCAGAGAATGAGAAAACAGTAACTAAAACATTCCAGGAAGTCATAAAATTAGTTTATATGTACAAAAGGCTACAGCTTTAATGTCCTGTTATTTGGGGGTGTTTCAGAGCTGAGTGAGGAAAAAGCATTATTTTTATATTCCAAAGAGCAAATTTAGCTCTAATTTTGAAATAGATTTTTAGAAGAAGTACTATAGCTATAGTAAAACTTATATTGATCCTTATGGTACAGTGATTACTGATTTAAACTCTGGTTTTAGTCCATTATTATTCAGTTAATGTTGTTTCTTAGGCCTTGTGCAGGTAACTCCTTTGAGTCAATTGTCAGTGGAACTTAGTTCCTATTTAGTATGCACGTTATGTCAAAGTGAACAGTATTGTCAGACATACGTAACTCAATACTATAATTTCCTTGCATGGATTTTTCTTTTTTTAACCCAATAAATATATTTTTTCATATTCTGCATATAGCAACAGTCCAGCTAAAGAAATAAATTGGCAACAATACAGGATTTCTAGTTCTAGTAAAGGTTTGAACAGACACGATTTTCACACAATGTAGTGTCTGATTTGCGTTCCAGGGATCCTGTCATGGGAGTGACATTCCTGCTTCCTTTTTCTATTGATTTGTCACTGACTGTAATTGTGCTACCACCTTTTTTAATTTTTTTTTTTTACCTCCTCAGACATTTTAGAATAATGTGGTCTGAGTTTTATGGAAAGTCCTCTAGTTTCAGGAATCTCATGATGTATAATAGTGTATTCGAAAAGAATGTAACTGTGTGCCAGAAGTTTTTGGTAATTCCTTCTTCAGGCTATGATATGAGAAAAGTTTTCTGTTGGCCTCAATAAACAAAGTTAAATACAGTTAGAGTGGGAGTTTTGCTGTGCTAGTTGTATGTTGTGAATTATTGGTAATAATTACCCTGACTACTAAAGAGTTGGTGGCTTCTCTGTGAAGTTTTTTTTCTTCCTAATGTTAGACCATAAGCAGAAGCTGCTTATTATTATTTCCAAGCCAAAAGATTTTTTTTCCCACCAGGAATCATAGAGTGAAAGCAGAAGCATGAAGCTGAAACAGAGGTGCTACTTTCCTGTCTTACTGAACTTTAAATTCATCAGAGTACAATAAAGCTTGTAGACTGTAGAAGGAAATCATATACAAAAACATGACCTTAAAGATTCCAGTCTGGTAGGGTTTCCTTAACATGCAGACTACAGGGTTACTTTGAATGGGTACAGGAGAGAGGAAAAACAGACCTGTGGATTTGAAGTGAAGGAACCTATGTTTGTGAAGAAAAACGTTTGTATTTCTTGTTTAGCTGTATTGCTTACTGTCATCTCTAGCCTGTACACTGGGTAGCTGCCTTTCATCAAATGTTCACTGAAATTGTGAATTTATTTATTAGCTTTATTTATTCCCCTTCTGGAAGGGGATTCAGAGAACTTTTGTTAACATCAATAACTTAGTCAACTGTGAAATCATGACAAGTTTATTGTAAGAGAGTGACTGACAAGAGGAGATTTGTCAGCTTTCCTCTTTTTATCTATTCTGTATCCTTTATCTTACATTACTTTGCTCATTTGTGACACCATCACACTGGGACTCTGAATCAGGAAACACTGAGTTAATCTTAGGATGACTGTGTCACTGTAAGTATCAAAACACATAGATTATGCCTGTTTTATAAAACAAGAAACTACAGTTTTAATTCCTTTGCTACCTTAGCAAGCGCTGCACTGAGGCAGAGGGAACAGAAGTGCTAAAGCTCTACAAATCTTATACCATGCTGTCTGGGCAAAGTTATAAGGATAATCAAAGACATGGTATTGTTTTGCAAAGGTGGTCTTTAATTAGAAGTTGGGGAAGAAGATCAGAAGTTTACATGTTCACATTTACACATTGACTCCCTCCTGTCAGCCAATTCGGGAGGCAGGCTAGTGCTGGAAGGTGGATGGGCGATTCCTCTGTGATGCAGGGCCTCCTTCTTAGAGAGTTTCTTTTGGTGGTACAGAAGCATGATCAGCCCAGTAAATAAGCAGAAACCTTGGCTTGTTTGTACCACATAGGTGCATCGTGCTTGAAAGCGTAGGGATACCATGACGTTTTGTGAGGCTGCCCTCATAGATGCGGCCAGTCACTAGTGGTGTTCCCCAGGGGTCAGTGTTGGGTCCAGTCCTGTTTAACATCTTTATTGATGATTTAGATGAGGGGATTGAGACCATCATCAGCAAATTTGCTGATGACACCAAGTTGGGAGGGAGTGTCGACCTGCTGGAAGGCAGGAGGGCTCTGCAGAGGGATCTGGATAGACTGGAAAAATGGGCTGATTCCAATGGGATGAAGTTCAATAAGGCCAAATGCCGGGTGCTGCACTTTGGCCACAACAACCCCCTGCAGCGCTACAGGCTGGGCGCAGAGTGGCTGGAGAGCAGTCAGACAGAAAGGGACCTGGGGGTGCTAATTGACAGGAAGCTCAATATGAGCCAACAGTGTGCCCAGGTGGCCAAGAAGGCCAATGGTATCCTGTCCTGTATCAAAAACAGCGTGGTCAGCAGGACAAGGGAAGTGATCCTTCCCCTGTACTCTGCATTGGTGAGGCCACACCTGGAGTATTGTGTTCAGTTCTGGGCCCCTCAGTTCAGGAAAGACATTGAAGTGCTGGAGCAGGTCCAGAGAAGAGCAACACGACTGGTGAAGGGACTTGAACATAAGACCTATGAGGAGAGGCTGAGGGAGCTGGGGTTGTTTAGTCTAGAGAAGAGGAGGCTTAGAGGTGACCTCATCACTCTCTATAACTACCTGAAGGGAAGTTATAGCCAGGTGGGGATTGGTCTCTTCTCCCAGGCAGTTAGCAATAGGACAAGGGGGCATGGGCTTAAACTCTACCAGGGGAAATTTAGGCTGGATATTAGAAAGAAATTCTTTACAGAGAGAGTGATCAGGCATTGGAATGGCCTGCCCAGGGAGGTAGTGGACTCGCCGTCCCTAGAGGTTTTTAAACTGAGATTGGACATGGCACTTAGTGCCATGATCTAGTAAACGGACTAGAGTTGGACTCAATGATCTCTGAGGTCTTTTCCAACCCAGTCGATTCTGTGATTCTGTGATGACCTGATAAGGTTGCTCCTGGACATAGGTTGTTCAGACTTGCCGAGGTTGCTCAGGACAGGACTTGGGGATGGCGAGTATACAAGCTCTGGTGTTTCCGTATGTCCTAGGTGCAGAGGTGCCTGCCAGCCACTTGACTGTCTGCACCCTCAATGCTCTACCAGGCTCTCCTGGCCCCCAAGGGATTTGGCTGACTGCAGCTGGGCGATCTTGGATCCAGCAAGTGTGTAAGAAAGACTGGTGTGGGAGAGCTGTGAAAAGTCTCGTGGGAGGCCCCTTGGCTCAAGAGTGGATTTAAGCCCTTGGTCCTTGCCTAATCTACTTTGCAGGTACACCCGTGTCCAGCCTGGCATCTTGCTGATTCTGCCCTCACCTTGCTGATCTGACTTCCTGGTTTAACCTGGGACATCCCTCATCACTGTGGACTTGTGCAGTGATCACAGGACTGTTGTGTGAACCTGGTTACAATCCTCACACCTGCTCTGCCCTTGCTCAGGTATGGTGGATCTCCACCCTCACTGGTGAGGTCACCTGTGTTGCTGCTCTGCTGCTGGCTTGCCTTCCCTTGAGGAGCAGCCCACCTTTGCTGCTCCATGGCAGTGGGCTTTAAGGCCCTGACAGCACAGGTGGTCAGGAAGTTTGACTGTAACTGCCATAGAAATTGGACAGTGTCAAAACAATAGATATGGCCTGTGGGATTACTTGCTGCTGAAAACAGCTACAACCAGCAAAGTGTCTTTGTGTATCTCTGTACAGTTAGGACCTTGCATTCATTGCTTTCCTAGACCTTGCAGCTGACATCCAGATCATTCTCACTCAACATCAGGCTACTGAGTACACTGTGTTTCAAAGTTACACACCACAAGTGTGATGCTGCTTCAGAACATGAAAGGTCAGTTGTTAAAGAATACGTTCTTGCCACTGATACTCCTAGATCTCTGCTGGCTTGTGCTGCTTTTGAAGTCCTAGGTAGGACATCAGGTGTTAAGCCTAACCTACAGTGTCTTCAGATTTTCTGCCTGGAAGTATTTGGTTCTCTTAGTGCTCTGAAGTTGAGATAACACATGATGAGTTGAAGAGTTGTCTGTAAAAAAGAGGCAGCTGACAGGGTGTTCTGTCTGAGGACTCACCAGCCTAAATGTGTTATTTAATCTTACTACAAAAGTAAGGACTAATGTTTGATTTTGCTTGTGCCAACTGGGAAAATATATCTTTATTGTATTAAAAAAATACCAACCCTATAGTCTTGAATATTTGTTTGTTCAGGTGAGGAACCAAAACCCAGTACTGGCCCTGATCTTCTATTGAGTGCTGCTCATTGCACAGGTAAGATTTATGGTAGAGCACAGCTGAAAAATCTCTGACACGCTTGAAATTAGAGTGGAGGCGGGACTTCAGCTGTAATAATTTCAGGCTCTCTCTCCTGCATCTCTACATATTACAAATAGGGAGGTAGACATCTGAGACCAGAGAACCGCTCTGACTGCAGACTTTCAGTCACAGTGTTGCGTTCTGCGCTGGCTGCTCGTATTTTATTTTAAAATTGTATTTCATCAATAAGCATCACCAAAAGACTCTCCTCATTGATTGTTTTTGCAACTGCTGCTCCCCAGTCCTTCAGAGATGCAGGACTTGATTTGCTAATCTGATACAGTCACAAACCTGAAAATTACACAGTCTAGGGAAGCAAGGAAGAGACATACAATACAAGGGAGGCATACAGCATTTAATATTTTTAGGCTTTTTGTGTTTGTGCTTTTTATTCTCCCACAGTTAGTCATTAGATCACTTATTGAATGACCTGTTAGTAGTAGTGGTCACATAGACAAGAAGGGATATATTCAATGTTGATATACTTAATATAGGCATGAATTTTGATGTGAAATACACCGGTATTTCAAATGTATGAATCTTCTCTTTTTCATGCCAGAGACACAGGAAATACTAGGCACAGAAATCAATCTTGGATATAAGCCCCCTGAAAATGCTTGATAACTGAAGGCTTTCTAATAGAGAATGGTGTCCTCGTCTCAAAAATTAGGTAGCCAAGTTTGCAGCTGGCCTTCGGACTCTTAGTAGAGAGCAAAACTGTACCGTAAGAACTGTTTTGATCTCAATGTGATTTCAAAATATGCTGTAGGTAGCTCGAAAAGTCATTGTTCAATGAATGCAATAATAATTTTTAGAAAAGTGATGAGAAATTTGCATGTCGTTTATAGCATTTGGAAAATGTGAGTCAAGGCAACCATTCAGGAGTTAGCTTTATCAGATCCAGCTTTATATTAGTCAAGAGTTGGTGTGTTTGTTAATAGCAGAGGCCCAGCAGGCTCTGTATTTACTTGCTGAGAATACTTAAGTTTTCATTTGTGATGATGATGCAGCTCATCTAAAAGGATGTAAGTGCATATGTGCTGCCTTTTGATAATCATCTTCGCACTCTGGTTTAATTACCCATCAGATCCTTTAGTCCTTCTGATCTACATTCTGCTGGAGGGTTTTCAATTTGAGTGAAGTTATCCAGGTTTGAGGCATGCTGCTGATAAAGCTAGACCTCTTGTTAGGTAATACGCATATGAAAGATCACCACATTTAAATATGGTGATAAGGCCAAGTCAGAATCTTAACCATCTCTGGGCAAATTGCAAAACTTCTCTCTTTAACAAAGCCTTCATTTTGTAGGTGTGATTTGATTTCTGCTCTACCTTCCCACACAAAGAGGACACTCCACAAAGGAGCAAATAGGAGAGGTTCAAAAAAATCCACTAGTGATGTTGCGTTTCCAAATGAAAGAGGGAGAGCAGCTACACAGTTGATGGACAGCAGCACAGAACATTAAGAAGGTAGTTAGTGCATCTAGACCAAAAGTTCTAGAGTTAAAAACAATTCAGCAACCTAGGGCATAATGTACTTACGTCATGGTTGCAATACATTAATTCGGTTTTTTGGTTTTTTATTTAATTAAGATTTAGGTTCATTTTGCCACTGTGTGTGACCCCTCTGCAAGTTTAGACAGTGACTGTGGTTTACGGTTTACACAAAGATTACATTTTTAATGATTTCCTGAAGTGGTCGAACAAAATAAGTAAATAATCTGCATATTCATCCTCCTTTTATTTTGTGGAGGGAATTCTTTTACTTCTTTGCATTACTGGTTACTATATTATTTCTTGGCAACAAATAGTGCTGTAAGAAGCTTCTGCTCCAAGCAAGTTAAAAAATAACATCATAGAAAAAAAACAGTGAGTGCTTATAGGAGACAGTTTGTGTGTCCTAACACTTACTTGTTGAGTGTAGGAAAGAAATCCCGAATTTGTCATTGTGCATTTGTTTACACTAATGTGCTATTGCTTAATCAATTCACCAGCCCCCAGCCTGATAAACACCCCCATCTGTCTGTAGAGAGAGCCCAATCTAGCAAGGCTGGTAGTTAGTTGTTTTAGAAATAAGGATCTTGGGGCGGGAGGAGGGGGGGAAGGCTTCTACTTGCCTCAGGGGCTGTTAACTGCCCCCTGTAATGTTCATTAGGGGCTACAGTTGGTACCAGCCCACAGTATTTTGATTTTGAGAGGATGAGTGTCCAGCCTGCTGGAGGATAAAGATGTGTTTGCCTTTCTGTGTGTTGGATATGATCTGTCCTTTGAGAGGGAACAGTTTCAACCTTAAAACAGTTGTACTTTTAGGTATGTGAGGGTAGCACATGTGAAGTTTCTGTGAGAGACACCGTAGGATTTTTCTCCCACACAGTTTCCTCACTCTTTATGACTTCAGTTAGATCTCTGAAGGGCCAGAGGGAGGGTTTTTTGCCCTGAATTTTGTTGAGTTTAAATTGGGCCAGAAGAGGGGCTAAATCAGTTTAACTTTACAGAAGAAGATTAAGAGTATATGAGGCCAGAATTACTTGAAAAATAGAAATTAAGGGTCATGTTTTGTCTTAGATGGCTTGTGCACTGACATCAGATTAACTGCACCCTTTTCGATGTGTAAGGCTGACAGTGCTGGGAAATCAGCCCAGGCCTTCTGACTCCTGGTAGCTCTTCTGACTGCTGGACTACAGACTCGCATGACAGATTGCATCCAGCACAGTAGGCTGCAGAAAGTAGTTAATGGGAAATAGGCGGCTTTGATGTTCACTTCTGGTGGGCCGATCCTCTGGTTTAAAGGCTAAACATCTATTGTCCTCAGCAGGAGTTTTCTTTGTGATAAGCTTTCACAAAATCTGTAATTTCCCATTCTGTTTTCTGAGAATGTGGTTTGCTCTATTTCTGCTTTCAGTAGCCAACAAATATTTTGAAGAGCAATTTGTAATTTTCGAGTCTCTAACTTTGGATGCCACAGACTGGACCGTATTTCTCAGAAATTGCTGAGCATCTGTCCTCTTCTGCTAAAGCAGATGTCTCTGAAGTACTTCCATCAGAGCACCAGGAAGGCACCTAAACACACTGCCTGCTTTCCTGAAGAAAGGGGCTAAGCACTGCAGAGATGCACCTTAGAAAACAGGCTCAGCTAGAATTAAAATGGGAGGTAGGGGGGGGATTGGGAGGGTGAGGAGAGTGAGAGCAAATACAGTAACAGCCTATGATTAGAAATCTTAACAATGACAGTGAGTTCTGTTTAATTTCTAACTGCTTAAAAGCAGGCCTGGGGAAATGCTCTGCTTAGAAATGTCATGGAAAGTGCAGCTGGTCCATGGGCTTTATCTTGAAAAGCAAAGGATCTTTCCCATTTTGCAGTAACACTGCCATTTACTGGGCCATACCACTAGCAATTTGCAACAATGGGAGGGAAAAAAGCTGCCATTTGACCTAGAATGCAATTTTCAACTAATTAATAAAGTGACCATTAGTGCCCGAGGGGATAATAACAGGAATAAGAACAAATTACTGTGGGGTGCAAAGGAGGCTTGGGCATTGTATTGCAAATTTCTTATGGCACTATTCTTCTTTTTTTTCCTCACTAATACTTTTAAAGTGCCCCCACTCAACACTTGCTCCTTGTAGGACCCTTGCAAACCACATAAGAATTAGCCCTTCAAAGATCAATCAGGATCTAATTGTTGTTAACAAAGTGCCACCTGGAGAGAAATGTTACAATATACCTTCATTACAAAGCATTCAATCTCTCTCACGCTCATAAGTCCTGGCTACAGTACAGACAAAAAGAAGCGGTTGCTAGCATTAATGTCAGGCACCTGCAATTGCTTGTAAAACACTGCCAGACCCTGCACAAATATGCTCCTAACATTGCATGAGCTTCATTAGAACTGCTCTGTTTATGCTTCCTCATAGCAAATTTTGCTGGGGTCTCTCTATTCACAATGCTTTAACAGGTCGCTGAAGCCCTCATGTCGATGGGGACGTTAGCCAAGTGCACCATTTGCCGTGCTATTTCACAGGCTCCGGGATCTGTTCTCAGTAAGGATTCTTCTGTATTTTATGGCCCTTGCTCTCCGGGTCCCAAAGGCAAATGTTCAGGAAGCTCCCAGTGAACTGATTTTTAATGCCTTGGTTCCGTTTCTCTGTCCTGTCAGAGATTTTCCTTGTAGGTATAGCACATTTGCTGTGGGTCCTGCCTGTGCTAGTACTTTGCAACTTCGATGGTTAAAATTCAAGACATTGCCAAGTGTCTGCCACTTAATTATTGGACACCTTTATGGCTACATGTTCACAGAATTTGAAGTTATCTGATATTGCTTTCACCTGTCCTGAAAATTTCCAGTGGGCTGCTTTATAGCAAATTGAAAACTACTGTCTGCAGACTTGCTTTGCTCATGCCTTGTTTACAAAGTCAGGGAGTTGACATGACTGAAAGGTAACCTGCTTGAGGAACTAAAAATAAATACTAGTTTTTGCTCAGCTACTCAATCTGTCTGCTGTGGCTATACAACAGCTAGTGCCAGCACAAAGAAGAGACAAAAACTGGTAGCTGGGAGCAGGTGAGCAAACAGAGGACCTTCCCTTTAGTGGAAGGACTTGCTCCACATTAAGGTGAACCCAGACACTCTTCCTAAAAGCTTTTTGCACTTTATTTTTTTAAGCGGTGGGAGATATAGAATCATAGAGCAGCCCACATTGGAAAAAATCTCCAAAGATAATCTGGTCCAACCTTTCATGGGAAAGGGAGCCTAGATGAGATTATCTAGCACCCTGTCTGATTACATCATGACAACCTCCAGTGATGAGGACTCCACCACCTCCCTAGAGAGGTCATTCCAGTCATAGATTGTTCTCACTGTAAAGAATTATTTATTATATTGAGGTGAAACCTTTATGGGTGCAACTTACACCTGTTATCCCTTGTCTTCTCCGTGTGGCTCTGAAAACCTCTGGCCTCTTTGTAGCTGCCCTTTAAGTACTGCAGTACTGTGATGAGGTCCCCTCTGAGCCTTCTACAGGAAGACAAGACCTAAATCCTTCAGTCTTCCTCACAGGACAGGTTTTCCAGCCCTTTGATCATCTTTGTGGCCCTCTTTTGGAGCCTCTCCAGTCTGTCAGCATATTTTTTGAATTATGGGGACCACAACTAGCCACAGTACTCCAGATGTGGCCCAACAGATGCTGAGTAGAATCTTTGTCTCTGCTAGTGATGCCTCTGCCAATGCAGCCCAGGATTCCATTTGGTTTTGTTGCTGCAGCAGCACACTACTGGCTTACATTCAGCTTGTGGTTCACCAGGACCCCCAGGTCCCTCTCAGCAAGGCTGATCCCCAGACACAGAGGTCCTGGCCTGCACTGAGCTCTTCAGTTATGTTGTGCCAGGTGCAGGACTTCGGTCTTGTCTTTGTTAAACTCCATACTGTTCTTGCTAGCCCACCCTTCCAGCTTGACCAGGTCTTTCTGTAAGATGGTTCTCCCTTCTGATGTGTCCATCTCACCACCCAGTTTAGTGTCATCAGCAATATAGATTAACCTTTGGCAAGTGGGCATCTTACATTATGAATAGTGGCTGCAGTGAATCAGAATGAAGGCAGTGAACAGGAGAGGGAAATAATCTTTATTTCAATAAACGTGAATGTGCTGCTTGTTCTGAGGATCGGGAAATTGGAGAGTGAAGGAGAGGTGAAAGCGCTCTCCTCTCTTCCGGTTTCTTGCTCAGACTGGCCACTGGGAATGCTCAGGTACCTTGACCAGATTGATTCTTTACTGCATGTACATGGAGGCAGGAATAGTCTGAAGATCTAGGCAGTGATAACAACCTTAGGCTGCCAGTTTTACTAGAGAAATTATCTCAGCATGAGACCCTGTCTCATACAGATATACATACAGGGAGAAATTGCATATTCAATGTCTGTCTTGTTGGGTAACCAATACCAGTGTCCTACTTGCCTCATATTTTGGAACATATGTAGTGCAAATAGAGATACAGAAGATATTTTTTTTGCTAAAGAGCACATTATACAAAACCAGACCAATCGTTCTGGATCCTGAAAGGCTTCATTTGTTAAATGTTAATTCCAAATGTCCTTAACTAGCAGATACTAGCTGTATGTGCTCACCCTGCAGTTGTTTCTCAAACAGTCAGCGTTATTGCTACAATTAAAACACATGCTTTGAATTTTTCATTTTGACTTTGTGTGTCTTCTACCATCTTCAGCTTCCGTGTAAGGAGAACATAAAGGATTTTTGTTGCTTTAACCTTAGTGAAGATTTGCCAAAGAACCAAGTGTCTGGTGAAATGGGGACAGTGAGGCTGCACGAAACTAGTAAGTATGTGCAAACTTTGCTTATGTGTGGTGGAGAAAAAAAAAATCATCTTCTGTGACTGGAAAAAAGTCCCCCAAATGTCACTGAAGGAGCTGAGCTTTTGACATCACAATCCCCGACTTGCAGAGTGCCTCGCAGATGGGCTAAAAGTCATTGATGGCTTGAAGCAGCACAGAGCATAAAATGGACACCTATCAGCAGCCTGGCTTCCTTGTGTTTGAAGTGAATCAAAAATCGTTCAGCTACTCAGTCTTTTCAGGTTAAAAGTGGTTTTAAATGGCTTTACTGGAGTTACAGTGCTTATCCCTGGAGGTCAGCAACAAGAGTACGTGCTTGGGATGCCTTGCTACTTCTGCAAAAATCTGCAGTTTGCATGGGATTGTCTGTCCGGTGATTGGCATACTTCCTTCATTAGGGCGTTCTTATTGGACACATGTTTTCAGAGTTGATGAGTATCTAATTTGGTCTGCTGTAAGAGGATTCTGTCTAATCGGTAGGATATGGGACACAGTTAGGAAACCTGATTAATTCCCCTGCATTTCCCTAGAACTGCTATTTACTCACTCAATGACCTTGTTCATCTTGTGCCACCCCTTGTCACCTGTTGGAGGACAGTCTGCCATCTCTAGAAGTCTCTATGAAGTTTAGATCCACTAGGCACTGATTGCTGTAGTGGGTGCCCAGTAAGTATGTGGAATAGTACCCCTAATAACTCTGTAATATTGAAGCCAGATGTAGAGGTGTACAAAACTGGAAGCCACTTGAAAATATGGGCAATTGACTCCCTGTGCTGGTCCTTGCTAAAAGAGGGCTGACAATATTCACCTCTCAGAGATATTATAGCTTGAAGAAGGGCAAGAGATCCTTATGTGAATGGGTTATAGGGCTGTATAGTATCTGGGTAAAGCTCTAGATGAGAAACTGTATGAATAAATAGTGGGGTGTACACAGGCTTATCCAGACTGCCAGTCTCTGAGCAAACCCATGCTCTCCAAAGAAAGGCACAAGGAAAAAAGATGCAAGGGTTTGCCATCCCCAGAACAGCTTGGCGGTCCCCCAGGAGTGGCTTCACCAGAGGGTCTGTTCTGCTGACACGGGAGATGGATGTACATACAAGTCCCATTAGCATTGAAGGGAGGTGCCTGCTAAACTTTCCCACACATTAGCAGAGGAAAAGCCTTCTACAGGTATCTCACAAGGTAACAGAAGGTTGTTTCTGCGCATGTCATTTCTTCCATGTTGGCGTGTGGTATAGCTGTACGCTTACGTCATTTGGATGTATCTGCTTGACATCTTACTATCTGTCACAAAGAGGCATTTTGGAGCCGTCCAGCATGCTTTCCCATTATCCTCAATGCAAGTCTATAAATATACAACTTCTGTGTAATCTGTTTGCATACTGGTTCCCTGTCCCCTAGATCGGTCTGTTGATTTCCAAGGACTACAGTCTCCTTTGATTCCTGGTATTTTATTGAGTGCTCTTCAGCAGGGATATATGCTTGATTATTTTTTTCCTTCTGTGGCTGTTTTTCTGTCTTCTGTAGCAGTCGTTAAAGTTTATTTGTGGGCTAGGGAAAGTTATACCCCTTCTGACAACATGTTGTGGGGCTTTATTTAATCCTGTGGGGTATTTGGGTGCATTCTGTTGGGGAAGGGATGGAAGGAGTAAAAGAAAAAAGCTGTAGAAATCAGTGGAACTGGAGATCTAGAGTCCTAGAAGGTGGCAATCTGTTAATTAGTGTTCTTGGGAAAACCTGCCTGTGATGAAAATAAAGCTCCATCATTAAAACCCACTGCATTTTCCTTTTCTGCCCCCGAATGTTGTTAACAATGTTGCACTCTGGTTAAGTAAAAATCTAAAACTGCAGTGAAGTGTTAGTAATCGGTTCCTGAGCAGATTCACTAATGCTATTCACTTTTCCCTGCTAATCTTCCTGTGTGAGTTATAACAATGCAGCACCAAATGAGAAGGAAATGTCAGGTTATGTTTCAGGGCCAGCCTCCTGCCCACCCTCCATCTGTGCTGATGTCAGTGCTTATTGGAACATATGCTGCCTGTTGCTCACTGACCATCTGTTAGCTGAGCTGATGAAGTGTTCCCGTTGCTGGGACAACCCAGCCCTTGATTGCCACTGGCACCGCAAACATTTTCCGCTTAGGTTTCACTTTTATCCCTGCTTTGGAATGGCAGCCCCGCCGTGGCACGGGTTACCCCATCCCTGCCTTTTCCCTCCACTTGTTGGGGGGAGCTCAGTCAAAATTCAAGTTACAAGTTTTTTGGCAAATGTAAAAGGCTGCAGCAGAGCTAACATGCCTGAGATAAACTGCTGGTGTCATGGGCTTGGATGCAGGGGCAGGAACACTTTCTGATGGGAGCCCGGGGTCAGGGGAGCACATCTGGTGGTGGTTAGAAAGTTTGTGTGATGAGACTGTGACTGGCATCACGCAGAAACACCGATACCCCTGAAGATGTCCAAGGTGACACAGGGAATTTTTGAGCCGAGACAAAGCGTGGGAGATGATAGGCAACTTTTCCCTTGCTTAAGAGTCACTTGTTCTGTAATTGCTGTGTGTTGTAGTTGTGCCTGACAGCCACAAATCTTTCAGGCATAACTAAATCCAAATATAACCATTCCTTTACAGTGTAGGCATCAGTTTGTGGAGTGAAAGCAACGTTAAACAGTAGTAGTGATAATAAAACTGTTTGCCTGCATGCAGCTTTTTTGCAGTGCTGTCTGCTGAGCTTTTCCTCTCTCTTAAAAATGTCTACAAACGTTAATCAATCCTCTTGACAAGCCTGTGGGGCCAGCAGGTGGTATTCCCATTTTGAAGAGGGAGAAGCAAAGTGTGAGAGCTGGCATGAGAAGCGCGGCATGCCCACCTCCCAGCCCTCGCCTGCTGAGATCACTAGACCATATTGCCCTTCATTACACACCAAGAGCCACAGCTCAGCCGTGGTGCCAACAGGAGCTGCATACCAGACACCAGGGCCAAGTAAACTGTGTCCTGTAGTTATTTCACTGTTACATGTGAAGGGAAAAGGGCAGCGTCTGATAAATGAACTTCATTGGTGAAGCTGACCATAACAGCTGGGGTAAAAAGCAGTGGCCTTTAGGGTGCAGAAAGTCTGGATGCTTGGTAGTGTTAAACACTCTGAAGCTGTGAAATGTCTTGGCCTCTCATTTTCTCCTTTGGTGTTCCGTGGTGTTTTGGTCCCTGAATGACAGCAGTCACTTCCGAGATCTCTCAGGGCCAGCTCTGGGGACAAAGACTCTCCCATCCATCCTTCCATTCCTCTCCCTTCCCTTCTGTCCAGCCTTGCCTCTCTTCTGTTTCCTCAAAATCATTTCTCATGTATGTTAGCCCTTTGCAGTCCCTACATAGCAAAAAGCGAACTTCTCTCTCCTCCAGCCTATCCTTTCTGCCTTCTGTCACAGCCCTCTGTCAATCATACCTGTAGCCTGGACGGTCAGTCGTACTCTGGCTGGCATTTCTGCGAGCTCCTCTCGCTTCTCATGTTTCTAAAATTCTCGTCTCTTCTGTTCCTAGCACAAAAATCCTCTTCCTATTATTTTAATTCAACATGGCAGATATCTGTACCATCTTTTCATAAGGCTGATATAAGCTCTTTAGAAAAAGGGTGATTTCTTTTTCACCCTATACACCAATTATTGTTTTAATTAAATGACTGAATAGTACAGTAACACTGTGTGCTCAGAGACTACATGACGTATATGGTAGAGCTGGGTAAGATATGATACACACTGACATAATCCTAGGTGTTAATAATAACGTACTACTTCAGCATATGTTGCTATTTCAGGATGATCTGTTACAACAGGCTGGTTTTATTCACCCTGGGGACAAGTACATGAACAAATTACTGCAAGGCCAGCCAAGGTGGGGATTTACATTGCCTCATATGCTTTGTGCTAAAAGCCTGAGTGTTGGGTCCACAGTAAGGGTGAGGCAGTATGCGGTGCTTTTGTCAAGTGGCAAGTTGGGTCTTACCTTGCCTTTGTTCTGGTTATGATAAAAGCATTTATTTGCAGTTTATCACAATTACCACAATGGAGCCTGAGCATTCTAAATTTATACCCTCTCTTGTGGCAGCTCGTTTGGTTCCAGTCTGCTTTTAAATCCACTGCGGTGTCCTTATGTTTTGCCAGAATGGTGCAAACATGCCAGTACATAAATGAAAATTGGGCCAATCTTTTTCTCCCCTCCAAGAATGTCATAGAGCTTAGGGGGTTTCCTGGTTTTACAGGCATGGACTACTATGCATTTTGAATCAAAACAATGCAGAATTTAACACTTTGCTTTATGATTTGAAAAGTTGAATTTCCCTTGATCAAAAAATGTGAAAGAGAACTGGTAGCATGACTGACCATCTACCCAGCCTCCAGCAGGACTTGCAGTTCTCTACTGAAAGTGCTGGGTTTGTGCAGGACAGGACTGTGTGTTTTGTGTAGATTTGAGACTCAGATTAAATAATTGCACTGATTTCTACATGTGGCTGAGAGGACAGATTACACTGTGGCTTTACTGAGTTGTATTTTAACAGTGAGAGCAGCAAACTAAAGACTTTCAGAGCTTTGAGATGCTACTAACTAGGTGAGATGAGGCATATACGTGTACTTCAGCAGAAATTTGTGATGCCTGAGCATTTCTAGGACAGGGTAGCAGCTAAACATCATGTTAACGTTCCAGGTAGCAATACCCTTGCCGCCCTCATGGGTAGCCATGTATCAGTTACTGTCCTGATTTTAAGTGGTGATGGAGGCCTCTGGTGCTGTGCCTGTCTACAGCGCTGGAAGGCAAACTGTAGATGTTTGATTGCAAGCACATGTACAGGATTCTGAGATGCGTACACATAGCCTTGGCTTCCAAAAAGCAGAGGCATGGATATAGTTTGTCTGATGTTGCTTAGACAGAGGCATCAGAGCCAGTTGTGAAAGTGCTGTTGGGCTGCAAGGGAAGTTCCTCAGCCAGTCAATGTCTATTGATACCACTGGAGAAATACTGATTTTTACCAGCCAAGAACCTGATCTCTGCTGTGGCTGGAATGTTAAACATTCAGAACTCTGCTGAATCACAGTTTTAACACATTTCCTGAATCTGGATGGGTAGGTCCTCTAAGAACAGTAAACACTTGCTTGCACTGCTGTGCTCTAAGCTTTGCAAAGCCGGGCTATTGTGTGTGCTTTTGTGAAAAAATCCCATCCCCTCTGCAGTCCAGGGGACAGGCTGCCACTGCCATCAGTAGCACAAGGATTTGCTCTGTGCTGCCTGGGTTCTGGAGATCACTCTCCACACAAATTAATTAAAAGATGCCTTAGGTAGGTGTCCAGCCGGCACAGAAGGAACCCAGCTCTGTTACCAGTCTGCAATCCCCAGTTTTCCAGCTGTCACTATGTAATACAGCCTCCCCCTCACGTAATTCCTTCCTGTAGTCCAATAGAAGTCCTTTAAAGAGGGAGAAGAAAAAAAAAAAAAAGAAAGAGGAACAACGAGCAAGTAATCCTGTCATACGATCTGCCCCAGTAGTTTGGGGCCTGTTTCTCTTTCAGGGGCTGTGAGCATGCTTTGAGGTGCACAATAGAGATGCCTTCTCCATTGACTGTGGAGCTCAATGAGCCAAACCGGGCAGCAGCCCCGGGAACAGCAGCAGCAGCAGCAGTGGTGCAGCGCGGTAATGGGCCCAACTGTTAACTGATTTAACACTCTGCCAGCTGCAGTCCCTGAGCTCCGAGAGGAGCGGCAAGCCTTTGAATATTACCTTTCAGCCAATTAGACATATGTCACTTCATAAAACCTTCCGTGCGTGCTCCCGTGGAGGGGAGGATCTGCTGGGGAGAAGGAGGGAGCCGCGCTACCTGCGTCCCTCCCGGACAGACGTGCGGTCCCTCCCTCGAATGGGAATTTGATATTGTTTCTGGTATTATTTTCAGTGCTGATGCAAATACCTGGAGAGGGGTATGAGGGAAAGAGACTGACTCTCGGGGCTACAGGAGTTTTTCAGACAGTCTTAGAGACTGCCTGGGGTAGAAGGACCTTACAGCAGAGGTGGGTTTGAGTCATTAGATTGAAATGAGACCCCTCTCATCACCTGAACACTGAGGAGGTTAACATCAGCATCTGAATTGGCCCGAGTTTGTTTCATATGTAAAAAACCCCCAATCGCAAAGGAACTTTGGATTCAGGTGAAATAAATGAGTGTGCAGATACCAGAGAACTGGTGCTGAATGTAAAAGTTTTAGCCCAACAATCAATTTCACAAAAAAAGTACAAGTAAAATTGTAACTGGTGAGCAGCAGCTCAGGGACAGCACTGCAGGCTCCAACGGAGCAGAGGCAGCAACTGTACTAGAGGCAGCAAACATAGGTCTGGGGTACCTGCATCAGCTGCTCCACAGTCACTGTCTTTAGGGGTGGGAAGTACATGGGAAATCAATTTTATAGATGCTCATTTTCAGAATCAGTGTGGAAGGCAAAAGTGTTTACATTGATCACATAAGAGATATACCACTTATTACTCCTTCAGGTTGATTGAATATTTTTATTTCAATAAGGCTGAAATTCTTATTTCAGTCATGTCAGTGTCTTTTTGCTTTTTATAGTAAAATACACAAAAATGCGCTATTAAAATGAGCGTTAAATTGTGGTAAAATACAGCAGGTTATGGTAAATTTTAAATTCAAATATTTAGTAAAATGTGTTTAAAATATTTTCATACCAAAAGTCAATTCACATTAATCACAAGTAAACTGTAACCAAGAAGTTGAGCCAAAATAAACAAGATGAAAAGGATAAGATAAATGTTTGAAGATTTTTTTCATAGCAATGTAGAAAATCGGAGCATCCTGAGATGAGGGCTGATGGACAGAAAAACATCTATTTTAAAATCCTGGCCTGGAGCTTTCAGGCTGGCACTTGTTGCTGACACCGCTGGTGAGCAGAAAAGACTGATCCAGAGTGGTGTGAAGACTGCTCACTTTTCCCACTGAAGGTGAGAGACCTGCACGGGTTTTGCACACGATCAGCCCTGGATGACAAACCGTGTGTGCCGTGCAAGAAAAGGGGGGAATGGGTAATGGTTATCGCTTCCAAAGCCTGGGAGACGAGTCCTGAAGCCATGAAGGTGCAATGGTCTCTGAATACCTGTGATCAACTTATTCAGTTTTGGCTTTCACAAGTTTATTCCGGGTTTTCTTTCTCAGTCTCTTCGGTCATCTTCCCAATAGGATTTAGACTTGTGGTGCTTAGTAATTGTGAAGTAGTGCTTGTCAATGGCAATGAAGCAAGACATATTTTGGGGTGAGGGATCATGTTGGATCTAAATGTACAGGAGTATTCTTCAGCTATTCAGTCCTTTTCACACCTGAAGAAAGGCTTGAGTTCAGTTTTTGAAAAAAGAAACTCTATTTGAAAAAACTCCTGCCTTGCAGTGTTTTGACTGGCTTCAGGCTGTGATGACAGGATTATGGGTTGGTAATACATAAACTGAAATGAGATGCTCTTTGGAAGATCCCAAGGTTGTAGTCAGACAAATATTCTAAGCTGGCATAAGTTGTCAGTGTTGATAAAAGCAGTAGTTCCACAATTCCTCTGCTTCTGGCTGCTTGTTCTCACCCTTCTACTATTCTCTTCCTTTAACCAGGCTTTTATTTTTGCAACCTAATGGTGAACTCAAGCCAATTCAGCTGGAAATAACCTTTTGAGATTACTTCAGAGCTTGGGGTGAGGCACTTGAGGGGATGTAGGTGGACCCATATTCCCCAGTCCGGTTCACTGCAAGACTACACAAATCCTTGTGACAGTAGACAACACATGGTACCTCCAAGGATGGAATTGAGCAGCCAGGGCAGAGAGCAAGTAGGACCAATTTGTTTTGTTTGTTTTGTGTTAGCACTAGCTTATTGTGTCCATTGAAGTCTGTTTTCCCATTTAGTAAGGACAGTTTTCCCATTTTGAGCAGCTGGATCATCTGCCAAATAAGCCACTTGAGGAGATCCTTCAAAGTACAAGTGAGAGTCTTGTCCAGCCAACAGCTGGTGAGCCAAGGCCAGGTGTTCCACTTACTCATGGTTCCTGTGGTCAAAATTCTTATGAAGCTCTTTACAGGTGTTTCTACTTCTAGACTTTGTTTGGATGTGGTAGCTTTCTCAGTGGCCTAGCCCAACAGTGCTAATCATGCTTTGATCATGACCATCACTTTATCTGATTACATAGTTTGTGGGTAAAAGGAGACTCTGATCACAAGTAGGGAACTGATAAGTTTAAATATACCATCAATAAATGCTGTGGAAGCATGTCAGATAATTGTTTCACAGGTCTTGTATAACACTACACTTCTTGAACATGTTATTTCAGATAACATGATTATTCTCTTTTTCATCTTTCACTGCCAAATTTTCACTGAAGTGACCTTGAAAACTCTGTTCCTTTCCACTATCAGTCACTTAGTTGGTATGACTTGGAACTTGCATATCTTTGTGCATTTGAATCCATTACTAATGCATAAGCATTCATCAATTTGGCAGGAATGGACATTACACATCTGTAATTCATAAGCTTCAAGACAATTTTGGGTGATGATGATTCAGGCATCCACTGAATGTCCAAATTCCCTTTGGCATCTGTTGTCCAGCCATAACTTGTTGGATCTAGCAGAGCTGGTTCACATTGCAGGAATCATCTCCAAATTCCTGCTTAACAGTTTGCTTGCAGTTCATATTGGAATAAGCACTCTTTGCATGGGGGAAGCTGGCTGGAGTTGATTTCACCCCTTTTGGCAGAGAAGGGTAGATAATGGCATCAGTTGTTGCACTTTTAGGGACAAACAGATGGCATGTGAATTCTTGTAATTTCTGAAAGAAGCCTGATGAAAGCTCCCAGGGTTGTCCAAACACTGAAAAGTTATATTGATAATGGCATTTTCTTTGCATGAGTTCTAGGGCTCCCAGGTTTCCTTTGTCTGAAAAAGCACGAACAGCACTGCATCCCAAAAAGACATGCAGGCCAATCAGTACTCTGCGTGTGTCGGTCCCAGGGGAACACCCTATTATATTGCTGTCAGTGAGTGATGTTTTGTGTCTGTTTTCTGACTTTCTCATGCATTAGCCAAGATCTATATTACTGTGGGATTTTACCCATTGTTTGAGCATGCAATATAACACACATCTTCCTTCTTTAATGACGCTTTGGGAAGTTCTGTTTTCTTGTGGCAGTCTTCCGTTAGTGTGAAAGAGAGGATCACAGTAGATTAGAGATGTGATGTGCTTTACCTTTCTGATTACACACACACAATCTTTTAAGCAGGAATTTGATGAGGTTTGACTTGCCGATAAGGCAAGAGAAAAATTTGTCTCTTATTTGGATTTTGCAGCCTGCAGTTGTGTCTGTGAAATAAATGCTGGTAGCAGATCCTCTAGGATTTCTCACCACCTTTTGTTGTTGTTGTCTGGTGAATGTTTAACAGTGTATTAACTTTATGACTTTCTGCACCTTCGTGTAGCTCAAATGAGCAGAGATGCCTTGTTAACACCACTCAGCCTTTGGACAAGTCTTTGTTAATAACACAGACAGATGGGATAGTGATGGTTTCAGGGGGGCTTTGGCAGATCTTTTTTTTTTTTTCCCCATCTGACTAAATAAACTAAGTCTTAGTCAAAGAGGTTTATCTGTTGCTCTGTTCTTGCTGATGGGCTTAAGTCTTCCTTCTATCCTGTTAGCATTGTATGAAGAAGCCATGTGCCTTTGACTTAATTCAGTTCTGAGGGCTGAAAAGGCCACAGCTCACTCTCACTGCAGACTTTGATGTCTGCTGTCCTCTGTAAAACTGCTCTACACAGCACCACTTGGATGCCTATTGATTTTTTACTTGGTTGCTTTCAGCTCTGTGTTCAGCACTAAATTATCTTTGGCAAGCATATCCATCAACAAGTTGTCTGGATACGCGATCTGTTTTCCCTTTGTCACCCTGGCTGATACATACCTAGTGTCTCCTTCAAATTGGGTCTTTCAAGCTCCAAATGTTTTGTTTCTCAGTTGAAATATTATTTGTTGCTTTACATTTTTTTTTTTCAATAGAACCTCTCTTGCTTTGAGTAAAAGTTGCTGTCATATATGGGTTAACAAAGACACTTTATGATAAATGCAAAGATCGCTTGGTATACAAAGGGCCTGTTTCCTGCAGAATGTTCAGAATTTAGATTATCCGTCTGGTATTCTTCAGCACTGTTATTTTGTCTGCCTTTGCTTTAAAGTACAAGTAGCAAGACTACCAGTAATTAATGAACTGCCGTAGCCACAGTTTTTCTATTGAAAATGGCAAGGTGCCTGGTTCTTTGCAATATTCCTTACTCGCACACTAGCACATGGTGTATTACATTTTACAGGCGGTTACTAGTCCTTTGTCTTTTCAAGTATTTGGGGGTGTGGGGAAGGGCGTTGTTTGGGGGGGTCAGTTTTTTTAAGTTTTTGGCTTTTTTTCTGGTGGAAGACATGTTCGTAATCCTTGGGTCCTCTTTCTTTGTTTTCCTAGAAGTTTCTTCTTTCTCAGCCATTATTGCCTTACTCCTTTGACCCAGTGGCATCCCAAAAGACCTATTTTTGGCCATGGTTGTTCATACTTCTCATATCCTGAGTCTGTGTTGCTTCATTTGTGTTCAAGCCTTTGGCAATATCCTGAAACATAATGTGGTTGCAGATTTAGGCAGCTTTCAAAAGAGTATTTGCATATGAATGTTCAGATGTGGCTTTAGGTTGGAGCTTGGACTTCTGAAATTGTGTGAAGTGTGTGTGTTTTCTGTGCTGTTTCAAAGATGTTCACTCCTCTTCTCTTTCCTGCTTACTTTTATTGATGTGGCACTTAATATTTCAAATCTGCAATAAAAGATGCATGTATTGGAGGCAGCAGTGAAGTTCAACATAGTGTAAACATAAAGAAAATAAGCTTATGTATAATAAAAACTGATATTGTGGCATTCCATTTTCATTTGGTGACCTTCTTGGAAAAGCTAACCAGATTGACTGTTGTAATTTGTCCTCAAACTGCTAAACCACATAGATAAGTTCTGTAACAACAGCCAAACCACAGAGATAATGAAAAGTCTGCTGATTCATACAGATAAATCCATCCTAACTCAAAATTTACCACTTCAGATGATACCACTGAACTACCCAGAGTCATTGAATAAGGGGAAAACTGCTGTTACCTCCAGCTCAGCAAGCACTTGAACAGTAATAGGAGGAGGAAGACAGATATTCTTTATGCTATCCCTGACTTTCCTTAACCAAGTAGAGCATGTGACATTTTAGCAAAAGGGCAGAATTCAACAGCTGGATAAGACACAACAGCAAAATAATGCAAAGATGGGTTTCTCTCAGAACAATTGCTGTCATTCAATGCTTTGTGTTACTCAGCTCACATAAATTTCTGATATTACTAATATTTTTCTGGCTGCCCTTCAGAACAAGATGGATAACTACTTTGTTACTGGATTTTTGTATATAAAGCCTTGAAAACTCAAACCTTTCAGTTCACTCTTCACTCTCTCTGTAATAAGAAGTGACTAGAGGGATCTTGACCAGAAAATTGTTGCAATGGATATGTTTCTGGGAAGCATTTCATCCTTAGCAAAACAACATATTTGGCTAAATTTCATGTGGTTGCAAATACCCCCATCAGCCCTGGCCAGCAGTATTTGGTAGTGCCATAAATGAATTAGATATTACCCTCAGAAAGCAATTGCCCATGCAGAACACTGTTAGCACAGTTCTCCCATTCATCTTTTTTATTATCTGCATTTAGATGGTGAGTGGAAGGAGCAGACAAACTAGTAGTAACAGACTAAATAAGCTATGAATAAGGTAGGTTGACTGCCTGTATAATACTTGGTATTTCTGCTTTGATTCAGATGTTTTAAATGGCCCATAATGACCAAGACTGGGAAACCTGAGGATAATCCGCCTATGAAAATGTCTTAAAAATTTAAGACGAGAAGTTCCATGGCAAGGGTAGAGGAACTGGAGGAGCATGATCTCTGCAGGAATTCTGCTTTGTGCTTGTATACTCTGCTGCTGAAGAAAGCGTTGGCTCTAGTCAAGGGTTTTCCCCATGAGTGAGACATTAATGTCTCCCATATGGGAGAACTGCACCTAGCAAAGTTTAGCTTCTGCTGAAGACTATTCTTCAATAGGGGCACAAACAGAACCACCTTCTCCAACCCAGGTGTCCATTTTCATGAGACTTGCAGGAATCTTGTAGTGTAATTTCCACCTCCATCAAACTTGATGGAAACTGGTTATTTAACTCTAAGGCCATTAAGAGAGCCAAGCGTCCATGCAGATAGGCAAGTGTGCAGAAAATTCTTGAACAAACTTTTTTTCCAGTAAACTTGGCTCAAAATGGTCGTTGAACACCAGGCTCTTTCCTCTGTGTGGTAACACTCTGTCAGCTCCTAATGACTATATTGCAGTTGTGAATCCTTGATGCTTTGGGAGCTTTCTTATCTGCTTATGTGTGAATTTAGGAATCTGATGTGAAGCTCACATTTTCTAACAGCTTATCTCCTTTGAAAATGTAGTGAGGTGCAAAGTTCCTGTGTCCACCCCCAGAGGAACATGGACATAGCTCTTCAAACGTGAGGCTTTGTCCTATTCAAAACATGCCCTGCATGCTTGAAACCATTGGTTATTATTACCTTTGTTGTTTTTAATGCCTTGAAAACCTTGAGAGTCAAGCGCAGAAACCATATGTCTTTGAGCAGAAAAATTAAGGAATTAACCAAGGCAACTACTCAGTCTATGCAAAATAGAGCTGAGGAAAATAGAAATATTTTCTTCCAGTGAAAGAGACCCTTAAGTCACCCCCAGATGCTCAGTAACTGCTGTCATCTTGAGAATTTAACTGCTATGCAAACTGAAAGGGACAAAGCCCAAGCAGGAGGAAAAGGAAAAACAAGACACTTAAGACTATCCCAGAGGAGATTAGATAAAGATCTCTCTGCAGGAACTCTTGATGCTCCAGAGGAAATCTTAAGAGACTGCCCTGAAGTAGACATGTCAGAAAGCAGAGGTAACAACAGCCTCTGAGCACAGCACTGTCCATCAGAAATTAATCCTTGGGGCAGCAGAGGTGGGAGAAAGGGAGAGTCAGAAACAACCACCATCCCCTCCTCAGGCCCTGCAAGCCAAGTAAGCAACACGGGCCTTGGGAGATGCTGCTCGTGGATGGCTGTGATAACCCCCATTCAGAGCAGTGCTGTAAGGTGTCTGCTGCCAATTGGGTGTGCAACAATGTATAAGATCTTATCTGCCACAAGAAAATACAGATGTAACACCTGAAATAAATTGTCTAAGGTGCTTACAGATGAGGAAACAAATGTCCAAATTCTTTGGCTGTAGAGGACCACTATGGCAACAGTGAAGAGTAACATTCCTAGCAATTTTGCATTTCTCTTATCTTTTTTTGGCCCTTTGGTCCCTCAGTATTTCCATTGTGGTGGCATTTGGAGCCATAGCGGGACATGTTGGTGCCACACATACTTGTCCCTTTCATGGCAGCCAGAGGCTGGTGAGACCCCGGTGTGACAGCTGCTTTGTGACCCCGCTACTGCAGCTGGAGGACACGTGGAGCAGTGCTCCAATGCCTGTCATTGCTGACACTGAGGAGTGGTGGAGACAATCTTTTAGACCCCAAGCACTAGGGTTTCTGGAGAACTCCTTACAGGCAGTGTATCATAATGGTGCTTGTAAAAGTGCCTTAACTTTAGCTTGTGAGAATAAATGAATTGTATGGAACTGCATTTTTTCTAAAAGCTTTTTCTCTTAGTTCCAAAAGCGTACCCTGATGTACTGGTAGTTCAGCAGTGTGTTCAGGTGGGAGGATCTACACAGGGGGCCTGGGGCAGGGTTGCTGGTAGAAAGAGTTGACAAAATGTATGACTCAGGAGATTAACACCATTCTGTCCAGCTTGATCTATTCTGTAGAGTGCTTTGTGCCACTCCTCTTAGGCACACCACGATAAACATTCAGGAGCATATAGCTCTTGTCATAAACGCCATCAGCTACTGGTTTTCTAACCCTTCCCTTCATCTGAGTGTCAGATTTTTCACTTGCAAATATCTCCTGAACAAACCTTCTCATCTAGAGAAAGGAGAAGGAAATTGTCCTCCTTAATGATCTGGTCTAAAAGAGGAGGAGAACTTCCTGCCCTCCGTGAACACAGTTCAGGTCCATGATAGATGCTGTTTGATGTGTCTGAACTTCTCCTTCAAGTATACCATAAACCAGGGCCCTGACTCTTATTACAGAACATCTCCTGGTACTTTTCACAGCTGTCCAATGCCAGCTTCTACATTGCAACTAAATTCCACATTGGAGTAACTAGACTTTACTTCTCTGCCTTCTTTACATGATTTCAGTTCTCGCGTTCGTATATTGATCTGAATGGTTGGGTGGCACTTGTGAGGCTAAACCACTTCCTTGTGCCACACTAGCAAAGGGCAGCCTAATTTCAGAAGTGAGTTTGTTTTTCACAGCGTTACCTACAAGCTGAATCCTTCGGTCTGTACTCCAGCTGGCACTTCCCTTGATTTCAGTGCAAATGTTGTGAGGAGAAGGTTTAAGTGAGGGCTGTGAAATGCCTCCAATGCTAGGTCTAAATTAAAGTGGACTCTGGTGCACTTTCATTCCTTCTCTTCAGCTCTGTGAGCCTGAAAAGGCTGCTCTGTCAGCGGCCAGGTGCAGCAATGGGTTTTGAGTCTAAACATCCCTCAGATAAAACACTTCTGTGGAATTCACAGAGTTAAAACAGATTGCATATAGCTATTGTCATTGTTGTACAATATTTTTAACAGGCTCATAGCAAGGTTGGTGAGAAAAATCCCGTTGTTGGGTCTTTTTAGTGTTTTGGGCATTTGTTTGTTTGTTTTTAACGACCAGTAGGTTAGCTTTAAAAAAATAGTTTCAAAGGTTTCAGTCAGAGCCCAAAAAGATCATGGAAACAAGGCAACTTCTGAGAACTCCAAGTGTGAAGCCGTGAAAGTCTTCATATGCTAAAAAAAGATTCTTTAACACTTCAGCATTTGTCTTTTATTCAGCTATCTGGTAAGTGTTACTGCAAATGCAGCAGGAGCTGAAAATAGGTAGTCTTTTAACAGCAGCTTTTTTTTTGGCTGTTTAATAAACATACACTAGATACAAATTTAGCCCATAAAAGGTTCATGTAGTATGTATCTATGTATAATACATGCACAAAAGGGCTATTCAAAATGCATAGCAACCACTCGGCAGGGTTTAATTTTCCTTAACAGTTTTCCATATTCCTTTAAATTTGGGGTGGGAGTGGGGGGTAGCAATCAGAATCTTTGGCATAAACGGGATAATAATAAGGAAGTTCCTGATATTGTTGATGTTACAGTTCTTAATAAAGCATACAGCTGAATTCAGATAAAAGAAAGTTTCTGATTAAAAGGAACTGTATGAATGAAAAATTTGAAAAGTTATTGGAAATTTCTCATAGTTGTTAATTGTTGTCACATGTTAATCATATGAGAAATGAAAAACCAGCCAAGATTTTTGTGGCATGTTATATTAATTCGGTTAACACTTTAAAAAAAATGTATTTTAAAACCTATTAGCATTCTATATGATAGCACACGTAAATTATGTCAGCCAAACAGTACAGCAGGTTACATCATTGCCTTCTGTGACATTTATGAAGCCAGCATCTGCTGTGCATGATGGGTTCACTTTTCCAAAGCCTGTCTAAGGGGTTTACAGCTGGCTTTCCAAATATATGCCCTGCCACGTTCTTAAAGTCACACACACACACACACACACAGAGATCGCGTGCAGGTTTAGGTTTTCATCCAATTTTCTCATCTGGGGAAGCTTGTTGCAGTGTCAGTTCTCATGTGTCCTGGAGGTGACGTCCTGAGTGTTAAACAGATGTTTTTGTTACAATAACACATCGGTGTCCAGGCTGAGACTGTAATCCCATTTTAGTACAAGTGAAGAAGCAGAAATTATTAATAGTTGCTTCTATCATAGTGCAAGGGTTGAAACTGTTGTAGAATCTTGAAGAATACAGAGACAGATATTTTTAAATGAGTTTTTGATGCCTAATGATACAGATAAGGTTTTGGTTTTGGGGTTTTTTTTCCCTTCAGAATCTACCCTTCTAGGTCTCACAGAAGTCTGGTAGTCAACTGTCTTTAGACATTTAATGGTCCGGGGTCTGGCTCTCTCTGCCTTTTTAGCACTTATCTTTTACAATCTAGCCTCTGCATTGTGCAGGGGGAAAGGCTGAAGGTGTGCCTGTAGGGTTTTGTGAATGCAAGTAAGATAGGGTTTTAGAGAACTCGTGATATAAGCAGATGTAAAATCAGGAGTGGTGATAAAACAGCATCAGTCCTGCCAGCCTTGATGGGATGCTGTATCAGTTGGTCTGCCTGGTTTATTTTGACCCTTCAGGTTTTTGTTTTGCTTTCTGTGTTGAGCAGCACCAGCCTTCTGTGATGTATCAGTGAAACAGGTGTAAGTCTTCTGTTTGCTTCTTTACCTTCCTCTGCTACACAAATGTGTTTTTCCTGTCTAGATTGACAGAACTATCTTGTGATATATGGGTAAAGATGCCTGTGTGTGTGTGTGTGTGCATATATGTATAAGAAGCATTCCACCCGTAAGTCCTGAAATCAAACAAAGGCTGAGCCCCCTGCAGTGCACGAAATCCTCTTGTGGTTCTGATACATGAATAAAGCAGGCAACTAGTATGTCTTCCCCAAAAAGCTTTTCTGAGCCTCTCCATTTATCTGGTTTTTGAGAAGCAAGCAGAGGTGAAACCCGTGTTACCAAGAGGCATCCCAGTTTCTCTCACCTGACCAAAGGGATCGGCTTCAGATTCCCCTGCAAAACCCACCAGCAAACCACAAAGCTGTTACTGAGCCTTTTTTTTCCCCCAAGCTCTTCAGTGGCCTGAGATACCTTTCCTTGGGGCAGCAGTTCTGCTTGCAAAAAGCCAATCATCTCATCAGACGCCCAGACTCTGGAGAAAATGGGCTGTGCCATCACAGGGCTGCTTTTCAAGGAGGCATCTGTGCTTAGCATATGGCAACTATTTATTATAGCTGTTGCATTGAGAAACAACAATTCCCATGATAATTGTTTCTCGTATATCAAGATGCTTCAATCTCTGTTTCCCACAACATTCTGCTTGTCTGGTATGTGTGTGCCAATGTCACCACAGTCCTAGCAGACAGTTGTCTACGTTTTGTCATTACTGAGGGTAAACAGACATGACTTGAGTGGGAAGGAGAGCGGGGGAAGTGGACTGCTAATTTAGTCTGGCTTTAATACTGCACTGTGAAAGAAGTACTGAATGATTTGTGGGCAATATTTACAAACCTCCCCTCCCTCAATCCATCCATCCTTTTTCTTCAAGCACACATTGTTTAAGGGCTTTTATGCTTATTATTTGCCAGAATGCAGTACAGAGGATGCTTGATTTTGCAAGGGGATGGGGGAACGTTTCTGTCCCCTCTGTCAACTACTGCTCTCTTCATTATTCCAAAAGAAAGACTCGTGTGTTCCCTTGAAAATATATAACATGTATTGGACATTTCCTCATGTGTGCATGTTCTTTCAGCACTTTCACACATAATGGAAGTGTACAAAATATACCCTGTCTCCTTTTGCATATGCTAGATGCCAAAATCCCTAAACACATAGACTAATTTTAAAACAAAAAAAGAAAGAAAACACACTATAAGGTAGCTTCCCAATGCCTTGTCATCAGCAAGACCTTGACTTTTGCTTCATGGCCTGGCTGTAATATTCCCTTGTGGGCTCTGAGTTTTGGAGAACAATACAGGGAATACTCTGAGAATGCATATGCCGTTACAACAGCTCAGTATCTTGGCTCTGTTTGCATAAATCAGTGCAACTTCATAGTCTTTCAGCACCAGTGTTTTGGCCCATGCCAGCTGAGATTTGGATCCTTGGCATTTGATGACGTTTCCTTTTTCCTATTTTTTTTATGTTTTCTGTGGGAGAGAGGGGATAGGAGGCACCTTTAATTAGTTAATGAAAGCACTTTGTATCTGGAGATGGCTGAGCAAAACCAGCAGCTGAGATTTCTGTGCAACACATAAATATTGCACTCATTTACCCAGATAGCCAGAGCCTCTCCTGAGAAGTTGTAAGCATTAAAAATCATTATTTAATTTAAATAAATAAAATTCAGGATTTAAATTATTAATGAAGATTTAAGTGTGATGCAGCAATCAAGAGAAAGGTGTTGCCGCTACAGCAAAACTCAAGCATAACAAGGTTTGATCTCAGTTCATTCTGTGTGGCAGACAGAAGAGTCTATTAGTTTTTGAGAAATTAGGTTCTGCTCAAAACACAGCATTACACACTCACAAAGGACCCAAGCTCTTGATACCATGATGAGAGCTTTGATGATACTCAGCATTTGTGATTCTGACTCTTGTTCTTTTGTGTAGCACTGATGTGTTTGCACTAACCAGAGGACGTTCACAGGTCATTCATAAGTTCATCTGATTTCAACCCACTTGTCTGCTTTCATGTTAAAACATGAGATGAAACAAATTTTGTTGTATGATGAGGTGGCGCAGCTCCTAGTGAAGTTACATGACTCTGCTGCTCTATACCCCGCTAACAGGGTCCTGTATTTGCATGTAAAAGTCTGACTTCATAATGCTGCTTTATTTTTGGCTTTGTGCAAGCTGTTTCTAGTTGAATCAATAGTAAAACTGCTCCTTAAGGCAGATAAATATGTAATTAGTAGAAATAATGGAGCAGTAGTCAGCTGCAAAACTGATGCTTCATCTGAATGTGTGTAAGGCACTTTATTTAGTTGGCATGTTGCTAACATCTATTAAGTTAAATTATGAGAAGTGTTTTGAGGCCTTTCACACAGAATGTGAAGCTTTTCATTCCTTATTTACATGTGTGAATATATATGCAAGGAGATTTCAACCCATGAATTAACTCCAGAGGAAAACAAACCACCAGATAAACACAAAGCCTGGATTTGTGTTTGGGTTTATTATTTCTCCCCTTTAGAAAGCAAAGAAGCATCTTTACAGAATTTTCTGATTAATTTATTCAAAGAACTTAATTGATGTATCACAACACAGTGGTATAATTTACATGGCATTAAAAAATGGAATAACTTAGTTCTTCACACTGACAGCAGCCAGCTGAGAGAGTAACAGGAAGTCAATTTTTGATGGTCATTTTTATGACTTTAAAATGTGCTTTTATTTAAATCTCACCTCATGCTGTTGAGTTTTCTAAATGTTGAAATATTATGCAGTGTTTCATTAACACCAGTTAACGCTGCTAGCTCTGGGTAGATAGAAAGATAGAAAGAGAGAGAGAGATATTTTAGACAGATCGATCCAGATCCTGTTGGAAGTCGCCACACATCCCAGAGCTTTGATGTGAAAGCAAAACCTCTGGTATGAATAATTAAATGTGAGTGATCAGAAACCTATTTGGTAGTTTACTTCTGGGAGGCAGCTATAGAAAGAAGTAATTTATCACAGTGCCAAAATGCAGCAGAAATATGCGGGTATGTAAGGGCTGCGTGTCCCCAGTGAAAGAGATGGTTTTAACTTAGTCCACCTTACTCTTCAGGTTTTGAATCTGGGGACTCTACACCTCTACAAGCAAGCTAAATGGTGTAGCGTGTGGCACAGCTGAGACATGCCCAAGACCTGTGAAGTGTCATCTCTCAAACAGTAGATATATCTGCTCTACAGCTCAAGGTCCTACTCTGCCTGGAGCTGGGAAGGGGTTGAGAGGACAGTATGAGAGTATCTCCCTGTACAAGCATGTTTTATTAGTAGCATAAGACAAGCTGGAAAAGATTACAAGTCTTTGGCTCTCCATCTCCCTACAAGCACAAAATACCTTGTCACAAACTCTCATAAAGATTTTAAAGATGGTTTTAATACTCAAAACTTCCTCCATCTTCAAAGAACAAGACTTTGAGACAGATACGTGGGAGTTCACTTAGCCAAGTGTTGCAGTTTTAGTTCGGCTGCAGTGATCTGCAAACCACAGACTGTGAAATGAACAAAGGGTTATGTGAATATTCCATATAAGTATTTATTTTTATTTTCTTTAGCAGAAGCTGTCAAATAAAGCATCTCCCGCCCTTCAGAGCTTTTGCAGTCTGTGCAGATCTTCTTTGCTTAGCACACTTCATTAGAGTTTGCTTATTATAACAGTGTAAAATACAAGCTGCTTTTACTCTGAGAATTAAATTTTGCTGCATTCTATCCTGGGTTAGCATCAGTTGCTTCCTAGTATTGGCAAGGATGCTCATGAAATCTGGGCATGTCTGGTGCAGGAAAATGTAGTGGATTTAACAAGGAGGCATTAAAAATTGATTTAATAGAGTAGTAGTCTGGACTTAAGTTTGTAGCATAATTTCAGCATTGCTGCAGGGTAAGTATTCAATTTTGACTTTTTTTTTTTTTTTTTCATTCCAGACTAAATGAAACAGATGCCTCTCAATACACTTCTTTGGTAAACACATTCTGAGAATCCTCCATCCAATTGTAAGTGATTATATGGCTAAAAATGCAGTCCGTAATAGAGAAAACAGATGCAGTGATAATTATCCCAGTGCCTTGCATATCAAACATTAACATTAACATGGTGGAAAAAAAAAAGAGGCTGAAATCAGAACAAAGTGGGATTTGCTGCACCAGATCAGATTATCAGTTCGGGTTGCCTGACACTATCTTCAGATATGGCCTGAGCTTGCCAAGTTACAAAGAAATCAGGAATGCTTCTTTATAACATTGCAAAGCATGTATAGTGCTTCTTAGGGTCACTGTCAGTTGTTTACACATTATTCTTGCTTGTCAGGCATGGAACTCTGCGGGTTTTCATGCTTCTGCTTATAATTATTTTACTATTTTAATTCTACAACCTGAATTTTCCATGCAGTTTTACTGCCCTCCGAAGCAGTAGCCAGCTATGCTCTGTCTTCAGTAATACGGGAATTGAAATGCCTTGATAGGAAGTTTGAGGTTGGATCACTGGAATAAGTTTTGCCTGTGGCTGTTGCGGAAAATTCCATGTGGATGTGCAAGCTTATCATCTGATTTTCCAAGATGCTGTCGGGTGTAGCACTAGCCAGAGTGGCCAGTGTGCATGCAAAATCTTAGCCCAGGCTGGAAGGTTTATTCCTTCAACTAAAATAAATGCAGCTGTTTCTGATTGCTCTTGTTTTGCCCTCAGAGAGCTGAAGATGATGCAATTTTAAAATATAAATGTCTGATAAATAGCCTGCAATATGATCTAATCTCTTCTGCTGTTTGTTTCCTTTTTTTTTTCCTGATTCTTTTTAGAAGGGTTTCAGTACTGAAAATGTGAAACTCCTCTCTGAAGTTGACAAAGGGGTTTGGTCCAGATTTCCATCAGCTAGCTGGAGGCATCTAACCGACCATGCCTAAGGCTCTGACCCAGCACCAGCTGTCAGAAGGCCAAGCTGCTGCAGATCCAAACCGATCTAGTCTGTCTTCCTTCACTTGCCAGTCAGGACACAACAGGTATTTTCAGAGGGCAGTTCAGCCCCTTCTAAAGTAGGTAGGAGAACTGTCTCCCACAGATTTGTGTTTTTTATTTGACTGTAAAGGGAGCCTAAAGTGCTGACATGAGCTGGAAACCTGATTTTTGGTGGCTTGGTTACCTGGGGTGAGTGTTACCCCAGTTAACCTCATTGTTCCCTTCACTCACAATAAAGGAAAGACAGTCTCTTCCAGGAGGTTCTTCAGTTCACTTGGGAACTGAATCTACCCTTGGGAAGTGCTGTTTTCCCTTTGACTATTACAAATGGGCAGCTCAGAGAGACAGTGTTCAGATGAAACCAGGTTGTCTTCCTGCGGTCTAATTCTGGAGGAAAGGGAAAGAGGACTTGTTGCAGAGCCCCAGAGTGCTGCCAGGTCACTGTAAATCTCTCTCTGGGACCTGTTGCTCTTCTGTATAAGGAAGTCTGTAAGTGTTACCGTCTGTGGGATACAAAAGCATTTTGACTTACTAAGCTGGTTTTCTTCATGAAGTGAAGATACGTGCCATATTGATTGGAAAATAGTCTGCTATGACATCTGAACACAGACACTCATGCCCATAGACTTAACAAAGTGGGCTGCTTTCATTTGGAAAACTAAATATAACAATACATTTTCACTTGCCAACACATTGCTCCAGAAAAGTGGCCTTGCTTATGTTAGTCCTAGTCACATTAGGACAAGTTAGAAGTATGTGCCACCGTTTTCTGATGTACAGATGAAAGTGCTCATCTCATTCAGTTGTCCTAAAAGGCTGGGCAATAAGATCAAGCTTCTGTGCTAGGCCTGTTATTTCAGTTCCTCCTCAGCTGCTTCGGCTTGGGTCAGAAGCACGCTCATGGGACAGACTCACTCATCTGGAGTAGAGAAGCATGACCCTGTAACACAAGTTAGCCAGAGGCTGGTGGTTAAAACAGGAAACTAATGTAAATTCCTTATCATTGACAGGTAGGTAAACTTTAGAAACTGGCTGAACTCACCTGTGTGAAATGTACAAGAAATAGGTCAAGGCCATGCTGTCTGTTTACTTACTTTTAATCTCCACCAGAGCACAGCAATTTTTCATCTTTCCAAAGTGAAAGCCCTGCTCAGTGCAGAGGAATGGGCTGAAGTTCCATGGCTGAGGATGCTTAGGATGCAGGAGTGTTCAGGTCAGAAAAATACAATGGGCTTTCTGGGTTTGAAATACACTTGTCTAGATACAGTTTGTTCTAATTGTATTTGGTCATTGTTCTACATATGTGAAATATTCTTACAGGATGGTCTTCTAAAGGATGTTGTGGGGCAGAAGAGGCTTGTCTTTTTGCAAAACTCTCCTAAAGCTGGACGAAATCTTTAGAAATATCCCATGTGTGTACTCATCCAGGAGAAAGGTATGATATGCTAATGTGAAAAGCCATGTTCCCTCTCGCTGTGGAGGGAAGACATGAGAGAGAGGGGCCATTGGAAGCTGAAGGCAGCTCCTGGGGCACAGCTGGGACCAGCTCAGGCTGGACCCGAACACAAGACCCTTCTCTGCATTCTCCTGCACCGTGCGCTGAGCAGCAGCAGAGGCAGCCAAGGCTTGGGTTCAGCAGTAATCACTGAGTTAGTCTTTCATTAGTGTCTGACACTAATTAATATGCCATGTGCTCTTTCAAGAGCACCAGATAAGTACTCACAGCTTTTGCTAGGCAGATGGTAACTTTCATTACCTGACCAGATTTTCTGATCTCCTGTTAGATATCTCACCCCTTGCACAGCTCTGTGTCCATACCGTGTCATGCTGCTGAGCATTGTCAGCCACAAAAAAAAATGGATCCTGTTTGATTTCGAAAGCTGTGGCCTGGGTAAAATCCCATTGCCCTTTTCTGATACCGCTCCTACCGACATCAAATTTTTGTCTGAATTTTGTCTGAACACAGAGGAACAAGCTGCAGGTTTAAGCTCACTGTGGGCAGCAAATACCCTCCCTCATCTTAAAAGCCTTTTGTTTTTCCTAGGCCTCAGGAGGGGAATTGCAAGTTGTAAATTTCTTTACGTGTCCTCCTTTCACACTCCTAGGAGTGAAAAATAAAATGCTGCCCAGCTAGGCCATCCCTCTGCCTCTGAATAAACATTTATGTGAGGGTTCCCATTCTTGCCAAGGTGTTAGGATAACATTCTCATGCTGATTCCTCTGCCCTCCTTTGGCATCCCAGTGCTGGATGTCCATTTCCGAGGCTTTGAAATGGCCATGCTCTCACCTCATCTCATACACATGGAAATCAGATCACCAGAAGGAGCAAGCTTGTAAATCCCACCGTGAAGCCAACAGGGCAGCACAGGAGATTATGACCTTCAGTATATTAACAGTTGAGTGAAGAGCTCCATGCACGCAAAGAGGCTGCAGTGAAAATGGAGGACACAGGGTTGGTAGGTGGGTGAGGGCACAGCTGAATCGCTTGGGCCTCCTTCCTTCAAACTCTGCTGACCATTTTGGCATTGTTTCAGCAAAAGCAAGAGCTGAGCATTTAAAACTTTTACCTGTTTGCCCATTTTTACACACTGAGGACAAAGGATCTCTTATCATCAGCAACTACTTGTGTAAGGTTTCAGAAACCACAGCTGATAGGGGAGCCATGTCATACCAGGTACTACACATGCCCAGATCATCCTTGCCACAAATGACAGGCAAGAGACAAAAGGCTACAGCATGAGTAGCATGGATATTGCAGCAACACATACTGGCAAGACGGGCCAGTACCATCAACCACAAGACCAGCTTGTCTCCTTAGTAGTTGTGTAAGACATGGAGGGGGCTGATTGGGTGTAGAAACATCTCCTGCTTGCGCTGCTTCAAATTAACCAGAGGAACTTGCAGCCACGTGGTGTCAGGGAGGCAGAGGATAACTCCTGCAATTGCACAGCAAGGAGAACAAGGCTTTGTCTCTGCTTCGGAGGGGATCTTGGTGTAGTTAGTCCCTGAAACATGTAGGCAAGCCCTCCAGCTAGCAGACATCACGTTCTCTGTCCAGTATTGATCCTGCTCCTTTTCTGAGCAGAATTACAGATGAACGTTTCTGCTGGTTTAGTTCTACCTACACAAGGTCTTTTCCTGGCAAAATGGTGGTGGTAAGAGAAAGAATATGCTCCAAATCCTGGCTGCTACAACTGGTCTGAGAGGAGTTTCCAGTGCGGACCTGGAAACAGGTATACAGGCAGGAGAGTTATGTTAATCCCCAAATTTCATAGCTGGAATCCATAAACAATTTTCTTCTTCATTATCTAATTGCATAGGTAGCTTAATTTGTGGAGGGGATCTTGTTTCTTTCTTTTGAATTTCCTTCACTTGTGTACTCCAACCATGTCCAGGGAAGCACCTAGACTCTGGCCGGGTTGCATTGTCAGTGCCACTGTTTTGTTTTCTGTAGATGTGAAGCAGTTCAGAGGGAGCTTATGTGTGAACAGATAAGTGTATTGCTAAACCCACACCTCTGAGAGCCTAAATGAACACTCTGTTCACTCCCGACCTGTAAACCAGAGTGAGTAACTCAGCTGGGTTTGAAATGTCTCTCTGGTGACAGTAGATAAGGTCAGTGTTGCTTGTGTAGGGTAGGGCAAATTAGGTAGTGAAAGGCCTGAAGGGAAGGAGGGAAAGCTATTGTGAGAATAGCCTGTAAAAGAGAAAGAGGGCAGCGACCAAAGCCCTGATCTAGATTAGATCCAGAGGTCTTGTTGAGACTGCAATAAGATCATCTTCAAAGCTGACTTCAATATTTGTTTTCTGATTTTGGGTAGGAGCTGGTTTGAGGATATTGCTTCAGGTACATCTTGAGTACAAAATACCATGAAATTCATATTTGTCAATGATCAAAGAGACAGACAGAAATAACCTATTTGTGAGATAAGAACTTTAGCCAACACAGAAATAAATTATACAGAAATCACAGAATCATAGAATGTCCTGCGTTGGAAGGGACTCACAAGTATCATCGAGTCCAACTCCCAATACTAGCCAAGTACGGTATCTAAACATATTCTAACATGGTTAAATGCCTATTAGTGTGGGACTTTACAGCAAGTGTCTTTTGATACATTGGAAAAAAATCAGCAAAAGAACAGTTCTCACGGCTCCTGTTTTTCTAAAACTGAAGTAAGAGTTGGATTTCTGCCTGAAATCCTGTATCACAGGCTGTGTCTCCCAGCTGAAGCCCTATGTTCAAAGATAAGCACGTGCACACCTTTGCTGTACCCAAGCCCTTTATTGTTATGGATTATTTGTTTTAGAGGTCTCTGAGGACTTTTAAGTAATTTTCTTATAATCAAGGGGACACAGTGAAGCATGTGCAACAGCACTCAAAGTGGGAATGTTCCTCATTTTGTATTATGTGGCACACCCCTTCTGAGGGGCGTCTGGTTTGGGCTGTATGGTTTTTCTAGTTCGCGTTTGTAGAGCTGTCTCGCATCAAAAGAGAACCAAGAGAAAAGAGAACAAAATCTTAAAACCGTTCTCTTTCCTCTGCCACTACTGTGAAATACGCACCCAAGAATAAGAGCAGGTCAAATTATTCAGCATTGGTATATAAGTGCTTTGGGAAGGCTTACTAGGGCATTTCCATTATTTGCTGTGGTTGTTTGGTGGTTGTGACATTTAGAGGGTACTTTGAAGAAAATAGCCCGGCTGGTAAGTGACAGCACAGAAAGGGGAAGGAAAGCAAATGGAGAGGAGAGAAGTTCACAGAGATTTCCCAGCAAGATGAAAGTGTGAAGAAAACCCAGTGAGTCCTTATTCAAAAACCATTTTGGTGGCCCCTGTTTGAATGAGAGAACCATTTCTTGGCATGTTTGACAACTGCTTGGTCCTTTCCAGGTGTACACATCACCAAATGTCTGCTGTGTTTAACACCACAGTCAACTTTGTAATGTGTGATGAGAATTATTTTTACAGCTGAGTTTCTTAAGAGAGGCCCACATGTGGTGTGTAAATCCTGGTGGGTTTTAACACACCTCAGTTGCATTAAAGAGAGAAATGCTGATCTTCTCCAGGATTAATAAGGTACACAAAAATATTAGCATCCAATATTTAAACCAAATGAAAAGCAGCCTGGGAACCTGGTGTTCACTACAGGGAACTCAGTGTGTGCACATGGGGAGACAGGGACAATGACAGGACTTCCCCTGCTGATTCTCAGCACAGTTTTGGTCATGTCATCTTTATCTTTCCCGTATGTCCTCTGGTGTCACAACCTGCAGATGAGACAAAATAGTGAGCGCTACTCCAGACAGACGCTGTGAGAATTTAGTGTTCGTACACGGCTTTAATGAAAGGTTCAATGAGTCTCAGTGCTCTGGTATCAGGTGATGGCACAAATATTGCTAGGCACTTAACTAAAAATGATGAGTTTGGGGATAAAGTATCAGTCTGGCATGAGAGGGAGTCTTGTGGGAGAGTGCATTCCTATTTTGAATGTGACCTTGGGAAAATTGCTTAACCTGTCCTCTGTGTTTTTATTGTCCAATACTAAATCCAAGTTTATATGTTATTGCCTCGTTTGCAGGATTGCATAAGCAAATTAATCAGCCTCTGAGATGCACTCAGATACTACAGTGGCATAAATAGAGATGGCCAGGAAACTCTTCTCAGATCCTTCAACACTATTGCATATCAAGATAAACCAGTCTTTCAAAGGTTGTTTGGTGGATTGGTAATTGAAACAAACACATGCATAGAACTTACATAGTTTTGGTGATAAGCATGCTCATATAGGATGTGAATTCACATTGAAATTGGCAATAACTAATTTCATAGAGGAACTTGGACCTGTGGCTTTTCTTTCCTGGAAAACTGTTCAGAACTGGGGTGCTTGGTTAATAAACAAAACAAAACAAACCCAAACAAGCTGTTTGTGTTTAAAAAAAAAATAATAATCTGGCTGGCTCTGCCACAGTAAGAACAAAAGGAATGTGATGCATAAGTGCAAAATATAAATATGGACCAATCCTTATAGAGAAGGCAAGACATGAGGGGAGAGAAGAAAAGAGAATATAAAAAGGACTGCATATCTATCACCAAATGTGTCTTTTCCAAAGCATGTGGAAAAAAGCATCATGGAGAGTGCAACACAGCAGGCTAGGTGTAAACTGAATACATAAACCTATCCCCAAAACACTGAATAGTGCGACAACATGGGACAGTGAGGTGTGAAATAGGGCAAATTTAGAGAAAGGAGAGCTATGTCAGCAGCAGCATCAAAACGTAGAGACTAACACAGCCTTGTTTAAGAGAAATTAGAGGCTGGGAGAGTGGGGCGGGCGAAAGTGTTGATGCACTATAAGATTATCACACATTTCTAAGGAGGTCTGAAAGAGCTGACTTCCTGCTGTGGGGTTCCTCTCATATTGGTGTGAACAAGCACCGCACTATCACCTGCAAAGTCCTTAAGTGCAAGTGGTGACACTTCAGTATTCACAGCCTGCCTTAGAAAATCCAAGGGAAGCAAAGGGAAGATGAAAACCATGCAAGTCAAAAGGGTTCTGCTCCCATTGTTCTTCTTGCTGCTTGGCTAACTGGGAATCCCTTTGAGCCACAGAGAGGTCACATCTCCCCAGATGTGCCCTGCTTGTATCCTAGGGCAGGGCAGTGCTGCCAGTGTGGAAGTGGCCCTTCACGAACACCTTTTCATGGTAAAAGCACAAGGAGGCAGAACACAAGCTCTCACCACGAAAGCATGGTTTTAGCAGAATATATACTTGCAAGCACAGCCACCAGTGGAAGATGATTACCCTATGACACGGCAACACAGTCACTTTTACAGAAGAGGCAGGACTGAAACCACTCAGGACTGTCTTGAACTGAGCTAGGACTTTGTGGGCACTTAAGACTTGGTCTGAGTTACCACAGACAAAAATAGGTGCATCTAGACCCTCTCCAGCTAGGACCTTGGGGATGACCATTGCACCTTCCTGAGCATGAGTTCCCACTGGTCTTGGCCCACTGGCCACTGGACTGAATGTACCTTCAAGTACATGAATACTTGAAGCTGAGGGAAGCCACTGTAGCTGTGACAGGAAGGAGTGGGAGCTTCACAGAAGAAGTGTAATAGCAATGAATAGGACATGCACCAGAAGCTGAGGAGAAAGAAAAGTTAGCCCAAGTTTTTGACACTGGGTGAAATGGTTTGTCAACAGGTTGATAGTCACAAGAGGACCATGCTGAACTCAGGAAGGATGTTAGGCATGTCCATGTGTTTTGCTGCATGAGTTTCATTCTTTGTAGAAGGTGTAGCATGACTGAGCTCTTCCAGGAAAGCCTCAGGCTTCCAAGGGGCATTCTGCTATCTGCAACATGAGGCAACGGATTGCCAGTGCAGGCTCCTTATTGTACTGAGTTGCAAACACATAACAAGAACCTGGGAAAAGCCAGGCTAATCAAGGTCCTTTGTTTAGACAATACAACAGGAATAACAAAGCCTGGCTTATTTTTCAGGAAGGGATATGTAGGAGGGTTTCTTTTGAGGGCAGGGGAAGTATGCTCTGGGGATGTGCTTGCCTGGCTTTGATACTTATTTCTGGTTTGGATAACCTCATTCATTTGATGTCCAGTCCTACAGAAAGGACACAAGTAAGGATGAGAACCAATTTCGTGACCTGCAACCCTACAATATCCCACAGCCATTTTCAGCAAGGAAGAAGCTGTTCATGTTCTTGATTCTTTGTGGGAGACAAGACTCTGGTCAGTTTTCTATAACCACCACCAAAAAATCGAGTAAGCTGCAAATACTCTATTTTTCATTATTATTGACCCATCTCCAGCAAGTCAATCCTTTTCTCTCTTGAAACAGTGAGATAGTCTGCCTGGCTGACACTAACCAGAGAGCCATTTGAGCTTGCCTTTCCTGCATTTCAAGAAAAAGGCCTTTTTCTCTTTTTAATAAAAAGTCACATTTTTTCTTCTTTTTTTTTCTTCTTTTTTTTTTTTTGTCCTGCTTTATTCATTTATTTTTGAGGCCTTCTGCCTCTGTTAACTGTGGGAAAAGGCTTCACTTTGCCAGGGTACAGCATGCATTGTAAAAGTAATTCAATTTTACACCATAGCAATGACATGATCAAGGGAACTTTGAGCAGGCTTTGTGACCAAGAGCATTTAACAAGTACGTGAAAAGCTTCCAAAGAGCCTTCATGAAAGAAAGAAAGAAAGGTTATAACAATAGGAGAGGTAGTTTGATAGCGGTAAATTAAGAGTCATAGGAGTGATTCTAATCAGGTTAGACTTTAAAGAAAGAGAAGCACCTTTGTATCTCCTGGGTATAGGCCTGAGTGCATTAAGAACTGTTGGGAGTACACAAATTAATCCCTGTGGCACTCAGCACTCGCTCCTCCTTGTCCTGAAGAATCCAGATCTGCAACGACAAAGACATTCTGGGCAAAATAAGTAAAACTGCAGATTTGGACCAAGCACCTTGGAAAAATAATACTGAATCTTAGTTGGTTTTAGGTAATATTTAGACCTTTTCAGAGGCTGTTCTCTTCCATTTTGTTCCCTGTGGAAACCTCTTGGCAGTTCCAGTGCAAGTATGGAAAGTCTTGTGTATAAAAGTGATGATGAACCGTTCACACATGTTTCTAGTTTATAAGCTCTGTGCAGCCTGAGCCAGATTCTGTCCCAAGCTATATACCAGTGAAGTACATCAAGTACCACAGGCTGGAAAGGCCATGCAAATGACAAATAATTGTACATGCCATGCATATTCATATGCACATTAGGGAGACTAGTTCTGGGCGTATCATTAAAACTTGGTGTTGATAAGGAACATGTATATAAATATATGTTTTAAAGGGGTATCCAGCTAGCTAAGAAGATAACACATATACAAACAGCCTATCAAGTTGTTAGGGACAGTTTTGTTGTTTCTTGCATGTGGCTTAATCAACAGCTCCTATAGATGTGTTACTGTGAAAAAATGTTCAGAGTTGATTTTGCGCAGGAAAAAGGTTATAACAAGTCTTTTTTATTTTTTTCTGTTAGTGAAAAATAAGAAACAAAAAAGTTGGGCCTGACTTGTTTTTGCAATCGACAGGGACACCTACAGGAAGACAAAATTAACACATTGGCATATTGGGTGTTTTCTGCTTTATTTGTTCACAGCTTGAGCCTATTACCTAATAGAGACACAAGAAAATGGCCCATCTGTTTGCAGTGGGCAAATGTGTGAGTACGACTCTCTGGGGCTGCATGGAAGAAGGGTTGCTTTTCAAGAACGTATTTACTTTACTCTCTGTTTTCTCAACGGTGTGTATTACTCAATGCTAACAGGCTAATTTGTTTAAGAAAACCAAACCTGACTTCTTCAGTTAATTGCTTACAGAAAAGCTGTAGGTATTGCATGGATTCTGTGTGCTTTGCTGAGTGCACTGGAGTGGCCTCTGCTATGCGACCGGAGAGGGAGCAGAAAAGCCAACTTGATGGCAGCAAACCCCTCATTGTTCCCCGCCTGCTCGTTCTGGCAGGGCTGCAGCTCTTGGAAAAGATCGAGGATGCGTAAGGAGTGGGAGAGAGATGAAAGTCTTGTCTATCAAGGAATGGGGATGAGGCAGTTGGGAGGGAAAGGCTGCTTAGGGGCACGCGGGATTTGAGATATGATTAATGCTTTGGCAACACGTTAAGGAGAACAGGATCTGGCAGCTGAGAGGAAATGCCGATGTGTTCGCTTGCAGTCAGCCTCGAGCCAGAATAGGAGCTTATGCTGGTATCCAGGCTTTTGCATGGACATGAGTGGAAAGAGGCAGTAGCTGAACAACATGGAATTTGGAGACCTGCATCCTCTTCCACCAGTGGGAGCTGGGTCTGCTTTGTAGCTCCTTCTACCAGGCAACAGACAGGGGTCATTTTGGTAAACAGCAGCACGCTCTCTAAATAACTTCAGTAGTTGCTACCTGCTTTCCCAGCTCCTTTGCCACTCAGGCTTTTAAAATTTTTAAAACTCTTAGAGGCAAAACCACTGCTGTCAGAGGTAGCCTTTACTTCTCTGCAGTCTGCAGGGACAGAACTGCTTGAAGGTATTAGCTATGCTAAGCCTCTTAAATAACTATTAAACACATAAAACTCTTAAATGCACGCAAATCCTGTGTAACAAATGGCAAACAATAAGGAAAAGCTGATCAACCATTATACAGCAATTTAATCTGTGCAATTTGCATAATTTTGTCTAACAGAAGGAGGCTACAGCAGAATTGCTTTCTGAAGAAAGGCGGAGATGCTTTACAAAACAGGTAAACAATCAGGAATGACGATTTTGCACGTCCTTGGCAAATTCTTGGCATACAGACAAAGGGAGTGTGATATAATTGCAAGGGATGTGATGTAGATGGACTGGAAGAGACATAAGGCAAGTTGAGAGCACGGAAAGGAAGTCAGTTTTGCAATCAAATTGGGAAATTGAGAACAAAGGTTGAATATGTACATTTAACTCTCTCCCTCTGTCTCACTTCAGTAGACTTACATGCCAGCATCCTATACATGAGCTATAGTACCCTTTACTGCAACAGGAAAATGCAGCTACCTGCAATGTTTGTGCATGTGTAGCACCTTCACATTTGGAGAGAGTGAAGAGTGGTGACTTCTGATCAGCCCACTTTAGAGGAGGCCACAAGGCAAACGAGCCACCAGTACCAGGTCTCAGGACCACTCCATAAAATAGCCTGTGTCTCCTCTGGGGCTCTTACAGAAACAGTTTTCTCTGGTTTACAGTCTGTAAGGTGAGTCCACATTTCTGGAAATAGGCCAAGCACATTGTGGACTCTAACACTAATCTAGAGTCACATACTGAGCCTGCAGGGCTTTCAGGGACAGGAGCTGTACAGCTTAATCATATATAGATAACTGGGGGCTGCTTGTTGCTGCATAGCCACCTGCTTAGGTACAGCCCCTGCACCCTATGATTTTACACCAGGAGCTCATTAACGATTTAGTGGTGAGCTGCAAAACACCTTTTTTTTGCTTCTTCTTCAGGAATGTCCTCTGTTATGTTCCCAGCAATCTGGTGGCCATCAACACCTTGCTGATAAACTGGAAATCTTCACCTTCTTCCATCCTCACCTCTCAAACGACCCATGAAAGGGTCCTGGAGATCAAAGAAATCCTCTTCCATCCTTATCCTTCTGGCAGAGAGACTGATGGGATTTAGCACCCATGTGGGAATATGAGCACTGGTAACTGGGGAGTGGTAGGGGTGGAAAATGGTTGGAGGGGGGAGGGGGCGAAAGACCCCAAAAGATAAATTACCTGGGGAGGAGGTGCATACTGAATTGTGATCTCCATAGCAAGTGTGAGAAAACAGAAGAGAAATTACTTCCTCTGCCTCAAATAAAGATCAAGGAGTATTTGCATTCAAAGGGGTTTGGTTTTGCACATATCTCTTCAGTCACTTTCTTTTAACTGGAAATCCTCACTAATTAATTGTTCTGCAAATTCTGCTCCCGCACATCATATGTTTGAAGGGCTTGCTTGTTTCTCCAGTGCTGACTGCATGTGTTCCTTGCCCTTGAATTTTGCTGTCCAAAGCCAAATAAAAAGCATCAAGAAGTTAGGTGAGATAACTAGAGGATTCTATGAGATTTTTAAAAGATCCTGCAATTCCAATACATTAAACTACAGGCTTATGTGTTACAAATAAAATGTCCAGTAAGAGTAATCCATAATTTATCCTACTTTTTCAGCAATTTTTTGCTTTATCTTGAAGTTATGTTAGCAAACTCAGCAACCTGGGGGCTTTTTACAGCACCTTAGGCAGGCTAAAGTGGAGTTGATGAATAATCAGTAATGGAACAGCTGTTATCCAGAGATAACAGAGGACTTCAGGCTGCAGATGTGCATGGGGTCAAGGGAGACAATGGTTGTGCCTGAAAAAGTCATACAATGGAGTTCTCTGTATTTTTTTCAGATTTGAAGAACAAAGAAGCAACGACCTTTTGTCTGCTGCTGTCAGTCCCTGCTTCACCATTAAGGTAGTTGGGTTTTGTTTGTTTGTTTGTTTGTTACTAATGGGGGGTATTTTGAAATAGGCCCCTGTCTGTCATGCCCTGAAAAAAGAGGAGCAGAATGTTATATAGAAGTTTAAATAGTCTGAATGTCAAAACATGCTGTGGTCAGGTTAACATAGCGCTTTGCATACCTGTGATTTGAATGTATTTGTTTCAAAGCCAGGTTAATTTTTAGTCACTGAATATGCCAGGTTTCAAAGGACGAAAACAAGACTATTCTTATGGGTTCAGTAAAGGTCTTTCCAGCCTGGTATCCAGCCTCTAACAGTGATCAACGGTGGTGTGTAAGAACAGGGCTAACAAAGAGAGACAATTCTTTTTTGTGTATCCTTCTAATACCTGGTAGTCTGTGGTTTAAAATGTTTTGAGTTGAGATTGTATCGATGTCTTTGTGATGAGTTTTATTTATGGACTGTTCTGAACAGATTTGCCTTTTTTGTTTTGTTGGTTTTATTTGGTTTGGTTTGTTTTCTGGTTTGTTTTTGTTTGTTTGGTTGGTTGGTTGGTTTTGGTTTTTTGTTGTTGTAGTTAATCAATCCAAAGTTTCATAATGGATACTTTACAGGAAGAGGTACCTCCTCTGTTTATTTTCAACTTGTCACCAGATCAGTTCAGGTGAATCCCATTAATACTTGTGTTGTGAGAAATGGTGAAGAGCTGCTCCCTTGTTGCCTCTCCAGATCCATCACAACATTACGTATCTCTGTTGTTCCTCAGTTAGACCCTTTGCCCACTTTATCTCTCTTTCCTCAAAAATGATCTGCTTTTAAGCATCTTTGAGCAGCATCTCACTCAACTTCCAGTGCAGCCAGGGGAGCAAGTGTGGACCAAGGGCCGTGCTGCACCACGCATCATCTGTTCTCAGCCAGGTCCCCAGCACCTGGAGGGAAGCCAGCAGCTCCTCCCAGGCCCTGCTGCAGAGGTGCCCAAGCTTCTGACACACCGCTATGCCAGGGGAAAGCAGGCAGGGACAAACTTTGTGTGATGGTGCACTGCTCGGCCAGCTTGCCAGGAAAGTCAGTGTGCCCCCACCTGAGGCTGAGCACCCACCTCTCTCTTCCTCCTGGTAGGAGTGCGGCTGGGAGAGGACAGCAGCACCGGAGCAGGGCTCTGTGCCCAGGAGTGGGGTGTGCTGCCCCTGCACCCCACAGCCCAAACCTCTCCCGGGGGAGCTGGCGGCAGCAGCAGGCTGTGTTGTGTGTTTGGCTGCAGGTCCCTGCCCCATGTGCCCACCGCCCCGCTCTGGGGCCAGTATTTATTCCTCACCCAAGAGGCTTAGTGAACGGATAATGTTCCAACTGTTGGGATTTTTTTTAAGGGAGATGGGTGCTCACAGCTGATCTCCTCAGCTAGGCAGGGATGCTCTCATCCCCTGTGAAACATCCCTCGTGTTCAACAGAAAGCATGAGTTGTGTTGCGTTTAGTTGAGAAACGCAAGTGAGAACATACAGCAGTTGTGTTCCCAGCCCAGCTTGTTGTTTTTTATGGTTCCCATCCCCAAGAGAGGACAATGGCTTCTGTTGCTCTTACAGTCCATGGGAAGCTGGTGTTTGAGAGTACACTCCCAACACTTCTGTTTTGTTTTTTTTGTGTTTGAGTTTTTATTCTGCTGTGAAGTTAGGATTTTCCATTTTAGCTTTGTTGCTGTTGTTGTTCTAATTGCTTTCTCTCCTCCTCCACACTTCTTTCTTTTGGCATAGGGCTGCCATTCACCAGCTGTTCACAATTCCTTCATCCCTTCTATTTTTCAGTACCACACTACCATGACATACACTCAAAGGACATTTTCCTCCTTGCAGGCGGCTTCCCATTCCCATTGAATACATTTAATTAAGAATACTTTTCTCCCTCTTTCCTGTCTTAGAGGAAAGTTATTGTATCTGCACTCCTTACATAATTCAGATTGGCCAATCTGTCATCTTCAAATTGCCTGAGTTCAATTTCGTGACTGCTTTTAGATCCTGTGACAACTGATCTTCTTCTCTTCATAGTGGAGCAAGCTCACCCACGAAGTGAGTACTCAGTGATTAATTTTCAACACAAAGTTCACTCATCAGCTCATAAATCTGGCCTCCTCTGGCCTGCCCATTCCATTTTGTTTTGTGTAATTGTTTGGTTGGTTGGTTCTTGCTTTTTTCGTTTTGGGGTTTTTTTTTCCTAGGCTGAAACAACCAAAAATCAGCTTGTTCCTACATATCAGCAAATGGTACCCGAAAGAGGTAAACCAGAATGACATTGTGAAACTATTGGTTACAGCAGAGTCATCTGCCGAAGGGAGGGAGAACAGCTATTGCTTGGTGAGGTGCAGAGCATGGCAGGTCCCACTGCTGCTAATGGGAGATGCTGCTGCTGGGCTTCTCTCAGGAATGTCCTGGTTTAATTTCTGCTTGAGTTATTTTGTTCACTTGTTAAAGAACTCATCTCTTAGGGCAGTGACTCTCAAAGACAATAACAGTGGCTGCATGCAGCCACCAGGGAATTCATTGTAGCCACACAAGACAAAAACTTGCTCTGATTGTTCGATTCTGTTTTGACTTAAGCTGTCAAAACTGTGGCCAACATTAATTTACTGTGATGGCACGTGTCACAGCTACCTGTTTGAGAGTTGCTGGTTAATCCTGTCTCTCTTTTAGACACTTGGAGCAGGAGCTCCCAAGCCACAGTCTAACAGACCGTGTCAAGCAGTTCGCAAAGCTGTACTAAAGTTGCACGTTGGTGTTGTCTCTCTGATGCTTGAGTTAAAAGCACTTTGAGAAGGATTCAAACAGGCTGCAGGAAACACCAGAGTGTCCTGTTGCTCCAGAGGAAACGGGGGCCATCAAAATGACGGGCCAGGTTTGCTCTTGGAGCACGCATCTGCCAGTCTCCACTCCCAGGTGACCAGTGCCTTCTGCTGGCCAGGCTCCCTGTCCCTGGCTTGTGTCTTCTAGGTCTATCCTTTCCCTGTGGAGCAATCTCAGAAGCATCAAAGTAACCCCAAAGTCTGCTTTTCTAAGTAACCAGCCATGCCAGACTTTGCGCTCAAAAAAGAGCCCTCCAAATACTCCTAATCCAAGAGCCTCTCATAGCCAGATTAACTCAAAACCTCTGAAAAAAAAAAAAGATCCTATTGATGAGATAGATTCTCTTTCATTGCTGGTTGACAAGGACAAAATTAAACACATCAGACATGCTTAGTTTCAAAAGGCAAAGTTGCAAAGTGTCACACAGAGAATATACGTATATGCATTACTTTTACTGCCTTCCTTTCTTGTATTTTTCTCTTGTCCTTACCCAGCTTTTGGAGGAGCCATTGCGTAGGGAGAATCAAGAGCAGATTTCTGTGTTAGGTAGTAAAGGATAAAACCTTCTCTGTTTTATTGTACAATTTAGTATACTGTTCTCTTACTATAAAACTTTTGTATGAGGAACAGTATCCTCATAAAAACAGTTTTCTCTCCTGTAAATGAGCAGCCTTGTATTTTTTAATTATTTATCAACATATCATCAAACCCCTCATTTGAACACCCTCTCACTAAAGCCCAGCTTTACAGAAGTATTTGCTGGTATGGCTTAGGATAGCACTTGCATATGGCTCAAAGCTTGCAAAAAATAACAAAAAAAAAAAAAAAAAAAAAAAAAAAAAAAAAAAAAAAACAAAACAAAAGAAACTTGAGTGCTTTGGTTTGAAGGAAAAACCTTGACTATGGACAAATATTAGTAATATCCTAACCATGAGATAAGAACGTATTGAATTGCCGTTGACGGTTTATATGAGAACTGCTTGCAAAAGGTAAATAGGGGACCCCTGAAATTCCTGAGACATGACCAAGCAGATGGTTAGGAATGCTTCCTACCAACCACTGCAGCCCAGGCAGAGGGGAGGCATCCAGGAGAGGCTGCCGGTGAGCTGAGCAAGGGAAGCCAGTGGAAACCCAGGCAGGTGAAGAGCAGCAGTGGGATGCAGACCCTGCTCCGGAGTTTGGGTCTCTTCCCGGGGGAAGCTGGGCCAGACTCCCCATAGCCCTGCAGAAGAGGTGGCAACTTGGGACTGGTGCAGCTTGGGTAAGGAGATGTCAAAGGTTGGTGTATGAGTTACTTTGTTTTAGGAAGAGAGTTTGATCTTCCTGGCTTCATGAGCCTTTCCAGTATCAGGACAGACAGTCTGGGTACATGTGCATGATCTGTACAGGACACGTGCAGGGGGCTGGGTGTGCTCTCCATGCACAGACCCATGGTGTAGCATGCAGACTGTGTCTTTAGCGGCTTGAACCTCTGTTTGTCTTCTCCACAAATGCTGTGGAGTCTCCAGGGGTGTGTGTGGTGAAGGTACCTAGGTCTGCAGCATCTGCAGTGGCTGGTGGAAGTTACCATCCTGCCTACAAGCTATGAAAGGCTCACGGTCCACCTGAGCAAAGCTCGTGGGAAAAAGATTTGTCCTGTCTATGGCAGATGCCTTTGTTTATGGAGGAATGTGATGGGGGAACATGCTGCTGGCACCAGGCTGCTCTGCCTGTCCCTGGCTGCTGACAGAGCCCTTTGCTGCCTCTGGTTCCTCTCGGGTGGGTGGTACATGTGAGCAAAATACACAGGTGGTGTAAGTCTCTTGAAGTCTTATTTACTTCTCCCTGATGTGTAGAGGCTGAGTTCAGGAGGTGCAGGAAGCTGCCTGTGTCTGGCTGGGACTGAGACCCCGGGCCCTTCCCAGGGATGGGGAAAGGCAGACCTTCCCTCTCGTTTTTTCTCTCAAGCAAAACAAAAAACTGGGCTTACTCTTTTTGAGGGTCATTCTGGAGCTCTCACTGAGACAGCCAAGCCAGCTGCATCTGACACTGTAAATTAGGTAAAGGTGGCATCTTCTAAGATAAGGCAGCAGCCATGTACATGTGGTTTTGTTGTTTGGTTTTGTTTTTCATCTTTCAGTCATTACATTGGGATTTCTTTTAACATGGGTTGCTGTTTTCCCCAAGTCACAACCTCTTCCAGTTCATATCTCTTTCTCCCCAATACAATGTAATAAAATGAAGCTGGCTCAAAATACCTCTGTAATACCCCCTAAAATGCCATTAAGACCCCATGTCTTCTATGGCAAGCCACTTTCAGGGCTGAGACCTGCATCTAGTTTGCAGGATGCTGTGGGCTAATATTTTGTGGGTGCATGAATCCATGGGCACAGAGCTGCAAGGTCAGAGTGTGAATCTTTAACTAAGCAAGTTCACCTTTATCCAGAACAGCTCCTGCTTTTGGCAATCAAGGTAGCTTACATACTGTGAAACTGTCGAAGAAAACCAAAATGTAGAGGGTTTTTTTTCCCTAATAAAACATAAGTTTGAAGATGCACCAAGTCAACAGTGGCATAAAGGCACAGAGCAGTGGCATGTGAACGCAATACAGGGAGTTCTCAAATGATGTGGAGAATGAAAGTCTTCTCTTTCAGGAAGGATGAAGGTTTCTGTCCTTTTAAGCCCAAACTGATCTTTCTTAATCTGTTCCATCATTAATTCACTTTTTTGCACATATTTCTAGCATGTAGAAATTTCATGCTGATTAGAAGAGACAGCTGTGCTGGAGAAACCAAGCTGCAAAGTAACCAGGTCTGCTGTCTAACTGAGCACAAGGGAGGCATGGCAGCTTGTTCCTGAGCTTATCCTAAATCCTTCACTGCCCCAGAAGTGCAGTGGGAAGCTGGGACCCCTCCAGGTGAGGAGGATGTTGGGGTGCGGGGGCCAGCTCTGCCAGCTCCTCAGTATTTGCCTGAGTAAACGAAAGGTCTGCAGTGACTCTGCTCTTCCACACGACCAAGGGATCCTCAGTGCTTGTGAATCCAAAGCTGTGCATCAGTATTTTGTGCTTCTGTGGGATATCTGATGTTATCGGTTTTGGTTTTTTGAGTTCTGTTGTGGAGATTTGTCATCAACTTTCATCACGTTGTCATGCTGTCCTCCTCCCTTCCCTGTCCTTCGTCCCCTTATCGGTGCCCCCCTCCACCTTCCCCCGGCTTGATCGTACTCAACAAGACAGTCTGAATTTTCCATATCTACCTTTTTTTTTTTTTTCTTTTCCCCCACTCTTTTGTCTTCTGGTAACAGCGTTTGGCATTTCCCGGACAGCCCGTACTCCATAAGGCCTCAGTGTCTGAATACGAGGACGGCTTGAACGTTGCCTGCTGAGACTGAAGAAGAACTTGAGTGAAAATAATCCTCTCTTTTGTTCCGCTTGGGTTGCTTTTTGTTTGCCTGACAGATGTTCGGCCCCTGTGCGTGTGCAGGGAGCGGCTCCTCCGCCGGGCCCTCTGATCCGCCAGCTTATTGATTTCTGCCTATCTGTGCGGCTTGTCTCCAGCAGCCCTTACAGATGCGAGGGCTGCAGCCGGGCGGCAGCCCCTCTCCTTTGCACACAAATAGGGCCATCATCTATTGTGAGGGGTTCTGCAGAGGAGAGCCAGCCTTGCTTCCTCTTGAGCCCTTGTGACAAATTCGGGCAGGTTTGGGGGGCAGAGGGAAGATGCGTGTCAAGCACGGAGCAGAGATGCTGTATTTTGACGTGTCATGACACACTATTGCACAGGTGCCTGAGTAAATGGGAAGGAAGAGGCTGTGGGCAGAAAGGTCTTGGAGCCTTGTGCTGTGCCTCTGTGTTGTCTCAAGTTCATATTTCAGGCAGTTGACTGATGGACGTAGGGACCAAAGCTGTTGCCAGCCTTGTGAACTGCAGCACTTGCCCCACTCCTCCATGGCAGTGCTGTCTGCTGCCCCGAGTTTCACTGACTGGCCTAACCACGCAGTCATTTCATCCAAGACATTCATCTTACAATTAACGGCCTTGTAAGTGACTTGTAATGTTTTCTTGGATCTTGCTTTTGCATCTTGTTTTGGCTTGATTTTATGCTTTCTGAGTGGTGGTGCAAAGGCGCTGTCAGCAGAAAGGTGCTAGGGTGCTCTGTGAGAGAGACACGCTGCAGACCTGCATCCGCATTTTGTCATACAGTTGTAGGCTCTCTTTGCTGTTGACAGCAGTTCAGCTTTTCTTTAACCCCTGACATATATCTACAGATGTCTGACCCACTACTGGCTCTAATGCTCTGGATGGAGTGTGGGAAACGAGGCTGTTGTTTCACCACACTCAGCTGTCTTCTCTCCATTGAGCTTGTGCCCCCTGGAAGCAGTCGGGGACATGGTGGGCAACGCACACAACGTGATGACAGCTCTTCACTGGTGTCTCTGCTACACATGCGCCACGGACACACTCTCAATGTGCATCCCTTTTGCTGGAGCTGGGATAAGGGCTATACAGGCAGCTCTGAGGCATGTGTCTCCCGCCCTGACAACCCATTATATGCCTTGCACCTACAGTGCTATCTGCAGACCAGCTTTTCTGCTCTGTACCACATTACCCTGCCTTATCTCCTCTTTTCCTAACGCGTATCACGTGTCGCTGTGCATGTCAGAGCCTCCAGAGATACGACCGTGTAGTGATTACGAGAGGGACAACCTTTGATTTCACTGATGCTGCTAGACACTAGGTTGTCATTTAATACCACAGTAGTCGGGCACGAGTTTATTGAAAACTTAGCTAGCTATGTGTTAATGACTTGTTGCTTGACAGGATATTTTACCCCACAGAAACAAATACAGGCATGTTTGTAGCGCTACGGAGTTCATCTGTTCTCTTCCAGAAGTGTTGTTCTTTGCTTGCAAGGATTGAGGTAGCTTGGTGTGGACTTGTTAAGGTAAACTCCCACTGACATGTTATAGTCTGTTGGATCTTCCTAAAAGGCTGTCAGAGCTGGCAGCTTCACATGCTGTCAAATGATTTATACTAACATGAAAAGCAGGCAGGGAGGGAAACTGAGTTTGCAGCCTGTGGTGGCCCACGTTGCAGCTCCAGCTGTGTTACCATTACTGGATCGGAGACTGAAACCACAGTGTGGTGCCTCCCAGTCCTCAGTGGATTCTTCCCACCAACAGCTTACTGGGATGGGGCTCAGTCGGAGCTGATGGCAAAGGATGTGTCTCTGTGTAATACTTCTTTGAATAATGACTAGCAGTAGGCTGGGAAGAGAGACTTGAACAGCATCTGTAAGGCAGAGCAGATGTTCCACACAGCCACGTGAGCCCCTGCTGCCTGCGTCTCTCTCTGAGTACTATGGCAGCACCATAGGGGTCTCCTTCACTCTCTTGAGTAAGAAGAACAAATGCTCCTCTCAGTATCAGCTCAGGCCTTGAGAGTTCCTTCTCTGATGCACCTGTCATGCAGTTCAAGGAGGGTGTGTCTATGGGTCTTTAAATTAGGGAAAATAACACTGGCAAGCCACAGTGGTATCAGCAGTCAGCAATTTTCATTAGTCTTTGTTAGTCTTAGAACCTCTTTGATACATACATAAAAATGAGGAACAGAGGCTCATTTTGAAAGGAAAAGGGCTTTGTAAAATCCTCTCTGGTTTGAGAAGTGGTGCCTTGCCAAGCCTGCTGGACTTTCTCTTTGTCCTCTCTTTTGGTCAACAGGAGAGGACTATAACTGCTGAGAATCACTCAATACACACTCTGCAAAGTGAATTTTGTCCTGGGAGTGTCACCCAAACGCTCCACTAGCTGACTTGTGGCTTGGTGGCATTTAAGGTGCTGGGCTCGACCTGCTGAAAACAAGTGGCTTGTGCCTAAGCATTCACAGAGCTTGCTTGTAGCAGGCCATGGGAATGGCCAGCCTCCTGGCTCAAACCAGGAGTGACAGCAAGTGAGGTATGAGTGATTCCTGACTGGAGGATGAAGAGGAGAGAAAATTCCAAAATCCAGATCCATTGTTCCTCTGAAGCCAGGGTGTGGGGTGATAAAAACTTCCTCTGGCTTTCAGGTAGGAAATGCTGTGCAGGTGGACCAGTGAGTACAGCCCTGTGCATCAGTCAGTATCTGCAGGACAATATAATGCACTGCCTAGCACAAGTGATTTTGTACACAGGCATTTTTTGCAAAGGCCATGTTATAACTCTCTGTAGGCACTGTCAGACCACTACAGTGTGAGTTATGTAAAGCAGTTATACTCCATAGATGGTACCTGAAACCCAAGCTGCACCCATGCTGAGTGTTAGAAAGGGAAAATCAGTATTTGGATTAATTCCTTTGACTTGTCTTGTTTCTGCCTTTACTCTTACAGCCCTTCCCCTCACTCCACACAGCCTGTGGCTGATGTTGTTGTTTGCAGGGCTGTGTGCGAGCTATTCTGTGACTTTTCTTTTAAAACAGTTCTTTGAAATTCTGCTGCTTCTGTAATGGGGTTTGAGCGTGGTTGCGTCACTGTTGTGATGGTCTGTCAAGCCACCTAATTGGGTTGACTCATTAAAACTTACAGTCAATGCTTACAAGGCAGCAATCCTGTAGTCCAACACTGCAGCTAGACCCACACTGGCTGACCAAGTGCCTGATTGTGAGTTGGGATGTGGATGCAGAGGTTGATGGGAAACTGTGTCTCTTCTGAACTTAGCCCACAGCTTCTAAGATGAGGCTTCAATGTATCACACCACTTTACCTCCTATGTAGTGAGACTAACTGGAGCAATTCACTTAATATCAACGAATAGGTGGCTTTTGGCCTCCAGTTCAGAGTCAAGACTACTTTTGGGATCACAAACCAAACACTCAAGGACCATCCACTAGTCTCTGTTGGATAGCTTAGCCTTGATGTTCTTTTTGTTAGGAAGAGTGTGAGAAGGAAATGGTGTGAGGAAAGGGCAGATATGCGTAGGCTGTAATAGAAACTAAATTCTTAGAGTAGTTCTGAAATCCATTTTGGCTTTGAATGGAAACTGTTTATGAAAAAACCCTATATCTGTGGGGGTCAAAATATTAGTTAAACCACTGCAAGTGCATTCTTTTATGACAAGTCTAATTTTTATTTTGTTTTAATCTGAGGCAACTAGGCAAAAGGACCTCATTTATTTCAGGAGATTGATTCACTGTCCTTTTTTAAAATTTTAACTGCAATGATGACTTCTAGTACCACAGTTAAATTTATCTGGGAGGATGAACTGGAGCTCAGAGGTACAGGTTTGTGCAGAGAGTGAAAATGTGTGCAGCTTTTCTGCCAACACTGGGCTTAAACTAAACTGTCAGAAACCTCTCAAATGTTTGTGCAGAAGTTTCATGGGTTAAATTAGGCATGTGAGTGCCTGCATGTAGATGCTGCTTTGGCCACTGTGACTACTCAGCTGCTCATAGAAGAGCATCTTGGCTGTTTGGTGCTTCACTGAGTTTGACGGAGAGTGTCCCTTTGATAGAGGAGCAGCTTAACAGAAGTGAAGGGCACTGCAGCCCTGACTTTAAAGGCTGTGGAGCCAAACAAAATACATTTGATGGTTTAGATGTAATAGACTGCACTGAATGAAGAGCCTGTATATTCAAGGCTGTAAGCTCAACAGCTCTGCACTGAAGGCCTGGAGAAATGATGGGAAAAATAGGTCTTTGTTTTCCTGCAGAAATGCTTTTGCCTGTGACCAAGTGTGTGCTCTGGCTGAAACAAGACAGCCAGCCAGGAGACACTGGCTGCCCAGGTGACATCTTCAGAGGGTTAAGGAGTGAAGATAAACTCTGTTGTACACCAGTCTAACAAATGTGTAGCCCAAGCTGAGCCACGTATCATACTGGTCTTCACAGGAGTTCGTGTGAATCCTGTTCAGCATCACTTAACATGCCAAAGAGTTTGGACAGCAATCCCCATGTCAAGTGTTGTATGAGAAAATTCTGAAGTGTCACCATTGAAATTTTCTTGGTTGTTGATGGTTTTTTAAAGACCAGTTTAATGTAAAAGCCCCACTAAGTACCAGCTGAAAACACTTTGCATTACCCTTTAAAATGTTTTTACTTCAGATTTTGTGGGTTAGCTCAGGATGAACACTTGTCTTGGCTTTCGTGAAAAGCCATAAAACCCCAGACTTTGTGGCTTAGCTTAAATCAGAGAATGAAAACACACTGCACGGCTCTTCCAAAGACAAATTATCTTTCATTTTTAAAAATCCCATCTAATTGTCATTAATCAAGCCATCCTCTGTGCTAATAAGATGGAGGCGGGGAATGGAATGCCATTCCAGCTCAAGCAGCTGTTGCACATGTCAACCAGTTTCAAAACGCTTGGCAAAAGTTGTAAATGCAGTTCTAATGAGATCGACTTGTCTGCAACTAGCAAACAAATACCAGCCGCACCGAAATGTTTGTTTGCCATGAGACTTAATGGAGATTGTGTTAAAAGTTCTGCATTCAAGGATACATGTCAAGAAAAGTTCAGATCAAGCACAAGGCAGTGACACCGGAATGCAGCTTTCTCCAAAATCTTTGCTAATATAAAACCTGAGAAAAAGCCTCTCCCTTCTTCCTTTTTTTTTTTTGCTTTTTCCCTCATCAGGCCTTACAACTTTCTGGCATCTCCACGCATGAGGTTCTTTGCAAAGGCTGCATTAACAAGCTACAAAGTGAAATATGTACGTTTTCTTACTGGGACATTTGAGGATGGGCTCCTGGTAGGGCACAGACCCCCAAGTCACTCTACAGCATCCCTTGCCTCCCAGGACCCCCCAGCTCCATCAGCAGCCCAGGTTGGTTGTGGAGAAGGAAAGAGGCATCCAGCTGAGCACCCAGGGTCTCCAGTACGAGAGCACAGCGCTGAGAGACCAATGAACAGCTTGATCACCCACCAGGCCTGACTGCCAAGCTGATTACGGCTGGTTTTCACAAAGCCTGGCTAAACAGAGCACTGGTCCAGTGGGGTTGTACTCCTGCCCAGCTAAGCCACCTTAGTGGATCAGGCACTGCAGATGCCATGGACTCACACCTGGGCAGGCACTTAGGTGAACCAGCACATCAGCGACTTCCTGTAGAACCACCAAGGAGACCACCAAACTTGTGCGGCTGGAGAAAGCCGAGCAACAGAAATATCCAAATTTCGGAGAAGCCCGGTCTCAGGTAAGCTAAAAGCACTTCACACCAACTGTGAAGTATCTATAACACTACAATACAATGAGCCCCACTTGAACCTCTGAAATGAACAGTGAAGTTGAACTTTTCCAGCAACTGTTAGGAAAATGGCCAAGAACAGTCTAACAGGAAAGATACTGAGGATTTGTTTGTTTGTTTTTCTGCTAAACCATGTTTTTGTAATTATGAATACTTGGTTGAAATTGCTTAGAAAAGGAAGTACACATAAAATGGTCCATACAATTAAACTATCTACATATTAGAGTTGAAAGAATATAAGGCTGGTCTCACTCTGCTGCACTCACACAGACAAAACCCCTTATCAAAAGGAATTTGGATTGAGAAGGCAGATCTCAGCCAACTTCAGGCCCATGTGCCTGGTTTACTATGTGTCTGGTTTACCACTGCCCCAAATGGCCTAAAAGCAAAGGACAGTCATACTAAACAAAAGCAAAGGCTGAGAGAAAGAGGGATTTGAAAGCTGTCATTTCCAAATCCCTTCTACTCAAAAGTTGTTTCCTGACTCCAGATCAGGAACTTTGAACAAGGCAGCAATTATTTTATGATCCTAAAACTATCTTCTACTAGACTGGGGAGAAACAGGACTACTTTATTTTGCTCAGATTCTCATGAATGTTGCTTTAATCATTCCCCACTTGCTTCTGCCGCTTCTCCCCAAGCTTAGGTTTGTAGAATTGTGAGTCCCTCAACTGAGATGACTCACCAAGGCAGCTCTCCCCTAGTTTCCAGGACAGATGATTCTAGGGTATCAAAAGAGAGTTTTTCAAGCGTGGGAAATTACAACTTTGTTCCCTAAGTAAATCAATAATGCAAAAGAGTAAGTTGCAGTAAGACCACTTCAAACTGCTGTACTTAAAATAGCGTTTTATAATTTCCATTTAAATGGTTTTGTCTGGGAAATAGCAATAAAACAGAAGCAGCCTGCTCCTGCCTCCCAGCACGCTGAGGTATATGTAGCATTACAGGCATATCTCACTGTGAAAGCAAAAATGTCATCCTAGAGTGAGAAAGCTCAGTATTTGGTTTATAAAACAACATTTTATGATTCAACCTTACGAAAGCCTTGTTTTTAGTTAAAGGAAAATTAAACCTATCCTTGACTGATATAGTGAACTGAACTTTGAAAAGCAAATATGCAACATATTTGTCCCGTCATGCACTTTCGCTTTCCATAGTAACAAGCTCACTCCCCTGCTCTCAAAATAGATTTGATGCACAAATAATATTGCTGAAAACCTATCCAAAAATAAAGTTAGGTCTACTTTACTACAAACCTATTTTTAAGGTCGATATTGCTGAAAACCCATCCAAAAATAAAGTTAGGTCTACTTTACTACAAACCTAGTTTTTAAGGCCAATTCTCCCATTTGGCTGAGATCAAAATGAAGCCTCCCATCTCCTCAACAAACAGTACCACAAAGCACATTGTAGAGAAAAACTTGTAAAGTATGTATGGCTATTTTTACCCACACCGTGTGTAACTCTGTTGAAGCCTGTGCTGGCAACTAACTATTGCCATCTTGTGGGGGTCCTTAGAATCGCTGCAGGTGACATCGAGCTGGCTGCTGATGCTACTGAGCTTGTTATACACCCCATCACCGTCAAGTCAGAAGTGCTCCCTCCAAGCTCAGTCAAATCCTGGAGTACAGCTCTTTTTTGAAAGACACACATAACGTGTTTCATATTAAGAAAAAGTATTGCAAGATTAAAATCTTCCCTCTCCCTCCTTTCTCTGGCATAAAATTGTATTAAAGACATCTAATCCCAGGCCAAGTAGATCTGCCAAACCCCAACTTCGGCTTCTAGCAACCCAAAGCGGTATTTATTGTTGCATTTGTTTTGCCAAGCTGTACTGCTATAGCCCACTTGCCTAGACAGTTCTGTAACCAGACAGTGCTCAAAGTACTCCATTAATTTAAATTGTAGGTATGGTATGAGGTGACTACTGACCTGATTTACACAGAGGAAGTAGAGGCACAGAACTAAGGAGGGCTGCAGACAGCCAGGGCATTGCTACCTTCCAGCCATAGCTGACAATGATCTTCACAAAGCTGAGTAACTTGGTGGATCAAAAACAAATAAAAAAACCCATCTCATGGTGCCTTTTATCTGTAAGACATATCTGACAACTGTAATTTTTGAATGTGTTTTAATACTAATGAGCAAGCAAGCAACTTCTAGGTGAGCAGTCCATGAACATTTTCATATTCACACATCCCGTGTCGCTCCTGCAGCTCCCAACTCTGAGCATCAACAGTGATGACATCAGGGAAGGGCATAACAGGGAAGTTAAAAACAAATTGGGAAACAAACCTTCCCACATCACTGGTTCCAAACCCATCTACAGAGGGAGTGAACGTAGTGCTACCTCCTGTAAAAGAAATATGGTATTTTCAGCCCAGTGGCCCTGTGAAAAAGCTTCCATCCCCTCTTGTTTCTTCAGCCAGATGTACTCTGCAGGGACACAGTAAGCTCAAGAGGATATAAAACAACCACCTCGCCTGCACAAGTGCTCCAACAGGACAGCACTGGCGCACGGCAGCAGAACACTTGCATCACTGGTACCTGCTGTTGTATCTCTCCTGAGACTGCAAATGAAGCCTAAACACTCACCTCTTATTTCTCCTAAAACAACGTAAGGACAGGCCTACACGCCTCAAATGTAAAAAAGTAATTCCTAAAATCTGTTTGCAGTGCATTTATTTTGGACATGAAATTTACTCTTAAATATAAAAGCATCCAATTTTTTTTAATTGAATCAGTGCATTTATTTTGGATGTAAAATTTACCCTTACATATAAAAGCATCCATTTTTTTTAATTGTATCAGTGCAACTCTTCTACACATTTGGCATCCTGCAAGAGCATTAAATTCATTCAGGTACGAATTATAGTTCCCTTTGTTATTTGCCCTTCTCTTCACTGTGGAGATCTTGCATACTGCAAACAAACCTTTCCCAAGCACAGGCATGTCAACTTGTTACCCTCAGCTGCTTTTCTTTGCAGTTTAAGTACTATCCAGTTTCACAAGACTTCACCAACTTTGCCTAAAGCTGTAAAAATCTGTTGCAAAACAGTTGAGCAATTGAACATAAATCTGTTCTCAAAGATAGCCGCACTTAAAATGCTTTAATTGAGTCTTATAGAAGTAATAGAGCCTGAATTTAATTTGCTATTGCTGATTTGTACTTCAAATATAGATAAGCTTTCTGTTCTTAGAATGATTGCACCATGTGCAGTTTGCTCAGTACAAAACAGTGAAGAGCTACACAGTCATTCATAAAAACCTTGTCTACTTCAGATGACTTTTGAAAATAACGCCAAACATCGCGTTAAGTAACCTGAACCCATCTGGAAGTGCTGACAGGTGTGACAAGTGTCATTCAGACCGGGACGCTGGGCTCTTTCCTTACTGCCCAGCTATCCAGGGCTGGGGCGTTCCCTCCTTACTCTGCCCAACAGTGGCACCCAGGGGACACTTCGGGAACTGGCGCCTGTTGGAGCTACCATCAGTTTACATGCACCAGCTTTCGACTATCGAATTTCAAAACACTACCCGCTACTCCAACACCACAGAAAGCCGGAGACCACCACCGCTGGTGAAGACGAGCCAGAGCGAGGGAAAACATACAGCACCTGAAATGCTGCGCAGGAGGCAGTCAGCCGCGTCCAAACAGGAGAGAAGGTTACTGTACAGTCAAATGCATCAGCAAAACTGCTCTTTCAAAAAAGAAGTGTGCCACATCAAGCAACAAGATATTTTACGTGTACTTTTCTAAACAGCTACAGACTGTAAAAGATGCCTGGGCAAGAGACTATTTTGCCCTTGATGATGCAGCTCTGCTTTTCTGAAGGTCCTAGTACTCAAGCCAGTTTCCAGGAGTGCTATACAGCACATCAGTCTACACTTCATTCAATTTCCCAAGAATCAAAAGCAGCAGTAGGGCTATCAAAGCCCTCAGACATTAACAGGCATTCAGAAATCTCCATACTAAGTTATTTTCCATCAGCAGTAAGAAAAGGATGATGCTTCAGATTCTGGCCATTAACCAAATAGAAACACATAGAGGTGAACCCAGATGCAGAGTCCATGACTTAACTTTGGAAGATCCCATTTAACATTCTTCCCTCTTACACAAAGAAATTGGTTTCAGGTGACTCATATTTATAGTCTCTGCAAATAAGTACAGAGAGGTCAAATGCCAGGACAGCATGTCAGAGAGATAAAGGAGAGGATAGGAAAAGCAAGCTGTGAAGTGCAGAGAAGGCAGCACAAACACAACAAATGCTTTTCTCACTAAACCAAGGCTAAACTGAAGTAATGATCAGAAAAGTCTATGAACCTAAATTTTAGTAAGTTTAAACTCCTCCACGTTGTAGCATAAGGGATTGCAAAAAGGGGATTAAACTGACATTGTAATTAAATTGATCAACAGATTAAGATGAAATGAATGAAACTGACTTGCAACTTTTAGCCGCTTCCTTACCATGAACCACTCTGGTTTCCAAAAAACACTGGCACTTCTAACAAGGTTGAAAATACTCAGCATTAAAGTATTTGAACTTCTTGAAAAAATTTAATAGGACAAATGTCTTCATAATACAGATAAATTGTACATCACGGATTACATGTTTATAAGTGAACTGAATTAGTCTTTTCGTAATTGGACAGTTTCCTCTTTGATTCCATCTTTTGTCACAATGCAAATCTTAAGCGCATCCCCAGTGTACACATCTCTCTCAGCAGCAGAAATAAAGACATCTTTAACCAGCTGCAAAGCCTTCTCCAGGGTCAGAGGTAAATGTTCCACATTTTGCATGTTCTTGAAGCCAATCTAAGAAAAGAGTAAAATGCATTTTAAAGGAAGAATGATCCATCTAGCACAAAAAGTGTTTCAGTCTCTGCACTAGAATGAGCAGATTTAGGCAACTTAGAAAGAAGAAATGGTTGATCTGTTTTAGAAACCAAAGCTGGCAAAAGTATTCCTCCACAGTTTACAGCTGCATGATCAGAATTTTGCCAGTGCTCATCCTCTTACAAAAGTGACTGGAAGCAGACCCAGCAGACGGCCAGCACAGCTCCTCCCACCCATTCAGCACACTTGAGATCGCAATGAACATGCAGATCTGAACTGATCTCACTCTTTAGAAATTTCTCACTGGGACAGCACTATCAAAACTGCACACAAGCTTTTTCTGTAGTCACTTCATAGTTAGGAACATTTATTAAAAGCAAATATTCCTAAACATATCTCAAATTCAAAAATAACAGTTTTTATCAGGACATAATTGGTCCTACTAAACAGTGTATTTTAGGTGATAAACTTAAGTGTCCACTTAAGCATCAGAACTGGAAAAGGAGAGGAAGAGTCACTTACTATGCCTCAAACTCATAAGCAATAAAAAGCAACTGATGACAACTATGTTTCCACAGAAGATATTTTATTTTCTGCAGTTAATAGAGTTCAAAAATAGTTTAGAGGTTGTTTTGTTTTAGTGAAAAGTCACTATTCCCTTCTCACCTGATAAGAACTACAAATGCCTATGGCTTTTTTAAACACAAAAGTTGACATCAGGCTCAACTGACTACATAATACCAATACTGTAGAATATAATGAGTAAAACAGGCATATTTATGCTATCAGCTAGGGGAAAAAAACCCAAACAAACACAACATAATTCCCCGATTAAAACATTTACCTGTATTTTAAACAGGTAGTTCACAGTTTGTATCATATTAAAAACCTGAACAGATTCTAAAGCAAAACTTTGATTTCTCCTGAAAAGGTAGAGCCAGACAATTTATAAATATATAGATTAACAGTCCTACCTGTAATACATTTAAAATTTCTGGCAAAAGTAATATTCCCCAAAAGTCAAGCTACATTAATTTGAACATCACAATGTTTACTGAGATCATTAAAAAGAAAAAAAAAAAACAACCCCACACAACTATTTTACCTGGTTATCAAGCAAGGGTTGCAGCATGGCACTTGCTGATCCAGCTGCTTTGAAAGAATCTCTCTGGTATGAGCCCACTGGATCAAAGCTATACACTGCTCCCTTCCCTGAAGGAAAAAAAGAAAAAAAAGTATGTAATCACAATGCAGAAAGATTCTCAATACAGATAAGCATTTACATCAGACACCAGCCCTCTCCATAAGTAGTCTCTGGAGTACCACAGAACTCAGCAAACCTTTACCAAATAATTCTGCAGGATGTTCAGACCATGCTTTCTACGGCAGGCTCACTAGGGTTGTGACCTGGTACTATATGCAAGGTTGTTTTCAATATTTAAGCTGTAAACATGCTCTAACAGATGTTTTCTACAGTACTTAACACAGAAAAAAGTGCTGATGCAGAATAATCAAAGGAGGAGAAATGTGTTAGAGCGCAGTGCCACACAAAGAGCTCTGCTGGTTCTAAAGCTAGCAAAAATCGGCAGTTCAGCCATCGTTCTTAAATAATATGGTTCTTGAATTACCTCCAGAGTGTGCTTCGATGTCTTTGCATCGCTTTCCTGGAACCAGGGATGACGCTCTGGTCTCTTACACACTCCCCTCTGCAGTCAGGTCAGGTTGCACAAAGCTTATTAGCTTGTGTCGGCATCAGAGATGCAGACGCACTGTAGCTCTGATGCATCAGCATTTGATGAGGATACACTAGTCAAAACGCAGCACCTGGCCAAACTCATCCTTTCTGTTCAGACAGGCTGTACCTAATTTAACAAAGTGTCCAGGACACATGGCAGCACACCACAGGTAGCTGAGCAGCCCTCAGAAAGCCAGCAGAGATCCCAAAAGTAACACTACATCAGAACAAATCAATCTTGCTGCACCCAAATTGAGCCCAGGCACACAAACCTGCACTCTTATTCTTATCAACTACTACAGCACTCTCATAATTTAAGATTTACCATTACACAGGGCACATTAATCCCTTTCCAGGCTCCACACATCATAGACATGTTTTATAAGACTGGGAAAGCAGTATAATTAGTGGTAACAACAAACTGTGGGGAATAGTTGAAATTATCTAAACAAGACCACCTTTGAACTCCCGCTCAAAGCCAGAGAATACAGTATTTTATCAACCCAACCAAATGAAACAATTGGACAAGAGCACTGGAAGGGCTATATGTTAAACAACAGATTCCCTGTAGAAGTCATTATTTTCATTAGAGACTAGCTAACAATTACAAATCTCTTTGTAAAACCTGCCTCTGGAGTAAACTGTCATATTTAATAACTTATATCACACTCATAGGCTGGAGTAACAGTGCTACTAACATTTCCTTTAAAGACACAATCAAGAATCCCAGCAAAGCTGTTATAAAGTATTCCAGTCTAGAGTAAAGTATGAGAAGCAGTCAATGTTAGCAGATTTCACTTGCAATTAAATAATTATAACAATGGTTTTAGGCTTTCAGACCTTCAGAAATGGAAAAAAGTTAAGAATGGAAACTAGGAAACTACCCAGATGCATACTATACATTTGACCTGTGTAAGAACCATAATACCTAAAGGTAGATGTTAGGAATAGGAACACAAACTTTGTTATTCCATCAGTACACCTGAGATGTAAAAGGATAGCTATTCACCTACAGAAATTAAGCCTCTTGTTTTTTCCTTTTTGTTTAAAGTCTTACCTTCTTCATCAAGTCCGCCAATTATGTTGTAAACATAGTAAGGAAAGAAACGTCGAGAATACAGAATTGTAGACAGCATCGCTGCAATAGCCCCAGTAGTCATGGTCTTGTTGTTGGAATGCTTGTACATCTGCAAATGGTACCACATGTCCGAGAAGAAAGTCAAACACTGAATTTTACATTCAATCAGAATTACATTTCTGTAACCTCACTACAGAAGAATCTGACACTAAGCAAGATTATTAGCTATCATGATTACTGAAAATACACTGGCTTAAGAGTAAATACTTCTCACAAGCCAAAAAGTAATACTTCCCCAAAGTTTTGCAAAGAATAGATGTCAACTCATTAACATTATCCTCTCCAGCTCTTCCATTATTTAAATTTATGATTTTACATTTAGTAAGAACACAGCATCCATTTCCCCTGCCTGATCTTTCACTAGCAATAGAGCCATAGTTAGGATACAAACACTTGAAGAAAACCAGCAAAAATTGTATTTAAAACATATTATTGGTCTCAAATGTGATGTTACAAGTTTCTAAATACAATAAGACAGTTAGCTACCTTTAATCTTGCTTCAATAATTTTAGTGAGAGTAAGGCAGTCACCATGGAAACCACTGCATCCAATGACCGTTCGTTCTGTTCTGTAAAACACAAAAGAGCAGTTGTTTTGTTGCCATTTTAGATTTACTATGAACTATACCACTTTCTTACACAGTAGATTATGATGAAAACACTGAATGTATTTTCAGCAACCGCAACCTGCATCTTGGAGAGGACTCGTTACGTGCAGGACCGCACAGATGTCTGTCTTCAATCCACTGGCTTCCACAGCAAGACTGACTAAAAGAAATTCTTAATTTCCTCATGCAGCTCTAACTCAAGCTATTGCCATTCAGTCTTGCTAGAGGCTCTGTTTGGCCATGGGGAGCCTGTTACATCCCATCACTCAGCCCAGTTTTACTCCATTTGGGCAGAGGACTGCGTTCAGACTGTAGAACAGTTGTGCAACATTTATTCCGTAGGTGGGTTTCTGTGTCAGCACAACAGAAGGTATCCAGCTGCAGGTGCACTGTAGAGGGTTGGCTCTTTGCTCAGGTTCAAAACATTTCATGAACACCGACTACAAGTACGCACACTTGAAATTTAATTCTAATAAACTAGAGTCTACAACCATTCACACGTACTTCTAGACTAACATAAAGCAGTCTTTCAGAAAACAATTTAAATTGAAATCTTCTCTCAGCCTGTCACTACAATTACAGTAAAGCATCATGTGGAGTGTGAAGATTGTACCACAGTAATTTCCAGCTGGACAGTATCAGAGAGTCAAAGATATGATAAGGAGATAGCGAGGAGAAACGTAAGTTCATACGATCTTGTGTCATCAATTAAAAAAAAGTTTACATAGCTGATGGCAGCCTACTAGGTGAGCACCTGCTACAGTAAAAAGAATGTAAATTATATGTATTTTTTAAACCAAGGGGATGCTATCTAAGGGAAGTCAAGATAAGCATGCAATGAGCATTAAAAGTTCAACAACTGAACTACTGACAGGTTTACCTCTCCTAAAACAAACGTCTTCAAAGCGCTGGATGGTTGACTACAGAGACACAGTACAACTGGCAGCAGTGGGCACACCTGTGTACCAACACCAGGTGTCCTGATGAAGCAGAATGACTTCCCACAGGATTAAGTTCTTTTGATTATCCAGCCAAGAAAACACTTAGCTTACATCAGGCCTTGTATCATGCTAAAAACATTCTGTTATTAGCTAACATCAAGAGCATGCAACACAAAATCTGGCTGTATCTACACCACCACATCACATCTTGCATTATAGCAAGAGTCACCATGACTCCAAAATCAATTTTGTTATTCTCCTCTTTTTCTGAGAGCTCTGCTTAAAGAAAGTGATAGATCATTCCAGGCATGTGCCATGCTCATCAATTAAAAAAGAAATTTCATCTACATCAATTCTTACAAAATCTGGACTTACAGTTTGTAGCATTTTGGACTGTCCCGGCAGTGAATTGCATAACCTTCGCTCAGACGTGTGTCAGAGGCAACAAGAGAAAAGTCTTCTCCAGCAATGGCCAACACAGTCCTTAAAGAAGAGTATTCATACAACCATGATTTTTAGCACAAATATTTTCTTAGGCAACAGAGGAACAGGCTAGATAGCAGTTCTATATCCAGACTCATGTTTTGACAAGTATCTTATATTCCTTGCTGTTTCCCACTATGCACATCCCGACATGTGACTCAAGATTGAAAGAAGACACTAGACACACAGAAGAGAATATACGTATATGATTCTCTACTTTGACTACAAACTGTATGGAAACTTGGTAAAACATAGTTTCTATACAATGCAAGAACCAGAGTCAACAGACTAGCGATTTTAGATGCCTGCTATAATGAAAGACTCACCCTTCTAAAATAGTTTGGCTCTCCAAGTAAAAACACTCCAACCAAGTACTAAGCATCAATATTGTTATACTTAAATGACCATCACTTCTTTAATCTGACGTTATCCTTTGTTATTTATTTCCAAGTAACTGGCTTTGTGATCGCCATACGTGTGCTACCATTAAGTAACAAACAGCCACCCTTTAAAAAGTAGTTAGGCATTATTAAAAGAAAAAAAAAAAAAAATCTAAATAACACTGTCGTGACCAGATTCTGTCACCAACTCACGGGGAAGTTATGACTTCACAGTTATGACAAGACAGCTTTCAACTCACTTACAGGTTTAGAAGCTGGTAATTTGACCATTACACGGGTTCCCTGAGCCACTCTAAATAAGCAACCCTGCAGGGCACGGCAGGTTCTAATTTTGATCCCTGAAAGTTCAGGGAGCCCCGAACTGGCCGAAATGGCCAAAAGCCACAGGGACGTGCCAGAATACGCCAGGAGCTGCAAGATCCTGCGGGACGCTCAGCCCAGAGCAAGGCCGACCCCCGCTCTCCTCTTGCTGCCCCCCTTTCCCTACAAAGAGATACCCGCAAGCAGAGACAAGCCCTCACAGAGAGCCAGGGGTCTGCAAGAATACAACACCAAAGACTCAGCGCTACCGCCGCTCTCCTCGGGGCCCGCTCCCCCGCGGAAGGTGATGTCTCAATCTGTCCCACCCCCGGCCTGCGACTCCTCACCCTCCGTTAAAGGTGTAGGGAGAAAAGCGGTTCTGGACGGGCGCGCCGAGCCCGTAGCCCATCTCGGGCCCGAAGTCGACGTAAGCAGCGGTGGACAACATCGCGGCGGCCCCGCTCCCTGCTGTCTCACGGCAAAATGGCGGCACCACCGGAGCCGGAAGTGGCGATCCACCGCTCTAGGAGATCGGCGGCGGCTTCATCTCGTCTGCTCTGGAAGACATCGCGCCCGCGCGGGCGGGCGGTGGGGGCGCTGGCGCGCGGGTGCCCGCGGCCGTTGGGAGAGGCGCTGGCCGGTGCCCGCCTGCCAGCGGGCGGTGCGCGTCCCGCCGCGGGCTCTGCCGGTGCCGCTCCGGCAGGCCCTTCCCAGCCTGGGCTTGGCAGGGCCCTCCGGGCACGGCGCGCAGCAGCAGCGACACCGGTTCTCGCCCGGTCCAAGCGGTGCCATGCCCCGCCTGCCGAGTGCCCCGTGATGGAAGCAGGCGCGTTGTCAGCGGCTGCGGTGAGGTGATCGAAGAGCCGCTGGTGCTTGAGCAGGCGGGGAGCGGAGCGGCCGCAGCTCTGGGAAAAGGGGGACTCCCTCGCTAAACGGTGTGACCACTAAGGGTCGGGAAGCACCAAGGCCGTCGAGGTGGGTCACGGCGTGCGGGGCCGGGCGCCGCAAGCGGGAAGGGCCGGGGTAGAAGCGCGAAGAGGCGCAGGGGAGGGCGGAGGAGCAGGAACGTGCCGGGGAGGCGTGTGCTCCTCCAGAGGACGAGCGCGTCCCGCTGCCCGGGCAGCGCCGCTGCTGCTGTGGTCTCCGCGGGACCCGCGCACGGGCGGCAGCGGGGACCGTGAGGCGCTGGCACTGCCGGCTGCGCGACTCCAGCAACGAGCACGGGGCGAGTTGTGCAGCTCAAAACCGAGTAACAACGCTCCCGCACATGGCCGCGTGGGCAGGCCCGGCGCAGGAGCCACCCGTAGCACCGCTGGGGAGCAGCGGCCCCGTGCCCGCCGACACATAGCACCGCCCGGCCCCACGCCCTCACTGAAGATGGTGGCGGGGTAGGCGGTGCAGGCGCGAGGCGGAAGTGACGCGAATGGGGCGCGCCGGCGGCGCGGGGCGCAGCTCGGCTCCAGCGGGCGCTGTGCGGCGGCGGGGTGGCGCCGGGAGCAGCAGGTACCGTCTGCGCCGTGCCCGCCTTTCCTCCGCTCCCCGGGCAGCGGTGCCTGTGGCGGCCCCGGGGAGGAGCGAGGGACGACGGGTGCCAGTGCCAGCGGGGTCGCGATGGCGTGGGCCGGGCCTGGAGGGCGGGGACGCTCCGCATCTACCCGCCGGCGCCGCCTCAGGGTCGAGGCCCTCTAGGCCGGCCTGAGCCGCGGGGGATGGCGAGGGAAGTAGGGAGGGCTCCCGCGGCGGGAAGGTGGCGGCCGCGCCCCCCTCGCGGGACTCCGGCGCGTCTCGGGGGCGAGCGGCGGCAGTTGGAGCTGGGGGCGGGATGGCCGCGGGCAGCGGCCTGGCTGCGGCGGGAACCGCTGTCCCCGTGTGAGGGCGGGCGGGAAGGGGGGCGCGGCGGTGGCGGTTGCGGCCTCCCGGGGTCGGTCTTTGGGCGGGAGAGGGTCTGGACGGCACAGAGAAGCAGGAGGGGTCGCCTCATGCCGAAACTGGCTCTTTGCGAGCCCAGCCGTGTTTGAGGGGAGAAATCCTGCGAGGGTGTTTGGGGATGGGTTGAGGTCTTCTCCAGGGTGTCTCTTGCCTCTGGAGTGTGTCCCATCGACAAAAACGTTCCCCAGCGTTTGTGGTGGAGATGTGAGCAAGCCACAGTTAGATGGTTACAAGATGGATCTCTGCGTAGGTGGTGTCCATACTGCGGGTTCTGGCATGCCTGGTATCTAGACTTATTAGCAAACAGCTGGGCTGTCGAGGAGTTTACTTTGTTTCTTCTAGGGCAGTGTTTAGGCTTGCAATGTACCCCCAACTCGAGGTTGTAAAACCTGGATGCTCTGTTTGATATGTTTGGTGAGGGTAAATATGATAATATCTTATGGTCACAGGGAAAAAAAAAAAACATGCTTTTTCAGCTGTCATTTAAGCTCATACCTTAACAAAACAAAACAAAAAAACCCAACCAAACAAAAACAACAAAAAAAGGCCTGAATAGGCTTTCTTCAGTTTTCAAGGTGGTTTATCTCTGGCCTAAAAATGACCTCTAGTATTTCTGGGCAATAGGTATCTAGTTCAGAAAGCTATCAATCAATGTAAAAATATTTGATATCAAGGTGTAACTTTATATTCTCCACTTGTGTTACTTATTTCCATATTACAGCAACAGTAGTTTAAAAAAAAGTAATCATGCATAAATTTCACTCATGTGCCTGAAATTTGCTTTCACATATTTCTTTTTTTTCTCATAAAATGTATGTCGTTGTTTGAAATGTGTTAGTGCTTTATTTTATGGACATGGATGGAAGAGGGTTTCCTAGTTCTGATTTGACCAGCGATGCTTTTTTCGTAGAAGAAAAAATAGTTTTGGAAGCCCAAGCCTTAAAATGGCCAGGAAGAGACTTGCAAGCGATGTGCTGGTAAGCTTGTCAGTTAGTAGTCAGTGGAATTCAATTGTAAAAAAAAAAATAAATCAGTGCTTTTGCAGGTAAAGCAAAGCTTGGAGTAGAATGAGCATTAACAGCTTGAGTTGTTTATGCAGGAGGGTTCAGTTAGACAGGCCTGCTCCTGTGAGTCAGGCTGCCTGCCAGGGCCTTCAACAGAAGCAGCTGCAAAGGTTCTACAGAGTGTGCTCGAAAAGTTATTTTTATGGATTGTGCGCGCCTGTGTGGATGTTCTTATATATATTTGTGTGTGGGTGTCTCTTATCTAACAGCAGCTGATAGGTTTGCTTTTGTTTTTGTGTTTAGATGTTATTCTCAAGGTATTGCTTTTTCTCTTTCCAGGCTTTGATTAGTATTTTAGACTCATAACATACAGTTCTATGGAGCTGATGTTTTACTGTCACTTTCAGCTTGGCTTAGAAAGCTACCTTGCTGGAATGTTTTAAAGGGTTAAAAACCCTCTAGGATTTGAAGTTAATTTAAATTGAAGGAAATACATCGGCCTCACCAAAAAAAAAAGAACTGGAATCATGGATCAGAACAACAGCTTGCCAGCCTATGCTCAAGGCTTAGCCTCCCCTCAGGTAAAACCAAATTATTTAATATGCATCTGTGATCTGAATTTATTTGTAAAAGTGTTTTGTGTTTCTTGCATGTAACTTCAAGTTTTTTGTTTGCAGATCTGAAAAATTCTGCTGGGTGTAATAATAGTATGAAGCAGAATTTTAAAACCGTCAATCTGTATATACAGAGGTATAAGAAAAATGGAGATACTTGGGGTTCCTTTAAGTTGAAACATGACTGACAAGTTGGAAATACTAATTTAATTCTGGTGGTTACCCTTTAAATGAACATACATCATGGACTGTTGCTGCACTATGAATGTGTTTGGTACGATGGGCACAGTCTCTGTTCAAACAATTGCAAGATAATTTGTGGGTCAAAGTTGAGAGGTGCTTGCAAGGTAGTGTCAGAAGAGTATCAGCATCACTAGCTGGAGGTGAGTAATGCTAGAACTGACAGATTCCTAGAGGTAAACTTTTATTCCATAGAAGAATTGCACTGCCCAGGCCTTTCTGGTTTTTAGTGAGTTACTACTATAAGCCTCAGATTTGATGTGATCAACTTAATGTTGATTTCTTTTTAGACTCCTTCTGAGAACTTTTTATCTTAAGAACAAAATGGAGTCAACAGGATCTGTGCTTTCTGTTTCATGCTTTCTTCTGTAGGGTGCAATGACTCCAGGAATTCCAATTTTTAGCCCAATGATGCCATATGGCACAGGACTGACACCACAGCCTGTCCAGAGCACCAACAGTCTATCCATCCTAGAGGAACAGCAGCGGCAGCAACAGCAGCAGCAGCAAGCAGCACAACAATCTACATCACAGCAAGCAACACAGGGAACATCTGGTCAAACTCCCCAGCTCTTCCACTCACAGACTCTTACCACAGCCCATTTACCAGGAACCACACCTCTGTACCCCTCTCCCATGACTCCGATGACTCCAATAACTCCTGCAACGCCGGCGTCTGAGAGCTCTGGGATAGTGCCGCAGCTACAGTGAGTGTCCCACACAGGAGTGCAGTGTGTCCTTTCTCAGAGAGCCCTTTAAAGGCTTAGAACCAAAGCCACATCAGGAATTGCATACTGCATTTTGGTGGGATGGGAGGTCCTGAGAAGCGATATGAGTAAATTTTGCTTTTATTTTTAGCTTAGCTTCATTACTAAACCACTTAGTAATATAAACAGTTTCTTAGTGATTTGTCAACGATAAGTCTTTTAAGAATGCCAGTAGAGGATGTTATATATGTCTTCATTTAGCACCATTGTAGCTTTTAACTCTGTGCACTTTAGGAGTTGATGGTGCTTTAGCTATAAAGTAGTCTGGGTTGATAATCTGGTATTTCAAAATATGTATACCTTGAAACATATTCTCATTTGTAATTCATCAGATACTTGTGGCCTGTTTACAGAAAGGCAAATGGCTCCACTTTGCAAACAGCTCCACTTTACTGTGCATAAAATTTTGTTTGTGAGGTATTAAAGCAGAATACAGGAACTCTCACAGCTGAAGGGGAATTAGAAGGGTAGAGGGGAAGAAAATAGGAGCTAGACCTGAGTGGTACTTAATATTCCATATTCCCTTTTCTAGTTCATGGCTGCTGCAGAGTTTGTGATAAGGGGGGGAAAAAAAAAACTAGAACTAGTTCTAGGATTAGGTATGAAACTATTTTCACCAAACTGTCATTTTTAAGGACTTTTACAACAATGTATGGAAGGTCCAAAGAAAAGTGGTTGATAGCATGAATTTTGCACCGAAAGAGTAGTTCCCTGTATTTCGTGTGGATTTTTGTGTGGTTTGGTTTGTTTTTATTGTTGTTTGGTTTGGGTTTAGTGTTGTGTTTTGTTTTGTTTTCCCCATTGAGTACCTTAAGAGTTCAGGGTTTTCCCAGAAAACAAGTTTCCAACGCAACTTTGCATTTAGGAACTTCTCTTAAACTTCTAGAGAGACTTGCTTTCCTATCACCTGGCAAGAAGTTTACCTCCTGGGTCATTCCCCTTAGTCCTGTACCTCTTCCTTCTCCTTGAAGGGCATACCAAGGAAAGTTGCAGATGGTGCTGTTGCTACCTCATTTTCTCCTATGTTCAGCAGCTTCCGTGATGGTGGGGGGGCGGGCTCTCAGCATCAAGAATTTTTCCTGCCAAACTGAAATAGAGATTCTTCTCATGAGACATTTTTCATAATAGCTGGCAGATAAGGAGGAATCAGCAATTATGCCTGAGAAGTTACTGCCCTACAAAAGGAGGTTCCTCAGCCAAAACACTGTTCAGTGCTTCTGTCAGCAGGAAAGATGTCAATTAAACTCACTTGGAAAAACAAATTAAAAAAATGAAATTAATCAAGCTTGCTTAAAAATGAGGAAGACACATGAATTGTTTATTGTCTTTTTAATGTATTCCTCTGAACTATCTTCAGGAATATTGTGTCCACGGTGAATCTTGGTTGCAAACTTGACCTAAAAACGATTGCGCTTCGTGCCCGAAATGCTGAATATAATCCCAAGGTAAGAGAAATGTATTAGAGCTCATCCTATAACAGGTATGTCGAATGCACAGGTTGTGGGTGTAGTTTGCTGTAACAGATTGAAAAACCTTCCTACTGTAGATGCAGTTTTATACTAGAGCTAGAAAATAAAATTCTTCAATAAACTTGGAACTTTCTGTCAAACCAGTAAAAAACACTTTTGTACTGACATAGCTGTGTTTTACATCAGATTGTAATTATGTGGACTTAGAGCACAGCATATTTAGGAAGGACCTAGCCAGCAGTGTAATACACTGCCGAAGTTGGTTGTTGTAGAGTTGGCTTCTGCTGCTATTCGTATGGGTTTGCTTGTTTGTAGCCTCCGAAAGTTCCTTTTTCATATGACTGTGAAACATCTGCTGGTGAAGTCTTGTTCCCCGTCTCCCAACAAGGCGAAAGGAAGGAAGAATTCAACTCCTGGGCTCCTGCCAGGGCCAGAGTTGTTCTGTATACACTGTGGCTTCCTCCACCTGGCTGCTCCCCTGCAATTCTTGTGGTTGCAGCACTAGTTTTTTACAGTGTCACTTGCCCTCTGAGCTCTGTTCCTTCATGGTGTTCCCCAATACTCCTGCCATCTCCTTGCTCCTGATAGCTAGGTTTGGTGGAGTAGCAAAACAAAATTGATTTTTTTTCCATGTAGTTTGTAATTTGCTTGCTGCTTCTAAATAGCAGTGTGTTTAAGTGTGTGATTTTTTTCACTCAGGAAACTTCGAACAACAGCAGAGAACCTCGTGTGTTGAATCAAGAAAATTATGTTGCTCCATTTTTCTTTCAGCTAGCTCCTCTTGGAAATGTTCTTTGCAACCACAGTAGTTGGGCGCTATTTCTAGTAGAAGTTGAGATGTTGTGTAGTTGAATTGACTTGCCTCGGGAAGGCAAAGCCTAGGGTGTGGGGGTTTTTTGTTTTAGTATTTGGGATTTTGCTACAGTTTACCTGAACCCTGTTCTCAAAGATTAAAGCAGAAATGTAGATGATGAGTAACTGTTACTCTAATTTTATATTGGTGATGCTGTTACATAATTGCATGTGAGTAAGATATTAGAGCAACAAAAATTAGAGCGTGTAATGGTAACTGTTAAGGTAGGGGTAGGTGGCTGCGTATAACTTGTAGGCTAGAAAAATCAATACGAAATGCTGTTTGCACCAGTGGAGAGAAAGAAGGGTTATGTAACACTCCTGACTTTTCATCAGTACATTCATCTATCAACGAGAGATGTTGCTTGGCTGTATTACTTAAGCCATAGTTTGACAAATGTGCTGTTAGGTAACCCACGCTACCGCCTTGGTTATGTCAGCAGGACAACTTACGGGAGTGCATGGTGAGCTGGGCCAAGTTAAATATAACAGGCAAACAGGGGTGTGTGTGTGTGTGTGTGTGTGTGTGTGTGTGTGCCCACATCAATTTCTAGTATCTTGCTTCAAAGTGTTTAAAAGTACTTGGAGATGCGGGCAGAGTTGCTATAGTACTCAGAAAGAAAACCTCAGGCTAAGCGGGCTGCTGTGTTCTGCTGTGGTAGCTGAGGTGACTTGTGTTTACACAGAACTTTGATCTCCAGCTGTTCTAGTTGCTGGTATTCTAACACTGGCCAGGTTTTTAAGACACAGAAACAAAACAGATCATAAAATATTTGCAGATAGATAGTCTTCCGTCCTTATAACAAACTAAATTTCAAGACATATGGAAAATTTTTAAAATTATTTTTAAGATGGTCTGTATTGCTCTCTCGCAAATGTTGGCATTATTTATATGTTGCTTATACAATAATGAGAGACGAGCTTAGTAAAATAGGAATGCAGTGGCAAATATCCTCGCTATCTGACTCTACCTCTCAGCATTTGTTTGAAGCTACTTACAATTTAAGCATTTTAAGTAAATTTTGAGTGATCCGTAAGTATTTGAACCTAGTATTTCTTTGCAATACAGTGTAAATTGCTACTTTGATTATGCAAATTTGGATTTAATGTATGATTACAGCAGTATATCACTAATAGTTTCCACGTTCACATTTCAGCGTTTTGCTGCTGTTATTATGAGAATAAGAGAACCACGTACTACTGCACTTATATTCAGCTCTGGAAAAATGGTGTGCACAGGAGCGAAAAGGTATGTTCAGGCATTACAAGCAAACTAATTCAGGCTAATTCCTCTTGTACCATGATGCTTTATAAATACTATTGAAGGAGTTGTATATATACAAAAAAGTTGCACAGGTGCAACTAAGCTTGCTTCCCAGTTGTTTCAAATAGACTGATATACTTTTCTTCACAAAATGTCTTGTAATGACTAAAAGGACTTCCCTATGGAAGGAAAAATGGTGGTTGTGTTTCTGAAAATTTCAATGACTGTGCACTAGAACTGCTGAAACTGCAGAGGTGGTCGCTCAGGAAGAGTGATTTTATATTTGAATAGTTTCGTTCGTCACAGGCTGAGAGCTCCAACTCTCTGGTTGCTGTAGTCTGATCTGTTCTTAACATGATCACCGAAGCATAAGAATTGAAAACTAAACATAAGCTTAACTCCAGTGGGCAGGAGAGAAGTTCAGCTCTGAAAAAGTCTGTTAGGAATCCAGAAGGAAGTTAACAGGCAGAAATGAATGAATAAAGCTGTTCAGGAAGTGCTTTCTTTGCCTTGTGACGCTTGAAGTTCAAGTTGTTACTTTGCATTAGGAGCAAACAGATCCTCAGCTGTTTACAAAACCAAAACAAACCAAGTTCTGCAGCAGCATGTAAGGCCATGCAGTTGTGTTAAACCCAGTTTTGAATGCCTGGGCTGGATCAAGCAGAGGATTTTGGCAGTTTACACATTTTTATAGAAATAAGCATTTTCTAGCAGTAGTTCAAAGTTGTACACTGAAAACCTAAGTAACAGTTTTCATGTCTCATTAGAGGGACTCGGGTCACTATTTGAAGAGTGTGAAATATGTGGATTGATAATTTACTGTTTTCTGCCTCATGAACAGTGAATACAACATTAATTGTGGTCTAGTGCTAAAATTAGCATGCAAACCAGTGCTAGTTGTTAATTGTGGATATAAAAATTTTGCATGTGACCTTCTCCTCCCTCTCAACACAGATTTTTTTTTTTTTTTTCCCCCGGTTATATATTTGTGGTTTAATGCTATTTGCTTCAAGTAATATTAACTGAGGAAATAATATACATATCCTTTTCTCACTTCAGTGAGGAGCAATCCAGACTGGCAGCAAGGAAGTATGCACGAGTTGTTCAGAAGCTGGGTTTTCCTGCAAAATTTTTGGATTTTAAAATTCAGAACATGGTGGGCAGCTGTGATGTGAAGTTTCCCATCAGATTAGAAGGACTGGTACTCACACACCAGCAGTTCAGCAGGTAAAAAATGCTTGCTTATGTCTCATTCTTGCTGCATATGGACGAGCTTAGTGACAGATGTGTTTAGATTATTCCCTTGCACCAGAGGGAAACCCACATCTTTGTTCCCATCGCTGCTTTGCCTCGGGTGTAACTGATGTTGCCCAATATGAACCCATCATAGTGATCTCCCCTGCTGGTCTCTCCAAGTTTCAGGGAACTCTACATCTGCTCTGCCTGTTGCTGCAGTGCTGCAGATGAAAGGCTGGAGCATATGTCTGCAAGCATGTTGTTTAAACACTGTCACACTCTTCTCTTACAGCTACGAGCCCGAATTGTTTCCTGGCTTAATCTACAGAATGATCAAGCCAAGAATTGTTCTGCTTATTTTTGTTTCTGGAAAAGTGGTTTTAACTGGTAAGTGAAGACAGTATCATCTTACTCCAATAGGTTAGGTTTAGACTGTATGACTGAGAACACACAGTGATACCAGAAGTATGTAAGCTGCTGGGTACTTCCTTTAGGCAAGAGGCAGTACTGAGAACAGATAGTTCAGTATTCTGTGGATAAAAATGCACAAAGCAAACCACACGTTTGGCTAAATCCACATAGGCAATGATTGTGAATCCTAATCAAGTGTGCAGGTGCATAAGAAGCTGTAAGAACACAGGCAGTGTTTTTGGCAAAATCTGAAAGCTTGTTTCTGTGTGCTGGGTGTGAGTGACGGAGCTAACTGTTTGACAGCTTGGTTGCAGGCTGCTGCCATTCTCCTTTGATATAGCGGCCAAAGAAGGGGAGATGCTCGAGCTCTAGGACCTCCTCAGCCACTCCACCTGCACCCTTCCTGCACCCCTCATGCAGAGTCTTACTATGGATAAAGAAAAACACAACAGAAGCAGCATAGCCCTGCTTCATGGCAAGTGGCAGGCCTCTGCAGCACTCTCCGTTGCCAGATCTGGCTCCCCAGATGTTCACACTCTCACAAAAAGCTCCACCAGTAAGGCCTTTCTGCAGAAACATCCTATAGGGCTGTGCTGTGTAGTTGGGTCTGCATAAATTATGGATAGAAAAATCCCATTTACAAGTATAGCGTAAGTGCAAAGATGCTAAGGAAAGTTTTACTGTTATCAGAATAAGCAGTGAGAAGGCTGATAGTGTGTGCTCTACATGAAATGTGTATTTGAAAAAAAAATTGTAAAAATAGGTATTTGTGGATACACATGGATTTTATGTAGAGTTGCATTCTAATATGCATTCTGAAAGCTAAAATTAAGTATTTGGCAAAAGGTATAAACTAACTCAATTCTCTTTTTTCTAGGTGCTAAAGTACGAGCAGAAATCTATGAAGCATTTGAAAACATCTATCCTATTTTAAAGGGATTCAGAAAAACAACGTAACAGTTTCTACATATTTCAGAGAAATCAGGGATATATTTTAAAAGGTATTGTGTATGGCACAGCAGTAACGAGACGGACTTCCAGTGAAACTGCAACACCAGGACTTGGACTATTTCCCAGTTAGTGCCTACTTCCCTGATGCTCAAGGGGAACTGTATTCTTGATTATGTCTACTGAGTTACTGTGAGTTGCTTTACTGGGCTGTTCTTGGAGCAGTCCCTCCAAGTTTTATTTATATTCTAGCTTTTAAATAGTTTTAATGCCAGTTCTATTGATAGAAAATCCATAAGTTGGTTTAAAAGACAAATGCATCTGTGTCACTCAAGTGTATAAACCACTTAAGTTGCCATGTATATAAGTTTTTAACTTCCTTCCATAAGACCATGGTTTTTATAGTTTCCAGAACTTAAGCTTTTAAATTTTTTCAATTTTAAATTTCTTTATTGCCAGACACATTCCCTCTTTCTGGTATTAAGCAAGACAAAATAAATTTATTAATGAAAATGGCTCTCTGTACATATATATATAATATATACCTTCCTTCTCTTTCCTCCTTCAGCTCCACATGTACAATAAACCCTGTTTATACAATTATGGAAACTGTCTTTATGAATTTTAAAATTACCCAGCTGGTAGAGTAAAATACATTTAAAACTTTTTTTAAATTTAATCTGGATTTTCCAATGGCATATGCACAACTGTAAGTCACTTGTCTTTTGGGGAGAATCTTAACAATGCTCTGGCTTGCTTATCAGCACTTAGATCCTTGGCAACGTCTAGCTTGAATGTTGCTAGTATGTTAAAGCGAAGAGAGGACTGGTTAAAGAAGTTTGTGTTCAAGTATGTATTGTCTCATGTTCAACAGATGGGATTTATGCAGGTCTTCACTAGCTACACTTGACTGAATTGGAACAAAAGATCCCTGCTTAGCATCTGGAATTTCTTTCAATTACTACTTTTGTATTTTACCAACTATGACAGTCTCACTATATTAGTGTTCCTGTAAAAATGTCAAAGCCCTTCCGACTAGAGTCAGTATGTATATAATCTTATCTCCGAACTGTGCTTGAAGCTTTATGGGCTGAGAACTAAAAATAAACGTTTTTTTTCTTCAGTAAATTCCCAATAATAGTAACCTCCTTTCTATGACTTGCACGTTCTTTCAAACAGCTTTTATCTAAAACTAACCCAAATGTTAACTATGGTCTCTTTTATTTACTAAGTTGACGTTTCATGCCAGACAAAAGTTTTGGCTCGACTTGCTGCTGCTCCATTTGCAAGTCCTGAGTGACCTTACTCCTTAGTCTTCTCTACTTCCCCCATAGCGGTGTACACTGGTGTTTCTCCAGGCATTTCAATAATTAGTTTCATGTATCTTATCAGAAAGCTGATGTTCAATAATGTAGCTTTGCCAGGATAAGTTCCAGATATCCAAATACTGCATCCCCTTTAGTGCCACACCACTCAGTGGTGTGAGTGAGCGAACATTCCTGAGCACTCTTGAGTGTAACTGTCAGTGCTTTTGCAGGACCCCAAACTATTAACAGCTTAACCCAAAACTCTTAAGTCTGCAGGAAAGCTTGGAGCCTTAAGTAGCTGTGGGATGATTTTCAATAAAATCAGTCAAGCTGTGCTTAAGATACTGTTTGCTGTTCTATGACATGTACCAAGGCTTAAAACTACCCTTTTAGAAGTTCTGTGATGACCAAGCAACTTGAAGCATTCTGTGCCTGCTCGTTTGAGTATTTCCAACATCTAAAATAATACAAAAAACCCAACAGTGGGCCTACAGTTTACATAAAATAACTTTCACAGTCACTGGTAAGCAAACATGAATGGCTTGAGGATGCTAAGGGAGTAGGTAACTGAAGTAAATTCCATATGAGAGAGAAAAAAGAAAGCCTTACCTTTTCTACAAATGTAGGTATATCCACAGAAGTACTTATACAAGTACAGTGAATTCAGCAGTATGGTTTCATTTTCTCTTGCCTCAGCTACATGGCAGTAAAATATCAGATTAATCCCTGCAGAGGGTACTTACTTTTAAACTTCACCAAAGACAGCAGATTTAAGGTACAATTCAGTCTGAAAATCTGCTGCTACAGGTAGTAAGTAACAAGACAGACAGTTCTGGTATGGCTAGCATTGTTTAAACTTCTGCACCCGAGAGTCCCATGCAGAAAAAGTTTAACCCATTAAAGTCAGATAAAACAATTTTTGTGCAACATGCAACAACTGCCAAGTTAGATACAGTGCACCTTTTGAGAAAGAGAAGCAGATTTAAGTTCCAGAGTGGAAGGCCTCCCAGCTTCTCTTAGCTATGACATCTGTACACCTCCTGACCATAAGCACTCGAATGCCCTTGCAGTAATCTGCTTTTCTCTGTGAATTAATGGTAATTTTTAAGTAGCAGGAAGAAAATCCTGTCAGACAACAATGTAAGTTCTTGAAGTTCAGTTGCCAACAAATGATACTTGAATCAAAAAATGATACTTGAATCAAAAAATATTTAATCTTTATTTGAAGTGAATGAAATTCACTAAACAAAGGCATTTGGCTTTATTACCAGGTTGAAGTAAAAGCTCCTGTGGAGCACAAGAGAGAGGCTGCCAAGGTCTACTTTGAGAAGTTCTATCATTGTTAAAAGATACACAGATACCAGTGACTTTAGTTCAATTACTCATTTACCAAGTGCAGAGATATACTGAAACAAGGCAAGTATTCTATTTAGATGATTGTTGGAAGTTAAACAGAGCCTGCAGAGAAGTCTTGTTTCCATATGAACTCTTCCAGGTATTCATTTCCCGCACTGCAATTGTCAGCGCAAGTGTACACCACCAGCGTGCCCCAGTCAATGCTCTCTCCAAGGCTGTCAACCTGAAGGTGGTTCAGGAGCTGTGGCATAATCTTCAAGGAAAAACAAAGGTTTAGAGGCAAGCCACAGCTCTCTACCGTCTCGATGTGTCTCGTCCCCAAGAAGAGCCCTGCTTTCATTTATGTTCTCTTACGCCAAAATCCCAATCCAAACTATTAACACAGCAGCTCAAACCCATTTGGAATTCCCAAAATAGTGTAGCAGATCCACAGGCAATGAAAGGCATAGCCCTATGTATGTATAGAACTTTTACTTCACTAAGCATTCCCTGGCTTGTAAGCCTTCTTCTATTTGAAATTATAACTATGTTTTGTCTTTACATGACATTAAGTGTATTCACTATACGTATGTTTCTGGCACTCAGAATCCTACAGCTGAATATTTCCAGCCAGACATATTTCCAGTGCACGTTGTGAAGGCCGCCTTTTAAAATATACAATACCAGACTCCTATTAAGAGATGGTTCCAAATTCACAAGTGCACCATTTTACGGATGGTGCAAATTATCAGATGGGAACCTAACTTCTGTATATGAAAGTCTTAAAGGAAAAAGCAGTTACAATAGTAAATAAGGGCTCTCTACAACTTTAACTACCTTGCTCTAATTATAAGCCAACACCTATAAAATTAAGATCTGTTAAGTCTAAACTACATTACTTATATTATCTTTAAATTAATGTACATACCTGGAATTCAAAAATCCTTTTGGCACCACATGAACAGCTTGGGATATCTTTTTCTTCAGGAATATTTTCACCTGATACCCAGATTGGGCCTTTTCCTCCTCTGCAGTATCTAATGATCTGAAATAGAGCAGAAGTTCTAGTTCTTAAGAATGTCTTTTCATCTTGGTATAAAATTGGTATTTACTGACATAGACAAAGAAGTAAGATGGTGCAGAAAAAGGTCATTTCCTTTGAGTAATACCCATGGCAAAGTCTATCAGCTGCACATGTGGTATTCTAAATGAGACAGGTTCTTAACTATTTAAATTGTAAAAGTATTCATACAGCATTTTTCAATGACCCAATGATAAACTGTAACAATTTGTATTTCTCTAATTAAGAGACCCAGAAATACTACATCAGGTATTTTATAGCCTTGAGATGAAGAGCAGACAGACAGATCAGCAGATAGAAGTGTACAGACGTCAGGAATGCAACCCAACTCTGTTCACAGTTCTGCACCTAAATGCAAGGGGACTGTCCTCATGTCCAAGGCAGTGGCATTTTCAGACATCCTTTGTTGTTCTGTTACTTTATCTAAATATTTATACAGCAAATTGGGCATTATCAACAAAGGGGCACTTACAGAGATCAGTCAGTATGGGGATGGTCAGAGAGGGAGGTGATGCACCTACTCCAAGCAGAGAAGGGAACAGACTAAGTCTCCTACTTTCTGGATATGCATCCTCATTCCTCAGCTACCAGGTAAAACATAGATTTTCTTTCTCCACTGCCTTCCTGGATTTAGGCCCACGTTTCCTTTGAATGGAACCACAAACCTTGTTTCTGTTTGACAATGTGGCTTTTTTCAGCCTCTTGTATTAGCAAGAAATAGTGGGGAAGAAGAATTATCTTTTAAATAGTTGAAATTTTAAAGTCATCACTAATTTGTTCAAGCAAATTAGCTTTGAAAAAGCCAAACCAACCCCCCCATGCAGCTGGTGAGAGTGACAGACCTCCTCGCTACAGTTTTGGTTCTGCTGAGGAAAGCCAACAGGGCCAAAGGCTGGGGAAGAGTGTGATGGTTCACTTTGGTTAGAGCCACTTCACAGAACAGCAGGTCCTCCTTAGATTCAGCACCCCTGTGCCTTCCCACCACCCAATTTCTGTTTTAGATACGCAGGTGCCTAATTCTTTCTTCAGCATGAATTCTGCTTATGAGGAAGATTGAGGGTATGTTGGTTAAGGTGTGCGGAGGATGAGGAGGCATCCCCATTGCCATTTCTAACCGTAGGTATGACAGGCAGTGAAACATTATGCAGGCACGGCAAGGTGCTGTGCCAGAACCTCTAAGGTCTAAGGCGATCCCATCTTCTGACCTGCTCTGGTTCAGCAGCTACTCGTTCTTTAAACGTTTGGAAGATCTTGTCTTCTTCAGTCTCATGTTTTGCCATTGCTTCCAATGTCTCCTCATCTAAGGACTGAAATGCTTCACCTAAGCAAGTTAAAAACCACCACAGGTTACAGGATAATGCAAGACAGCCAAAAATTAAAAACAATATTGTACCTTTAAGTGCATTTTGCTCTCAAGAATAATTTTCCATGTATCACTAAAAGGATTATTTTTTTTTTCTTTCTGTGACATATTAAGATGCAGTCACACTCATTTACTAATTTTAATTGCATTTTAAATATACATGTCAGTACTGGAACACTGGAAAGGGAAGAAGTCAATCTAAGTTTATGGCTCACAAGAGGGATTGCTGAGGCTGCTGAACCTTCAGAATGTGACACCTGGAAAAGGCCAGCCGTGTCATGTGTGTGCCAAACTTCAGTTTCTAGCACTGACACACGTATCTGTCATACTCCCATGTTCACATTGAAGTGGAGCACCAAGCAGCCTGGAGACACCTTTATACCACAGTAAGGGACAGCCGGAACCAACAGCCCTCCCCTGTAACACCACAAACTCTCCACCCTGTGTGTGTGCACAGCCCTTGTGGTGAGCTGCAGACACATCCTGAATTGGGAGGGGGGGGGGTGCAGAAGGAGGTGCCCACGCTTTAACTGCTTAATCTGAGGTCAATTAAAACAGCCTCCAAACAGTTTTCTTCTAGCACAGACAAGGAGATCTGTTAAATATTTTCTGTAAGTTAATACAAATTGAACCAAGTCAAGCAAGACCATGTAACTCAATCTCCCAAATCCAATAGTGTCCAGCAGCAGGTGCTCAGGGCCCTGGCTTCCACACTGGAGTTGTTCCTTACCTGTGGGGAGCACACAGGGACACAGTACAACTCCCAGCTACCTGCAGTTTCACAGCAGCCACAGCTCTTGGGGGTGGTGCTTAGTAAGTCTCTCCTCTAAGAGCAACTTCTATTATGGGATGTATACAAATAACTTGCATCACAAATACAGCCTTTTGTCACCAGTAGTTAACAATGAACACTTCAAAATAAAAAATACTGTGATTTTTTAAGATGTAACAATGTCTTCATTAGGAAGAATTACAGGCAGCATCTTATGTCTTACCTGCACTGCCCGTAGCTCTGAGTTCCTCTTGTTCTTTTGGGTCCTTTGATGTATCTACAGCTCCTTGCTCATCATTGGGATCTACACTGTTGTCAGCAGGAAATTCTGGTTCCTCAGGTTCTATCAAAATTTCATATTCTGGAAAAAGGAAGTCGTTATGCTCTGGAATTGCATTTGCCGAGCTATCTACAAAACAAAACAGAGACCATTTCATTACATCATCTCACATCGCACATCCTTCCCAAAAGCTAAACAACAAACAACATGGCAAAAATATAACACAAACATTGCATGACCAAAAACTGTTTACATCACTGAAGGACCTGATTTAAAGATAAGGAAGATTTTACATTAAGGACAGTAGAAAACTACAATAGGTGACACGTTGCTTTGAATGTCTGTAAATCCAAGAAACACAAAGACACACTAAACAGTGTTTGCAGCTGCATTTTAAACTCCCAAACCTGCAGTTTGACAGCTCCACGTACATCTCATTCTGACCAGCATATGAACATAAGCATGCATCAGGTACCCTGAGGCCATACCATTTTTTATTTTTCCTTTTCATATTGCAAGTAGGCAAAGTTTCCACAAATGCATCAACTATACCTGCTGTAATAACTGTATTAACTATGTGCTAGTATGTTTCAGGTTTTCAGTATTTCAGTTAAATGTTGCAAATGTCTGACCTGTAACTTGCTTTGCACAAGTCAACTTTTAATGTTCAGCTTATTTCCACTTCCTACATTCAAAGTTTTTGGGACTAGCACCCCACACTGCATGCACATCATGCACACTGTGTTTCACTGCACCATTATTAATCTTATACTTCTGAAGACTTAAAAAATATTTAAAATACTCTATACTTGTCCCTTTAACAACCAGCAAACAAGCCAATGAATGAGACAAAAGAGCAGGATAGGGGATGGTTTAAGAAAAAGGTCTCTAAAATAGCACACTCCAGGAAACTACTCTTTTTATCTATTGATCATCACAGTATCCTCTGAAAGTGTCACCTGTGTTCCTTTACAGGTTATGAATAAGCCATCTTAAAAGTAGCCTGCAAAGGGGAAAAAAAAAATAATTGTCTACACCCTTTCCTTTTTTAATAACATAAGACAGAAAGGTCTTTTAAAGAGACTAAAGGTACACCTTAAATATATTAGCCTTCCAGATCCCACCTTCTTATGACACACTAAGTAAATATATCTACGAAAAAGAATAGTTGCCTTACGAATCCTAAAACAAGGCAAAAAGACACGACCTCCTTTTCTCCTCTCCCCGCAGGCCCTGGCCCCGCTAACGAGCAGGCAGGACAGGCTACAAGGACTGCCGGCTTCGCAACGGCAACGTTCCTTGCCCAGCAGCGTGCCACCAGCGCACCGTGCGACCACAGCTGAGAGCCAACGAAGCCGGCGGCAAACGGGCCCCCCGCCCCGACACGCACCTCCGGCAGCGAGCAGCCCGCAGGCCCGCCGGTGCCCCCGCCGCCAGTCCAGCGCCTGGTGCTCGGGGCCGCAGTAGGCAGCGCGGCGGCAGCGCCCGCAGGCGCGGGGCCCCAGGCAGCCGCAAACGCGGCAGAGAGCGGCGCCGCCGCGGAGCCGGCAGGGAGGGGCGGCGGCGGCGGCAGGGTCCGACGGCGGCTCCTCGGGGGGCGGCTCGGCCGAGTAGGTGTCGTTCTGCCGCGGCAGTTGGTTCCGGAACACTGCGGGCGAGAGGGGGCAGTCAGCGGGGAGGCGCCCAGAGGTCCTCGCCCCCTCCTCACTCGCAGCCCCCCGCCTCACCGCAGAGGGGCCCCCGCGGGCCCGGCTGGCGGTAGCAGGCGGCGCCGCGGCAGGCGAAGACGAAGAGCGTGCGGTGGAAGGCGTCGGGGCGGTCGGGCAGCGGCGCGTACAGCTGCAACAGGAAGGCGCAGGGCTGCTGGCAGCGCCCACAGCGCAGGACGGCGGGGCCCGGCAGCCCGGCCTCGCCCAGCCACGCCGGCCGTCCCCCGACCTTGCTGGGGAAGTAGGCGCTGCGCAGCCGCCAGGCGCCCGCCGGCCCCACCGGCGCCGCGAAGCCCAGCTCCACGCCGGCCGCCATGCTGCCGCCGCAACCGCCACGGGCCGCCCCGCGCGCCGGAAGCGCCCGCCCCAACGGCCGCCTGGCACCGCCCAACGGCCGCTTGTCTGCTGCAGGCGGTCCTGAGGGGAGGAGCTGCCCGAGAAGGCGGGGCCCGCGATCCGCCGCCCGCGGCCCAGACAGGACAGACACGTTAGCCACGCCGCTTTAATTCAGTTTTTAAATATAACATTCATGAAGTAATTAAAATAATGCCAAGTTGCCTAAGGAACAATTAGCAGTCCTGGTTATTGCCCGAGATTTGATTTGTGCTCTTCGCTTATGAGGGCCTTATCTTACATACAGCCAGCCAGCAACGTATTTTCCTAAATATTAATTTGAACAGCAAGTCTTTTAATTCCCTGTTACATTTTCACATCCATTAAATATTGGAAACGATTCACATTCCTTGTTACAAGTCTAGAAAAATGTATTTAAGTAGCCGTTATTATGCACTTCTCTTTAAAGATTTACCCAAAAAAAAAAATAATCAGTTTAAAAAAAAAAAAAAAACAAAACAAAACACAGTGGGGATACAAATACAAATCTAACCCTGGGTGGCAGCAGTTTGTCAGTGGCAACGGAGAGCTGCCCTGCTGGAAAACCCTCTCTGTGGGTTCTGTCCCCCAGGCAGCCAGGGGAGGGGGCACCCTCGCCGGCCCCCTCCCTGCTGGGCGGGGGTGCTCCGTGCTCACAGCCAGCGCTTACGTCCAGTCACAGCATCACGAACCACTCACAGTCGTGCAGCCACAGGTTTCTGTACAGGTATCCTAGCCTCTAGCGAAAACAAACAAAAAAGGTAAACCGCCGTCAGAGTGCTTCCAAAGAATGTGTATCGATATGGTGATAGGCACTTTATATATATATATAAATATAAAATAAATATATATAAAAGTATTTTCAATTTCATTTCAAATTCATCTGATTGATTGTCTGTGTTTCTTGACAGGTCTTGTCTATAGCTGGTATTAATGAAGAGTCCACAAACTCTCTCAGATCCTTTTCCTCTGCTGCTGCTGAGCTGATTCCTAATGAAGGTGCTTTCCTTTCCACACAGCAGGGATCGAGCTCCATACTTTTAACGGTATGGACTTCATTAGCTTCAGACTTTGAACAGCTAAGTGTAAGGTCTATACCAACTGCTATATTGTTTTCACCTTTCTGGATTTCAGCCTTGTGTAAGATGGTGACTGAGATGATGGTGATGACTGAGACCCATTCCCATCTGTATGGAGGTTTCATGAAAATTTCATTTCATGAAAGTGCTGTAAATACCACTCCATTGAACTACTTTTTGCTTTATTTCCCTTGGTCCATTGGGTTGCACAGTATTTCAAATAAAAAAGGGCGATTCAAAGCTGAAATCAATGACTCCAGAAAAAGTGGTGTAAAAAAAAATATTGTTAGGATTTTTATACAGATAAATCTATGGAACTACTGCTCTTCCTCCAAGTAGCAAGTGATAGGACCAGAGGAAATGGCCTTAGGTTGTGCCAGGGCGGATTTAGATTGGATATTAGAGAAAAATTCTTCACGGAAAGGGTTGTCAGGCACTGGAACAGGCTGCCCAGGGAAGTGGTGGAGTCACCATCTCTGGAGGTGTTTAAAAGGCATTTAGACGAGGTTCTTAGGGACGTGGTTTAGTGCTAGAGTTAGGGTTATGGTTGGACTCAATGATCCTGAGAGTCTCTCCCATCTGAAATTATTCTATGATTCTATACTAGGGAAAAACACTACAGCTAACAAATTACTTTGGACAATGTGCATAACTCCAGAAACTCTCTTCAGATTAATTAGAGAACACTTACCAAATACGTCCAGGATTTTATTAACAGCCTCTTGATTTACATCATAAGTGAATCCATTGGACCTGCAGTTAAAAGGAAAAAAAAAGGTTTATTCAATGAATATTTCTTATTCCAGTCATTTCTATACAAATAACCTGAATCAAACTTTTTCATAATTACATCATAGTTTTCATCCCACCAGCATACATATTAATTTTAAGGACATGGCAGGCTTCAATTATGGTTTCTTTATCCTTCCTCTTGTTCACAGTCCTTATGTCTCTTTCTTCCCTTGATTTTTTATGGGGACAACTGCAGGAAGAGAACAGTTGTTTGTTTTGAATCATATAATTTTCTAGACTATCTCTCTGAAACGGAACCAAATCTACAGCTGATGTCAAACTCTGTGGAACTTGATTTATTCATTTTACTTGAAAGGGGACTTTAGCTACAGACATCTATTTAGCACAGTGACATGGCAGGGGACATAACAACAACAGTACTTGGTGTGTTTTTCAAGAGCACTACAGACCTTAACCAATTCATTTCCTGAACAGAGGCATAAGAGAACAGCTCAGGGTCATCAGCTGGCAACTACGTCCTGTCAAACACTCAAGACATTGTGGGGACTTGTGGTATCAGGGACTTCCATGGCTATACTTTTAAATACAGTAAGAAGCACCACAACACAAATTAATTTGATAACAGGAAATGCAGGTAACCATATCACAGTATGTTTGGGATTGGAAGGGACCTCAGAAGATCATCTAGTTCAATCCCCCTGCCAGAGCAGGAACGCCATTACAATAGCTAGTTTTTAATCTTAGGCCTATAAACTATGAATTGTGTCAAAACACTTCAATGTCTATGCTTTCAGTCAAATTACTTTAATATGTCAGTGCCAAAACCCTCCAAAAATTAGTAGTATTCCTAACTATTGCTTACATTGCCTAATGTGCCTTACTGTAACACACAGAGTAACTCTTATTAAAACTTATTAAAACACAGAGTAACTTATTTAAAATAAGCAGGAATGTTCTCTTTGCTTATCAAAGCCTTCGGAGAAACTTTGAAAACCAAAAGCTAAAAGAAGTCAGAAGCAGCCTCCTAGTGAATTAATGGATTTTGTTGCTGGGTCCCACAGGAGCATCTTCACTATGAGGGGCTGCCATTCTGCTTCTACAACGTGTACAGAAAGGAACTACCTGGGTCTTCACCATGACTCAGGTAAAGCAAATTAACCTCCAGCTGAGTGGTGCTCAGGCAGTCGGGGTTCTACTGCTCTGCTTCATACTAAAAGCTCAGCCATTAAGAATTGCCAGTAAGGCCACACACTGACTTCTATACACCAAAAAGGTGATGTTACTTACGTTTTCTTCTTCTTCACTGCCCCTAGTTGCACAAGAGCTGCTAAGGCATTTTTCTGCATGTCAGAAGACAGCGCTTCATAACACTGTGTATTCCCTACAAAGAAAAAGCAGAAACACAATTAAAAGTTCTATCACCATCCATTAAGAGGCTACACTTAAAATCATACTGTGCAATGGCTGTACACACCCTTCTCCAGCAGCTGAAAAACAAAGTTGCGGACTCCAGGTACAAACTGCTTCTCAGTAAAAGCTTCTTTTGTTTCCTTTGAGAGGTATCTGAAAATTAACTAACATTTACCAAAAAGTTAGCACCTCTTTCCTTTTGGTTATCGGTTTATCATTAATTACAAACAAACAAGCCGTCATAAGGAAGCAACATAATTACATTTTGAAAAGTGTAGGAGAGGAACTCCAAAGCATGTGAAATTTTTATTACTGTTTAATGGGCGTAGAACCCTAATATTAAAAGATTCAGTATTACTATAATAGATACCTTAGATATCAATTTAATATTCCTGTTCTCACGATCAAAAACAGTACTATTTTTTTAAGGCAATACCTGTTTTACAGGTGGGATAAACTGGGCAAATCAGTACAGTTCAGCCCAAGTCATACATCAGATCACTAACAGATTCCACTAGATTCAAACATCTACATTCCCATCAGTGTTATGCTGACATATCAGAGATTTTAGCCTCCTATTTTTGTATACATTGCTTATTACAGGAGCGTAAGTGTGTAGTCTTATTAAAACCTTGGAAAACAAAGTAATTTAAAGAGATACAGATCAAATTAATAACTCCAAAAGAAAGCTATCAGATACAAGATGCAAACTCATTTCCACATCTGGCAGGACAGCCCACATAAAATGAATTAAGCAAGAGCTCCTTGTAAGAAAGAGTAATGAAACCAGCAGCACCACACTCCCCATTAAATTATAAACCCACAATGGGCCATCACATTACAAGGTAGTTATTGCTTTAGTCAACTGGAAGAGTCTGAGCCAAAAGCTGAAATCGGCATCTTGGTGATGTTTAAGATACCTGCTACTGCTATTTCTCAACTATTGCACTCCCCAGCCATGAAAACAGTCACTGTTTATACTGTAGAAGTATCACAGCTCTCCCTATAGTTTCCCTATAAAACAGAGGAGAAAAAAAGATAATTTTCCAAAGAACAACATACCTGATAACCTTCCACAAAAGGTCTCAACAGAGCTGATAAGAAAGATACTGTAACACTTCCTTTGTCAGTAGGGTAGATTTCCTGTTGATCTGTTTGAATGGCATCACATTTTGTGAGTAGAAAACATCCTTCTTCAAAATCCTGTAAGGGAGAAGCGTAACTGAAATTTTAACATCTGCAATAAGCGCAGCCAGCTTTCCTCACAAAATCAACAGCAAAAACCACACAACAGCACACTACTGTTTCTGAACTTAGTTCTCAAGAGACTCAAACCAAAATTTTCCTGTATAACAGATATACCCTCATAAAAAGGCATCAGGAAGGTGTTCTTAAACACAGCAGCATCTCCATGCATGAGGCCTCGGAATAAAGAAAGCAGCTGTGGCTGCTGCTGCTGTAACAGCCAGCCTGAGCTGCCTCAGGATTTTGTCAGAACAAGGTCAGGTTGTGTGGTTTAAGGTTTTGTCTGTGGGTGGTATTTATTTATTTTTAAAGTCAGGGTTTGCCTTTATCTCACATCCACTGTTTGCAATAACCCATAACACAGTTCACTGACCTACCCTCTACAGAAGAGCCAACACAATTGCCAAAAGTTTAAAATTATGGAAATGTCAATGACAAAATCATTTTACTGGCAATATCAGTGTAAGGGGGAGGGGACACGGGACACACAGAGAACACAAGAGGATGTGGCACAGACATGACAGACACATAGATGAATAGAGGGGTGGGTTGTGAAGAAAGCCCTTAACGTTACAGCAACTCTTTCATTTGTCTGCAGTGAAGTCAGGCATAGCCAGTCACCCTCCTGTTCCCTGCTTGGGTTTAGTACTTAAAAAAAAAAAGCTGCAAGAGGCATGAACTGCTAAGAATGAAAACTGAACAAGCGGTGCCAATCAATCTTTAAAAAACGCCCAGTTCTCTTCTGTATAAAAATCTACGAGATTTTAATATAGCTGCAAGTCTTGAATATTCTTATGAAAATTACACTATCTCTTAATGCTGTCAAGATCACAAATATCACTATCAGATATTTGACCTTAGCATTGATAAAAATCACACTTAATCACTTTCAAATCCAAATCAAAACTACACCTGGACTTACCAGTTTATTTTGGGCGTGACGCTTAACCAAGTGGTTGTTTTTTTTTTAAACTCACAAACTTGTGCTCACCTGCATTTCAAGCTGGCTGGCCCAGAGCCAGCTCTGACCCAGCAGGATGGGCGCAAACCCACACAGACAGTCCTGCAGAGAGCAAAGCGCTGCCTGCAGCTTGTGCAGCTCGCACAGCTCCCACAGCTCGCCTGCACCCAGCTGGGTGAAGAGAGTGCACAGACATGCTGAGCCCTGTCATCAGGCAGCACGCGGGAACAACCCTGGCTTTGTGCAAGAAGTGGTTGTATAGGGTGGGGGGAGAAAAGAAGGGAAACTTTTCAAGCAAATAGGATGCAACTAAAGCTTCCGTAAAGACTCTATGAGGAACGCTGTTACACCATTATGAAAGTTCTCACTTCGAGAACCTTCACACTCTGCAGAAGAGTTTGGCTGCTGAAATTTAAATCAGGCTTTACTATAAGTACTTCCCTCGTAGTGCTCACAATGTATTGTCTGAATCTACATGAGATAAATACAGGCAAATAAAGGCAAAAGGACTCAACCATGAACCATCGACACATTAAAAAATGTTTGCTAATGCACAGGCACATTGAAACCTTCATAGTTCAGTCGATAAGAGCCATTGTATAAACACTACAGGGCAGATGCTGCCATGCTGTGCAGTGATGCAGAGGTGGGTATGGAGGGCACATTAGCAGATGAGACACTGGAGGTTGGCCCAGTCCCCTAGCACCCCAGCCAGCACAGATCCCACGCAGGGAGCCATACTGACCACAGCTGCACTATAAGAAGTATAATCAACCAGAGGACAATAGGTTCTTAAATTTAGAATTGCATACTCAGTTTGTCAAAGACAACAAGAGCATACACTGGTTGATCATTAATTGGTATAATACCTACAGTTTGTCTTTCTCAAAGAGCAGCAGTGCCTCTCTGCTACAATCTGCAAGAGCTTTTAGAAGAAATTTTCCTGGTGTACCCTCTATGAGAATTCCTGTTTTGTTTCTGTGCTGAAAGAACACACTTTGTGACAATATTCAATTAAGTCTACATTAACACTTTTTTCTTCACAGCCTAAGGTCTCTTTCATAACTGCAGAGCAAGAGGACAGTATTTACGCTTCATTTAAAAGACTACTTTACTTATATTTTTATATCCGTGCTGGAAGATTGGTAGTTTTACACACAAAAAAAAACCCCAAACTTCTGCTACTGTTAATTTTAATAGTTCAGAATTGGGCAATTTCAGGATTTTTGGTTTTGGGAAGATTGCATATGCAATCTTGTGGATTCAGACAATGTTTTGCAACTAAACAAATGACCCCTTTTTAAATTCTCCCTCCCACTTACAGATCAAGCTGATACCACTGTAGGTGTTTATCACACAGCACTTGTTTGGCAGAGCCCTGAAATCAGATGCTACTGTAGTTGGCTGCATTACTGACTACCAGTATTTTTGTATAAAGGTTGTTTTTACCTTCAATGAAATGCCAGGAAAGAAGATGAACTCATCAGAAAAAACATCTCTCAAGAAGCTGAAGTAGCTATAGACTTCCTCTGAAAAAAAATATTGTAATGTTGTTTAAAAACATAACCTAAAACATTCAAGTGAAAAGCCATTTACTCCTTATTTTAGAGAGAGTACCTACTTCAAATAAAATTTGAACTTGACATTAAAAGCATACATAGATATACAGCAGAAACCACCACAAGAGAACAGCAAGTACTCAAAGCACTTCATTGAATAGTTACCAAAAGGAAAGAGCAGGGGGTTGTAGCTTCTCAGAACATGCATTAAATACCACATAGTCAAATGCTGCACAAAACTAAGGCACGTATTCTGAAAAGTTTCTTGAAGAGACAAGTATTGGAAAACACTAAAGTACTTCAGAAGTAATAGTGAGAAAAGAAGAAAGATTGAGAACTGACTGCGGTGTATGCAAGTGTGAGCCATGTATAACCAGTAACCTAAAAAAGCTGGTCTGCTAAACACCAGCAAGACACTTAAGAATTGAGATCAGCTCATCTTAACCCTGCCCTCTCAGCAAAATACACCTACTTTCAAAGGTAACAAAGGGTAAATAAACAAAAAAGGCAAACAAAATATCCCCATCCCCTCGCAACACATCCACCTTATGCCACGGGACCTTATCCCGAGTGTAAGTGTCTCGGATCCCACTAGCAGTTTCAAGAACCTTATGCTCCTCTCAGCTGAAAGCACAAGGAGCAAAGACAGAGGGCTCTCAGAGCCATCCCAACATACCTTTTCTGAAGCTGCGTGTCATCTGCAAGGCAACTGCCACCAGAGATGGGCGCACAAACACGTTCAGCAGCTGGTTTCTGTAGGTGGCACACATGAGGATAGCCAGGGCACGCTTAAAGACGACTTCTCCTACAGCTCCATCTTCCACCCCTTTGTCATTTAGGACCACATGGCCATCGACAAGTCGAGCAACATTGGAATGCAGGGTGAGGCCAGACATGATTGCTTTTTTGGCACACAGGTTATCTAGCAGGAAAAGGCAACACTTGGCAAGATGCAAAAGGGAACATAACTCTATTGAAAACAGCCTAAAATGCACCAGTATTTCATTATGTGTTATCACTGAAGACCAATTATTACACCAAACATTCAGTTAAAGAGATGTTCTAAAATAATCCATACCAGGCATTGGAAGCCTAGGCACAGTATGAGATGGCAAGAACAAATTTCCAACATTTCTGTAATTAAAGCACTTTAAATTCTTCCACTTGCTAACAATGAGAAATACTTCCTTTGTCTCTATAATAAGTATGCTGAGTCTCCAAATAAAAGAGGATAGATCTGTTTGATGGACACATTCATCAGTAAGGAAATGGAGACCATACTTTTGTGTAGGTGTTTCTGACACTACAAGTTGTACATCAGATGCATAAGTCTTTATAATGTTGTTCCTCAACTCTCATATACAAGGAAGGCCTCATCTCAAATTTAGCTGAAAGAAAAATCTAATAAGTATTGTTACATAACATACCTGCTCAAGGAGAAATCAGACTGAACTTAAACTGAAATACCTTCTTGTTTTGTACAACAATCTTTTTAAAATGCCTAAAGCAAGGAAGCGTGTGATTTGTTTTTAGTTTTGTGTGGTATTTTCGTGGGTTTAGTTTTGTTTTTTCAAATAACAAAAAGTTCTTCGAAGGTAGACATGAGTTTTACAGATCTGTGGGCTATGGCCAGCGTAACACACCACAAACTTTATTCGGATAAAGAACAGCATCTCAAGTCTTGAAAATATACTAATGTTTTTAGAATACCTTGTGCTTTAAACTCTATAAAAACATTCCCTGCATCAAATGTGAACTCTTCATCAAGCAAGGAAAGAAGCAATAAAAGCTTCCTATTGAATGCTAAAATACAACTTGCGTGTTCACAATACAAGTATATCAAATCAATATAGCCCCTAACAGAAAATAAATAAATTTAATATTCTTTCCCCTTAGATTTCATGTAGTATCTCCATGCATCTCATTTGCTCCTTCAGCCTACTTTGTTCCAGTTTTGATAGAGCTCCCAAGTTTCTCCATACAATAAGAAGCAGAACTCTGAGCAAGTCATTTTGCAGTTCCTGTTTTAAATAGAAAATTTCTAACAGCCAAGCAGATGTTCTGCCTGTAACAACCGACCAGCATGACAAAGGCAGAAACAACTAGCTGCTTGGAGACAGAAGAACAGACAGGGTACAGGTAGTTGCTGAGTTGGTGATGTCACCAAATTAGCCTTAAAATGTATTTATTCTTTCAAATTATTAACAATCAAAAACAAAACAACAAACCCTGTTTCTATGCAACTGATGCCTACAGCGGGGCCAGCACACTCCAACAAAATCTGCTCAGCTGTTATCATTCCTTTTTTTCATTACCCTGCCTATTTGCTATTCCCTGACTACGTTACAACTCTATTAAAGCAAAAGCTTATTCATTGTTGCTAAGAAAATAAGCAAAATAAATAAGCAAATCCAAATGTGGTATGGTTTTCAGTTTACTGTGCAGTAAGGTTCTAAACTATGTTTAAATATTGCCATTAAATTCTTCTTTTTACCAGCCTGACAGGAGCAGACCTTGTCTGCATTCACTGCGGTGCAGATCCCTGAAAGGAGAAGTGGTTTTCTTCCAGAAATGACAGAGTCTGTTGTAACCGTAGCCTGTTGCTAGCTCTTTATTGCAGTACTGAGAGGGATCCTGGATTATCTACATGACTACAAAAGCAAGTATCAATGGTTTAAGTCTACCTACAGTGAAACAGTAAATGTACTTGCATTACACATGATTTTTCTTTGCTAGCTTTGCCACTTACATCCTGAGGCTTTAAAATTAATTATCTATGCCACCTTGGCTCACAGAGGGAAGTTTAAAATAATTGTTAAGGAAGTCTGGAAGGAGAATTGACCTTTCTTCAGCCAGTATATACATTATATATATTAAAAAGAGTGTGTGCATATAAATCTATAAATAAAACCACTTAAGAGCCTTCTCCCCAAAGTCATCACTGTTTCTGGGGATAAAGTGAAACCTAAAAACAGACAACTTTAAGTTTTGATTTTTTCTTACCCATTTGTTTTCACTACTTCTTTGTCACAGTAACAACTTGTACTATAGTCAACATCAAGCAATAAACAGCATTACACCAAGTTAACTGCTGCACATCCATAACTGCCTGTGCCTTACACATGGTTTGGAAAGAGACACTAGGCAAATCTCAGTAGTCTAACACAGGAACTTATAATCCCCCCCTCATTCCACACTTCAGGATATAACAGTAAAATATCCATTCTTCTTCCACCTTATTGTTTTTCAAAGTATTCTCTTCTACAGGCTAAGCCATCACCTGTCAGGTTTTAGCATCACTTTTTGGCATATCCTAAAATCCATTTACAACTCTGAGGAAAACACTCTGTAAAGTTGTCACTATACACTGCTTCCAAGAAAATATAATTTATCCTTCATAAACAGCAAAAGAAATAGAAATAACACTTTATCTGCATACCAGGCCACTCAAGAAATCCTCCAAAAGTCTGTGTTAAGCCTTTAAGCCACAGGGTCTTTTCTATTAGAAGTTCAAAATCTATGGCTGGCAAATTCTGGAGTAGGACAGCAGCAGCTAGCACCCATGGGCTCAAAACCATGTTCTCTATTTGCAGGAGCTCCATTTTATAAGCTACGTCACTGACAAATTCTTGGATATCCTCAGATGGCTTTTGTGGAAGGTGCCTGAAACAAAAAAGGCAGTTCAAGGTAAAGAGCTCCAAAACCTGGAATATAGATCACATTCTTCCTTATTTCTTCTGTCTTGCTTCCAGATCCATAACTACTTCATAGCACCTAACATCTGGAGGGTGATTCTATATATGTGCTACATAGAATAGAAGTACAGAGCAAAACATCAGTAGTTTCACAATAGTATTCGAAACACAGATCTTTCTATTGATGCTGTACACTTGCTATCTTAAAAAAAAACAATCAAAAGCATTATGTTTTATGTAACAAATTGCAAAAGCCACCCAATCCAGTCATAGCTACAGCTCCCTGGCACATGGTCACATAACAGTTTGCAGTACTAAAGCAAGGAGACAGGAAGATCTTTTAAATGGCAAAACCACTGAATTCTCAGAAGAGAGAGCTTTGCATGGTTCATACATCATCATTAATGCAAACTTCCCAACAAAGTACAAAGCCATGCAAGTAACAACATGTTTTAGAAACACCCAACCACAAGCACGATAAGCCTCTGCTCAGACAAAATGGGTTCAGCAGTCTAAATATTAAGACGGAGGGGAGATGAGAGAAGTCGAAAACAAGTACAAGAAAACATCTTAATTATTTTATATAGGTGAGGAGTAAGCAAACATTTCCTGTGCATACACCACGGAAAGATGTGATACCTGGGGACCAAATTGTATGGACACCGATTGATTCTTCCAGATGCCAAGGTTCTAAGTGATACTGGCTGGCCAACGTAGATATGTATGGTACCAAAATTGTCACTGAGGATTCTTCTGGCTTTTAACAACCCCTAAGAAAACAGGAAGAGCAAAACTCAAATTTTAGTGCTACAGGGTACATGGACATCCCCCTGTGTTCTGTTCTGAAGGAATTTACATACAGATGTAGATTCTTTGGGCTTTGGGACTCCTAGGAGTTCATAGGCATAGAGAGATTCTTCTAATATCCTCTCGTAGCTGATGCTGATGGGAACAAGGTATGTGTCAAAGACTTCACGTTTAAAAAATGGTTCCATCACAATGCTGAGAAGACCTGAAAATTGAAAAAAAAGATTTAAAAAGTGAATCATCTGTCTTTCAAGGAAGGAGAAGCATCTGAAATTTAATTTTGAAAAAGGTATCTTCAAATTTTAGAAATGTTGTATTTTAGAAAAAACGTGTGCACTGTGCTTGTTCTTCAAGCAAGCAGAAGCACAAGACGTTGTCCAAGCCTTAGAACACAACATAAATGTAAGCAATGCATCCAGACAACTATTTGTGGTCTTTTCAGCAGCACTGCTATGTGCTGGCACAGCATCTTCCTTTTAAAGATTCCTCATTACTTTTTAAGTTAACTCACAATATTTCTCTGCTGATAAGGGGACACCTATTTGCTAGAAAAAAAATGGGGAAGAGTTACACAATTAAGCACACAATGGGGCAAAGGGAGAAAAAGCAGCAGAGTGCAAGACACGTGTTTTGCCATTCTTTGTACGGTCTTGGAAACCTAACCATAGTGTTTTCCACTATGACAGACCTCACCAATTTCCCATCACTTTAACTTCCATTGCTGTCTGAAGAACTTCAGAGGCACATAGCCACTAATGAAAACATTAATAATCATTCAAAGTTACAAGTTTTCAACAAACCTACCAAACTTTGGAGTCAGAGTCTTGGCAGTGCGACTTCTTGTCCCTTCAAGGAAAAATTCAATTGGGGCATAGCCACTCTTTGAATGTAAAACAAACAAAAACAAACTGGTCAGAAAAATAAAAACATTTCTTCTTTACTGCCTGCAAATAGTTCTAAGTACTTAAAATGTAAGTAATTTTTTTAAATGGAAGCCATTCATGCCTTAACTGCAGTCATCTCTAAGCCTGTATTCATCCATCATATTTGCCACACCATATAGTTAAATTAACGAAAATATTGTGTCTGCCATGAGATATGAGCAGATGATGAGCAACTGGGCAAGTGATGAGCAGCAATTTGTGTACCACCTACTGCTGGATTATAATAACAACAGAGTGCATACACGATCTTCACCTACAGCAATCCTGAGGTAAAATACATTTAATCAGATCACAGTGAAGACTTGCAATCACTGTGCATATTTCACATGAATTGTTCCAACAAAGTATTTCTTAAGCATACATTTTGAGAGTTCAGCAATTTATTTACCCTTAACATTGTTTTTACATATTCCGCAAACACTGCCCAGTAGAGTTTGTTTCCACCGAAGGAACGTCGCATAAAAAAGGCACCTGACCTTCGTAGCAGCTCACCCACTATTTTCATTCCTAGGAAATCTGAAAAACAATCAAACAAAAAACAAAACCACACACACAAAATTTGTTGATTAATATCAGTCAGCAGAATCAATCACTTTCTCTAATACACTGATTCAATTAGCAGAATAAAGAAGACCTCTTTCAAGGATTCTGTTGTCGCAAATTCCTCATCTAGCGAGATTTATGTAGACATGAATGGCATATTATAATAGGTTTTCATTTTTTTTGTAGTCAGCATTAATTTAGAGCAATTTATTTTCACAATTTAGATGGCCAAATTTCAACCATAATAAAGACTAAGTTTTTGAAGTACATATTCTCACTCATCTTCAGAAAGATGTTACTACTGAATGTATCCTAAAAGACTCAGAAATTAACTGATCAACCAGCTATAGTTTTCTAGTTTTAAGCCATGATGGTCAACACTTAACTTACCAAAACTAGGAAACACTTAACGTTAACAAATTTCTTAAGGTAGCATTTAAAATGATTCTACACAGCAGCTGGCCATGTGCCACTTCAACCTCCTTGTCACCTCAATCCATGAAACATCTGAGAACAGATATTCACTGAATAAAATAAATTCACATTTCCAGCTGCAACGCTGACAATGACTGCCTTGAAAATGTCATACATCACACACATACATATATGTGAGATATATATAAAATAGAAAAATACATAAAAGGAAACTGGCTACACTACTCTGGGTAGCAACAGCAGCTGTCAGAGCTTCCCATGTGTGGAGGTCCATCTTTTTCCCTTACTCCCCTACTACACTCCCTCTCTCACCAAGTCACAGACTGGCCCCTCCCCTACTTGCACCCTCCTGCCACACTCTCACCACGATGCTGGCTGCACACGCAGCGCCTCTCCCCACCACACGCTGCCACCTCACAAACTGGGACTGAAACACCTCCTTTCATGTCCCTCAAGCCCACACTGCCTCACCAGCTCCATGCCTCTGACTTGCTCCCAAGACTTGAGACAGAAACATGATCCCAGCACCAGCCCGATTCCCTCTAATGTTCTGTATGAGCAGGTACTCTGGTGTTACTGCTTCCCTTACCTAATCCCCTCAGATCTATCCATATGATGCTTGAAGCCAAGCAACAACTAACAAAGCAGAGGCACCACCTATATCAGGACAGTATCGCTCCACTAGGTACAAGTATCACTTTGAAAGTGAGTTTGTAAACCGCATCTTGTGAACATCTAACACAATATGCAGTAAATGCAACCATAGAGAACTCTGCTTTCTCCAGAGGAACTTAAAATAATACACACATGCAGCAGTATAATCAAGCTGCAAGCCACTAATTCTGAAGAACTTTGACCCCAAAACACTTCCAAAAATGTTAATCACTAAAAAAAAATCCCTCTAAGCTAATCTAATAGTATCTTAAGATACTGGTTTGAGGCCCAAAACTCAAAAAAAGCTCTATTCTAAAAGTCAGCAAAGGATGACACCAATACCTAAGACAGCACGTGAGCGGATTCTGAACAATACACGACAGGTAAGTAGCTGCAACACCTTGATCAGGGCAGCTACGAGACATCAACTTCTGAATTCACTGGAATCTAACCTGCATCACCCAGAGGCAAGATACTACTAACTCAAAGACCAGGAGAACCTCATTTTCCCTAGCGAGCATATTTTCCCAGCTTCTGCTCATTTTCTACTGGTCTTCCTAACTTCTTGATTGGAAAAGCAGACAACAGAGCAGTAGCTTGCCAGCGCGCACTACCACACTGCATCAGACCTGAGGTGGTTGTCTGCCTCCTTAGAAGACCTGGCGGATATCCAAGGCTTCCAAGATCAGGTTTCTCAGTTAAGTGCTGCCAGAATCTGTATTTTCAAAAAGCACATTAACTCAGAAGATATTTACTGTTAAAGTCTTCAAGAACTGTTTCCCATAAATATACTGGCTTCATCTGGCTTTAAAATGAAGTATGTCCAAAATCGTGACCTCTGATGTGAAATTTCATTTCCCAGCCAGCTCTGCTCCCAGCACTTCACATAACAGAGTTTTGGCAAAGCTTCATGGGAATCAGTCACACCAGCAACAAGAGCAAGGTGTCTTGCACTTCATATCTGGCTACTATGACCGCATTTAAAACTGCATACTATAAAGTATCACAAAAGGTTCTACAAACACAGTAGCTCTTTCTCAAGTTTCCACCTGTTTCGAATCATAAAAAAAAAGCAACAGAGAGGCCTTCTTCACAACACCTGTCTTTGCCCCAGCCTTGGGTCTACAGAGGAGGAGGTACTTCCAGGCAAACTTGCTATGAAAAAATTCACCTCTGATTGGACTCAGCACCAGCGAGAAGCTTTCAGAACTCTGAGCACCTCACTCGAGGAGGTTTTAACAATACATACTTGCAACAGAAGTTAAACACAACTACTTATAGTAGCAGCTACAAGACCTCTTGCTACCGACTCTCTGAATCCTGAAAACACCGTTAAAAGAACATACTTGCCTATTCCTGCAGCAATGACAGGTAAAGCCAAGTCATACGTATATAGCAAATAAGACAGCATCAAAAAGTCTATGTAGCTTCGGTGACTGGGCAGCAGTACAACTGGATGCTCCTGAATGGCGTGTTGCAACTAAGAAAAAACAGTACAAACAATATTGTTCAAATATTTACAGACTGACTGTTGAAATTTGCAAATACAGACCTTCACAAAGCTTAGGGCAAACAAAGGCTGATTTGAGGGTGGTTTCTCTGTCCACATACTCCATACCTTTTTCAGCATGGAACCACAGAAAATGTGGAGGAGTGGTTTTCAGACTAGCAACCTTTGTTTCACAAGCATAACAGGACTCAAAAGCCAGGGTCCCCTCATTACATGACAGTCTAATTCAAATGCCTTTTGATGGGAAACCCAACAGGGGCTGTAAGGGCTGACATTGCTGTCTTCCAGGGAATGCACTGGAACCTCCAGAACAGCATCACCCTGCAATGAAACAGGGACAACAGCTCCCCAGGGAACTGGGGCAAACTTAAAGCATCTCCTCCCTCAGAGGTGCACAATGTTTCACCATTCTTAGATGTATGAAGGTTTTGCAGCAAAGCCAGCCCACTCAGCCACAGAACATTAGGTTTGCAGCCCCAATTCAGCTAAATCAATTATTAATTTTATGATATCAGATAGAAAAAGTCTCTCGGTGGCTGATTGAACAGAACCATTGACACATAACTGCAAGTATTCCTTACCACAGGAAGCACCTGGAAAATGTACAAAAAGTCCTGCTGACTGCCTCTCAAACACATATCCTCTGTCTTTTCTCCCCCTTATTGAGAAATGCAGTAATAAAAACAAGTGCAGACTTTTTTTTTTTCAAAGGGTATTTTTCGTATTTGTTACTTGGAGCAAAGATTAGAGTATTTGTCCAAGTGACTGGTATGAAAATATTACACCTTTTCTTTTCCCCTCGCCAGTACTCACTCTCTGTATTCCTTCTTCATTCACACAAACTCTCTGGAAAAGTCGTTTAAATATTTTGCTCAGAGTAAAGGCAAAAAATCTGACAGCTCCTAGTTGCATACTGTGACCCATCTCATCCAGGATTTCCATGGCTTCTTCTTGAATAATATCAGGTGATTCGCCCGTCTCTTTTGCTAACTAGAGAGAAACAAAACAAACAAAACAGCAGTCAGATGTCGTTCCCTTCCCCTTTCCCATGCACACCATTCTATGCACTACAACAATTAAATTACGGCAAAACTACCACAACAGTCAGCAAGATTTTATTTTATGCGATAGGTATGCATCTAATCATACAGAATCTGTTCTGTGTCAGCCAACAAGAGAAAGCTGTTCAAAATCAAGAATGAGCTTAGATGTCAAAGGCAGGGGAAGAGGTGTGCAACAATTTCCCGCTCCCCCAAAACACACCATGTGAATGTTTTAACCTGTTATATCTTCAGGGGAGATTCAAGTTCTAGGAACACCTCTTATATTATTGGTCTGAAGAAAGCTGTGTGCAATTTTCTTTGACTAGTAAAATGCAACCTATGTTTGCAGAAATATTCACAGCGTAAATTTTTGAAGTGTATTTGGGTTAAATTTTAAGACTTGGCTGAAGAACCTCAGCCCTATCACACTTGAATTTCTTTGTAATGTATTACTTTGGCAATGGCTAGCTGAAATGCATACAAAGCACTGTTCCTACAGACTCTGCATATCAATGATCTTCTGTTGCTATGCTCACTCCCTTTCAAAGCTTCTAAAACCAGACTTAAACAATGGTCGTCCCTCCTATTTGATACTTTGAATCTAGAAACATTTAATTGAAAAGTTAGTCTTTTACTGTTATGGAATGAGGAACATGCCTTTTACTGAACATGGAGGAGTAAAGAGCAGGAACAGCAGAAGAAAAAGCACAACTCTGTTAGAGGCCAGTACCACTTACTATTATTTCTATTTTGTGAGATATGAGAAAAAACATCTCCTCCAGTCTACCTCCACATACCATCTTACTGTCACATCTACTGGTTCCATCTTGTTTTAATAAAGGCATTATCCTTCGTCCTGCCTATTTCTACATGTAGCTATAACTGATTCTTTTAACCACTTAGAGAAGTCAAAAACTGCTTCCATTTTAGCCGGACAAAAAAAATTGATCTCTCTTAGGAAGCCAAAATATTATTCTCATTATTCACTAGGGGAAGAGATACTGTTCTCGTTCACCAGTAAAAGGCTTACCACACAGCTGATCCTGTGTAAATTAAGTGCATGTCTACTACAGAGCTAAGCACTTACTCCCCAAAATCAGGAATCAAAAAACCAGACCTACCACACATAGCAAGATACAACAAACAAATGGACTTAATTTCACATCCTGAACACTACTAACCTCAACAACTTGTTACAAGAACAAATTCTAGTATGCCTGCGTAAAGCTGAGTAAACTGCGCAGGCAGGAGGCACACTAATCGCAGATGGCTGGGCATATTGCCCGAGGTAGTCTCAGGCACTTTCAGTAATCTCTAGGTCAGAGCTGAGAACTTGGCTGCAACTGCAGTTCTGTTAACCCCCTGCAACCACTTGACACCAGCCAGGACAATACCCATCAAAATAATTTTCCATCAAAAAAGCAGAACTTGAGAAGAAAACACCACACAAACATATTTCTGTCAAATACTCCGTATTTTCTTTCAGTAAATGTTTTAGTGTTTCTAAAGTTGAAAGATACATTTTTTTGGATTACATACTACTTAGCAATTTATGATAGCAACAGGACTACTTTGTAGGACATGGTTTAGTTTGTCACATCATAACAGGTTTTGATATATCATAGGTAACATTGGCCATTAAAAAAAAAATAGAAACATTTTATGGTAGCCACTCACTCAGGACTAACCAAAACACCTTAGATACTTCTACTGGCCTGGAGTTACTTTTCATGAATACTGAAAATAGTTACTATCCTAACTAACACACACTCTTATTTCAGCCACTTCAACAAAATGTAAAATATGAGCCAGTTTGACTATAAAATATTTTACTCATTACAAAGTAGGAGCTGCCCTTCATCTTAAAACAAAAAATATGGTTACAGCTTAGACAGTGTTTCTAATTCAGAGAATTCTCTGTGAAATTTAACTATTATTTTAGGGAAAGTAGCATTCATAAATACATCACTACCCAGTAAAATTCCTACAAGGCATGCTCAAACTACAAAAACATCTACTAAGAAGGAAAGTGCTTATGCCTTTCACAATGCTGCTCTGTGGTGAGGACACTGGAGGAGGAGAAAAAAAAGTCAAGTACATTGGACAAGTTAGATGGTGAAGTGTTGTATATGCAAAATCAAAATACCATTTCATGAATGAGCTAACAGCTTTAGCGGCAACTCCATGGTAAATCAGTATTTGTTTTTCCTGCTACAAGAGTACAGCTCTCAAGTTACTGATTTATTAGATCGATCGTCTTTCAAACTACAGCTATCGTGTTTGACAAGGTCAGCAATCATCTTTTTTTCCCTGCTGCCACACAAAGCCTGGCTGTGTTCGGTCCACCTCATCTTACAGTTCAGTGTCCAGGCTCACCTGCTTGATAACATATTGAACTTGCTCTGAATGGAGAACAGCACTTTTAATAGCATTTGGTTTGCAAGGTGAAAGCCCCTTGTAGATCACAGGAGTGTAACATTTCATTGCGTATCTCAAGTCGCTGGATAATCGCCTTTCCTCCAGGATATCTTCAAACTCATCTCTTTTCTTTGACGTGAGCTCTTTCTGCTGGGAACATACAAATAAAGAATGAGACACTGTCTCAAGCCATTCGGTGGTCTGCTTGTCTACAGTACCAAAATAACCCCATGCAATACTTCTGCAATGTTTGGGGTTTCTTTTTAGCTTTCTATAGTGCCTGCATTCCATACTCTGAGTGCATGAACAAATATGACTTGCCTGGAACAATGCTGCAGAAAGAAACTAAAAAGAAAACAAAACAAACACAACAAAAAACCCAAACAAAAAATTAAAACAAAAAAAAAAAAAACAACAACAAGAAAACAAACCACACAAAACACCTTTCCAACTGCAAACATCCCCAGATCACCCTATGCCATATGTTACTTAATTGTGCTCAACAGGAAGAAGCTGAGAGAACACCTGGGCTTTGAAAGCTAAAGTGCCTTGCCTCCAGCATCTCCGTGATTAAATAGGTATTAACTAAAACACCTTTGATTCCAACTTTCACGGCTGCATGAAGACAATGCCATGACTGACATTACAAGACACGGTCATCAACACAAAAAAATATAATCCCTGCTACTTTAAATTGCATCTGAGACCTTGGTGATTTGTGCTTTCACCCAACTTGGACAGAAAGCACATAAATACAGCCAGACAGGAACAAACAAACAAATAAAAACATTATCAGCCACGGGAAGATAAAAATGCAATATGGTGCACACACAGGTAAAGAGAGGGCACAGCCTCTGAGGAACCAACACCACTGCTAAGCAGGAAAACAAACAGCACATCAAGAACTAGTTGTGGATCTGTCCTGCTGCAGAAATGTCAGTGACAAAATTCTTGCTCTTGAGTCAGTGGGCACCTCTTGTGCTGGAGAGAGATGTCTCCTATCATCTCCTATAATACCACGGTTAGTATGAACGACCCCTCAGCTCCTCCAAAACTCAAACTGTATTTCTCTAAACTTCAAAACAGCAGACATAGCCACTAGACAAGCAAGGCAACTGGAGCAAGCCTCTGCAAAACACAGATATAAAAGTATTGACTATGATCAAGCATATTGATTAGAAGAATATGCTAAAAATAGAAATGGTTATGTTTTCCTCTACAGCACCACTTGAAAGGTAGCACAGGCATCCCTGTCATTCATTCTGCTGCCTCTCCCTAAATACAACCTGCGCAGAACCAGTTTGATAATGAAAGATAAACCACGTTGTTTCATGGGCTCTTACAGTGAATTTTTCTGTCACTGAAAGGAGAGCTGGGCCAGCAAACAGGCAGGAGAGCACCAGCAACAGATAAGCAAAATGCCCAGCAGTGGCAGCTGGGTTTTCAACCTTGGGAGAGGGAGTCATGTTTCACTGCCAGCTGACCACAGCCACATCCGATGCTATCAAAGCAGCTGACATTTAAAGGAAGGAGAGAGCAAACATTTAGTTCCTGCCCATTCATCAAGACAAGATAATTTGGCAAAACAAACAAAAAACAACTCAAATCAATAACATCTCCACTTAAGAACCACAAAATATCCTTCGAAGCCTCAACTGTATCAAGAGCCAATTTCATTTTATCAGAGAACACAAATCCTACTGTAATGTTTGACCCTCTCATATTCTTTTCCCAACACGGTATAGTCAAATTTGGATACCATCCTTCTACTACAGTAGCATTTGGTAGCTCATCTAACTTTTCCTTCCACTACTGCAGTTTAGAGAATTGTCCCACCGTAACTGCAGAACAAATTCTCCAGGGACTTTTAAAACAACCCCATACAAGGTATTAAACCCAGACCTGTATTAATGCAAAATTTTTAAGTTGTTTGGGGTTTTTTTCCTGTATGATTTAGTATTACAGTTTTCAGTCTTTCTTGTTCCACAGCTTTCAACTAGTTGGTGTTTTGCAAGAGCCAAGTAAGCTAGGAACTTTTAAGACTGGAAATAGTTTGCATTAGCCATCTGTTGCCATTGACACCATATATCAATGCCCTTGATTAAAAATAAAACAGCAAAAAATCCCTTATGCTCTGTAATAGCAAAAAAGATACCTGAGAGTAGCATCAGAATATATTACTTGGCTCTAAGTATATACCTACTTAGATCGGTATGTGACAAGTCATTGCTCAGAAAATCTAAGCAACGTTTACATCAACAACCAACGTTTAAATCCTGCAATGTGCGACTACGCAAAACCCAAAGAAACCCAGCACCCAGTTTAAGTGTCATCTGCCTCGTGAGCAGTCACCACACTGCTACAGCCATTCACCAGCACAGCTCTGGGCAGCAGAGTCTTGCAAATGGCACAGCCAACTGAAAAGTCACCTGTCTGCCACCACTGCTCAGCTGACTTCACCAGATTTGATGTGCAACTGATTTCTCTCCATGGCAATGGTTATTTTCATGCCCTGTTCTGAAGTAGCACGGAGGGAGCCAATACACACACTTTACCAAGCACTAGAGAAGAATAACGTTGATTTTACACATTACAGCCAAGCTGTTGTTCCACCTTCAACTGCTGATTGGTAGAGAGCATGTTTAGAAAACACGCTGTTGGTAACCTTGACATGAGAAAATTCAGTTATGTGCCTTGTTACTCTGACACTGGGGAAGTACAAAAGCGAAACAGTGGGAGCCTGGAACTCCTCTGCTTCCAGACAATCTCTGAAAGCAATAAAACAAGGGTGCTCATGATACTCTTGGGATACCAGTGCACAGCCAAGGAGACACAGAAGAGAAGTTTGGGAATCTCTGCAAAAAACAGGAGCTGTTTCCCTCTCTCCCCAGCCCCCTCTTCCTAGGGTAAGTAGAGAGGGGGCTTTAGCACCCCACACCAAATTTCCTTGTCAGAGGCTGGCATAGAAGCTACAGGGAAAGAACAAGGTCAGCGAAGTCATTTTCAACACATACCACAGGGAAACCCTCTTCAGTCACTCCATCTCGATGACAGTTTTCCCGCACTGAATTCACGGTCGCTGGCAGGTTTCTGTCCCGCACGGCAGCCCGGGCCCGCCCGGCGAAGCGCCCCGCACTCAGACACCTGCCGCCCCGCCAGCCTCTCCGACAGGCCCGGGTGCCGGCTGTCGGACAAAACCCTCTCTGAAGAGGAGTACCGTCCGGTCCCCTGCCTTCCGAAGGTGTGAGGGGAGAAGCGTCACCCGGGAGCTCTGATTGTCGTGACTGACGCGGCAGGTACAGGGGAAGCAGCCGGGCAGGAGAAGCGGGTGGGGGGCCCGCAGCGGCTGGGGAAGGTGAACCTGTGAGGGGAGTCGCCCTGTTCCCGTTTGGCCGCGACCGCCCCGCTGGGACCCGGGAGAGGCCGCGTCCCCACCCGAGCCTCACAGACGCACCGCGCCCAACTGAAGCCCCGGAAACCCCTCCGGAGTGCGGCCCCCAAACCGAGGAAAAAAGGGGCTGCACCAAGCGCCATCACTCCGCTTCTAAGTGAAGAGCAGCGAAGCGGGCAAGCCCCCTTTCCCCCGCGGCACCGCACCCCGCTCCGCTCCGCTCCCCCCCGCCGCCGCTGCCTACCGAGTACATGGGCGCCCCTCGCCGCGCCCGCCCGGGCGCCGCTGCCGCCGCCGCCGCTGCCATGGTCCTGCGAGCTCCGCCGCGCCGCCCCGCGCCGCGCTCGCCCGGCCTACCCCGCCGCGGTGGCCGCACGCCCGCAGTCGCCTCCCGCGGCGCCCATGGCCCCGCACGGCCCCGGCTTGTCTGCCCAGCGCGCTGCAGCGGGCGCGGCGGAGGGCGGGGGGACCGCGCGATGGGCGGCGCCATCTTGGTAGCGACGGCAGCCGCTCGGGGTCAAACGTCCTTCTGCCCGCCGGCCCGCGACAGCCATGGGGTCGCGGGAGCCGTGCCGCCGGCTGGAGGCGGTGCTCGGCACCCTCTACGACCTGGGTGGGTGAGCGGGGCCGCGCCGCGGACTGCCGGCGGGGCGGAGGGAGGCTGGGCCGGGCGCTGCGCCGAGCCGAGCCCGGCGGCACCGCGGGCTTCCCCCGGTGGGGAGGGCGCCGGGCGTGTTCACTCTGAAGCGGAGCGATGGCGGTCGCGCACAGCTGACCCGGGACGTATGTTCCGGCACGCAGGTGAGGAGCACAGCCCTCGGCGCGCCGCGAAGGACAGCAAGGCGAGCACAGGGGCGGCGGAGCAGGAGGAGAGCCGGGCAGCGCAGCCGGAGGAGGGCAGTGCCGGTGGGGCGGCGGGCGGGCGGCGTGGAGCCCGCAACTTCTTCGGGGAGCTGCGGGCCGAGCTGGGCTCCGCCGCCGCCCTTCCGCCGCCCCCCGCCGCGCCGCCGGCCGTGGAGGTCGTGGTGTTCCGCGGGAGGAAGAGCAAGGGGCGGTCCAGCCTCTCGGCAGCACCCCCCGGCGGTGCCCAGGTAGGGCCGGGCGGTGTCTGGGTCGGTGGGAGGGCTGCGGGCGGTCCCTGTGCCCCAGTCTCGCCCTCTCCTTCAGGCGTGGGTGCTGCTGGCGCCCAGCCCGGACCTTCCCGTAGCTTGGTGCGCTCCCTCGGCGCGGCATCGATAACTATGAACATCTTATCGACTCTTTAAAGCACAGGCATATTTTAAAGCCACACCAGAGACCTGACGTTGAGCAGGTACTGGATTGGGATGCCCCTTTCTGGTGCCAGTTAAAACCAAACAAACCCCTCTGCATTGTTGGGGTTTTCTTTATGGGTCCCGGGTCTGCCACCATAAACTGTGAGATACCTCCTGTAATTCTCCCCCTCCCATGCTCAGGCTCTTCCCTCTTGCTGCCCGTAAATTCAGGATTCTTCGGTGATCTCGCGTGCTCAGCTTGATGGCATCTAGTCCTGTTGATTCCCAGCAGGGCTGCTGCCAGGGGCAGGCCTTGAAGACTTGTTTAATTTCAGGAGATCTCTTGATAAGGGTCAAATATTTGAAATAGATGTATCCCAACGAAATAAGCTGATCTGCAGATAGGCCTGCCGAGAAGTAAATTAATCAAGAAGCAAAGCCTCGGCTATTTTGTCTGAGCCTTCAGTGTGCTGCTCTGTTCGTGGTATTAGCTGTGGATGTGAGGTGCCAAAGCTTCTCTGGCATCATGGCAGTATTTGGCTGTTCACAAGCAACATGCATCTTGGAGGGTCAGTGTTGGGTGGTTGATGGGGGAAGGCATTAGATTTCAGCCCAATGGTTTGGTCTGTTGGTGCTAAATTCCCTCCTGCTACCAAAAACTGCAGCTGAGTTGCTTCAACACAGAGGCCTGGGCAGGCTCGGCTGGAAGCTGAGCTGCCTTCCCTGTCGAGCAGAAGGTCCCTTGCTGGTTGACTGGTCTATAGATTTTATAGCTTCTCTGGTTGTTTTCTTTGAGTCACGTTTATAGCCATAACATCAGAAGTCCAATTCTAAAATAAGTTTTGATGGGCCAGCACATGTCTGGTACACACGTACTGGTATCTGGGGTTTTAGTGCTTGGAATTGGGAAGTTCAAGAAACTGACCAAGCAGTTGGCTGAATCCATAAACTTTTGTGCTTTTTCTGGCATGTTTTCCTCTGAAAAATTGCCTTAGATGTTTATTTTCATATGCTTTTTACAACTTAAATTTTTCTGCCCGAAAAGACCAGTGTTAGTCTTGTTAGTAAATGCTCTGACAATAACTGACCTTTTTTTGTGGTTGAAATGGACAATGTTTTATAGAAGCTTTTGCAGATTCGAGACAAGTTTGCATTTGGTTCTGGTGGATGCAGAGGGTAGCCCTGATGTAACCCTGGGACCTGAACCTGTGACTTAACGTCCTGGAGAGTGAAAAGAAAATGCATTAAAAGCATTTAGGTTCAACTTCAATGCAAATGTGTGACTCCTGCTTCCTCAGAGAGGATCGTGCCCTGGAGAGCAGATGGGGAAAGACGAGTGGATGCTACTCTTGAGCACACTGCAGCTTCCCTGCCCGTGCTTGGGAGCGGGTAGAGCATCTGCTCAGAGAGGTGCTCCAGCACCCACTCCCCCAATTCAGGAAATGAACATAAACTAAAATAGTCCTGGGAGTTTTGTTACTGCTCTGAAGCGTCCCAATTGGGACATTGCTGTAGCAAGCAGACATGGAGTTTTCCCTGGGGATTTTATGCTTGTTTTTCTTCACAGGATACAGTCTGTGTCCCCTGGAGAGTTCCCCTCCAAATTGAGAACTGCTGATGGAAGGTCTCTATCAATTGCAGAGTAGAAAAGATGTGCTTTTCGCTGATCACATTTTGAACAAGCAGTTTCTTTAGACAGCTTTAAGAGCGTTTAAGTGGGGCCTGCCATTTGCTGACAGTGCTTCCTTTGGAGCTTGCATTATTAAGCTGGATATGTGCACTGATACGTGTCCATGCAGATATGAATTAAGCTTGTTCTGTGTGTTGCCACGAGGTATCAGTATGTGCATTATTACCACTCCGCTCTCTGTCTCAAATAAAATGACTTAAAGTTCATGTCCTATCCTGCATTAGCAGTTTGGTACTGACTTGGAAATGGAAATATGGATGATGCATAGCTCACATGTGGCAATTTTTCTCCTATAAAATTTAATTATACTTGAAGGCATAAAAATTAATTGCAGCTATTAATATTTTTCTGAGTTATGAAACTTTTTTCAAGATGTAGCAGATGATCCAAAGAAAATGCCAAAGCTAAAGGCTCTGTGCTATAATGGTACCCTATAAATTGTGCAAGGTTGTTGCAGTAAGACCCTGTCCTATCTACATATTAAAAATGCCATTGATACCATGTGTTTTAATGGATCCAGGTAATAAAGCTGGAAGATACTGCTGTAAATCTGTATGCTCTTCCCTACAATCCATTTTGCGTTTTCTTGCTTTCCAAAAAACTATCAGAATCAGCATTTAAACCGGTATTACTTGTTATATTAACTCAAAATGGCTTGTTTTGTTTATAGACCAAAACAGCGGACAAAGAGAAAAGTGCAAACAAACAAGAATTTAACTTTGAAAAAGTAAGTCAGCAGGACCTATTGAATCTCAATATTTTAGTGTGCAGATGTGTGTATTTGTATGCTTGGGAAAGCTACAGTGGAAGCGGTGAGAAATACTTCTAGAAAAGGTTATCTGTTGTAGGTGAGCATTTCCTAATAGGTATTTTTGGCTAAAGGATGAGCGTACTGGCTGTTGTCAGCTGCTCTGTTTCAAGGGAGGCATGCTACACTCTGTGACCTTTCTTTTTCTGATCTTTTAATGAGAATTTGAGGAGCATCGCTGTGTATCAGCTGTGTAAAGCTATGTGAGTACCTGTAGTGCATAGCATAGCTCTTTCAGACACATAGTATTTATCTTGGATTTGTGATTTCGTGTGGGAGGGGGAAAAAAGCATACTGACATCCGGTTTTGAAACAGCAGATGAGTTTTTTGCATTTGTCTTTTTGTTCTCATCTGTTCTTATATAAGCATAAGTAGCACTGGCCTTCTTAAATACTGATTCATTTACAGATCTGTCCAAGTTGTTTCATATGCCTGATCTCTTCTCAGGGATGTTCTGCGATCCAGTGAAATCTCTCACTGGAGATGCTACCTTTAAAAAATATTATAAATTCACTACTGGTTTTGCCAAGGTATTCTTGTATAGTGTCAACTATACATATGTAGGTAGCCAAGCCATTTCACCATCTGCCCATCTGTGTTTCTCCCCATTTAAGTGTTCTGTAGCCAAGGAATGGGGATGTAAATGTTGGGCACTGAAGATAGCACATTTCATTGTTCTTCTTTGTGCAGGACAATGCGATTCATTTTTATATAGAGGAGATCCATTCCATGTGTTGTTTTATATAAAATGAAAATAAAAAACTGCCCCCATGATGGTCCTCACTATCCAGAGATTAGATGTTAACTGTTCTGCAGTGTAGCTCCAAACTCAGTTTTATTTTATGGCACTTTGATTTTGGGTAATACTCAGGGTTTCTTTGGGAGTATGACCACTATGTTGTGGTCTGTCAAGTGTTATTTTACAACAGGTTGAACAGATTATGAAATGCTTGCAATTTTCTGTAATGTTTTAGGCTCGTTTGGAAGTGCACAAGTTTGGAATCACTGGCTACAAGAAGCAGGAGCAACGCATATGGGAACAGGAGCGTGCTATCATGCTGGGAGCCAAGGTGATTGTCACTTGTTTTGTGCTTGGTGGTCACTCTGATTTTGTAGCGCAGGAAAGTGGTAAAAAACACTGGGGGGGGGGGGGGGGGGGGGGGGTTGCACTACTCTCTTAAAATACAAGGTCCCCCACCCTGATCCTTTTCCCACTTCATCCTTACTTTTACAATGTCTGTTCTGTCTTCTCTTTTTGTTTCTGTATATGTTTGGAAAATTAGTATATTTGTGTTAAAAGAGATGTTGTGTAGATGAAATATGACTGCTTGGGGTAGAAAACAACACTTACTAATTTTTAATCAGGCCATTCAAAACTAAATATTTGGAGAGGGGGTCTTGCTTATTAAAGCTTAAGTCTCCCAGTGAGTTAAAGATGGAGAAAACTTTTCACTTTTGTTTATCATCAGTGGTGTAAAAAAAAAATCTAGTTTTGTTTTAGGAGGTGGGGAGAGGTATGGGGTTTCTTTCTAGATCATTGTGTATGTGGAAGCCTTGTAGGCCTGATATAGAGCATAAACATCCCTCTCTGCTGTCCGATATGGTTTCTATGTGTCTACCTTCCGTCCCTTAAGTCTCTTCCTCTCACTCAAAAGAAATTAAACATTCCTAATGTTTCCCCACCGCCACCTGAAAAATATTTTCCTTGCAAGTCTGTGAATGTTTTTTTGAACCTATTTGAAAATTTCATCAGTGGTATCCCTCCCAATCTCTATTGCAGCCCCCCAAGAAGGAACACGTGAACTACAAGACTTACCAAGAGAAAATGAAAGAGAAAAAAAAAGCGAAGGATGAAGATAGGGGAAAGGTTTGTGTGACATTTTCCATATAAAAAGGCAGCACATGAGAGCTAGCCCGAGAGCCTGACAGATGATGCCTCGGGTGCAGGAGGAATGCCCGAGCTTGACACCTGCTGCTCCCCATGGAGCGGGTTCCTGGCTCCCGTAGGACTAATGTCATCAGTAAAAACTGTTTGTGTGCAGTATGAAGTGCACAGACTTCGGTTTGTGTGGTGGTGGGTTTCACTGCCTCATGCTTTGAGGCTGATAGACAGATGACACAATATCAGTAGGGTTTGTTTGGTTTTTTTTCCCTTGCCTCTTAAGGGAAAAAAAGTAGCGTTCAATTAAAGTTTGTTGCATGTTGTCTGACCACAGAGGGCTGGATCTTCTGCTGGATTTATATCAGCACGATTCCATCTAGGATCTTGCTCATTGTTTAAAGCTAGGGTGAGGTTTCTGTTGCATGCATCCTCTAGCACAGCCCACCTGGCTCCAAGCCCATTCCGTGCTTCCCCATGGAACCAGCTCATGTAGGTGGGAGCAAGTTGCAGGGCGGGTAAATTGCACTTGTCAGCCTGTTCCCTGCCACCCTCTGTCCCAGGGCATGTGCTTCTCCTCCTCTGTCAGGTGGCTCAGAGCGCATCCAGTGCATGACCAGACACGGGCAAACCCTGTCATTCGACAGGTGCACTCAGTCAGCAGACCAGGCACACCTGCCTGGTCCTAAGTCTATCTGTTGACCCAAGGATCTGTCACGTGCCCGAGAGACAAGCCTGTCTCCTTGTGCAGCTGGATTTGTGCCTCCTTGCGTGGCAGGGGCAGCGTGTTGGTGACAAGGGGGCTGTATGTCCCATGAGGTGACAGGAAGGGCTCTGCAGTGCCTCCCTAACATGTTGCATCTCGTGGTTTGTCAGAAGTTCTCCCAACCTGCTTCACGTGCCTGTTGCTCCGTGGAGCAAACGCTGCCCTGTGTTTGCTGTGCAGATGGTTTAGCCAAGATGCTCTGTTCCTTTTCCATTTAAATGTGTATCTTTAAAAACAGGAACACAAAGGTGATTCTCTTAAGAAGAAGAAGAAAGACCAGAAGGAGAGGTGAGCTGTTTTCAACATCGTTAAAGTTAACTTGCTTTTGTATAGTGTACCCAGCATATTGCCCCAACATAACTGTGCACAGTCCTATACCAGAAAACATTGCAGGTCACAGTGGAAGGAACTTCTTCAACTGCAGAAGAACTGTTGGTCACAAAAGGGTGACCTTGTGCTGTGTTTAGCAGTTTCAGAGATTTTAGTTGCACAACTTAACTGAAAATGGGTCAGGTCTGCCCCGACGTGTCTAAGATTGCAGCTGGAGGTGAGATAGGTGGAAATCCTGTGTGTGGACCTCGGATATGTCACTCAGAGCCTTCAGATACATTTTTTTTGCAAAACACAAGCTACAGTATACAGACGCTTGAAGGGTGAAGTGGCATTCTTAATTATAGTGTAGCAGGTTCACTGAAATGTATTCTTTATCTTTGTTCTCTATCTGAAAGTCTTTGGGTTTTGTTTTAAATTAATTAATTCTTTAATGCGCTGCCAATTTTGAACGACTCTGCAGGTAACAAATGTTCTGGGGTCATTACTCGCTATGATTTGATATTCTATAATACCAAATACTGATTGCATAAATAGGTGACTTTTTCACCATATTGAGTATTTTCGTGAGTTTATGGTGTTTCTCTTAATTTTTATTTTTTTTTTTCCTATTTCAGGAAGGCCAAAAGGAAGAAATTGGTGCCTAGCATTTGGCCTGCAGGACAAGTTGGAAAATTCAGAGATGGGACCTTGATTCTGCAAAGCCGTGACATAAAGAAAATTAAATCATCTAAAGTTATCAAATGAACTTTTGATACACAGTGAAATGGACAATATGCATAAGATAGAATTCACATTGCCACCAAAACAGGCTTACGGAGCCTCTCACCCTCCCACCATGTCCTAATTCTTTTACCTTATTTTTTTGTTGCAGGATTTTGTATCTTCCGTTCTCCCTTGGGAAGAATATGAGAATTTACCATTTTATAAATAAAACTAAGACTTTTTATTAAGAAGGTTACATCGGCTATTTTTATTAATCAATAAGTACTAAGAAAGCATTTCACTTTCTGAAATCAGCTTATTGGCTATGAGTAAAATATTAATTTAATCCATTAATGGATTAAAATATATTGCTCTTTCATCTGGAAGGAATATCAAAAAAGCAGTACACTACTTGCACTGAACCTGACGTAGATATTCTTCAATGCTTACAGAAACAGATGCATGCCCAGGATCTGTATGAATTGTTAGTGGACAGTGGAACTGCACAACAGTTTACCTGTCCAGCAAAACATCATAAGGTTTCAAAATTACCTACTTTGGAATGAAAATGAGATTTTCTAAAGTTTTGTTCCAGGTAAGAATTGTTGTATCACTGCAGAGAACTCAAAAGTATTTTAAGCACTGTTTCAAATGGTGGTTTGGTGGGTTGGTTGATTTAGTTTTGTGTGCTTGTTTTGTGTGTGTGTCTTTTGTTTGGTTTTGGTTTTTTAGAAATACCCAACGCCAAAGCCAAAAACATTTAAGACTTGAGACCTGAGCCTAATGAGGCATAGGCACCCTAGAGCTATTAGTTGTTCATGGTTAGCTCATGTTGGTTTTGATCAGTGTTCCCCTGCCTCATAAAACTTTTCTTAGGAAATCTTTGTCAAAACAGAAATTTTAGTGCTACTTAGATTTCAGCAATTTGATGTTTCTCAACAGATTTGTTCTCTGTAGCTAAAACTTTTGTTTGTTTTTAAAGTTGTGTCTTTACATTAGAAATGGTAATTGTTAGTAACCTTTCAAGATGTTCTCTCTGTTCTACCTCAAACTAAAGAAACTTGAATATTTGGGGGGGGAGACAAAAATAGGTTAACTGTTGAACAACAGAGGAAGAAGTTCAGTGTGGTGGTGTTTATATGTAAGGTTATCTGGAACTTGTTTGAACAGCTCTGGCAGTGAAGCAGGGGCACACGAGAAGGCAAACAGCCCTTCCTGGAGAAGCTTCTTCTGGATATACTGGTGAAATTTGGCGTACCCCTGCAGCGGGGGAGGTACGCTTCCTGGCTGCCACCTGGCAGCCTCACTAAGGTCATCTCTAACCCTGAGCAAGTGACAGGGTCCACGTCACCTGGCAGCTGGCGAGAGAACAACAGCACAGTCCGCTCCCAAACAGCATTGGAGGCTGCCCCCTTCTCAGGATGACACGTTCTGGGGTGGGGAGAGCCACACCATAGAAAAGGATGATTTATCATGCACTCCTTCCCCCATACTTTCCACCATACTTTCAGGTCCTGGAGAAGTGCTGTGCCAGCACAGAGGGGCCCAAGAAGAGGGAACGAGAGGCAGGTGAGAAGCTGAAGGGAGTGTTTCTGGAGCCGTGTGGGACGGGGAGGGGCACACAGAGCTCGGTTGCTAAATACTGCTATCACAATTTGTCATTGCATAATTGGATTTCTTCTTATTGAGTATTGTTTGCAGATTCAAACCAGAATTAACAATCCTTTCTGGTTACTGAATATAGAGAAACGTCAAATCATAATTGCATGTGAAGGTGTAATTACTTAAGCAGGATTGAGTACAGAATATCAACTTGTTGCGGCAACACATAGGCTTTGGATGTTGTGGGATAACATGTACTTTTTAATTCCTAATTAATCCTTGGGCTCAGTTCTAGACAGTTTTGTTCATCTGGCTTTCAGTATAACCTGTCACGTGAGTTTATGTCCTGAATCAACTTAGGTAATTCAAAGGGTTCACTTTCCATGTCCACAGCTACCAAAAGCTATTTAGGAGTGAAACCTGGTCAGAATGGAGTGTCTAATTTTTGCAGTCCTGGTCTCAAACTGTGTAAGTTCTGTTAAAGAAGACATGAAAGAAATTCAGTTCTTAAAATGAAAAGCTGAAAATTGAAGTGACAGTGAAGCTGACAGTGGAACATGAAAACTTCGGGGTGGGGGAAGTAAAAGTCATACAGAATTTTGGATTTTCTCACACATTTAACAGTGCTGTGTGGGCTTTGCAAAATGTTTCTGTTATATGATGATAGGGTGCTTTTTAACAGCAGTCCCAAAGGTGATATAATTTGGCCGTACTACATGCTTATGGGATGCTGTTCGCAGCTAAACATTGTACCTTTCGTCCCATTTTCTTACTATATGCATTAACAAAAATGGTAACAACTGATATTTGGTAAAAAACTCTTGAGATCCTTTTATGCATGCAGTGTTTCTCTGAACTGGAATGTGGTGTTAGTTAACAGAGTATGTAAATGTATGTTCAGGCAGCAGGCTGTGTTGCTTTTGGAGCATGTCCTGGTACATGAAAGCCAGTGTTGATTGAATAATACAGTGGTTGGTTGGTTGTGGGTGAGAGAGAGCAGGGACTATCTTATTTTGCCCTCTGCCTGCAGTCTAGTAGAGGAATGAGGGAGAAAGGAAGAATGGAAGGATTTTTCCTTATCTGCTCCTTCTCATGCCTTTTGCCTGTGACAATAAGCTTTATTCCTGTCACCCCATATGCTAAAGCCATTGTGATTATCCTTCCGCTCAGTCAAACCCTTTGCCATGAAGGAGCTGATGCCAAGTTGTTGTCTCTTGGCAGAGGGGAACGGGGCTGGAAAAAAAGCCCTGATGGATGGTGCCTCCACACTCGTGTCTGTACTGTCTCCTGACTGTTCCTTTAGGTCAAGTTTTTGTTTCTTACCCTGGTGCTGCTGTCATTGTGTCTCCATGCTTTATTCTGCTTTATTAACAGGCATTTATGAAGGTCACAGAACTTCAAAGGGTGCCTTTTTACAGGAGCTGTGTGTGCTACCTTTTCAGCATTGCTTGGTGCCTTTCAAGGCATCTGCTTGATAGCGGTGTGCAGCTCCAAGACAGTATGTCATTTTAAACCATCTCACAAAATTTTGTCTTTTCTGCCCAGTTGGACTTCTACACTTACCCAGCGGCCTTTCCAATGGCATCCTACTGGTGTCATAGTTATTTTCAGGCTCTGCTCACACCAGTGTCAAAAATTTCTGGAGACTAAGAAGTCACTCCAAGTGTCTAAGATGGGTTGGAGCCAGATAGCACATCCCCAGGTACTCTATAAACCAACACATGCCAGAGCTGACAGAGCGGCACTAAGAGAGGTGTTCCATGTCACGGAATCCAGGGCATGGCTGTAGTTGCAGCACAGATGGTCACTCTGAGGTACGACTCTTGGCTTTCTCCAGCTACCGCATTATTCTTGATTATGGTAACAGCGCAGGCAGGTACCAACAGGTGTGCGTCCTGCACAAGCGCCTCATCTACATTATGACATAGTATTTTTTGTAATAATTCGTAAGAACAAATAGGGTACTGAAGCTGAATTTGTTGGCAATGTTTTAAGAATTTATTTAGAAACTGTAAACCAGAATAAACTCGTGTCAGGTTTTCCAAAAGGGTAATAATAATAGTAGTAATAATACACAAAGTTTTAGTTGGACCAAAAGACAAAAAGCAGTTTGTTTCTAATTCAAAAAATACAAAATTTTGCTACAGGTACAAAATTATAAAAAGTTTATATTTTCCTCTTGGTCTGGTGATAGACACATACAGCAGAGATGTATATTTCACCAGCTCCAAATTCGTATAAACTATGGGAAATGATGATAAAGAAAAAGATGTTGTGGTTAAGAAAACACAGAAACAACTTCTTGTCTTTCCTTTAACCAGAAGTGAACACTGTTTTCGTATTCCTTTGCACTTTTTTGTTGCCAACATTTTAATTAGTGTTATTCATGCTTCATATAACAATCAGAAATAACAGCAGGTTTACCTCATGCATTTATTTTAATATTCATCACATAATGTCTTCTCACCATGCTACCTAGAAAGGTTAGTGTTTTTATTGACAACATTTAAGGGAGGTGGATGATGAAGGAATGCAATCATGATCCAGGAATCTTGCTTCACAAGAAAACATTATAAATTCTCCAATTGGCGTAAAAAATAATTTTGTGATTAATTCTTCTTGGATTTGTTTGCAATAACAAATGTAACAAAAGGTCTTTTAACAGAAGGGAAATGTTGCTGAGTACCTCTCTCAGTGAAACGCACATCTATCTCCTATATTGTGCAAAGGTGCAGGAGCCCCGCATATCAGTCTCTGTGCCTTGCACATGGGCTTCTGCGTGTAAGGAGACCAAGCGCGTCTTATTTGTGATGGATTTGTGCTTCAGGCTGCCGCTCCAGCCGTTGTGTGTGTGCAGTGTTCAGTAGTGCTGGGCAGAGGAATCACCAGAAATGTTGTCAGTAAAAACTAGAAGCAGCTCACTTTTTAAAAATAAAATAAAAAAACTCTCCATTTTTGTTTGATAATTTTCAGTGACAAGTTCCCTTTACATTTGCAACGTGTTTGATTTGTTACCGTAACCTGTGGAAGGACTTGAAACTGTAATCTCCCTTCCAAAGTTGATCTAGCCAAGATGCTTGGGGTTTGCATATTATCTTGCCTGGATCAAAGTTGAATTGTTAACTTTGCTGTTCAAACAGAATGCTGCAAAGCTGATAAGGCCTGAGACTAGGTCTAACAACTCTTTCTGTTTGCAAGCAAAGGATGTACTAGGTAACACCAGAAAGCTGTGGCTACCAGGTTGCTGGTACTGTGCATCCCTTCTCGCAGGAATGGGTTATCTGAATTGTGATCCAAAATGCACCACCTCTAGTTAGCAGTCACGAACACAGGGGTTTTCATACAGTGGTAGTGGCAGTTTAGCCTTGACATCTTCTCTCTCTTTCCTTGTTTAAGAAATACTGTTATGTAAGAAAGAAGATCTGCATCTCACTTCTACTTTCCCTAGAATGACTAGGAAACAAGAGTATGGGGTGCTCTCTGCCATCTTTACTAACTACACTTTGAAAAAACAAAAATAAAAAACAAGCTTACACAGCACTATGACAGAACTCTATCACCAGCCAAGAACAAACTACAGCAATATGCTATAATGGCATTATTTACAATGTGATGAAACATTATGCATATAATAAATTACATTTAACACTTTTCCTCATAAACTCTGATATATGTAAGCTCATGCTTTTATATTATTATTTTGTTCAGTCCAATAGATTTTCCTCTATGTATCTTAAATGTATAGGCAAGTGTGGGAGGTCACAGTGCTGTTTGCCTGCCTTTTCTGTTTTAGAAGCCAAATTGCTTTCCAAATTCATGCTGCACCACGGTATGCTGCTGTCCTCACTGACGTTTATTGTATAGCAGATACCTTTCCACAGCAGAAGTAGTAAGAGACTGTCAGCTAGGCCTGTGCTCATATTGACATTGGGTCTTAGAGGTCTTCCTGTGAGTTCTTTTTGAGTTGATGAGGGAAAAGAAGGGAGTGGAAATTGTGTAGTGTTGCATGCCTTGGCCTTGGGAAGTCTGACAGTGCTCCTGATGGCATGCTGCTTCTGTTTGGTCCCACTAAACAGGGAAATACGCAGAGGAAAGAGCCAGGAAGACAAAGACTAAGGTTGGTGTTTACAGGGGTAGATAAAAGCTAGGAGTCCTTTGTTGTTCTGCAAGACAGAAAGTTTGCCTGCTGTATTTATTTAGCAGCAGTGCAGAGGTTACAAACTGGCATATACAGAAGTCAAGCTTTGTTACATTTAATAAAGGAGGGTTTGAGTTTTTTTTAAATGTCAAGTCAATTTATAGCTACCTTCTGTGGACTCTGCACCACAGTGGATGAGATTTATCCCAGTGCAAAAGCCTCTGCTCTCCTCCTGATGAGGAACAGCCTGACATCTAAGAGCAAAGAGCCCTATGAAAGGCAGAGCTGTGTGGGTCCAGGAATTGAGGAATCAAAGGCATCAAGAGACATCCAGAGCAGTCTCTATGCTACTTTTCAGCCCGCTGTGTTCTTCCTGGACAGTCAGCAACACAGTTTCTGCAAGGACTGAACTACTAAAGGCTGGCTTCCTCCTAAACAAAGGATTTGGAGGAAATGCAGACTGGTGCAAGAGATGCTGCAGATGAAGAACATGTGAACTGCTGGGTTTATAACTAGCCAGACCTCAGGGAAGTTAGCTGGAGAAAGACAAGCTACCTCCAGCCTGAGCAGAGAGGTAGAAGTGCCCCACTTCTCCCCATGTGATGCTGTTCTGCAAAGGGAAAATTCTGCTCTGCCTATGTTCAGGTGGCTCCCATGGCCATCTGGATGCTCCACGTAAATAGTCACGTGTGCAGTAAATAGTTTCCTAGCATAATTCTAACTACTTAATAATTATTTTTGTTAATCAAACTACCAAAAGGTATCCAGTTGAAGAGATGAGACTACAGTCTATTGGAGTAATTGGTTTATTGCTAAAGGCCATGCCAAATCCAAGTCCTTGAATGTGTACACAACTAACACATACAACCACTTTGTTTAGTTTTTGACCTAAGCTAAATTAGTCTTACTAAAGCCAGATACCTACTTCTAACTATATTCCCTTTTTTTAATTTGCATTTCCACTAGGTTAAAAGGAGACTGTAGTGGTAGGTAGTCTGTACCCCACATTTATGAATATTAGAATGTGTAGCGGATAACAAACAAGCTTCTCTACGGCTCTGAATTATGTCCCTAGCTCCTGTCCTTATTTCCATGAGAACTTAGTAACCTGTACCACTCACTGCGTTCTCCCCAAGGTATAACACATCAGGAACCAATACCAAAGCAACTATGAAAACCAAAACCAAGTACCTCAAACACTTCTAAAACCCATTCAAAATTAACTTTAAGCATCTGGCAATGGCTGAAGATTGGAAAGATGTAAATTCATTTGAGTTTCCTTCACAGAAGCTGGGAGTAAAGACAAAGGTTCAGTCTCAAAACAAACAATGTGCTTTTAAAGTGAACATGGAGTGCCTTCTGTATTAAAACTATAATGAGATGTTTCCCAATATAAAAAACTATGTGCAACTTATGTACAGTATTTCCATACACTGCTCTGACTGGTGATACTCAAAGCCAATGCTATGATTACAGCTGTTAGCTTCATAGGAGACAACTTTACAATGAGCACACTCAAGAGGAAATTCGGGGTCCAGTAGCATTCTAGCTGAGGTAGGTTAAAACAGACCCACTAATTAGAAAATCCTGCATGAGTTCATATGGTATTAAGTTAAACCAAAATTATAACACAGCTGGTCTCTGCTATTCTTTAAGAAACCACGATGAGCATAGCACAGTTATTCCAATGACTACAAGCTTACTAACACAATCCATTCCAGACTTTGAAGAAAGTACTGTTGCTTTCCCACTTACATTAATTTTTCCCATCGTCGGTTTTGCTTCCTGTTTCAGTCTTGACATCACTGAAGGTGCAGTGCTGTTATGCAGGAGAGGTGGGCTACAGGATGCTTGGTTGGTTACAGGCAGCATGATGGCAGACTGCTTTTTGTCTTTGTAAGAGCCCAGGACTATTTCGGCAGCTCCCCACAATGGCTCTGAGGTGGGATGACCCCAGGGAGGATCCCGGCTGCTCTGTCACGGGGAAGCCTTGCCGTCCCTCAGCACTACCTGAGCGATGGGCTCCAGCCAGAGAGCAGAAGTGGAGCAGCAGCAGGATGCTTGAGGGGCCAGGAGGCTGCCCGAAAGCAGGTCTGAGCTGTCTGTCCTGTGGCTGTGGTTTAATGCAAGGCAGTAAGCTGAATTTTAGTTAGAATATTTGTTTTCAGGTTTAATAATTACATGTTTTGTTACAATGTGTGCGTGCATATGTGTGTGCTTCGAGAGGAAAAATTGTATAAGCAGCAGGATTCATAAAAGGGAAGTAGTACATCGATGGGATGTAGGAGTTTAGGCTTTTCTTATTTGATAGCACCACACTTAGGTAGGTTTAGAGTGGCAGAGTCTGAGATGTCATGAGCTCACGCAGTCTGCTGCATTGTGTTCTTACTGCATTACTGTTATACACACGCACACTAGCATACATTAACTGGGTTCAGAGGAAAAGAAGCACACACACAAATCAAGGTGTTTCCTGACAACAGCACACAGGTGATTGTGCCACAGCTATGGGAAGTTCCCTGTCAGCCAGACTCCAGTTGTCATGGACAGCACCTGAAACGGCTGCTTGTTTTCATGGGAGGTGTCAGACACACATAAGTCTCACAAAAGATTTATGTCCCAGTCTAGAAAAATTCTTAAGGATGGATTTCATGTTAATGCTATGAATTTCTCACTCAAGTGCTTCATTAGGATCAAGACATTAGTTAGCTCACACTAGTCTGATAGAAAATTAAGGCTTCTGATATCAAAGCTACATTGGAACTACAGCTGCCCAGGACTTATCAGGCTCAAGGCTGGAAAGCAGCATTTTTCTAAATGGGTTGCTTTGCATGTACTGTACTTAAATATTCAATTCAAAGGGATCTCCCCTGCACTGTTTTGCAAGAATTGTGCTCATAACTACAATCAGGTCTTTCTTATGTGATAGCCTCCACAATCACACCTAAATAAGAACTACTAAAATGTGCCGACGTTGTTTTTCTCTCTGCTTTTCATATCTGAGTTCTGCATATATCATGATTCTAGCTTAAATGAACAATAAATGTGGCAGTGTTAGAAACCAGCGTTATTCTCATTGAAGATAACAAGGTAAGTTCTGCCACTGAATTCTAGGGGAATGTTATCCCATAGCTTACTGCAGTCTAGAACCAGAAGGAATAATTAATGGTCATTTGAGCCCCTGAATGTAATGAACAACCAAGAATTCTTTAACTGAGCACACAGCCTCCATTTCAGTTGTCAACACATATGCTGTCTCAATTGACGGACTTCAGGTGACAGGGAAATCCAGTTCACCTCCTGGTAAATTGCTCCAACAGCCATGTTTTACTCATTTTTTCTAGCATCCCTAATATCTTTCAAGCACAAATCCAGCCATGAGAGAAAAAAAATACACTCATTTAACCTTTTGCTTTATATGTGTGTGAGTGTGTGCATGTGTGTGTACATATGTATGCAGTGCAGTGTAGATATGTTCAGGTACCCATCTGCAATCAAGTCCAGTTCAGTGGGTATGCCTTCTATGGCTGTAAAATTAAAAATGGAGTGGGCTAGCTGTAACTAGCAGATTACTCGGTGAGCAACATGTTGTACAGTGTTTTAAGTCATGGAAGAGAATGGTTTTTTACTGACTTACTAAAAAGTGCCAAATCACGCCGAGAAAGCTTACAGAATCCAGCGCAGGGACGGGCAGGGGCTTCCTTAGTTGTTGGGCAACTTGGGCTGTTTTACACATTGTGGCACCTCCAGTCCTGTCTGCAGGGTCACCTGCACAAAGAAGAAACAACATGTAGAGTCAAAACTGGGACATCCTCAGCAGAAATAATTTCTGAAGGCCAAGAGCAAGTAAATGACAGAGGAAGGGCTGTGAGACTTCAGGTCCACGTCTAAGTCATCAAGAGTATTAACAGAGAGGATACTGAGACCCTGAAATGAACAGGTCTCCTTCTCCCTGAATATCTTGGGGTCTAGAAGCCAGGTGTCTACATCTCTTCCCAAATCCAGCCACCAGCTGTAGGTGTCCAGCAGTGCTGCTTGCTATACACAAGGTGGATGGTGCCTTTGTGTGAGGAAGCCCGAGCAGTTCAGGACAGGGATCACACAGTGAAGTCCAGGTACTAAATGTAAGAAAAACCTTTTATTTTTGCTGTCCTGGCAGGACAGAGCACAAGACATTTTATTGCTCCTTCTGTAACCTGACTTCTCCACAAAGTCAGGATCCCTGCGCAGATGTACCAGACCAAAATTCAACAGCAAACACAAGCATAATTTCTGAGTTCCCCCTGCCCACTTGTTGGTAACGTTCTGTCTTAAGAAATGTAAGCCAGGTACTTAAAGGATGTAGGTAGCTAAAATTGAAGGTAGGTTGTGAGTAAAAATCTGTTGAATATAGCAGTGAGGTGCCCAGAGAAGTACCTGTCTCTTCTATGTTGGTGAATCAAATACAATAAAGCTATGAAACTTGAAAGATTTGGATGCCACCAGTAACTAACGCTAAATATTCGTGTACTATTAAATTCATGCAAAGCTTCTGGTTTCACTTTGGGTGTTTTAGATTATGAATGTTCTACCCTGGCTGCATTGGTCCTGCCTGACCTAAGCTGACCTCCTTTAGTCACACACAGAATCACAGAATGTTAGGAAGTCCTCAGGTTCCTGGATGTTCCATGGGTTCTCTCTTACACTATGTCCTGTTTCTAGCCATATGCAGTGATCTTGAAGTAAAAAAGCATTATATTTAAAGAGGGTTGCCCCAAGAGGAGAGCCTCTTGAGAACAGAGAGCAATCTCCAAAATTCAGAAAAAGCAGGAATGATGTACTGACTGCGTCTTCTCTGTTGCACTAATTCTCTGATCTATGTTGTCTTTGCTGTACTTACGGCTGTGCTGCTCACATTTCTGTCTCTTGCCAATGTTAATGATACCCAAACACAAGATCTAAAAGGAGCTAGGATTCTTATTATTTTAGTCAAACTGCCAGAGGAAGCCTTAGCACCGCTGCTTTCTAAGTGGAGTGCTGCAGTAAAATAATTGCAGCAATTAGTGCGTATAGGTACTTTTACTTGTTTACACAGCGTTATTCCTCACATTAGTGAGGGAAGGCAGAAGGTGTAATGCAGTTTTTGAAAAAGTCTTAGTAGCTTAGGTGTCAGTCTGAGAAGGAAAGAGCCCCTGTCCCTACTGATTACCTACAGATGACATTACCAGGCCCAGCAGCAATGGCTGGTAGCACACATTCTCCTTCAGATGAGCAGGGTAAGTTGGACTGAACCGCAGAAGACTTACCTGGACATTTCGATTGAGACTCAATGCAGGCATGAAGACACCCTCGATGTTCTCAAATGCTGGAGGCCCTTGCTGCTGCCCATTTATGTAAAAGGTCAGGTTGTGCTTGTTCAGGTCCAGGAGAACACCAACAGTGGCACCTTTAGAAACTCCTCCTTCAGTCCTAAGGTACAAAGAGACCATGCTGTTGGTAAAGGCATGACTGCTACACCGCCGCTGCTCTCTCTAAGACATGGCAGCCCTACTGAGCAATGGGAGAGTGGAGCAGCACAGTGAAATTGTTATCCCCACAGCATCTGGCAATGACTGATCCACACCTTTATCTGAACCGTACGTACCACATTCATGGGAGCTTAATGGGTGGATCCTAAAGAGAAATTAGGTCCATCTCTCCTCCAGCTGCAATCTAAGAGCTGAAAATAGGGTCCAGAGCTAACAGGTTCCTGCAGCTGATGAGGGACGGGGAGGTGAGCATGTCAGGTCAGTACTCAATGTGTGGAACAAGAGTCCTGGAGACTTGGCTCCTCTGTGCATCCCTGCTATGGTGGAGTGATGCGCAGCAGGGAATGAAAAAGCAGAAAGCTGTTTTCCTAAGTGTTCCTTGCTAATCATCACACCTGCTAACAGCTCGAGACTCAGATTTCCAGTTCAAGTACTCACCTTGACATCCCCTAAGGGGACTCAGCTTTCCAGAGACCAGGGAACCAGCACAGGTACAACAGATACTGGGTTTGGGGAGGAAGAGAAAGTGGGGGTGGTTAGGGATAAGTGTAGCTCCCTGACTGACAAGGTGATCAGCTACAGGACTGGGAGCTGTTTCAAGTGTGCAGGCACAGTTATTACTACCAGTGATAATTGGTTGTGTCAGGAGCAGCTGCTGAGAGCTACTGTGGTATCAGAGCTTGCTAGGACAGACCCAGCCAGCCATTACATGCTTGAGTGATTTGACATTAATGCACTTTGATTTGGGGGTTAGTCAAACCCAGTATTACTTTAAAAAGCACTGAGCAAAAAAATCTACTGGATATGCAGATTGGCCACAGGCACTGCTACTCTGCTAATATCACGGGCCTCTGTGATGGATTTACAGCCTGACACAATTTGTTCAGCGTAAATCAGATTTCGAATTGTTTGCAGTAGGAAAGGAAGCAGCTGTCTTTTGTCCCACGCACTACCCTCAGGCACACAACATTCACAAGATTAATGCAATTTTAACATAGAATTTATCACAATAGGTAGGCAAAACATTAAAAATAAAGGGGGAGGGATCAAAATATGATTAGGAAGAATATTGTGCAGGGTAAGAAATTTTCACCTTGTCCACTAGATGTCATAAACTTGTTTCCTTTAGACTAACTGTGGCGCATGGTATTTGCTCTGAAGGTAAAGGAAATTCTATCTGTGGCATAATAGTATAGGATATTATTCTGACTTCTCCATTTAAAACTCTTCAAGCAATAACAGTATAGCTGAGAATCATGAATTGGGCACTCAGATGTATTAAATTTCAAACTATACAGTTCTCAGGTTCCCTTTATTTGCTTTCTGGTCCTGTAGGCATTAATAGGTTTCTCTTTGAACTCCTCTCCAAAACCATAAAGTAAATTCTTTTCCAACAAAAATATGCTTACCTGTTCTCAGTATCTCAGAATCTAGACTGTTTTTATTAAAAGCACCCCATCATAAAACTTATGATGTGACTGTGGGAAGCAACAGTACTATGATCTAGAGCTATTTACAAATATATTATGTTATTTTTTTCTCTGTTTAGGAACAGCTTTGATTGTAGGACACCACGGTTTATATCCTGCAGTGTTTTAAAATAGATTTCTATGACGTCCTTTTCAATGTCCTTGATTCTCTCAGGGAAACAGAAACAGCAACATTGCCTTTTTGAGATTATTTTGCTCTTTCCTATACGATAAGCTAATTTGTTTCTTGTGAGCTAATTAGCTGTGTGCTGCACAGTGACCTTGAGTGACTCCTCTGCAGCCCCCGGGGACAGCCGGGCTGAAGAGGGGATGGGTGCCGCTTACAGAGCCCAGCCCAGGCAAGTGCCACACCCAGCTGTGGCCTCTCCAGGACAACAGGGGCTTGGAGCCAGAGCAGAGGGATGGGGACTCTCTCCTATCCTTGCTGCCACAAGTCTGGCAGTACTTCAGCATGTGGGTTGCCTCCTTCCTCGGCCACCACCCACCTCAGTGACAACCAGCTCTGGCAGGGCCACGGCAGGGCAGAGGTGAGCAGAGGACACTTTGCCATGATGCCACCAAGGAGCTGGACTTCTTCTGAGGCCGAACAGCTGCACTTCCAGAGCATCCTGTGATTTCCTTGGGAACTGTATTTTGAAGAACCCAGTGTTTTCTGTCATGGTCACTTCCTTTAGCAGGAGAGGTGGGAGAGTCAAAGTTTCATGAGCAAACTTAAGCAAGGTATTTCCTTGCTCTTCCATACATCATTTAGGCAGTATTACAAGATAATTTTTCTAATGAAATCCTTCCTTGCAATAAAAACACCATCTAGCTCAAGGGACTCAAATTGATGGTGCTCTCTCCTGCTACACTTCTGTGGCAGCACGTAAAAGAGCTGCTACTTTACTGTAGTGCCTTTTCTGAACCACTTAATGACAGTTATGCCATAAGTCCCTAATAATCTGCAGGCCATGTAAAAGGAAAATACAACTGTTTTTTACAAGACTTCTTCAATATATACTTAGCATTCATTAAATGATAATCTGTTATTGAAGATATGTGCCACTCTTTCATTATTTCAAGTAAACCCCAATCTTCACACCTCTTCTCTCACAGTCCTGCACATTTTTATTTCTGGGCACAACAGTTAAGTCCTGAGTGTGGAAGTGCTGTGCAGAAGCCCAGAAGGTCAGAGTACAGATAGGAGAATTTGGCTACCATGAAGAATGCCGCTGCCTGTGACAGTGGAGCCTGTTATTCTAAGATGAGTTCAGCAGCAGCTTGGACAATGTGCACAGAAGGACTGCATGGATTGGCTAAAGGAATTTAATATAGTAATAAGTTTCACTATTATTGAAAAGTAAAGCTTAACAATTTATGAACACTTTAATAAAATAAATAATTAGTTTAACTATCTGTCAACAGTTGTTTAATCATGAACTCTACATTAATTTAACAACTTTACCATGTCCATTGTCAAGGACAGTATTTTGCAGTCAATGATAACATTTTTGTATGATGAAAACCTGGTCTAGAGATCTCTGAAGTCAATGAAGAGACTCTCCTGATCGCAACGGGCTTTTAAGACTACACTCTAAATTCTCTTGACTTCCCGCTGTCTTTCAGTATAAAACTTGTCAGTGTGATTTCTGTCTCTTTACACAACCATGTAGTGACTAGAGTATCGCTTATACCACCAGGCACTCCTGCTCTTGGGAACTTTGCCAAGGAACGGATCTATTGCAATGAATGCCAGTGACTCTTAGCAACGAGCACACAGCATCTCTAGGGTGAAGTGATTATTTCCAGGAGCAACGAGGCTGAAAGGTACCTTACAAAGCTATATCTCTGCCCTAAAGTGTTTTCTTAACTGATGTTTGTTCAACCTGTTCTCAAAGATCCTCTCTGTTTTTGATAGCATGAGAGTCTTCTGTTCGTGCCTCTTCTCCCAGCATTACAGAAGTGATGCTAGTTTTTAAGGATGTAGACAGGTCCAATTTTGCATGCTGTGAGTGAAAAGAACAGGAAAGTACTCCAAACATGACAGGTCCCATGAACAAGTCTTCCAAGCTCTACCTCAGCTCACCCCTGAAGCTAGTCATTTATTTATTGCCCTAATTTCTTCTCTTTAAGATTATGAAGGATGAAATGATTACTAAGACACAGCCTCCACCACAGTAACATCTGAGAGGCTAAAAGGTGACGACGATAAATTTCCTTTGGACTTTGACACTATGTCAAAGTCCCCATGTCTCCAGTAAGAAAAAACAACTAGGGAGCAATAACTGTTTCCACAAGACTATTACAGCTAATGAGTTAAAAAACTGACCTACTTGACTGTCACGGTTAAAAATATAATGCCTAGACCTAATTTCATTGAAGCGCATATGATTTCATGAGATTACATGCCCTTCGCGAGTGTGCTTCATTTGAAGAGATACTCAATGGGTCTATCCATGCCTTGGATGTGCCTGCAAAGCCTTTGTGTTTTATCAACTAAAACCCAGGAAACTATCACCAACAGAAATCACTTTGCCCTCATGCTTAAACAAGATGATTGGAAATCTGAAGTGTTTTCCATTTGGCTTCCCAGAAAGGGTTTGCTTCGCTCTCCTATTGCTTGCTGAGGACCAAATCCTTAAAATAGGTTTCTGGGACAGTAGCGCACAGAACCGTTGCCAGCTTTTTTCCAGAAAACATAAGCTGTTTCACAGAGCATTAAAATTAATACAGCTTAACATTACTTCAACCCTAAATCAAATCAAGATATTAAAGGGACAGAGAAACTTTTGATATATTTATTATACTGGTGTTATTTTACTCTATACTGACTTAGGACATCATTTAAGGCCTCTGGAGCTAAAGAAAATATTGCAGTTGAGTTCAGATAGCTTTGGATCCAGCTACAAGGTTCTTTCCCCTGTCTGTAATGAACTGCAAAATCAAACTATGCTTAAAACAAAAATCCCAGTAATTGTAGTATACTTACTTAAAGTACAAGTATGCTTTAGAGTACAAATGACTATTCAACAGAAGACATTACAACCAGTTTTAGAGTACAGTGAATGTTGGCATGAACTTATCTCTTTGAGGACATAATAGGGCATTTCAGCATTTTAAAAATCACTGCAAGCTTTTCTTTTAATCATTTGGTATAACAGAAACAATATCTGAGTTAGTGAGTGTGGAAGACCTGCTAGGACAGTCAGTAGAAACCTAAGCCAAAATTGATTCTTGCTCTGCCTCAGACCTGCTACCTATCCTTGGTCAGTCGCTTTATTCATACATCAATCTGTTGTCATGATAGAGTAGGTATACAAACATACCATTTTCCAAAATAAGCAAGAGACTTAGGATCCTGAATCACACTCCTCAGCAGAGACCTTCTCACAGGTCCCAGTTCCTGTAGTACCCAGCTGAACTTCAGCTAGGGCTGACCTTCCCCACGGGACACGGAAAGAGAGCAGTGCAGTTCTGCTCTGGCAAAACCCCAGGGAGCTTCAAGCGAAGCTGACGTTGTATCCTCCACACATCAAGGAAACACAGGCAGCACTAGGCAGAGGTAAATATCATGAGCACTGGAAGCCGTGCAACTGTGTCAGTGCAACACTGGATCTAGGCTGACGCACGATGTCTCTGTGTGATCTGGCTCTGGAGGTAGCTTCAGTTAGAAGATATCTCCCCACCACTCTATTGCATAGAGCACAAAGAGCCTCTGAGGAGTGGGAGCAAGAGGAATTTGGTGACGATGGCTCAGGGGCTCTCTGAAATCCTCCTTTGTGTAAGCTGGTTGTACTGATTGAGACACTTTTCAAAGCTCTTCAGTACAACGGCTCAGTTGGATGGCATCTGTCACTTAGCCCTCACTGCCAAACAGTCCCTTGCATCCAGATCACCCTAGGTGTGACCTCCAGCATTACCTTTAATCAGCTTTCAGGACTGGCATAAACAGCTGCATTTTGAACAGGCGATCACCAGTGCTTTGCCTAACTATTGTGCAACCCTGCAGCCCAGATTCCTCCCAACGAAGAGAATCAACCACCTTTCTCCCTGCGCTCCTCCGGCAATGAGAGAGAAATCCTGCATCCCAGTGCGCTGCGCTCCTGTCTGCTGGCACCATGGGTGGGATGTGCAATAATGGGCTTAAACCACAGCAGAGGGGATTTAGGCTAGATCTCTGGAAAAAACTGCTAACAGTGAGGATAACAAACACCAACACAGATTGCTAAGGTGCAATCGCTGTCACTAGTGATTTTTAACAAGGAATAAGAGAACTATATTTAGCAGGGAGGTGGGCTAGAAGGCTTCCTGAGACCCCTTCGGGTGCTGCAACACAGAAAAAGCCAGCAGTAATGAGAAAAGCGTGCAGGTGGTGCTTACCGATTGGTGTGAGAATTGCAATGCATGAACCAGCTGCGGTTGTTGTCCACATACATGGCCCAGGCCTTGTCGTCCTTGCCTAGCATCATGTCCTTGACGACGTTAATCCTGGCAATGCCGAAGGCTGGATCCGGATGGTTGTCATACCGGTCCACGTGCAGTTCCCAGTAATGCACACCCTTGGAGAAGGCTGCTGTGCCAAGAACAACCCGGTCATCATAGCTGTTGCAGGTGGCAGTCTGGTTGTCATTCGACAGCACTATGTCTCTGTGAGCTGAGGAGGGGTCAAAGGTGAACCAAGCCACTGTGGAAAGGAAAAAAGAAAGGCAGGACTATGGCAGAACAGGCTGTGTTCAAATGTCGTCTGCTTTACTGCAATTGGGAGAATGAGATTCTGCCTTCCTGAAGACCCCACTGCACTTCCAGGTAATAAAGACAATCTTTCCTCATTACCGTAGGCAGCTACACAAGATTACTTTGCACCAGTACCCTGCTGGTTTTCAGCTCAGAAGTGCCTCATACTATCTGTGCTTGTTCCTCTGAACGTACGCTGCTAAGGGCAGTGACTTTCTGCTCTCACACAGTAACAAGAAAGTCACTGAGGACACAAAGGCTTCTCCATGATATGGAAACTGCTCACGTCTGTGAATTGGTTCAGGATGGCCTTTAACGGAAATGGAGTTCCACTGTGTCCGTGCTGGTTAGGACTGACTTCACTAGTTTATCAAAGTGGGAAAAGAAAGGAAAAAAAAAAAAAAGAAAAAAAAGAAAAACCACCACACAGAAAAAGCTCTTAAAGTGTAAATATTTTATATTGGCCTATTTTGGCAATACAGCATAAAAGTGGAAGTGATAACAGCATCCACTTCCTGCTTCATTACAATATCATTAATGAAGATGCACTTCTTGTAATGCCTGTATGGATGTCAAGTATAATTACAGAGGAACAAGCGTGAATTCCCATCTCTGTTTTACTAAACCTTGCTGTGAAATTGAAACTATAGTGAAGAAACAGGCAAATTCCAAAGGTATATGGAGAAGTGGAGATAGAATGGCACAAAAATATCCCGTGTGTTACATAACTGCTTCTGTATACTAAAGCAAATAAGAATTTTAGTTAGAGCCCAGACTTCTACAGCCAAATAAAATTGCATTATTTGAAACCTGAAATGTTACTGACAATGGAAAATCCCCAGAAGTTCTAGAAGGAGCACTCAGTCCCTGTGCACACTCAGTCCATGTACTCTCTGCTCAGATGATCCAAAATCTCCATGCCAGTAAGTGCCAAAGTTATTAGCCGGTATAAAGGGATACAAGTGTTGTGTCACTGAGACCTACAGTTTTTCACTTAGAAACTGGGAAAGAAACAACTCACCATCGGATGTCTGTAAAATAACTGTCTTGCTGTAAGGGCCAACTCCCGAGGAGTTGAAAGCTTTGACTCTTGCATTGTAGGTACTGTTGAAATGAAGGCCATCGATGGTGCAGAGAGTCTCCTTGCCAACATACACTTCCTAAACATTCCAAAAAAAAGGGAGAGAGAAAGAGGGACATAGTTCAACTGTATCTCTGTGCCTTGTGAGCACATGTTAAAGACTTCTAAATATAAGCCACAAGTGACCAGCTTCTCATTGCTTCCCAGGATGTAGAAGTTATGCTGTTATAACATGGGCAGCCACAGCAGTAGAGACATCGAGGATGGTTAGCAACGGAGACACTAAGGTGAAGGGTACGGCAATAAAAGGCAACACAGAAAGATCTTTTTTTTTTTTAAACCTCTTTTCCTAAACACCTACTCCAAAACATTGTTTTACATAACAGTCCCAGTGTCTGACCCACTGTGGGCATTCTTATATTTATGTAGGACCGAAAAAGGGGGGCATGGAAGCATAAAAAAGACAAGCATAGTTTTATTCTGTTGGAAAGGTTGTCTCATGTCTGTATTATAATATAATTTTGAAAACTGCAAACACAGAGCCAGAAGAAACTGATCGCCTAAAAATTAGGATCACATGCATCACATGAGGAAACAGCAACTAGACAACAGAGACATCACAAAAGTCTGTAAAGATTTATTAAGCAGCAAGCACTTGTGTAATGTGAAATATTTCAGGAGTAGAAATATCTAGACAGACTAATGAAGATGATCAGTCAGATTATACAGTCCATCTATCTGAAAGAAGCCTAGAAACCTCATGTTTGTTGGAAAACTGAACAAAGCAACAGAAAATGAAAAAAAAAAACTGCCTTGGCAGTGGGTTGAAAGCCATGATTCCTTTGCACCTCCGATTTCTCCGATTCTGTGAAATCCATAGATCTATAGTAGCAAAGGCCAGAAAGAGCTTAAGGCCGTGACTAAGGAGACCATTCAGGTCCCAATTCAGTTAAGACACTTAAGTATATGTGTAAGAGTAGTCCTGTTGGTTAAGGCTCTTTGATATGAACTGAAAGTGAATTAAGCACGTGATGAATAAGAAAGGGATTACTTAAGTTTACAGCGGTCCATGTGTTTGTCCACTTTGCTACCGTGGCAGCTGCTACAAACAACAAAATCTCTTGGGTCCTGAGTTAGCTGATGGTCTTTCATGGAGAGAAAGAAGAGTTTTAATTTATCTCCATGTTATAATACACACTGTCTGTGCAAAAATCTGTATTTGTAGGACAACTCCCACATTTTCTAACCCATTCCATATTTTACCCCTGTTCACTGCTTGTGTTTACTCAGATTGATGCGCTCTGCTATGATGTGAGACAAAGCTCTTCTTTAAATCCACTAATTGAATACTTATAGAGTGCAGTGTCACTGCTTTCAGATACGTAATCCTTCATGAAAAGGGTCAGCAAACTCTCATTGAAATGGCATTGCTGAGAAGCCTGCAGTTTATCTTTTAGTGGGTAAAACTGAGGGTGTTTCTACCACAGCAAGAAAAGTGTTCCCCTGAGAAGCTGTCACTTTAGATTTCTAAAGGTTGAGATGGTTTTGTATCTTTTTCAATCCAAAATCTTGATGTGGCAGCACTGGCAGTCCTAAAACCTTTGCCAGTTACAAAAGCCCACATACAAATGTGCTTGGATATGCACCAGCCTGAAATCTTGGTTATTCACAAGTATTTATTTACATGAGAATAACACTTGAAAAGGTTTATCCAAGACACTGGAATTCATAACACGTTGTTCCTAATTCTTCATTCATCATGCACTGATAACACTCTTACCTACTAATATTAACTCTATCAGCCATTCACAAAGGCACCTTTTCACACTTTCAGTAGTGTGAACCAGCCTCTTCAAACCCATGTGAAGTGATACTCGGACCAAGGAACTGAGGAGACTTTTCAGAGACACGGTGCCCCTTCAAAATGCCCTGCCAATACTTCTGCCTCTTCTAAAGAGGGATGTCCAAATCAGGTGCCTTTGCTGTCTATGTGTGTAGAGGTTTGACACAGGGAGGCAGTTCCTTTGGTGGACCTATGCCAGGCCATTTTCAGCTTGAGAAACCTTTAGGTTTCCGGGGAGAAGCCAATTTGCAGCTCCTGAAGAAATACCATCACATGTTTTTGGCAAAATTTCCCATTTGTGAAGGCAGCAGCTGTACTCCACAATCATCTCCAGATGCTTTCAAGGCACTAGCCCACCCAGAGATGCACTGGGCCAGCCCAGTCCTGGGGCAACAGGAGCAGGAAGCCCACCAGAGAAGGAAGGGCCACAGCTTCCAGCGGGGCATGGCTGGCAGAAAGCTGATTGAATTTCTCTAGTTTGTTTATTGGGATGTGGCAAAAAGTGATGGGAGCCTGTAAGTACCCTGCACCTGCAAGCAGTTGTGGCATCACCCTGAAGATCTGGAAAGACAGCACTCAGGATGCTTTCCCGTACTTACCAACCCCATTGCAGCGTGTCTGTGGAAAGCCTTCACCAGCCTGGTCCCATCTACTCTCAGAGAAGAGATTTATAAATCCCATATTTTTATGCAGGACCCCATTTTTACAGAGCAAAACAGGAAAACTTGTGTTGCATTTCAGACCAAGAATCTCAGCTGTTGAAATGGGGTGCTACGGACAGATGAGAGTCAGGGCTTCAAAGAAATCTCTGGTTTGTGGAAAGAACCACTTTCAGCTGCTGTAGGCTAGTATGGGATTTTCTACTGTGGAATGCACCAGGAGGACCACCCAGGCTATGTAGTAGTGACTTGAAATTCCATGTTTCATCTCAGCAAGGGACTCTTTGCCAGAGGTCCAGGAATAACCTCAACCAAACTTCCTACCCAAGCTGGGGGTCCTTCTAATAAGCAGTATCTGAACCTGGGGCTTTCTACATCCGCAAGGTGGAAGCAGGAATGTTTTGACAACCCCCATCCTCCCTACCCCTTCTCCCCAACCTCAGACAGACACAAATTCACATCCTGAGGAAACTCATATACAAAGAAACATAAATAAATGCTGAATTAAGTTCTCACTCGGAATTGGCCACCATCTCCATCATCAAGTTCCAAGATATAACCCTCCACCGGGTTGTGGGTCAAAGGTGGCATCCTCCAGGCCAATGTCACACTGTTGTTTCTGGTGCAACACTTCTCCAGCTGCAGTAATGGGACGGGTGGCACTGTAACAGGAACTGGGTACAGATTAGTGTAACTCTGCCCTGCCCCGTCAGCCTGTGCTGCCGGCAGCGTGACGGCCGCTCACCCCTCTCCCCTGGCAGAGGAGGCAATATTCGCTAGGAAGAGAGTCCGTTCCCTTCCATGAAACAAAGGGCAGTAAAAATGACATAACAAAATGTCTTTACCTGGTTAGACAAATCATTTGGCTGAAATGTATGAACAGAAACATATCTAGACATGCTTCTGGTGACTCACAAGAACCACAGTCTGGGGACGTCACAACTCATTTCCTTCCCAGGGGTCGCTAGCTGGAACAGTTTTTTCTCACCCTGGAGCACTTTGCCCTTGCCGTCCCCAAAAAGAGTGATGGAGTAGCGGTGACAGGGGGTGTCTTGGGCCAGGAGCAGCATGGGAGACACAGTGCTGCCAGGAAGCCCAGCTCATTAAACCAACAGTTGGATTATTAACCAGCAGAGGAGCCACTCCTCCCAGCGCAGGAGCAAGATAGAGTTTGAGCTCCACAGACAGCAGCAAAACAATTCTTCACAACAGAATATTTGGTTTTTTAACCTAATCTAAACTCCTTCTGCTCCCCCAGTTTTTCATCAAAACCACCCTGGATATGTTATCTTTATGGCAGCCATCCTTAAAAGAAACCGTTGAAGAAAATTGTTCTGTCTCCAAATTTTATCTAAACCCCTTGCTTCAGGTAACAAAAGGAACTTCTGTACCACAGGAGACTGCTTGTGTCCCTCTCCTTTCAGAAATTATGGGTGCAAAGTTATCTGCCAACATGCCTGTATAGTGACTTGCCAAGGAGAAACACCGAGAGACTGTTGACCAGAGCAGCATCTTAAAAATAAAAATAAACAGAGTGAAACATTCAGGTATGCCTCTGTAGGAAAGAGGCCTCCACCACAACTCCTCCAAACACAACTAAACTCTCAACATTCACCCTCTGCTGGAAATTATAAAGTGAAAATTAGGTCTTCTGGAGAGATCTGACGTGTATCTTACGCACCACTGAAATGGCACAGGTTAAGTGGGATGTAAGTGATGCAGAGACCCTGCCCGGTCTTCTGCCCAAGGCTAAATTTCACCATTCAGGTTCATCTCTGCAGAGCTCAAACGTGTCTTGCAGGGAGCAGAGTGCTCTGAGCATTTGTTGACCTAGCTCTTAACAATGTCAGTTTGCTCTTCTTTTATCTACTCTGCTTTCAGCCTCTAGTTTATTTTCTTCCTTTTGTCTGCGTGAGAGCTAAGCCCTTGAGCTGTTCCTTTTGTCTTGTTTTACCTCTCTGGATAAAAGGACTGTTCACGTTTTTTTTAACGAGCAGTCTGCGGAAAACGGATGCTATTGTGTGACGGGGCTAAGGCTTCACCCCCATTTTGGAAGTGACACAAAAGTCAGCATCATACTTGTGATAAACAGTGCAGAAGCTACAATGGTTTTCTGCTGGCATTACCCATCACCACAGTGAATGCAGATGGTTGGTAGCCCAGAAGAATGACTGTGGTCTGAAACAAAAGAGCTTTATAAATTAGCTCTTGAAGGGTTTTCTGTGAAAAAAAGAAAAAAAAGGCTTGTTCTTCTTGCTTGATATTTAAGGATGATTCAGAGGGTGTCATAAATAAAAAGCTGGTTGTTTTTTCACATGGAAAGTTCAGACTTTTCTCTAGGAGACACTGTCTGGAAAAGTAACAGAAATGTGATATTACAAGAGTCAAAAACCTGAAAACAAGGAACTCAGAGGTAATGGGATTTTTAAGTGAGCCATTTTAAGTTTGGGGTTTTGTTTGTGTTTGTTAGCCTCTGTATTTTCAGTGAGATGAGCCTGGGAGAAGACAGGGCTGCACCAACTGTCCACACTCCTGACACTGTAGCTAACCTGTTAACCCTCTCAAGAGTCATTTGCTAGGTCCTTCCTACTTCTGAGACCTCCCCTGGCAAAGGTGGATGAAAACTTAATTCCTGAAGTTTATGAACTACAAAACAGACAACACTCCCTCACCTCTGAATAAACTACTAATGTTTCCAACTCCCTGCAAAAATCTCTTAGGAACACTGATGGGAGGCTTTCAGGGACTGATCATGTAATGCACAACGCTGAAAAAAAGAGCAGAATTTTGGGGGGAAGGTAAGTGTTTTATGAGTCACTTTTAATCAGAGAAACAGGAATGCTGTCTAGAATTAGAATATGTTTTCGTATGATAAAGTGTTCTTGTTCCTACTTCACAGGGGCAGTGTGAATTTTGGCCCTACGTGTAAAAGTCATACATATTAAGGGGAAGTGACTGGGCTTCTTTACTGTGTCACTGGACATTTAAGTTTCTGTGAGTAATCCTTACCAGCCTCCTACTCCCTTTGGGCCAGCATGTTACCTAAACAGCACAACCTACAGTAGCTACAGGATACGTAAGAAGCCCTCTGTGCAGCTTTGCTGGATGGCACTCACTAGATGCAGATGGGCAGAGACTTGCCTTGACCTCGGATTCTCTCTGGGAGGAGAAAAGGTGAACGCTTGTTGTCAAAGTCATAGGAAAGTGCAAAGTGAGTTGAATAATCAGGACACTGGGATATACTTCATAGTGAAGAGCAATGGGACAGGACTAAGAAAAGAAAAATACAGGCTAACTATCAAAAAAAAAGAAGACTCAGATGTTAAATTACAGTGCTGTCCCACTTCTTGATCAACTTAAAGTCCTCTAGAGAGTTTTTGAAGATTAAAAATATAAAGGGAGGAATGACACTGCATTGGCACAGCAAGACCTATTAATGAGCCTGAATGATGTCCTGCTATTTTAAAAGTGCTTCATGCAGGTCACACTTAGCTAAAAAATGTGATACTGATGTCTCATATGAACTCAGCAGTTTCAAAAACACATAACGCAATGCATCTCACAGCTGATCTCCTCTCAGAGTAGAGCAGGACTGCTTTAAGATGTTGTCTGTTATTTGCCCTCTTGACAAGCAAGTTCTACAATGATACACTCCACCGCCCCAGATTAATTGCAGATTAAATGCAGTGAAAGGATGGGCCCCTCAGAAGCATGAAAACTTTGACCTCCTCCAAAACTGCAGGACTGCCCTGTAACAGCCTGAGTGACTGCTGTAGCAAGTGAACTACAGTGTTACTGAGAGCAAAGGGAAAGACCTGGGTCCATGATGCAAAGACTGACTCAAGGATAAAGACTATGATGAAACAGGTTACTACTTCATTATCAGGGCTGTGAAGGCCATGGTTAGAGAAGCAGAGAAGATTTGTGGCAGGATATGTGTCTGGGGAATCTTCACAGACTGGTCTGCAGAATAGGGAAGGAGTCACTCCTGACACAGAGAAGGACCATGTAAGTGAGTATTCAGAGGTGCTACAGAAAAGTAGAGGGTAGCTGTATTTTTCCCTGTTTTGGTCCCAGTCTCCATTTTACAACAAACCAAGATCACATGACAGATCCAGCTAACTGAACAAAACAAACCTGCAACACATATTTGCCTACGTCCATAGCTTGAACTGAGGAAACGTGATGTACACATTGAGTCGGTCATCTAAGAGTCCAGGAATTTTGTGCCAAGGCGCTCAGAAAAAGCAATAGAGAGAAGAAAAGACTGACAGAGGTAATGGATCTGGGAAAGTTCAAAATGCCAGCAAATACTAGAACTGTGCATGTGTGTCAGCACGTCAGCTAACCTGGGGAGTGTGGGACTCCCACCAAAGGGCTATCAGTGAGACCCTTCGGCAAATATCACTGCACAAGCATTACTTCTACACCTATCACATTTCTGCACATTTAATTTGGTATAAATTGCTTTTTCTTTCTGTTAAAAGAAAAAACACCCCCTGTTCTTTATTTATTGAGATTAGCTTTAGATATGGGCTCATACAGAGTCCACCAGTAAGTTACATAAACAAGTCATCAAAGCAAATGTAATGTGATTTGTTCTCATTTTCATTCTTCTTTGTCTAACACAGTGAATCAATGTTTACTTGCAAGCAGGCTTTCACGCTAAATGACCCATGCAAGCTCACTGAGGTTGAATGAAAAATTAGAATTTCAGTCATGCACTAAACATCAATAACAGTAGTACAGACTTTACATTGCAAAGCTTTTGGAACTACACAACTTGCTGCTGGAAAGGCCATGCTGCCCCTTTGCTCCTAGGTTTCCCCAAAACTCCCTTTACAGATCATTTCTGATGTCTTCAAAACTCTTGTCAGATCAACCTGTATAGTGAATTAGCAACATTCCCCTCAATACCAAAATTTGGCAAAGACTGATGACTTGTTGGTCTGCTGGGACAGGTAGGGTTGGAGAAAGAGGAGCAGATGTGAAGAGACACATAGCCTTCTCTTTGTGAAATTAGAAGCTCAGAAATAAACAAGTCCTGATGGTGATAAAAAGCAAAACACCCTACAACACCAGCTTCTCCTCAAAGTCAGCAAAATATTGTTCCCACTAAGTCTGGGTGCTCACTGCTGAAATACTGAGTTGCTTACTCTGCAGTACCTATATTTCTAGATGCAAGACCAGTATGCATGAGAAGATAATGCAAAGCTGACTGAGGTCATAGAAGTAAAATTTCAGGAAAAAAAAGCCGAAGTGTCAGACTGAGCAGTTCAAATGCAAATAGATTTGCTGTCAGAAACTGAAAAATATCAAAACACCCCAATATACTAAACAACCCTCAATACCTCTGTATGTTAGCTTGGGACCAGCTGGTGGCTTGTTCTGCTTGAGCACACAGAGGTTCGAGTGGGAGTAATGCCATCTTGTATGCACCTTCAGGAATGGTGGCTAAGGTAAATGCCATTTCCATCACTCTTTGCATAGTGTGTGCATGGTCACAAGAGTTGTGCTGACCAACCTGAGAGGACACACAGCAGATACTCCCTGGTCAAGGCCAAGAGAGCTCAAGCAAAAGCCCTTCCTGAGGGCTGTTAAGGTGCCTCTGGGGAGCGAAGCCCAAGGGTGTTTGTAATCTCTGCACAGATTTGGGCAGAAGCAGTCCTGTCCTCTTCTCTGCTCCTCTGACCATGTCTAGCTCAGTACCAGAGCTTCACTGAGACCATATGATGAGAGCATCGCCAGACAGCACAATCTTTCATAAAGCTCCAGTGAATCTGGCTCAATTAAAGTGTTGTAAGTCTTCAAGTTTAAAGGCAGATGAATGTCCAAAAGCCAAATATCTAAGCTGCTGTCACCTCAAGTGGCCTGTGGTTAATTAGCAACGTGAGTGGATAGTTTAACCGAATTCTTTATATGTTTGGGAAGGAGAGTGGTGGAAGATTAATACTAAATATATTTAACAATAAATATGGCCTGCATTGAAAAAAAATTGATTTTAAAAGCCAAGTGCAGACAGTATTTGGAGAAGTTTTATCAGTGATACTCTTTCTCTCGACTCCACTTTCGTGGCTGTTAACATTTCAAAGGAGCATTTCACAGTTTTTTTGAGTAACTTTAACATAGCCCATTCATGACAAAACCATCCTTGGGGAGCAGACTTTGGCATTTAGCTGTTTATTCATTGTTTCTCCACATATTTACCTGCCAAATTATCCACCCTAATTACTTCATCTTGAGTCTCTTAAGTTCAGAATTGGGCCCAGAGAGGACAGATAAACTGAACAGAAACCTTTATGCTTGCTTGGAGTCAAAAAAAAAGCACATCTGGTGCCAGGGCACAATTACCCTTAACTCATTCATTGACTTCTGGCAGCCTCTACCCTGTCACCCACATGCATAATTAAGGCTTGAATCAGCACTGAGGGAAGCTTATGGCATCATTCCCAGGGACCACAATGGCCTTCAAATCTAGCTGGTCTATGGATCTACCTAATTCTGATGCAGTTCTCATCCTGTTCCATATAAACCAAGCACATTATGAGCACATGATTGTTAATATTTTTTTTAGCTAATGGCATCTACTGTTCATCAGCTTCTGCTTTTAAATATTTTTCTTAACCTCCACTCCCTTTTTCTGTGTCCCTCAGGACCATTCATATACCTGGAATCAAGAGAGGGTACAGCCACTGAACTGCTTTTCCCGTGTGAATCTCTACTTCCTTTTGCCTCTTTGCAAGCTAGGAACTGTTTGCAGCACAGTTCAAATATAAGCCAAAGGGGTTCTTTCCCTATTCAAACGTATGTGTGAGGAGGGGAATCTTTATTTACTACTTCAGTTGTTCCTGACACAATAGGGGTAACTGGTATTTTGAATTAACTGTGTTAAATCTAGAAGTGTTGTAAAATGGCACAAAGTTTCATGCAGCTAATGGTTTTTTAATTTACAAAGCAAATGACAGTTCTGCTCTGAAGAATTAACCTTTTCAAATCTTTACCTGCACCTGGTATCTCTGTCTGAACTTGCTCAGGTCACTGCATGCAAGGTGAGCACACCATTCTAGAAAATGTCCAGTAACCTGAATTGCTTGAAAACTTTTCAAGACTACCCAGCAACTTCAAGCCATTTGTCTTTCCTCCCTCTGTGTCCCCCTTCTTCCCAGTGCTGTTTCAGCACACGTACGAAAAACAGAAAAAAGGAAATCACAAAAGCTCACCCCTACATTTCATCTGAATGAAATCCAGCTGGTGAATCGACTGCAGTAAAGGTTCGCTATCCAGAGTCAAGTCAAACTCAGCAGACACTTTTGGCTCCAAGGCTCCTTTGACCCACTGTTCCTGAGATACCTGAACACGCTTGATTAAAGCATCTGAAATCTGAAAGAGAGTATCAGGCTTACAACAAGATAGCAGCTGCACACATTAGAAGTGACAGAATGCCTGTGAGATACAGCACAATGAAAGCAGGAATACAACAGCATGACAGCTGAGATGAGATTTGGTCATTTTGGGGTGAGTTCCATTTATGTTGCATCCTTCCATCTCGTCTTTTCAAAATAAATCTCATCTTAGGGTATGAAAGTAAAAATCACATTTATTAAGCCTGTTAAGATTATGTTACATATCAAGTTTCTGAATGCCACGTATACTTCTGCACTCTGTTCTCTGATTTGCATGGTCTAGTTTTGCTCTCCCATTTAAAAAGCAGTTGTACAGAGGCTTAAATGTTAGAGAGTCTCTCCATTCAGCAGAGATGATTCAGTGGATGAAAGCTGAAAGGAATAAAAAAGACAAATGGGAAGAAAGGTGTATATTTCCCAGAGTCAGGGTGATGAGTTGTCAGCTGGATTTCTGAGGAAAGTGATGTATTTTCTATCATTACATAAAAAATGAATTTCATTTTTAAAGCTTTGCTCTAGCTCAGCCCACAGACAATTAGGCCCAAAGTCAGAATAAGATGATCGCAAACAGATTCTTGTGGAAGTAAAATCCTGGCTGTATGGAAATTGATGAACTCAACTGCCCTTGAGTTCAGTAAAGCTGCCATTTGGACATCTGGACTCCCTCCCAGTGAGCTTCCTATAAGTCACAGAAAGCAGAATTTTCTTCTGGATAGGGCAGAGACAGTTTATCGAAAGAGTTCAGATACCTTTCCTCATTACTGTTACTGGAAGACACTTCTGCCTGAGCCCCTGCACAAACAGCTCTTAATCAGTCTGTGCAATAAGTGCAGGAGCATCTCACAGCCTTCAAAAGCCTCTGAGTCACTTATTGGGACGTTGGATTCCTTGGCTGTGTTTCAATATCCTGGCTACAGGAGTAGTTGCTCTAAGTAATGCAGTGCCTCAGTGTCTACTGGTTGCCTTGAAAGCTTCATTAGATAAACCAGGAAAACGTAAAAACAAAAGTATTTTTTAGAAAAGGTGACTGCGAAGAATGAAGCCATAAAAGTTACAGGAAATATAAGCTGAAATGAAAATGAAGCATGTATCTAGCCTGCATGTAGATAAGACCTAAAGGTTTCATTTGTCCAGAAGTATCCAACCGCCAGCCTGCTAAAAACTGTGGAGTCTCAAGATTAATATATACCACACATTCCCCACTCTTGCTTGAGACCAGACGTGACAGCAGCAACCAATCTGGAGTGCTAATAGGTTTAGGTTGGCTAATTCTCATCCTGTTTTTTAGGGATTCTGTGACAGCCTGCCTGACATTCATGCATTCATGTGTGCAGTGGGCCCTGTTCAGCTGACAGACACGTGCAGATCACTTTGTTTGACGTGCCTTTCTTCTCAGGCAACTAATAAAGCAACAAAACTAATAGACCAAAATAAAATAATTAATAGAAAAGTAGAATTAAGTAGGCAAAATAATTAATTTGATAATCAAGCTGTTATGTTTTATCTAATCAGTAGACACTTTCACTACTCTAGCAGCTATGAAAAATGGCCAGGAAATTAAGGCAGTTTTTAGCTAGGCCATATTTTGCAAAGAGGGGGTACCTGGATCCCCCAGCTACATGACAGGTCTTGCAGCCCTATGAAATGCAACAACTCCAGTGAAGCAAAGCTACACACTGGCCCTTAAGGCTGGATTTCCTCACATGGAAGATGTTGAAAGAGCCTTTTCACATGGGAAAGAGTAAAGCAAAGGGGAGAAGTGCTACTCTGATGAGTCATGAACTTTTCCAAAGAGACAAGAGCACTCCCTGAGGCCCTGTGTTGGCTTTCTCAGGTGAGAATAAAATAGAAGTTTACCATGAGCTGCACAGAGTCTCTCTTTTGGCCCAGAAGAAAAGGCTGGCAAGAGGAAAAACATGACCAGTCAGGGAAGTGGTGTGACAGCCAACTCCATGCCTCAGTTAGAGTGCAGCTGTTTGAAGGCGTCCCTTTGCTGGGACACCTGGGCAACCACCAGGCTATCTGAGCTTTCAGAAAGTACTAACAGGAGTGAAGGTGAACCTGCCTCAGAGGTGGAAGAGGCTAATTAGCAAAGCAGTCACATTTTAGATTCAGCTTTAAATTATTTTCTTTCCCCCCTACCCCACAGCATTGGAAAGGAAAATACCTGTAAAAACCCAGAAGGATCATTTTCTTTGATAACTTCTAGGCAGTACTCCATAAGCCCTGTTGACTGGCGTAGCTTCAGTGTGCAGTGATTTATCTGGTCCCAAACAACCTGGAAAACAAGTATCAGTACAGTTCTGACGACTGCCTCAACTTACAGTGAATTGTATATGATTATTTCAGAAGAGACAACGAATGAAAGACTGTGTTAAAGCTATGCTTAATTTAGCTGCCATATGGCCATTGCCGTATCTCCATCAGCTCCACTCACTTGCTCTGTATTGTAAATACTGATAATTAGCTTGGCAAAATGCTGTGCACAGGGAATCTCAATTTTCAGAGCAGATTAATTGCTCACAGATTAGGCTTGCTCAGGGCAGAAAAAGCACAGAACATGTTTCTACATTTACAGTATTCACATTTACAATCACACTTTCATCAAAGTCTGAGCTTTTAAAAAAAATCCTTGACTTAAATGCCATGTATTACAGAGGAAAACTGCAGGAGTGGTTTCTTAAAAATCATACTCTATCATTCTCTTCACAACTCACCATTGCTCCTTCTCGGCTTAAGAATGCATTGCTTGAATTAAGAAATTAAAAAGCTGCATCTCATCTCTCCCGATTTTGGACTTGATTCTGCTGCCACATGGCTGTAGACTAGGCCTAACAACACTGTTTGATAGCACAACTCCTGAGGAACAACAGCCTAATACATAAACTGCAGGATTACCTGTGCAGTTAGTAGTATGACCTAAGTGCTGGTTCTTGTTAAGCATGGGGGTTTTTAAATGCTGATCTTGGGGAGATTTTATTCGTTGTTTGTCATGTTAGATTTTTCACTTTAATTTTTCCTTCTGTCTTAAAGACTGTTAATGTTACTGGCACTGTAATACCTCAGAATCACATATGCAGTTCAATGTTTCAAGAAATGTATCTAAACATTTCTTGACTGCTAGTTTGTCCAACCATTTATAGCTTTCCTCTCCCACCCCCGTAATGCATTTCTTTACTATCCTTTGAGTAAGCATATGGATCTCTGGAGGTAGCTTGCCTGAATTTCAAAGCTTTCAAGAAACACCAACACCCAACATCTTACTTGGGGAGAAAGGCTTTCTTGCATTTGGAAGGTCCCAGAACACAAACCACACACAGGTTTCACTGGTGAGCAGTTCTCAAAAGAGAGACCAAAAACCATCAGATAAATAAAAACTGATGGCCTGAGTCAACCAACTGCTGAAGTATATGCCTCATTTTAATCACATAAGCATAGTTCCACCAAACTGCTGAACTGGAACCTTGTGAAGGACTTCAGGATTTGGTCACTAGGGATTTTCACAGTGTAAAGGGCCAGGGACTGGACAAAATGCACAGTAATGCCAGGGATCAGCAGCCGTGCTCAGCTGATGAGAGTTGTGCTCACCTTCAGCTTGTGCTCCCGTTCTTTGGTCACCTTTGTGAGCAGTTTTGCCTTTTGTCGCGTTAACGCATCAACCAAGGCATCACACTGAGCAACAAGACAGGCTTCATAATCCAACCCGTTCTCCTAGAAGAAGGCAAGAGTCATACTCATCAAAGAAAGCATAAATTACAACTTAAACTATTGTTCATTCTTACCTGGGTTTCCATTCAGAAAATATTTCCTTTCAAGACTTGGCCATCTCTGTTGCCTTTCTGATTTCAGTATAGCTGCAATAGCTGTATGCTATAAAACAAAACAGTAAGGTGCTATGCCACAAAATGGGCTTACTTAAAATCCTGATTTACCAGCACTTTCCGGACAACAGATGTAGTACAACATAATGTAAAAATCTAAACCTAACATACACACTGCATAGATATATGAAAGATGGTACTGCCCTCCCTCTTTTAATTATCTCACTTTAACAACTTGGAAATCACTGTCCCTACACCAGGAGAATTAGATGAGAATTATTGACCAGAAACTAGTCTACAGGCTTATTAGAAGGAAATTGATCAGGTACAAAGCCATGAGATTTTGTGTATTGTTTCAAGTACTTTTTAAAAAATAGCTAGTGCTTGGCAATGGAAACATGTCTTTGATTAGCTTTAAAACAAAAAACATAGAATCATAGAATCTTTTTGGTTGGAAAAGTCCTCTAAGAACATTAAGCCCAACCATTAGCCTTGCAGTTTTTTATTCACATTGTAGTAAAACTATCTGCTAGGCAAAAGTCCAGTATCTGAGGTATAAAAAACTTGCCCCCACTGAGCCTTGCACTGGGCCTGGGTATTACAAACCCCTGTCCTACCAATGGTGAACAAACCATGCTACCACACAATCTCACTGCAGATGTAGAAATCTGAGTAGATGGTACTACAAGGTCCTGAGCTTGTAGTCAAACCTCCTGGGGATGGTTTTCTCTGGCCATGGAAATGATGCTGTGGCACCCTTTCAAAGGGAGGTTCTCCTTTGTTTCTCCTGCTCTTGAGACTAGAAGAAGAAAGTGTTCAAGCTCCTCTTTCCAGGAGATGTCCAGCTGTCCTAGCGGATTTCCTCCCAAATACCCAAATAAGATAAAAAGAAGCATTAACTGTGAGAGATTTTAAACATATGCTGAAGGAGAAGCACCTCTGTGGAAAGCCAACACACGCCCCTAACTCATTACTATCTCTTAGCTCTTTTGGTTACGCTTTCCTCTGCTTTTCTGTTCATTGCTTTATCTTCACTCTTTTGACAGCAAAATTTTCAGCACTGTATTCCCTTCTCCCACTGTGACCCATGCAGCCTGTTCTCCAGCTGAGGGATGCAGGGTCACTCTTCCCTGAGAGGACCCCACCACAGTCCTAGACCTGCCAGCAAGATGGGTGGGAGGAGAGACACCAGAAGGCTCAGTTACTGTTCACAGGTTTGTCTTAGCCTCTTCCTGTTTGCATCTCTCCCTCCTCTGCTTCTATCACACCCAACTCCCTCTTAAGCTTGTTTCCATCCAGCTACTCTTGAAGTGCTGGTTTGCATACAGAGCCTGAATCAGTCGATGGCTGTAGTGCATCATTTATCTTCTCATTTTCTGTTCACACATCAAATGGGGTGTTTGGCGATATGCCTCTTTCAAGTGAGAAAGGATGAAATTGTTACAGCAGATGGGAAAATGTGAAAATCAGATAATGACAGTAACAAGGAGGAGCAAGGAAACAACAGGGGCAATGAGAAAAAGGCAGCTTCTGAAGAGACCAAGAGATTTAAAAGCAACCTCAGAAAGGAGAAGAGAAGGAGAAAAGAGGAGAAAAGAGGGGGAAACGAGATCTGCAAAGCAGGGAAAAGCAGATTATGAATTTGCAAACTGCCCCAGGCAAGATAAAAGCACAGCTCCTGGTAGCTCCAGCAAACTCAGACAGGAGATGAAGAGTGCAGATGGGTCTCTGGTTTGCATGTACATATTGCTCACTCCTTTGTGTACACACACATTTTAAAGACATTTTTGCTGAGGGGTGAATGTCTGTGTGTTTGTGTGTGGCAATCATCATAAGACTTCTACTAGAAATAACCTGCTCTGAGATGCATGGTCCTGGTTATAAATCTATGCACAGTGGCTACATCTATTCCCCTCCAAATAACAGTCCAAGAACTCTTTTTTTGTTCCAGACACCAAAGGTGCACATCAGCTCACAACACACTGTGGTGGGTTGACTCTGGCTGGATGCTGGGTGCCTACTAAAGCTGTTCTGTCACTCTGCTGTCTCCATGGGGTCACAGGTCCTGCCAGAAGCCTGCTCCAGCATGGGCTTCCCAGGGGGTCACAGCTTCCTTCCAGCATCCACCTGCTCCAGCATGGGGTCCCCCATGGGCTGCAGGTGGATCTCTGCTCCACCATGGACCTCCATGGGCTGCAGGGGGACAGCTGGTCTCACCATGGTCTGCACCATGAGCTGCAGAGGAATTTGCTCTGGTGCCTGGAGCAGCTCCTGCGCTCCTTCTTCACTGACCTTGGTGTCTGCAGAGTTGTTTCTCTTACATGTTCTCACTCCTTGCTCCAGCTGCAGTTGTGCAGGCTTTTTTCCCAGTTTTTCAATATGTTATCCCAGAGGTGCTACCACCATCGCTGATGAGCCAAGCCTTGGCCAGAGGCAGGTCCAACTTGAAGCCAGCTGGCATTGGCTCTATCAGACACAGAGGAAGCTTCTAGCAGCTTCTCACAGAAAGCCACCCCTGTGGTCCCATTGCTACCAAAACCTTGCCACACAAACCCAATACACACATGTAAACCCTTTCCCCTCAAATAGTGTGGCTGTACCAAACCTGCCTACAAGGAGTGTTCCCTCGTATGTGCCATCATCAAATGCTGCTTGAGCATCACCTGGGAAGAGTGTAATTTGTCATGGGAGAAAACAATGCCAGGGAGCTCATTAAGGGTTAAAGTGTTTGGGTGATCACCTCAGAGCTGTGCCCCAGCTTTGTTTTACTTAGGAATACATATGCAGCTGATTAGTCCTGCTGTTTTGGTTTGCTGAAATCTGGTGTTCTCCCTCAGACTCATGCTGGAAACTGGCTCAACATGTGGGGGCCAGACTTAGCTTTGAGCCCAGACATGCCTAAATGCTAGAGGGCGAATGCTGGGTACAATTTCCTCTTCTGAGTTATCTTCTAGCATTTTAAGCAATGAGCAGTATCAATGAAATGGCTCTGTCTTTTGATCTAATTGTAGCAGTTCCCTTATGCAAAGCAATTTGGCAGTTATTTTAATAAAACACATTAAAGGATCTTCCAGCATAGTCATAAATAGTCATAATAGGCTACCTTTAGGTTTCAGGAGGGAAAAATACACTTTTAATGGAGCTAGGTGACTCAAGAAAAGACTGGTGATAGTCTACTGTTTCGGATGAGTTATCTCATCCTAAAATAGCTGTTCATACCCACAGGAAGAACTCCTCTCTAGAGGGACTTGTCCTTCTCCTTGGACAATGAAAGAAGCTGAAATGACTAGGTTAGATGAGCTACATAATTTCTAAATAGGTTAAGTCAGCTCAGAGAAACCTCACGCTGTGCCTAAAACATGGCATGTGACAGGTGCCAGTTGGTGGCTTCGCGTTGGTTTCTTTCAGTCAGATGTCCTTCTTTTTTTTCTTTTTTTTTTGTTTTTTAACAGTTTCCCAGTCTTGGTTTGTTCCCTTCCCCACCTGGTCGCAAAGGACTGTGAGGGTGGGTAGCTCCACTTTGCTGTGGCAACCTGGGAGCCTGGGCAGCATTTGGGGCACAAATTCATCATTTGGAGTGTGAAGTGGAATTTTAATGATTGAATTCTAAACCAAATACAGATTTTTGAACTTCTGCTGTGGCTTTCTGTTAGTAACAGGAACAGGACTTGCTTGTTGATGAAAGATGGGCAAGCAGCAGAGCGGGCACATCACAAAGCAGATGATGTATCTCCCATAGAAAACCCAATGCCACAGAGCACTGCTGCTGCGGACCAGTGTCCCCTCCTGGGCACTGTGAAGCTCAAACTATGGCCACACTCTGCAGGGTGAGAAGGACCTTGAGGATCATCAGACCTCCAGCAATGATGAGTCTAAATTTGGTTGAAAATGGGACTTCTTATGTTTGGGGTTTGTGCCCTCAATTACTGCACTCACCATGAGCCCTTTTATGGCTATTAAAGCTGGGCAATTATAGGCATGAAAATATCTTCTGCTTCAATAAATGATCACATTGATTTAGCAGAATTTCTTTCTTTTTTTTTTTGACTTCCTAAAAATACTCTAATAAACAGGTTGACTGGATTTTGTGCAGAAACAAGTACATTTTTAGAAAATGTAAGATGAAAAACAAGCAGTAAATTTTGAATGTGTTAAAATGAGGACTTATCCTAAATGCCCAATTTAAGCAATCACAGTCAGGAAGGAGCCCAGAAGCATGACCGATGGATTCAATCAAATACTAATCAACACAGCTCAGATGTCCAGTATTGAGTATCAGCTTCTTGCAATAAACAGCAAGCAATCTAGAAGCTAAGAGGGGCTTGCAGGCATTATTTGATGAATAATTTTGCCTAGCAAATCCATTCAAGAAAGGTTAGATGATTCCGGGAAAGAGGAGAACAGCACAGGAGACAAAGTCATCAAATAAATTATTCACTCAGTTCTATTGATTACTGTATTATCAAAACAGCTAATATTCTACAGTTACCTGGATCTGCTGCAATAGATTTTTCAGCTGAACCAAAAATTCTTTAGCTTCCTTTGCTTTATCTGAAACACCATTTAAAGCCTGAGACAGCTGTGCCTGAAAGAGAAAAAAGGAGAAAAAAAAAAAAAGGAAAAAGGAGAGATAAAATGCAAATGTGTTTCCTACTAATCCTTGGGTTTGATGATTAATAATGTGCTGAAAGGCTTATTTGCTGTTGCATGTACCAAGTGTTTGTGCTAGAAAATAACAGTTAAGATTTTAATTGTAATAAGATTTAATAAAGGTGAAATACGCATGTGGGGGCAGTCAAGTATTGTGTCTGCACATTCCACGTTATTGCAGTGACTCAGTAAGTCAAATACCTTTTAATAAGAGAGCTACCTACATATATAAGGAGATAATAGTCTTAGACAGTCGCATCTGTCATGCTGAAAAATCCCAAAGTGCTTTCCAAAATGGCAATTTTATTTTTCGTCAAAGCCTGAATTCTTTTTAAGTGTGGCAGATCCTACCAAATTTGAGATACACTAGGACTTCAAAGACAAATCCGCATTTTCAGAGTTCATAGTAATGTCCCTTTGGGGCTCCAGTTTCCCCATGCTCCAATCCAAAAAAAGGGTGAATATTTCTGGAAAAGTTGGAGCAAACTTTTCCTCTCACTTTTGACTGGTGAGACATATGGAACACGTCTTTGGTAAGTCCACACTGAAGATCTAACCTCCCCTTTCTTCAGCTGGCACCTGAGATTTCTAAACCAAAACAGAAGCTCGTCAACTCACTTCTGGGATGGGAAGGAAATGGTGGTTCTGCCCCCAGCAGACCAAGAATGACCACAGTCTCACCGGAGCAGCCCCAGTGCAGCTTCCCTGGAAGCCCAGCTGGGATTCCAGAACACATACTGCTCTGCTTGTCAGCCCATGGCAAGCCCAGATCCAGCACTACCTCTCCATGCAAACATAATGCAGAGTGACCAGAGAGGTCTCATCGGGAGTGTCCTGCAGGTCAGACACTCTCTTCATGGGTCTACTCCTCAGGCAGACTGGGCAACTACCAGATTGCCAGTGCCCATCCTCACCAAATGGATATGGCAACTGACATCAGGAAAGGGAAGATGAAGTATCTTTGCTAACGTCAGGCTTTCTGAAGGTTGCTGCCTCCCGTTTCCTTGGGACTAGAATATGCCTTGAGACAGAGCCCTGTATGTAGGAAGGCACAAAGGTTACAAGCCTCTGAGAGGAGACCCAATTGAAATTAAGTCACCACTCATTCTCTGCTTCACTCTTGCTCCTGCAGCAAAGTAAATCACTCCATCCCTGAAAAGGGCACACAGCTCCCTTCTTCAGGATGTCAAAGTTTGGAGCTTACCTCCTGCCTGAGTGTCTCCTACTCATCCTCCCCTTGTGCTGGCTCACTGGTGCAGGACAGGAGCCACCAGAGCCTGGCAGCTGCCCTGGGCACTCCAGAGCCCAGCGCCCAGGCAGAGGCACTGCCCAGCCCCATGCGGCTCTGTGCCGAGTGGGTACAAACCCCGACTGGGAGCTGGGGCGGAACTGCAAAGCAATCCTACTGTGTTTCCCTCAGATTCACACAAACTTTTCCCTTTCAGCACTAGTGCTAAATTGGAAAATAATATAAAATAATATAAAATACTAAAACTCATTTGTAGCAAAGGTACATTGCTGTGTATGTATCTTAATATTTGAATATCAAAAATTATCTTACACAAATTCCTGACACTTCACAAAAATTTATGTTTTATATGAACGGTATTTGAAGTCACAGAACCAAGCTGTAAGTCCTTGAAAGGGTCCCTGTTTTGTGTCAGAACAGCCTATCGGGACTTCAGATCAGCTCTCCACAGGGTGACTATGGTTGCCAGAGTTAAAACCTCATCCTTTTTTGACTGCACTTTCTTCTCCATCCACAAGACACATTTGAGGCTTTGGTTTGTCAAGCTGACACAGGACAAGGTAGAAGCAGCATATGACCAAATGGCTGGGCAGCAAGCAAGAAAGACATAGGTGGCAAAAGAATGGTATGCTCTTCACAGGCCTGACCAAATTGTAGCAGGGAGGCAAGGGCTCCTTTTTATCAAATGAAAACCAATGATTGGTCCCAACAAAATTACAAAAGCACAACTTCCACTTTTCCAACATCTGACTTAGCTCTCAAGTTGTTTCACAGTGCATTTCACCAGATAAGAAGAACCAAAAGCTGTATGTGGGCACCACAGCAGCTATAGAAAACTGAATCACTTGCAGACAAATTGTAACCAGCATATGTACGACTGCAATTAGCACAGTCACACCTGGCGACCAGCTCCCATTGCAAAGAGCTGCAGTAGAAACTAAGCAATGTCATTGTTCAAAGGGCTCGTAGGCAAATGATCGTGTTTATTAAAACCTGTGGCTGCATTAACACAACTGCAGCATAGTGCCAAGGAGAACACCAGATCTCCATTTGTGAAACCCACTTAGAGATAATAGCCTTGGTTTTCCAAGCATTTGTAAAAGATACCTTACAAAGCAGTGGAATTTAGTCATGCTAAATCAAATGGAGTTACATGACTAAGCCCTCAGTAGACCAACCAAGCCATAAAAAATGCCCTGTACACTCAGAGCAATCTTTTGTGCTGCAGAAATATTTACTGAAATGTTACAAGCTCTGTTGACTGCAACAGTTTATAATTCATGTCAAACAGTATTCTACCTGGTGTAATCTTTAATCACTGGTCTTGCAACCAAAAATGTGGATGCTGGAGATGGATACCAAGTTTCTACTTCTATCAAACACAGGAACAGAGGGATAATGAGGGTGAGTAATTAAACCCAGATGGGCATGGAAGACCAATGCTTCCTTTGATTTTAGAAAATGAACCAGATAATGCCAACATCCTTTTTCAACTGAACAATTCACACTCATTTAACTTGTTTTCTCTCCATCTCTCTTTAGCAGCAGATTAACTATTGATTAGATAAGCTGAATCCTGAAACAGCCCTCATGTTTTTGGGAACACAACTCTTTTAGCCAGACGTTTGGAATCCAACACTTGCTTTCAACTGCCTGCCTGCCCTTTACAGACATCTCCAGCTGTGGCTTTTTCCAGTATTTTGGTATATATATATAACCATTGCAAATGGCCAGAGTTGAAATGTGTCCACCCTCATTCCTCCTATTGGTAGGTTAAAAGGCCTACCAATTTAAATCTGGCAACAGTGACACTGTTTTCGCAATGAAGACCTACAAGGACTTAACTTTGGCAGTAGACTTTAAAAATATGGTTTTACTTAAAAACCTTGAACTGCTAGTCCAGATGCACAGTTCACGCAAGTGAATACTATTAAGTCCAACAAAGTCAATAGATTTACACTGATCTATGCCATTGGGGCCCTGATGTTACTCTACACCATTTTAATTCCTCTGTAGGAGATGTTATGTACAGCAGAGTAAAGGGGAAACCTGCACCATTAACACAGGCCAACCAATCTAGTACAGCTTTCATGCCAGCAGTACAGCTGTGGGCAAAAGCACTTTACATTGCACTGTATGGACAAGTTCATATCTTCTGCAATTTGCCACTAAACCCCTATACAAGGCCCAGACAAAGGAGTAGTCAAACAGTTTGAACAAAAGGCTGATCCAGAAGTGGTCTGGAAAAGCAATTCTATAGTCAGCAGAAAACATATTTGAAGTTTGTGGTTGTGGGATGAAACTGTGTCTTGAGAAGCAGGGAAATAGCTCTGGCAGCCTTTCTTAGATGAAGAATACCAGCCACTGGCCTTAGAAGGAGTTAAGCAAGTGCTTATCAGCTGATGGTAAACAACTGTCAATCTGTCAAATTTACTGGGCTAAGGACGCTTATGGACAAGCCCTTCCAGCTGCCTCTACCAGCTGCACCTGGAGCACCTGGAGAGAACACACAAAGCTTGAATTACATTTGGCACACTGCACACTACTCAATGTAAGTAATTTATGGTTTGGCCAAAGTAACTATAGGTAATAAACTTGTAGAAATTGCTGTATCTGAGAACTATTTCTAAGCAGAAATATCTAATTCCAAAACAATTTAGCTGAATGAATGTGAGCTGATGATTTAGGCTCTCTGACTATATGATTCCATTATATTTATCTTCTGTCAAGCGCATTGTTCTAGGAAAAATAATATTCACACGAGCACAATTTTAGAGTCCCCAAATTAGTTGATTTTGAGTATTTTTTTTCTTTCACTAGAACATTCATATTAATTGAGTCTGTAAATCAAGAGAAAAATCACATTCTGTGATATTCCCAGAAAAAAAATGCAGTAAAATACAAACCACCAGGGTATTGTTCTTTCTTTTGACAATGTTTGACAGTAGGAAAGAAAGAAAATGACTAATTGTGCACCTCAATAACACCAGAGTTTATCACATTGTTCAAAAAGGCATCAAATAGTTTTAACCCAAGTAACTCTATAATACAGCACAAGCTGGTCTCTCACATTCCAAAACATCAGCCACACTCGCACAGTGAACTCAGCCCCTGCTTGTTAAAATAATTCTGCTCAGAAGTGGATTCTGCCATTGACATAAGCAGCAACAGCTGTGAATTTGTAATCTGCTCCTTTTGGGCTGGGAAAACTTCTCTGCACAAACACCTGTCACCTTAGCGATGAAACGGCTGAGCCCTTGGCAGGGATCATTCAAACTGAAACTTGCACTGAAGAAGTTTGTCTTTCTCACATGGACAAACTATGCAGATGACAGCGAGGGGCATCTCTTTTTAATCTTAATATCAAAAGTGGGGTTTTTACCTTGCCAAATGTCTTCATCCATTCCAGGGATGAAGAGGCCAATGTTGATTTTGTCCTCTCCCTTTACTGCTAACTGTAGCAGGGTGTGAGAAGAAGGGAATCCTGTGGCCAGCAGAGCTGACCAAGCACTTTTTGCACCACTGTGGGGGAAGTCCCTTCTCCCCAGTACAGCAGGAAGCTCCAAAGCACTGCTCTCAGTACTCAGGTATTGGAAGTCCCCTCTGTACATTTATACGTTTAAACTCATAATTTGTCCAGGGTCCACCTTTCTTAGCAAGAATGAGCTAACTTCACATACTTTTTCAACTTCTAAGGTCATGTCTTGCTCTTTATTCAAATGGTTGCAAAGTCTTATTTTTAAGGAGAGCATGGCCAGGTGACCCAGCAGCTCTACTAGAATTCTGCAAATTGCCTGTGCTGTAAAACAGCTGGCTCTGAAGTCTTCCCATGGGCGCTCCAAGGAGGACTAAGGATCATCACTTGCAGGGAAGCATGAATTGGACAGACCATGACATCATGTGAATTAGAAAAAGTTTTACTTGTCCCCAGATCCCATCTATTCTACAATTCCTTACTCATCATGAAGGTCCCTCCAGTGATTCCTCCTGGCCTCTTTGGGAACTGTGTAGGAGGAGAGACCTCTTTGAGGCCTAGGAGACAACATCATGTCCTGTGATACTCCTTATCATGCTTTCCTCTCTAAAACGTTCAGGTGGCTCTAGGCCACTCTCCCGCATTGACACTTGGTGGGAAATGGCTGTAGCAGCTCCCACTGAGTCCAAGGAGAAAGGAAGGAATGATAATCCTGTCTCCTCACAGGCAGTTGCTGCCTTCTGCGAGAGGACAGGATGGCCAAGGATCCTGTGGAAAGCAAATAAGTTACTGCAACAGACTCACTAATCCCAAGTATCTGAGGCCTGGTTGAGGCTGAGACTTGCTGGCTGAGATAAGGTGAGTCTAACATGGGAGGGAATCTGTGGGTTTTTTAACCCTGAGCAGAGGCTGCAGGGTCACTGAGTAGTCAGGAAAGACCAGAGACTTAAGAGCACCAAGCCAAGAGAAAAAAGTCTGGGAGGATGCTGGACGTGAAGTGGCCTTATGTCTCACAAACTCCGACCCGATGTCAGGGGACTGGGATGAACAAATCCCAGGATTCAGCATTGCCCCAGCTCCTCCTGGCCGGCCAACGGGACTCACCTTGTGCTGCTTCCACATGGCGCCCAGGGCCTTCACGTCGTGCTTGCTGTGCTTGCCCTCCTCCAGGCACTGGTAGCAGACGGGGCTGCGGCAGCTCACGCAGTACATGCTGTAGTTCTCCAGGTCGTGCTCGGCGCACGTCGGCACCTTGCGGCCGCCGCCCGCCCCCTTCCCGCCACCGCTGCCGTCGCCGCCGGGGGCGCCCGGCTGTCCGGGCGGCGGCGTCAGGCGGTGCTTGGCGAAGGGCCCGCGGGCCGGGTGGCAGCGGAGCTGGCAGGCGGAGCAGTACAGCACCTCGCACTGCTCGCACAGCACGGCGGCCGGCTCGGGCGGGCTGCGGTCGCAGAGCTGGCACTTGGCGGCGGCGGCAGCGGCGGCGCGGCCCTGCTGGTAGCGCTGCACGATGGCCTCCAGCAGCCGGTTGCGCTGGAAGCCGCGGAGGCCCCGCTGGTCCAGGGAGGCGCTCCGGTGGCACTGCGGGCAGGTGAGGGAGGAGCTGGCGGGGCCGGCGCCCCGCGGAGCCGCCGCCGCTCCCGGGGGCGCCGGGACCAGCGGCAGCACCCGCACGCCGTTTGGGGACTTCAGGCTGGGGGTGTAGGAGCCGTAGCCGCTGTCGGTCTCGCTGTGCAGGCTCAGCTTGTCCGCGTGGTCCCCGCCGCCGGCCGCGCACTCCGAGTCCGGGCAGGCGGCGGGGCCCGCGGCCGCTCCCGGCCCCGGCGCGGCGGCGGCGGCGGCTGCGGGGGGCGCGGGGCCTCGCGGGTGGAGCAGGGGCGGCAGGTGCTGCTCGCTCTCCGGTGTCTGCACGGCGATGGTGCGGGCGCAGGGCAGGCAGACATTGTGCGAGCAGGGCAGGATGATGGGCTCCCGGAAGAGCGAGCCGCACACCGGGCACTTCAGCTCCTCTTCCATGGCCGCGGCGCCGCTTTGTGCGTGCGGGGCGCGGGCGGGCTCAGGCGGGCGGCGCAGGGTCGCCGCCGGCTCCCCCCATCCCCCGCGACGCCCCCGCAGCCTACCTCCCCTCCGGGCGCCGCGCCGGGGCCGGGAGGGCTCCGGCCGCGGCCGCCGCGCCGGGCGGTTCAGCACCCGCCGGGGTAGACAGCTCCGCACGGCGGGGCCGGGCAGCGCCGGGGCCGGGGCCGCGGCCGGAGGAGCCTCCCGGCGCTGGAGCTGCTTGGGGCGGGCGAGGGGCTCAGTCCCGGCCGCGGCTCGGGCGGGAACCGCCGTGAGGCTCTTCTGGCGTTGGAGGCATAGAGTAATAATATATGGGGAAGGGAGGCGGGGGGAGGAGGGAGGGCAGGAGTAGGAAGAGGCGGGAGGAGCCCTTTCCAGCAAATAAGTGATGGCTCTCTCTACGGCTGGGGACAGCGAAAACATTTTTTAAAGGATCTCTATCCAACGATATCTTTATATGTTTAAATAAAGCCATTGTTTGGGTAGCGAGCTGAACGCAGGCGGGGTTTTGTTATCCCTAGTAGCCCTTTCTCCCCTCCCCGCGGAAAGGAGAAAGGAGGACGCTTGCCAACAAACTAAGAGGGTGCCTCTCCTTCACACGCATCTCACCCGGCTGGAGCACAACTGATATGCCCTAAACGTCAGGGTCTGTTAGAGGGAAGAATGAAAAAGGGGTTAAGAGAGAAACGCGAACCCTGGTTACAAACGCTGTGGCTGGAAGGGGTGGGAGAGTGTAGCGAGTGGGGAGACGTGCCGCATCGCCCAAGCTCTAGCTGTGTAACCCCAACAGAAATGTGCTGCGAAGATAAATCACGGATGACAGCTGAGAGTTTATGAACTGAAAATAACCATCCTTAGAAGAAACCAGCAGTGGGAAATCCCCCATCTGTTTTGTTTACATATGCTTAGCGTGAATGTAACAGTGGTTTGTTTTCGTAGTGAAGAGATTACATACAACCATGATTTCACTGCTTTATTATCATTATTATTATTTTATTCACCTGTCTTGTTTAAAAGCCACTTCTGTATTAACTTCAGTTCCATAAGCAGATCCTAATTTTTTAATGGTAGCATCAAAATGCAGCCTTGTTGTTTCAGAGCAGCTATTTTAAAATGCAGAACTAACTGGCATCAAGTGAAAAAAAAAAAAAAAGAAAAAAAGAAACACCCAAAAAACGAACCCAGAACATATTAAATGCATCATCTCTCATCATAATGTTGTTTAGTACATTATGAGCATTTTGTGACACTTGATAAGAAATTATTTTCTAGTTTCAGGTTTTGCTTTTGCCAGATTATTAAAACTGTTGAAGCATAGAAAAGGAGGAATGGGGATAGAGAGTAGGAATATATTAAAGGTTCTTTTTTTTTTTTTAAGTCTTTCCTCTCTACTGTTTTCCTTCTTGTATCTTGCCTAGCGATTCTCATGACAAGCTGAGGGGAAAAAAGTCCTGAGGGGTTTAAAGCTTTGTAGTTCCCCAGCTCAAGGGGGAAAGGGGCAGGTTTGTCCTCTGGTGCACAAAATAAACAGAGCTGACCCATATAAACCTGCTTTTCTTCTGGCTAGGTATCTTTTTCTTTTATGTGACCTCTGTGCCAAGATTGAGAGTTGATTGACTGACTGACTGGCTACCTCCAGCCAGAAACCTCAGCAGTGCAAGAAATGTTCTGAAACACCACTGATTTCACAGTTACCTTATGCTACTACTTTGCAAGGGAAAGCTGTGAGTGGAATGCTGTGATCTTCATAGTCTCTGTTCTCTGCTCTACCGTCTGCCAGCAGTGGGAGTGGGTGTATGCTAAACATTCCTTGCAGACCTATAGGTGAATTCAAGTAAAAAATTTCATGCCTATGTTGGAAGCCATAATCCTAAAGGTAATTAGGAAGGCATGGTAGCTTTTTACTGGACTTTTGCTTTCTTTCTTTACACATCCTGTGTGTAAGGTGCCAGTGATCATAGAATGTGTAATGGTGGCACCAGGTCTGAGACATCTGAGCAAAACTGGGTATATCAGTCAGGAAGTGGTGGAAATATAAAGGTAGCAATACCAAACCTGTCCATCTCCCCTTCACAAATGCTTTCTAGCCAGGGCTTCCAACTTCCAGAGTTCTAATATACTGAATTTCTACTTTGAATGCTACTCTACAGTTTATTTTGAATCCTACAATTGTTTGTGCTTGACTACAGAGGGGAATGGCAAGAAGGAAACCATCTCTGAAGTACAACCACTCTCTTTCAAACTGAACTTTCCTCCTTCTCTCCACAAACCTGACTTGGCCTGAGGGCATATTGCCATGAGATGACATTTGAAACAGAGATCAAAAAGGGATGTCGTCTTCTCTGTACTGTGGTGTGACTTTTACTTCATTCAGGGTCTTTTTTCACCTGCTTTCAAAGTTTGTCTGAAACATTTATGCCCAGTGTTTGGGAGCAGGGAGAGCTATGTGGTCCAGTGCCCCCATTTACTATCCCACTGATCCCAGAACAGCCTTCGTTTCCCAGGAATTGTAGAGTTTGAATGCAGAAACCTTCATCCCCACGGCACCACATAGTTCTGGTGGAACTAGCACCTACTGTAGCAATACTCAATGCTCTGATGGGTTTAGGTTGCAGGGCACAGATTTTCCTCCTTATGACAAATATTTATCTATATAACTGTAAGTGCACTGATGATGATGGAGGTCAACTGCCAAAACACCGCTGTCATCCTTACTGCTCCAGAGGCCAGAGCACAAAATGATCTAGGCTTGAAAAATGACACTGAACTTGAGCAGACTGACTTTGGACACCATGACTCTTGCTGAGGAACAGATCACACCAAGTCGATCCCACTGATTTTAATGGAGATAATCATAAAGCACTGAGCCTGATAGAATCGGGACTTTACTATGTTTTGTAATCAAGCCAGTTTTATAATGGAGATGATTGCTATGATTTTTTGTCTTTTTATGTTCAAATGAGTCTTTAATCTGTTAGAGCTATAACAGTGTATGGATAACCTAGAAACCCTATTCTGGAAGTCTTGGCTTTGATCTTTATTTTAATACTTCAGTATCATTAGTATCATCCCCTTAAACTATTTACCCTCTGTAAGAACTTATCAGCATCTTTTATGTCCCCCCTGACAGGAAAAAAAAAAAAGCTAATGAAGTTTATTTATAAATTTATATTAGGAAAAAAAAAGATAAGGCAGGTTGCAGTACAACTCCTCCAACCTCTCAGTAAGGAGATTTGATTAATTTTTTTTTTTTTTCTTTTTTTTTGGGGGGGAGGGGCGTTTTTCTGTTCCTTTTCTTGTACCTTTTTATATTTTATATTGCCCTTACACATTAATCCCTTTCCAATTAGTTTTCCATCTTTCTTTTATCATTTTTTTCCTTCAATAGCTGTCTACCCAGGTCCCATCACTTTCTTCAGTTTTCTTTTACCACTGCTATTTCCCCACAGAGAGCTTTCTGATTCCAGTATTCCAGCATTGCTCCTGCTAATGGACATCACTCCAAGCACACATCCTGTGGTTTGAAGGGTAACAGAGTAAAAAGGGATCTTATCTCTACAGGTGCTTGTTCTGTTGCAAAAAGAAGGACAGAGAGAGAGTTCAAAAGAGCAGAGAATACAAAATACAGCTGGGCTAATGCCAGCAGCTTGTGTGGCATTGTAAGGTGAAGAGCTTTGCTGCCCCGTTATAAATGCAGAGTGCTTAGTATCAGTGGAGGATGCCCTCAGCAACCATTGTGGCCAACACAGCTGCAGTGGCTGGTCATTTCTGAATTTTAGGGTGAAGTAATAACCAGTGGCTGTGTGGTTTGTTACAGCCCCCACCCCTTCCCCCCTTTGGCATTGCTCCGATGCATGACAAACAACAGACCACACTCTAATCTCTCCGCTTTGCTTGTTCTTCATCATGTTCTTTACCAAGACTCTTCTTCCCAACATTACCAGCTGCAGTTGATGCTGGTGTTGCATGTTGTGTGTGAGGGGTAGTGTGGACAAGAGGCATTGGGGGGTAGGCTTTCACCATGGCTCAGAGGAAAAGCTGATGTATATGGTCGGCGGGGCAGGGCAGCTTTGGAAATGGTAGCTATGTGCTACAGCTTCCCTTCTTTGTTTTGTAGATTTACATTAGGTACATTATGTAGGTGTAACAGTTTTGAAATTGGTTTACTTCTGGGGTTTTTTTTGAGCATGCATTCAAGTAGCTATTCTGTTACTTAGGGTTTTCAAATGTTTGCACATTGATCTGTTCATGAAAGGAACGAAGGCAGGGCTTGGCAGGAGCCCAGAAGAGTGCCACAGAAGCATGGCTGCTGATAAAAAGCTTATCTGTTGACTAGCAGAGACTGTATCTGTAATAGAAATACAGCTACATATTGAATTTCCTCTGTCAGAGGAATAAATCAGCCATAAAAAATATAATTCACAACAGAGGACAATTCTATACAATGGAATTTTATCCAGACTGTCTGCTGAGTATATACCTGTTATGATGGTTAAATGGCAAAAAATGATGCTCGACTCTAGACATTGTTTGACAAATACTCACACTTCTAAATCTGTTTCAGCAGTCTATGAATGAAATTTGATACAGAGGAAAACACTGCTTTAAACATATATGCCAACAAAAAGTGGTAGGTTGGCACCGACAAATTTCAGCAAGAGGTTGGTTTCAATACTTCTTAATGAATTTGGGCTGAAAAGAAAGCACAAAAGGCACTAACCTATAATCAGGACTCTCGAGAAATAAGAACTCATGTCTGTGATGTTGTAAAACTACCTTGGCCTGCAAGCCCCTGGAATTACTCCAAGGACCTCTTGGCTTTTCTGCTGTGCGAGGAGCCCTCTCTTCATTGCTTTTCCTGCAGTGGAGTGAGATTATTTCCTTCACTGCTGCAGTTCAACCTGCAGGCAGCATCCTCAGATGGGTGCTTGCTCTTTTGAGAGGCATTGGACCCTGAGCAGCTGCTCGAAAGGGGAGCAGGAAGTTGTGCCCTCCTTTGGACCCATTTCAGAACACCATTGATGATGGGATCATGGTCAGAATCTTCACAGTGTGGTTATTATAGAGGAGAGGGTGATAGGAATCTGTCCTGAGCACAGACTCATGGTCTGCCTTAACCCTCTGCTCCCCTCCTGCCTCAGTTGCCTGCTCTCCCCAGCTGTCCCCATGGTCATCCCGCTCATGCCTGTAAGGAAAAGAAGCTTATCTGGCTTTTTATAAAACTAGCCAAGGATTATATAAAATCCAAACTTGTCCAAATATTCCTTTTTGGCAGGAAGACTGGAAGGAGGTAGGAAAAAGTAATGGCATCCTATGCACTGGGGGGAGGGAAAACAGAAGAGGGACAAACACCTCTGACAAAACTAAAGGAAGATGAAGTGATCAACATTGAGGTACCAGTGTTTCCTAAAAGCACAAGGTGGGCTGAAAGAAGCACAGTTGGAAAAGAAGCTAGGCTGGGTTAGGTACTTGTATATACAGTTGTAAAGTGGAGGCAAATTGCCACCGTGTGGCAATCTCTCCACATGTAAAGAAAATAAGTACTTAAAGGGGGTGGTGACATTTTCTCCTTGAAAGGGCAGGCAGTATTCTGTGAACTGGGCTAGGGACCTGATCCATTTTGACTCACGCAGAAAGGTCTTTTGTCTAGAAGGGAGGCCTAAGTAAATTTGCTGCAGCTTTGCTGTACATAAGAAAAGATAAAAAAGTGCTACTGTTATTTAGCAAAAGACAACTAGTGAGGAAATGTCCCTGAGCCATAAAGGATCTATAAATACCTTAAGAGATGGGCTTTCCTTTTCTATTCTGCAGGTAGCTCAAGATCAGAATCTCCCATGAGGTCTCCAGAAACCATGCCTTGAACATGTATTTGAAAGACCAGGAGACCTGTGTAATCTGCCTTGTCTGTAGCTACTGGGACAAAATTTACATAGAGTTCTAGTGGGTCTGACCAAAACCTCCTCTATTTATTGTAATTTGCCCAGAAGCATTGAAAATCAAGAGGTATGGAAGCTGCATGGAATAAACAAAGGGTAGGAGCCAAGAAAGCAGCATCACTTGGGAGAAATGAAGGAGATGATAATTGTGAGTGAGACCTGGATTGACAGGTTGCAGGGGGTTGCCTTAGGCTTCCCCTTCTCATTTTAGCTTTGTTTCTGTTAAGTAAACAAGAACTGCTACATTGTTAAGCACCAGAGGCCTCTTATGAGCGTGGGCATTCATGTCCTGCCAGTTGGTGAGGAGACAAGCACTGTAATCTGGCGTAAATCTCTGTCATTGCTGGTAAAGGGGGTCCTCTCTGCCACCAGCCCTAGTCACCCATTCTCATCCCCTCTCCTGCCCTCGTGGTAGCATTCACACAGCCACAAGAATTAATCCAGCCAAGGATGGTTTGGTTTCAGCATCAGTATTTCAAATCAGAGATGCCCGTGCCTGCACGAGAACAGGGGCGGGGAGGAGTGTTCCCTGGCAGTACCACTGGGAATTTGTACCAGATCCAAAGAGCAACATCTGTGACCTGAGACATCAGCATCAATCAAGTGAGGAGGCAAGTCCACAAGATGCCAAGCTTTATATACCTTTTTTTTATCAGCTCAATGCCTCACCTACCTGAGTTTGATGTGGCCCTCTCTCCCACAGCTCTCTGAGCTGCCCAGCAGGAGGGAGGAAACGGAAGCCAGCCAAATCAATTGCCTTCACACCAGCACTGTATTTTGTTGCTGTATATAGCACTACATTTTCTGATTTGAAAAAAACTTACTTCTGCCTTTATCTCTTTCCCTTTGCTACATTTTCTTTTCATCTATGATAGTGTCTTTTAATACTATTAAATAAGCACAGAGATTCTGCTTCCCTCTTCCTTATACTGTTTTCCTTTACTACTCTTCACTTCATTCTCTCCTTGTTGCATGTAAAGTCTCTTCACCCTCCCCTCCTGACACCCATTGCAGCTTTTCTGCCCTTCTCCCACTACTCATCTCACAGACAGATACCCCCCGCTTCCCATACTCCGCTTGTTCCCCACCTCACACTGAGCCCAGCCCCAGGTGCACCTTTGTCTCCCTCATGGACAAGAGGGAACTATTCTGGAGGACATGATTCCTACACAAAGAGGTGGGTTTTATCCCGTCAGTCCTCCATACTGGCCATGGCAAAAAACCTTCATTCAAGAGAAGCAGGAGCAGCCAGCGATGGGGAACAATGCTGACCATGGCATTTTCTTTTTCACATGGCAGTGATACAAGAGGCTGAGGATCCTCCCTGGGGAGAAGCCCTTCCTGAGAGATTTTATCTGTGAGTGTGCATTGCCTAGTGCCAGCCCCCAAGCAGAAGCACAACAGAGAGGTTTGCAACCATTACCAATCAGATTTTGGTTTTCTTCTTGTACTTGCTTTGATACCCACAAAGATAACTGAAATGGCAAGATCTGTGAAATACCCAATCTACTGCATGCACATTTAAAACCGAATCTGTCAGCACATCACCCCAGCTGCAGAGAGATTAGTCAGAATCTCCCCCCTCAACTTTTCCCTCCTAAGTCTCTTGCTGGGCTCTTGCCTCTGAGTTGATTCCACTTTTAATTTTATGTTTCCATCAAAAGCAGAGAAGTAAAACAGCTGAAGGGGACAGATAAGGGATTTAGCCCACTACAACCACCATCCAACTCCAAATTGGATTGACTGGCTGAGTGCCCCCAAATCCTCCATGGATAGGCAATTTAACAGAAAGAAAAAACTCCACACACAAAGAAAAATATGCAGAAAATAATAAGGCCACTTTTGGAAACATAACAGTTTCAGCAATGTGTACATGATTATAGCCTTAATTCAAATGGAAGGTAGCATACATACTCTTTTGTTACACAGGAAAAAAGAAGCCCAGACGATTAATTAATTTGTCCTTTTCCTAATTGATTTATTTTTTAGCAAGCCATCACCTAAGGAAGAACACTTTAAAAGGTCATATTACATCAGCCTAACGATGAACCTCATCCCACTTGTCTTTGACAGCAACCAGTAATGGATACGGGGGAAGACTACAAAACAGGGGTGCAACAAAACAGATAGGAAACAAACCGTGCTGAGAAGGATTTGAGGAAGAGGAAAAATAGGTTAAGGCAGGTGGAGGAACTAAAACATTCTCTTAGCTTTGTAGACAGCTGTACATGTACCATGTCAGTGCACGCGAGGCTTTGCTCCCATGGATGAGCGCACATGAATTTCTATGGAGGCAGCTCCCAGCAGGAGCGGTGCGTGCAGGGACCCGCGCTCTTGGCCATGCATGAGCACTCCCTCATGCAGCGAATGGACATCAGCTCCCTCGCCTGCAGAGGCAGAGCAGCGGGGATTTGGCCAACTACTCATTTGTAATATTTTTTTAATTTGCGATATTGCCCCTAAGATTCAAACAGTTTTTAACTGCAAGCAGAAACCATTTCTCCTCAAAGTGTGTGCTGGCATCATTTATAATTGTCCAGCTAAAGGGAAGATTAAGTTTATAACAATCCTACCAAACACCTTTGCCCCAAACCAGGCAGATCTCTGCCCTAGTAGTATGCTGTGCCATCCTAATCTCTTCCTCTCACTAGCCTTCTTTTAAATTATTCCTGTTGGCTTCACAACTTGCCTTCCCTTGATCTCTTAATAGGATGGTGAACCCCGATCCCTTTCTGAGTGATCTGCCTGCAACATAACCTTTCCAGACTGCCAAACTTCCATTTGCTCCTCATTACCCTCCTGTGGTGCCATCGGTCCCTTTCTACATCTCAAGCTTTCAATTTTCTTTCATTATTTTTCAGCTAGGAAAATGCAGTTTAGCTTATTTGCTGCTGAACCACCACAGTAGTTGCTGAGTAACAAAAAGTCAGTGGAGCATTACAATGTTTGCAGCAGCTCATTTAGCAGCACGGCAAATGCTTTGCACGAGGAGAGTGCGGTGATTCCTGTTTGCTCCTAATAATTGGAATGTCTCCAGTTTTAATGCTGCTGGGCTGTTATTGTTTATTTAGGGGGGTTTGTCTGTTTTGGGTTTTGTTTTTGTTTTGTCTTGTTTTGTTTGTTTTTCTGATTTGGTAAAACTGAGTCTCCATTCATGATCTGCACATAGCACAGGCCCACAAGCAAGAGCACAGCAATGGAGGGTGGGATCCATTTCACCCCAAGAGCGCGGCCCATCCTGCCCCAGGACAGACAGCTCCAGCCATGGGGACCAGCCACCCACTGCCCCCTCTGTGTCACCCCAGGCAGCTAGCAAGGTTACACCTGACACCCACCCTTCAGGTGAGTCAAGCTGGATGGGGCAAATGCTGTCTCTGGGGACTCTGCCTGCTAGAGTGACAGCAGCACCTTTGGTTAGGGGCTGGAGAGGTGCTTCAGGCACCAGAGGAGATGGGGGTATCATTCTTTTGGCAAAATACCAGTTTGTACAACAGATCCCCACTCTACCTACTGTCCTGCCTGCTTCTGAGCATCAGGTTATTTCTGGCCTTGCTGACAGCTGTTTCTGTTCATCCAATGCCTGTGGGTAGCAATACTAGCTCTGACATTCAGAGTTAATTGACCCTCATCCCTCAAGGACACGGAGCAGAACAAAGAAAGGCTACGCTATAAATACACTGAAATAGGCCACGCATCCTTGTCTGGGGAGCCCTTAATCTCTCCTGTCATCATCTTGCCCGGGGGTTCAATGAGATTGTAGGTTCTCCATGGTGCCTGTCCCAGGCATTAGACCAGGGGCAACTCCATGGCTGTGGAACCTTCCTGCAGCCCACAGAGATGCTCCAACCCCAGCCCCACTGGGGGCACTGGTCCCCTCTATTACCTCTTGTGTGCTGAAACACATCCCCCTGGTCTGCCTTGTCTTCTCAGTAATTGTTACTAAACCTGGATGGTTCACTTCATGGCTGGTTGATTAGGACAGTGTGTTCAACCATTTATTCATCAGAAGCTGTAATTATATTTCAATCTGAGGCATAGCTGCCACTGACAAACATCTGCTTGGGCAAAACACATTCTAAGCTAAAACTTGGGTGATACACAAGTTGGACCTACATGTAGTGGCGTCATTGGTGCAGTCATTACTTGAGACAACAGAGGTCTCAAAATAGTAGTAGATTTTTTTTTCATGCATGTAAACCTGTTCTATGTGAGTGTATGTACGTAGGACATACCTGTTGACCAGCTCTGAGTAATTTCAGCCTGCTTTTCTGTAGTTCCACCAAAACCCAGAGAGGGTGGGTGGGACTCAGGGGTGAGTGAGGTCTGCGGGAATTCTGGAAGAGGCTGATGAAGTGACCTCCGTGAGAACAGAAAGGCACTTGCCTTCCATTTGCCTCTTCCTCTTTAATATTTCAAATTTCAAATATTTTTACTGAGCCATTTGCAGTCCAATACTAATAATGATAATCACAAAATCACTGTAGGTACTAAAGTGTGTTTTTGAGACATTCTAAGATGGTCAGTTGAATGCTATTATATAAGAAGAAATTAAAACTATTTTTTCTGTGCAATTTTTTTTTTTTAATTTCACATCTGCATTTAAAAAGTAAAGATAGGATGCCTCGAATCTGGAATATAAAAAAGCAGTTGCCTTCACATTCCAGCAATACAAATACAGCATGACAAAATATATACATACATACACACACAACCCCCACACACCTCAGCCTGCACAGCTGTTAATAAATATGTATTTTACATTTAGCCAGTAACTGCCGTTCAAGGTTTCTTGCCAGATGCTCAGGGACGAGTTAAATATTACTTTGATTACAGGGTAATGCATTCCCCATATCAAAAGCTAGCAAAAGGAGCTCCTTTGATAGCAAAAGAGACAGCCAGTGGTGATTAAAACAAGCAAATGTCCTGGGGAAGTGTTTGAAGCGAACTGCAGGCCCTGATCAAAGCACAGATAATGTGAGCAACACATGGCTAGGAGGAAGAAGTCCTGTCTTTCATTAGACCAGCACACACTATTGGAGAAAATGAGCAACTTGTGATACAAAGGCCTTTGACCAGGTCTGTCATTTGGTCTAATAAATTCTTGTGTCTCCTATCTATGTTGCTTCTCTTGTGTTTGCAGACCACTGCTGAGCCAATACTCCTGCTGCTACAGCAGAGGTAAGTCTTGCTGACAGACTTGACTGATGCCACACTGTCTAACCGTTTATAGGAATAATCTCAGAGTCTAATTATTCCAATACAGAAATGCAGCTCCCAAAGAGAATTTATTTGAATTATTGAAAGAGAGCTCTGTCAGAGGGAGAAGAAACAAGAACTTGAAAGACGTGTTTGTCAAAGCCCAACACTTCTATTATACCAACAGCAAAAACCTATTTTCCAAGATGATGAAGCTTACCATAGAGTGAAGCTGTCTGAATTATTTCTCACAATCACTCTATGGCTTTGTGCAACTTTATTCCAGTGACTTCAGATATTTGTTTTTTAATCTGTAGCCACTCACCCTACTGCCCTAGCTGACTATCCAGTTACCTGCCAAACCGAGACAAAAAAAAAAGCCCTTCTGCCACTTTCTCCCAAGAGCTGCAAGACTAACAAGAAGCACATCTGAGAGCAACCTGAGAGCTGAGAAGATCCATCTCCAGCTCACATTTGGGATTGTCTTATGCAGGGACAGGAGTTGGACTCCATGATCCTTGTGGGTCCAAGTCAGGACATTCTATGATTCTATGATTTGCAAGGGGTTCACTGCTTCTTAGCTCTTCCTCTCATCAGCAGCTTCCTCCACCCTGAGGACTTACGACCTCTGAAGAGAAGGAGACTGAGGAGACAAGGAGAGCCTGAGCCACATGTGGTACTGCAGGAAGAAAACCATGGGAGAGGGAGGAAGAAGGGAAAGGTGATGGGGATGCAAATTTCTGCAAAGGCAGTATTTGATGTAGAGATGGGCAACAGCCTGGAAAAGAAAAAGCCTGGAGTTTGTGCTATAAACAGACATAAAACATATTTTGGGATTGGAAGTGATTTATAGTGAACATCAGTTGGGTGCCCTGGAGAATTGTGGGATGGGACTGAACCAAGGGGAGGCAGGTACAAGTTCTGGGAGAGAAGTGTGGCTCTTTTGTGAGAAGCTTGCTTGAAACTGCCTCTCCTTCACTGAGGTGTGCACAGGGTTCCTCCAGGGGAAGGAGCAAGACAAGGACAAGAGGGGGGAAAACATTAAGCCAAGCCTTTATTCTTTTGTGATACGAAAGCAAATCCTTTAGTGAAGGATTTTGATTGAAGGTAATGCCGACAGAGGCTACAATTACAGATCTGCCAGTTTCCTTCCAAACCGTCTGTGAGGAAAGGAACAGTTTCACCAGCCTTCTCCACTGCCAAACAAGCAGGCAGGAGTGAAACAGAGTGGCTGACTAATTTCCAAATGTCAGGGTTTGTCTTTTACTTTCTTTCTCCCCTCAGTTTTACAGCGGCAGGCTGCCCATTTTTGATGGCAGTGCCTTGAGCAAGAGGACTGTTACTGCTCTCAGAACTCTGGCTACTGATGCTGCACGCTGCTCCTGAAGCCTCATCACATAATCCCTGAGGAACGCATCTTCATCTGTTCTTCAGGGGCTAGTTTTTCTCAGTCTGTTTAATATTGTGTGAGAAGCAGCTGCAAAGTCCTGCGCAAATGTCACTTGTACTTCCCTTGTCAGTGAAGAGCTGAGCTCTTATTGCAGATCCCAGCTTTGTACCACCATGTACCTGTATATTCCTCTTACAGATACAGTACATTGTGTACAAGACTCTTCAAAGAGCACGTATATAGTTTAACAATAACACATCACCAAATGTATTCCCTCTCAGAGAGAGAAAGAAACAGTATTTCCCAAAATAAACACATCTCCAGTCTATTAATTCCTTCCATATTCCTTCAGATGAAGACCTGGGGAAGGAAATGAAATCGTAACCTTTCCCTGAAAGCCACGCCACAGTCCTTGCCTGACTAGGACATGGCACAGCAGAGGTCTTCGCTGGGAAGATGGCTTGTAAACCCCCAGCAGCTCTTAATGAAAGAATTGACTCTTTGGCAGTCAAAAATCAAATTTTGAGGTATACCCAGAAGTAAATAAGAAACTCCTGCAACTGTTGAAAAATGGGGTGTCAGAAATGTCCATCAGTTACTGGACATCAGACTGCTCATGCTGCAAACCATCAGATGGTTTTGACAGCTGTGTTCTGCTGAGGCTGTAACTTCTCTGAAAACGCTCAGGGGTGATGCAAAATGGGGTAACCCCATCTGTAAGTCACTTACATGTGGGTAAACATAGAAAAGCTGCATGCAAAAGCACAAACAGAGAGGTGTGAATGGAAAAATAAGAGCACTTCACCTGGTACATTAACAGAAAATTGAGAAGAAATAAGGGGAATTACAGACATCTCTCCCCTGCATGCATTTCAGCATAGCTGTTCTTGTTTTTCTCTTTCCCCCCTTCTTTCAGCTTCTCCTTTCTGCATTGCTGACCATTTTAATAACTATTTTAAGGGTGTTATTTTTCTCAGCACTGTTTACAACAAACTTTTGCTTTGCCACATCTATCTTTTTATTTCTTCCTCTATTGTCTCACTGGTTAGTTACACACCTCATCCTACTGCTGGGGCGATATCTCCCAAATACACACTTCAATTTTTCTTATTCCTCCCCATTATCTTTGCACCAGCCAAAGCCCCAATGATCTTTGAACTCGGCTCCTTCTTCCTTGCAGAGGTGTTAGCATCACAAGAGATTCTTCTTCCCCCTTTACTTTTTTCTTATTTCACTGCTTCTTATTCAGTCTCATTATCTCTCTTTTCCACCACCAGCATAACCACCTCAAAGCTGCCCCTATGTTTCTTGTCTTCCAACCTCTCCCAAGACTCTCCTCATTGAATTTCCCAGGAGGATCCCTGCAAAGATCACAAGATCCATAGAAAGCCCTGCCAAAGTGATGAAATATGCATTGGCCCTACCTGCACTGGTAGTGATAGCCCTTTCAAGCCTCCTGTGTCAATCATGAACTCTGCTGTTCACATGGTCTCCTGCAAAGACAATAAACCCAGCATGGACTCCCACAGAGAAAATAAAAGCTGGAAGGGCTCCCCTGGTGCTTCACATTACCCTGAGGCTTCAAAAAGGTAGGGATAAATATATTCAACCTTTGCAAGTAAAGGAAGCACAGCAAAATGTTGTGGAATGACTCATTTAAAGAAGTTTCAGAAATGTGAAGGGAATACACAGCACTGGGTTAAGATGCAAGGGTGATAAAGAGCAGAGTGGTGTAAAACTTACAAAACTACACAGGAAAGAAAGGAGATAGAAAGGAATTAGAGTCCCAAAATTCAAGGTTAAGTTAACCCAACTGTTGCACACATAGGCAAACAGGACCAAGTCATTTTTGAAAGGCTTAAATCTGTCTCGGCACCTTGCTGCCCCAGGCTCTCTAACAGTCAATGTGTGTCCCTAGACTCTAAAGTATTTGACACCCTAAACCCTCTGTAGCATTATTAGTTCTTCGGCCCACATTGACATCATCCTAAACTAGGTCTAGCGTCATTTAAGTTGCAGAGGACACACATAAGGGAATATCTTTGCACACAGGGCTGTAGTCTTTTTGAAAATCATAAAAGCTTAAAGTAGTTAGCTTTTTTCCCATCCACTGGCATCAATAAATTATATGAGGAAAGAGGGCTGGAAAGGAACTGGGTCTTTGGATGAAGTACAAGAAGGAAAAGAAGGCAGGCAGTGCTGCAGAGCAAGGACAGGAGAATAGTCTGCCATCTTCTCATAGCCCTTTGGCAGGTTCTCAGGTACAGCCATGGCTTGCGCTGCCTGCCCAGGAGTGCTAAACAGGCTTGAGCTCTTCCTCCTTTTAGCATGAGGGAGCATGAACGAGCAGCACCTCCAGCCAGATTGTGGCTGTGTCCCTCCCTCACTGCCTAGCTGACCTGGGACTTTAAAACCCATGACACCACTACTGACATTCATGTATGCAATTCATTTCACATCAACAAATTTTGAAGGCAAAGCTTTTGCTCAAAACCAATGGATTCTGCTTCAACTGTCTTAAAATGTAGCTTGTTTTCTCCAAAGGGCCATTACAAAATTCAGCTTTAATTTGATTTTTTCTACTGTTTTTATACAACCATTTGCTTCTACACCAGAGAACAGATGATGCCAGCTAAACACAAATTTTTGCCAGTGTGACTCTAATCACTTCAGTGGAATTGAATTAAGTGATGTGTTTAGCCTCACTTGGTAGTGTTCCCTGCCTTCTGCTTTTGATAAATTAACCAGAGGTGATCATGGGTTTTTAATAAACTGACCAGGCCTAATTTCTTCTTACAGCTGTGGGCTTTCTACCTGGTGAGCATAAAAAAAGGCTTACTAATATTACTATTTTCAGTCATCTTTTAACCTACTTTCTTCTTCTTTATATTTCATTTCAGTGTTTAATTTTTAAATTTATCCCTTTTTTTTTTTTTTTTTACCAAAATACAAGTAGAAATGAAGCAATGTGTGAAGTTTGAGAAAAATTAACCATATAAGTGGTGCTTAAAAGTATGTTGTTGTACAGCTCTATAAACTGGGAAGAGAGGAAGAGCCGGGGGGAATAATCCTTTGTTCAGGCCAGGCTGCCTCTGTCATCCGAGAGGACAAAATTAAGACAGTAGGGCACTGCCAGGCTGCCATCTGAAAAGTGCCCAAGGGGAGCTGCGCTCTGCTAGCTCAAGCTATTTTCCTTCCCATCTGCTCAAGCTGATTCAGGGAAGTGCATTATGCAACCAAACTGTTCCACTGTGGTCCTGCTACGCTAAGGCTCAAATGGATGGGGCAGAGCCCTTAACACTTCTGGGAGAAGTTCTGAGGAAACAGAGTGATTATATCAAACCACGCTTTCCAGTCTGCGACAGTAAAGCTACTGCTACATGGCTACCAAAAAAAAAAAAAAAGACCCAAGGAAAGATGAAAAATGAAGATTAAAACCGAGAAAGGCTGAAGTACTCTCACTTGTATTAGCAAGGAGTAATAGTGTGAAAACCAATCAGGGCAAGAGGACAAGACTAAAGACACACTACCTGCACAGCTTGGTAACAGGTGTTTGGCAGTGTAACAGTGATGTTATCTGACATCAACAAGCTGGGGCACAGTCACCTGCAGTCCTTCAGCTTGTCTGATATCACTGACTATGGGAAGTGGCATTTGTAAATCGCACATGTTAAGTGCTTGCCCTCAGCTAAAAAGAAATAAACATTTTAGTGGCTATTTGCGAAGTGTGATAGAAATCCATACCGATATTTAATTTAGCAAAATCCTTCTTCAAATTTCCTACATTTTCTGTGGTAAAACTATCTGATGGTGTCCTTTATACAGCCTATAGTATTACAAATGACATGGTCTTTCTTGATCCTTATGCATATGACTTTTATGCACCTCCCAGCTCTATTTGGTAGACCAGTGTTCCACAGAGGACCCAGCTGCCCTAGGAAAAAGACTGACAGCAAGTTTGTTCATCAGCTCTTTTCTGAAACTCTCAACATTCAGAAACCACAGACATCCAGTCACTTCTTCAGAGCAGGGAGAAGAGGTTGGTCACAATGATCTGTGTGACCAACTGTTTCCAGCTCTGTCTACCCTTGTTTCTTCCACAGGTGAACAAGAACCCCCAACATCATTGCTGCACTGATTCAGCAAGGCTACATGAACCTGTCTCAGGCTGTTATGTCACGGGTTTGCACTAGTCTCAAAAAGCCCATTTTCCCCAAGAACAGTCCAAGCTGTATTTCAGGAAGGTGTGGATGTACAGGATGAAAAGCTGAAGAGGCCATACCTCCCTTGACAACACAGCTGCATCTGGTGCTGGCTTCAGAGATGCCCCCTGTGCACTGATTTGGTTCTATGTTGTGCTGTATTTATGTATTATAAACCACTGTAAGAGTCATCGCTGCTGCTGGGATGTATTTGACAACCAGGCTGCTGCCTCCACTGAAAATGGACGTAAGCTCGCCTTTGAAGTTGCGTATCACTCCCTCAATGAGCAGGATGTGCACAGGACTTCTATACAGAGCTTATTTCAGTTCTCAGATCTAACCCAGTTGCCTCTACAGCGGACATCAGTGGACAGACTGTCACTGACTTCCATGGGATTTGGATCAGGCTTCATAGGGCTTTTCTTAGGAATGCCAGAGGTCTCCAGAAGCATATTGGGAAGCATCTTCCTATGAAGATCTTGGAAACTATCTTAAATTGCATGCTTCTTGCAGCTTTAAATAGCTAGGGCTTTGCTGATATTTCCTTACATGAAAGAGAACTGAAAGTAATCCATTTTCAGAATCAAGTCTAGAGCAGAGACAGCAAAGTATTTAAGTTCTGAAATGATTAAATAAGCAGAGTATTTCTAAATTATTACTTCTTTATCTATGACAGCTTACCAAAGTGATATAACATTATCATCTTACCTTTCTGTCTGCCTCAAAGCAATATCAGAGCAAAGTATGACTCAACAAGAATATACTTGGTAAATATAAATGGCTTCATCAAAAGACCAAGCGCCACAGGACAGAAGTAACCCATTTTCAGCACACTGACAGAATTATGTCGATTCTATTATAAAAATTTTCATAATAATTTAAACAGAACTGGTTCTTTTTATTATTTGCTTACAGTTGAAAATAGACAAGAATTGTGAGATATCTTAAAGTTATTTCAGGTCACCGATATTCCCAAAAGTTCTGAAAATTCATAATTAATTAAAACACAATTGCATGCCAAAATGTGACTATATAAAAATGGTAAGTTGAAGTGAAAGTATGTATACCTTGCACCTCAAGTCTTATTTCTCACACTGTAGGGGTTTGTAGCCTTGTATAAATTACATTTGGTTTACCCTGTCACAGTTTCTAAAAATGAAGCTGAGAGTAAGGAGAGTGAGAAGGAACAAGTTCCTTTTGTCTGTCAGACCTGTAAACTCAAGAGCTGCAAACAATCTCCACCACTTTTGTCTCATTAGCACTCTTTAGGGATGCAAGTGGAAATCAAGTTATTGATGGGCCTTAAAACTGACTTTCAAGACATATTATTTTACTATACCTCTTTTATACATCAGTACAAAGCTGCTAGTTACTGATGCTTCAAGCATACAGTAAAAAAAGAAAGAGGAGTCTATGAAACAATAAGCTCATACAATGTCATGTTATCAAAAGTTGTTACGAGAAGTGTTGGAACTGTTAGCAATCGTATTTCTGATGGCTTCTATTCAGGCAGTCTCTGTAGGCTTCCATCTTCCTTGGCCAATTCAGCAGAGACAAAGAGTACTTTAGTTTCATTTTCCTGGGCAGCATGACTCTTATTTTTCCAGACTTGCCAAAAATACTTCAGAAATCCCTGTTCTTTCCTTCTAACTCATTTGTATACCTGTTTGTTCCTGTCAGCGACTGATTACGGCTGCAGCAATCAGCTCGATCTGATCTCATTTCCACCACAGATGTTTCGTTTTCGCAGCTTCCCCTCTTTGTGGACATTCGTTGTCTCATTTCCCTCTGCAGGGGTTTTAGTCTTTTGTTTTTGTTTGTTTGTTTGTTTCCTTTTTCAACTTTAACAGATGCTGCAGACTGCTTTTTGGTTTAAGCTCTGTCTGTGCCGTGCTCCAGATGGCACCAAGTTGTAAAATGGCAAAGAAATGACTGGACTATCATATGGTTTCAACCTGCCATGTGAGTTGCCTCCAATGATACAACAGGTTCAGGAATCATTGTGCTTCAGCACAACTCCCACAGGCCAGTGACATCTATTGGCATCACATTTCTTCCCCAAGGGCTCTGCCAAGGAAGAACAGCTCTGAAAAGCTGGAGGGACTCAAGGGAGGGAAGACAAACAGAGCCCCAGTGCTCTGGATGTGTTTCTCTTGGTTTGGGTGCCTGTCTGGGACAGTGATGTTTGGCTGCAATAAACCATGAAGGGGGATGGTGTTGTGAAGCAAACAAGGGCTCAGCACATGATGAACAGGAGCATCCTCTCTCTTGGCAAGTGCTTGGTAGGAGTCAGGGAAGCAACCATGCAGTTTGTGGGGCCTGAGAAAGGCCTTTCTAACAGAAAAAGAGGGATTGCTTTTGCACTACTTGAAATATCAACTGCTTTGATAGTATTTCTCTGACAGGTTCATTTCAGGTAAAAATCTGATATGATAAGAAGTACGTGCACCGAGAAGATATTTTCAAGTGTTATGTTTGCTGCATGGACTACATTTTGCTTTTAAGTACTGACAGTATTTTAAAGCTATTCCTTTGCCCATACCATTATAAAAGTTGATTGCCCATACTAAATAAGGCTCAATCTTGTTGCTGTTTGAGTGCCACATACTAAAATGCTGAAAGAAGCAATGATCATAGGTCAGCTAATAGAACATCTGCCTCTGAGTCAGTAATTACAGCATGCCCCTGCATTCAATTTAGGGGTCACAGGGCTGCTGAATGTGCCACTCTCGTGTGAAATATAAAACAAAAGTTCTAATCACTTGTTGGCCATTAAATAACTGATGACAGCTTTCATCAGAAGCTCACAATAGCTTTGCTCCTCTAACTGTGCCAGGTAATTACATTCTCTCTACCTAAATGAACTTTCAATTACAGAGAGTACTTTTCTCCTCTAAACTGTTTAGAAATAATGCTATGCACTGTTAAATTATTGCCCTTGTCCCACCTCAAAAGTGGCTCAATTTCAGCACGAGACAAAGACATCCAGGTTCATACAAGGCTGCTCCACACAAGCTTTGGACCAGCCTCTACTCAGCTCCTGAATGTTGGGCTCTCAGCCACCCCATGCAGCCCCCACTGCTGGAAAAGGCCCTGCTGAAATGTGCTCATCACTTTCCTCTGCTGAGACCTTGCACAGCAGCTCTTTGCACCACCAGGTAGTACTCCAGCACAGGCAAAGGGCAGTACGGGATAATGGCATCTGGCCCAGCTGAACTGAAGGGTATGAATTGTTTTTTCTATTATCTCAGTTTTGCATTTGATTATTCATCAATGCAGTTCAGGCACAAGTCTGTTTACTTGCATTGTGGGAGAGGAAGGTTGATTCTCAAGAACATGGGTACATCTGAATATAAAATTATGCCCTTCATCCCTGGCATCATAGCCATTCACAGCTGACAAGAAGTGTTTATCTCCCAGGCAGTGTAATCTACATCTATTTGATGGAAATATGCTCTCTAACAGTTTTCCATATTCAGCCCCGAAAAAAAAAAATCTCATATGCACATTTACAAAGGGAGAACACAGAAGCAGCGAGAAATATGATCTCTTTATTAACATTAGTTGATCATAATAGTACAGTGTGTTTCAAGAAGATGGACCCAATTTGAAGTCACTATGCTTTGAAATTGGGTCCATCTTTTTGAAACACCCTGTATATAGAATCTTCCATGTTTGCTTACAACAGACCATTTTGCAGAGAAATAAATAAATAAATGTTTTTTTTTAAATGCCTCAAAGCAGATATCAGACTACTAGTGCAATATTTTGTACTCCGCAAGCACAAATCCTTCTTTCTTCTTCTGCACACCCGCAGCCATCCCTGCTCAGCAGCGCTTTCTTTCTGCCGTGCACTTTTGCCTGAGGATTTAGGACTCCCGTCATTCTTACCTCAAATGACCTCGGCCCAGCTTAGCCAGCACCCTCCAGATTTGACCCCGATGCAGATCTCACTGAAGGAAAAGGTCTGCTCAGTGTCACTGGGATAATAAGACAAATACCCCTAAAGCCTGTAGCTCTGATCCCCGGCTATCTGCTTTCAGTAATCAGATTCTGGAAAGCTGTTACTGCAAGTCCAGTCGGTGCTGTTATGAGTCGCAGTGCGGTGCTGTGAGGCTGACAAACCCAACTAACGGCAGAGCACTGGTAATAAATGCCCCCTCAAGCTGTCTCTTTGAAGAGGCAAATGCTTATCAGAACTATACAGAACTCATAGGAAAAGGGGGGAAAAATATCTAAAGGCACTTTGAAGTCCTTTTCTTTTGTATTTTTCACACAATAGAAGGCGACGAAGGGAAGATGTTCAGAGCCGTTAAGAACTGTGGGCATGAGGTGAGCTTGTTACATAATTATCTCACAAAACTCTGCTGGGTCTTTCATGGCTACGAATTTTCACATAATACTGAAATTATGAATTCCTAGAGCCTACCATTTTTTCTCATTTCATTTGGGGGAATTTGCTTTTACCAACTGAATTGAAATACTAAAATGTCTTGCTTTGTTAATTACCACAGAAATCCTGAAGACAAGGACACATTGCAGGAATATGAATTTGATGTGACCTAAACAACAACTCTCTTTTTCTGCTAGGGTTCACATAACGGGGAAGAATCTGAGACCGGAGAGGTAGGAAAAAGGCTATGGCTACATCTAATTTAACAAAGTGAGAGGACAGAGTGAGGAGATTTTAAAAGCAATGTTGCAGAGCACTGAGTGATGTAGTGTGGAGAAGATTTATAATTTGATCTAAGGTTAAACAGAGATGTAAACAAGCCAGATTTTGGCATCATCAGGAAAATAAATGGTTGGTTACCTTTCAGTCCCTTCAGCTTTACTATCAGTTCAAGTCCTTATTTCTCCTGAGCATGAACCTTCCTATAATCCTGAATGAGAATTTCTGATAGGAAAGCACAGAGGTTGGTTCTTTTTTTCCCCCCCCCTTCACAACACAAACCAGCAGCACTTGGTAACTGATTGCAATGTAAAAAACAAACAAACAAACAGCGAGAGAGAGAATTAAGACCCCTTGTCACTGCAGGAATGTAACCGCCTATTTGCCACATACACATGCTCTTTGGATTTCCATACTGTTTCCTCTCTGCTTTATGCTGGACATAAATTAGTTAAAAAATCCATACCATTCTCATTGTGAAGAAGAGAGATGAAACAGAGCTCTGCTTAGGGCAGCTGCCACTTGCAAACAAAAAGGAGGGGAAAAAAAATAACCCTAAATGCACATTATTGTTGGCTGGCAGATGCCTTCAGTGGTGAAACTCAACTCACACACACTTACAGACCCCTATAGACTGTAACCTCTCATTCCTGCTTCTTTCTGAATCGACTGCCCTGACCACCTTTCTCTCAAACCCACCTCCCATGCCCTAGACGCATTCTTTGTCTCCTGTTGTCAACATTTTGCTATTTTTGCTTCTCCATGAAGAAAGAATTAGCAGTCTGACTTCACTGCAAAAGGCTAAAGGGCAGCATTAGATACTGCAGAGAAGCTGGGAAAGGCAGCAGCGAGAGCACGTGTGGCAGCTGAAGCATGAGGGACAAAAGCAAAAGGCAGGGGTGGGACCTAAGGCATCAGAGACCATGGCCAAGGGACACTGCTTTGGAACAGGGTCCATACAAGGACGCAACTGGTGGAAAAACAGCAACGAGGGCAAGAGGAACAGGCTGGGAGAGCAAGTAGCACACAAAAGGGTTTATAACCACAAGAATACATTTCATCAAGAACTCTAAACTGAAGCCTGGATCTCCAAACCTCTGTGCTTCTGTTTCTAGCAGTTAGTTCTGAACCCCACAGACAAACGCTGAGGTGTCCTTCTTGGGCGTCCATGTGGTAGCAGACCTATAAAAAAAGGTAACAGCCTGTTTCTTCCATTTGTTCAGGTAAGTTAAACAGGAGCATCCCTGCTCTAGTGTTCAAATAGGGTTTTCACCTTTCAGGCATAGCTATGGAAACTTACCTGGAAAAGGATGTGGCAAAGTTAGGAGTTGACCATTTTTATTTAAAACCACTTCTCTGATGAAAAATACCTAATAATTTAATGATCTCTAGCTGAAAATCTGTTTTCTGTCTTGATACACCACTGTTTGGTGTCGTGTATCAGGTGCCAATTATACCCAGCATCTTCTAAATTCACCTTAACCAAACAATGGAATTTCTTGTCATTCCCAGAGCACCACAGAACAGCGTGATCTCTGTTCCTCCACATCAGTGATAAAAACCATAAGCCTCATGAGAAACAGAGGCACTCTGGCTACAGGAGAAAATGGAAAAGCAAAGCACATGTCACTAAGTAATAATTTGTCTCGCCTGTGCCCAGTTTGTGATATCTGGATCCTGAGCTGTCCTTGACCTGCAATCCTGACTTAAAGTTAAGCCAATGAGAGGCATCCTGCAGACACAAAAAGGACTTAAAAATGCCAATGGCACTGACAGGTGAGTTCTGGTGCATCCTGTTTGGCAAGTTTTAAGATACCCCTGCTGCACAGCAGACAAAATGTGACATTAGCCACATCACTGCAAAATCTGGAGTCTTACTTTAAATCTCTAATGAAGCTGGTTTTAAGCAAAGGTGCTGCTCTGCGCAGGGTAGCTTGGGGCAGAGGCACACATCCTTCTGTCAGTTCTGTCAGGCGGAAAATCACCCCTAGGAATCACAAACCAGGCACTCCAAATTAGTACACGTTTTTTACCATGACCTACCTTTAGCTCCCAGTGGCCCGGTTCCAGTGTGGATAACAATACCACTTTCTATCACAGGGTTGTCATAAAGAATTCATTAACATTTGTAGATAAGGGGAAAGCATCACAGAAGTGGCTGTAGGAAACAGTCTTGATATATCAGTTCAAGATACACTATAATGCATATAGATCACCACATTTGGAAATGTTAGTGGAATGTTAGTAAATGATGTACAAATGATACACAGGCATTGCGTACCCTCCTAATGAAGGAGGAAAGGTAAGGACATCCCATATGAATATATAAATTAAAAACATACCATAATGCATTTGTGTAAGGAAACGGGATGGGACACCTCTCTTCTGGCACTTCCTAGTTCTTTATGACATAAACTACATGTATTTTTAATACGGGTTTTTTTAGGTAACATCCTTAACAAAAGACAGTTTAGACAAGTAACACACTTCTGTAGTTCAGTTCTAAGAACCAACAAAGGCTGAGAGGTTTCTATGCTAACAAAGGCTTTCTCCATAACCAAAGACATAACTGCAAAAGACACCAGCTTCCATTACCACCACGTTATAACTAAATCAGACCAAATAAAGCAGTAGACTTAGATTTTAAAGGATAGTTATGAATTTGATATGAATGAAGCCTAGATAAGGTTGCCGAGACAAGCGTCACTGAGACTTCAAAAAGCAATCTTTTTTATTTTTCAGATCACAAAGTGGCACTGTAAGCCAACATAAAGGTTTTGCAATAGTAAAGATATGACAAGAAGGTGCCTAAAGGACCCAAGTGTAAAGAAAATACACTTAGAATCTAATAAGATCAAGCAAGCTGAAAAAAATAATTAAGATAAGCTGGTCTAGATAAAATAAGAATATTCACAAGCTTTTCCAAATAGCTGTCATCTGGGAAGAAAAAAAAAAAAGAAAGGAAAAAAAGAGAGGGGGGTGGGCTGGAAGATGAACAAATAAATGTATTTGCTAATAAACAGGAAGATAGTACAATGCTTACACCCTCAGCAAACTGAATAAATACTTTTGCTGTCAGGCACCCTTGGCCTGGAAGGACAAGGGGGTTGTTGATTCTTTTAATCTACGGTAGCGATAGTTTAAAATGTCTTTAGTTTCATAAAGGCTATCAACACTATTTTATTGTTCACAACCGACCTGGGTCAAAGTGGCATCATAATAGAGGAAACAAATATCTTCTTGATTCCAGTGTACAAGGCATTAAAAAGCACATCAGGTCATCTGAAAAATCAATCCCTAAAGTAGCATGTAAACATGAATAAAGATTGGAAAAGCTTCCTCCACTGTAAGCGGTTTTAAAACAATTGTCACAGTCTGATGACATTTAAACCATGGAAAAGACATGGGAGTCTGGGAACAAAACTGAAAATAAGGTAGAGGCTTAACTCAAAATCACCATATCAGGTTCCTTCTTGAAGAGAAAAATCTCACAGACAAAACAGGTTGTGGCAATAGGACTGCACCTTTACACAGTCTGGCTTTGCAATGGCAGCGCCTTCCCAGAACTCTGATTTTATACCCTGCTTTGGTTTGAATTTCGAATAATCCCAAATCGCTGTAATTTATTCAAGAGACTGCAGAAATACAAACATGACAAGGAAAATGAGGAAAAAAATACAGGGCCAGAAACCAAGTGCACACTGCAGTTGGCCCAGAGGCGGTATTCCTGTGATACCACAACTGTGGCTGCACTAGCAGTTTTAGGGATTCCCATACTGTATCCCCCTGCCCCAAACCAGCCTGTCCTGCAGCGTGGCACCCCTGCTATGACCCTCTAAGGTGCGCGGGTATGTCTGTAAGACAGAACAATAAACCTCTCTGTGAATAAACCTGGAACTAAAACATGAGATCTGTCAGCTTGAGAATTGATTCCCAGAGCAGATACACCCAAGCTTGTTTAGTTTCAACGCTTGGAGATAAAGGCTTTTGATACAAAGCTTAACACCTTGATAGGTAGAGCACTGTCGTGTTATCAGGTGACTGAAATAACACCATCGCCACAGAAAAACCGGCCACCTCCTCCTGGAGCATTTAATCAGCTTTCGCGCTTGCTTTCACTGCATTTCATCCCCCCCCAGCTCATTCCGGCATCCCTGCCCCGAGCCCGCCGGCTCCGCCGTGCCCGCAGGGACGCTCCGCTGTCCCCGCAGGGACCTTCCGCCTCTCCCAGCCGCGGGCAGGCGGCTGCCGCGGGGGCGTTTCTGCGGAACACAGGCCCGCTGGCCCCAGCGCCCTGGCTGAGGCGGGCGGCAGGCCGGGCCCTGCCCGAGGGGACGCTGCTGTGCCGTGCCGCGCCTCAGACAAAGCCGGCACTGTGCGGTGCGGCGTGGCAGCCAGGCCCGCCCCCAGTGCGCCCCGCACCCGCGGGCACCTGCGGCCCAGCCTCCTGCCTTCCAGGCGCCCCTTAGCCTCTCTCCGCGCGCCTTCTCCGCCCCTGCCCCGCCCGCCGCGGCTCCCCCCCCCCGCCCCGGCCCGTAGGCGGGGCGGGCTCCGGGCGGCACCTCCCGCAGCGGGGCCGGGGCGGCTCTTTCCGTCGGTCGCCGCCGCCGCAGCATGAGCGGGCCGGGGTTGCTGGGGCCCGGTGGCGGCGCGGGGCTGCCGCCGCTGCCCAAGAGCCTGAGCGGGCTGCTGAACTCCTCCTCCTCCGGCGGCGGCGGCCAGGGCGGGCGCTGGCGGGACCTGGAGCGGCTCTACGCGCAGAAGTCTCGCATCCAGGACGAGCTGAGCGGCGGCGGCCGGGGCTCACCGCGCCCGCCCAAGCCTCCCAACCTGGACGCGGCGCTGGCGCTGCTTCGCAAGGAGATGGTGAGCGGGGCGGGCCGGCGGACGTGGCCGGCGGTGGCGGGGGGCGCTGCCGACGCCGCCCAGCGGGCCTCCCCGGGGCCGGTCGTGGCGGAGCGGGCGTCCCGGGTGGGTGCGGGCCCAGGGCCGGGCGGTGCAGCCCCACGTAACCGGCCCGGGTGCTGCGCGGTGCGGGTACCGTGACACGCACCGGTAGCAGCGCTGGCCCCGCCAGCCTGGGCCGGTGCTGGCGCTTGGGGGTCTGCGGGCCGGGAGCCGGTTAACGAGCCTCGCCCGGCGGCACCCACGGGAGCCCCACATCCATTGTAGAAGGCTTCGGTTACATAAATAAAGACAAAAGTATCGCCAGGGATTCATTCAGTACAGGTGAGGTGCAATTAAGCATAGCTTTCTTCACGACTTTGTTTTGATTCTGTAGCGCAGGGTTATTAGTGAAATTCCCCCGGGCCACCTGGTACGGCTTTTGATTGAACGCTAACCGGTGTGTTGGTGCTTTGCTAGTGCCAGCTGCAGTTGTTAAGACCGATACTGACCTCGGCATTGTGCACTTAGTATTCTAAAACATACAAAATATGGTATTGCCCTTTTTAAGGCCTTTTTCTCGTGGTAAAAAGGTGTTGGAGCACAAGAAACTCTGTTGAAATACCTTTCGGTGGATTTAGAAGGACGATGTAGTCTGCTGAAATCTTAGTCTGCCATGAGTCTTGAAACAAGTAGTTTAAATACAATATAAGATTATCTTAAAATCACGTTAATAGAGCTGCCAGTTTGTGTTGAAGTTCAGGAAGCAAAAGTGGCTATCAGCCCTGGGGCTTTTTTCTGCAGCGTGCTAAGGGGAAGCAAGGATATGATATTAGGAGTCTTCATCCTTTCAAAAAAATCAAGGATAACTCATTATGAAAGTCTAATCTATTTTTCCTAATGGATAATCAAATGGGATGCTTGTTAAAGTAATTTGGCAACTAGACTTACCCTTTGATACTCTGTTATCCTTGATGATAATTTGATAAAACACTTCTGAAGAAAAAAATACCTCTGAACACATCAAAGGCTTTAAAGCAACAGCCTCCTCGGGTCCAGATGTATCTTTTTGTGGCCTGTACAAATTAGACTCTCACGTATTAATACGCTGCCATTCATCAAATAGATAATAGCACTTTATTATTTATATTGAACATGCTTTCTTGCAGCAGAGATAGCATTTCTATTGAGTAATAAACTTGCTTTAAATTTTTGATGGTGTATGAGGAAGAAATGCACAGGAGCATCTTTCCCTGCGTGATCAGGCAAGGTGCTACGTATAGAAGTTTTGAAAGATGAGAAAGTGGTGGATTTAGATGCCTTGGAGGGGGAGGGAGGAAAGGAGAGGTCACTTCAGAACTGTGATCCCAAGGAACAGAGACGATTGCATGGGACTGTGCGTTATAGGTTGTCTTGTAGGTGCTGTGATAAAACTCTGGGGTCAAATGCAGAATTAAAATCTGGCTGGAATTAAAATCTTTATGCTTGTGCTAGCAGGCTTGGGCATTTCTTCAGGCTTTTGCTACCTCAGGGATCAGACTTGAAAGTTCTGAAGAGCTAGAGGCTGCTTTTATTCAATTGACTGTTGTTTGTGTTTCATTGTTTGACAGCTACAGAAAAGATATTAAATGTAACTATGTGGTGTTACGGCCTGTTAAGTTAATTCTGCTGAGCAATTTCTATCTTGGAGATTGCGCTTGGTGTAGAACTTGGTGTAGAATCTTCACAGTAAGCACTGAAGTGCTTTACAGAGCTGAAATGGGGGAGTTGCTGGTGAAAATTCTCCTGCGTTCCTCAGGAGACAAAGAACAGTTCTTCCGTCTACAGGTTGAGTTTTCTGGCTCAACTCACTCCTAATTGGTCTTTGAATAGTTCTTCGCTGCAGTCTTGTCCTTCAGATATTTAGCTCTCATGTAAGTCTACCTGGTGGGTCTCCTGTTCACATGTCATAGCATTAGATGCAACTTCACAGCATCCTTTCTCACCCAAGGCAAGCAGTTTGTTTAGGAAGGGCAAGCCAAACTTCATCCACTGCTACTTCCAAAGGCTGATGTGCAGACTTTATTCTTGGGCAGGTAAACAGTCATTAGCTTAACAAGTCTGATGAAATTACTTCAGCAGGGCTAGATGGAGGTGGATATGGTACAAACACCTCCCTTGTATTTTCCCTCATGCAGTCTTGTTTGGTTGCTTTCATTTTACAAATTTTTGCAGAAGGTCATTTGCACAAGTGCTGGTTTCCTCTTACAGAATAGAGAGCAAGGAAGAGTAGCATTTGCTTCCTGCCAAGTGCATGCTTAAACAAGGGAAGAGAAAGTTGTTGTGTTCATTTTACAGTGGAAAACAGAGATGGGTAATGAAAAGCAGCATAGATCTGAGGTGGTGGAAAGGCTTGTCCATAACCTCCTGGAAGCTGGCACAGCATTCCACATCTTGTTCCATGTCTTGTCCTAAAGTCCTCGTGTTTGGTCTGTATGGGACATCATGTCTCAGCTTCACAACCTCACCAAGTAGTATGTGTTGGTCCTGAATGACGCCGTATTCTTTTTTTCTCAGTTGGTAAGTTGTTGTGGTGATATGTGTGATATTTTCCACCCTCCTCTCCTTCCATCTTTAGAAAAAGGAGCTGGTAGGATAGTTCAGCAATGCCAGAAGATCTTAATGCTAGCTTCTTGTGGTTTTCTCATGTGCTGAGTGTATCTGTCCTTAGAATCTAGGAGAGATTTTTGAGACAAGAATTCTCATTCTGGGTGAAATGTAGCCTGCCCTTCAGGCTGCGGTAAAAGCTACTAACATTACAATTTTTTGTTTGTTTTTTTTATTCCCTCTCTGAGCATGAGTTGTAGCAAAAATTTTTATTTGGTGAAACTGAGGCTAACTAGGAACAGCCTGTCAGCCTAACATTTATTTGAAAACGTAGGCAGAAATAGTTGCTTCTTGAAAATGTTAAATTGGGTAGTGGTTTTAATTTACTGCAAGACAAACACTAGATTTAATTTGATCTGACTTGTCTAGGTGACAATATCAAATGAACTCTCCATTTCCTTGCTAGAGAGGGAAACTGCTTTGAGTTAAATGACTACCTTTATTTTGTTTTGTGGTGCAATGTACTGGTCTTGTACCTGACACAAAGATGCAGACTACAAGGTAACCTTTTTAAACTGTTGCTCCAAATCTTTAATTAGCCCTAGAACTAATATTTTAGAAGTTTGGGGACTGAAATATTAGGCGGTTAATTATAAATCAGGCCTATGCTTGAGTAGCACATGGAAACATCCTGAAGATTTGCAGGCTAGAGTGTACATCCTTATCTCACATCTGCCCTAGTTATGCTGCCTTCAAGTGGCACGCTGTATTGTGCTAGACATACCTACCCTTGTCAGTTGCCTATATATGTGGATATAAAAAAGATAATTATAGTAGAAGATAGTTGTCTGGGAAGTGGAAAGCCAGCCAGAGCTCCATTTGCAACTTTTAAACCAGACTACTTTAAAGAAAACTGAAGAGCCTACAATACTGCGTAAGAAAGATGCGTAACAGTCACACAGTGTTACTGGAAAAGTATGTCTCTTGCACAATGAGGAATGTAGAGTTTATGAATTTATCTGTAATGCTTTGGACAGGAGTGAACTGCTTATTGGAAGTGAAGCAAGGCATTGTAATACAACGGTCTTGAAGTACACTTTGCCCATGTTCTGCTGTATTGCATCACGTTGTTCCTTGTTCTTGTGTCCAATTTATGCTGTGGGGACCTTTGAAAATGAATTATACTTGTGTATTTCATAATTGTTTAAGGTAGAAAGAAGCTTGATGCCTTTGTTTAGTAACAGAAAATATATGTCATTATACTGCCTGTAAAATCACAATTCCAATACATTTTGGGTTTTTTTGTTTGTTTGAATTCTTCACCCCTCAGGTTGGCCTTCGGCAGCTAGATATGTCATTGCTGTGTCAACTGTACTCCCTGTATGAATCGATTCAAGAGTATAAAGGTGCCTGTCAAGCTGACTCTAACGCAGACTGCACGTACGCTCTGGAAAATGGCTTTTTTGATGAAGAGGAGGAATACTTCTAGAAGCAGGAAGATTCACCTCCAGGCTGACGGAGGTTCTTTTGTCCTTCTCTCCCTGTAACATACCTCAGCAAGAACGACTGGAATCTGTACGGATCTCTCTGCCTGAGGAGGAACACCCAGCTACCCCGAGTTGTGTTAAATCCACTTATTTTAACAGGCTGTTAGTACAAGTTACTCATGCAAATACCACTTGAGGAAAGTGCTGTACTCTAACTTGAAGAGTCCTCAGACATGCTTGACAAGAGTTTTCAATTTAATTTGCAAGGTGGGTGTTTTCAACTTACAAATGTTGGTAGTTTATAACTGGAATTTAATCGTAGAAGACAGCAGTGACTTCCTGAGTTGTAATAACTTTGTAAGGGGGGAGGGAAGCCTCCGCTGTGGTGTAAATAGCTATAGGTGGGGTTTTTCTGGTCAGTGGTATTGATAACTGCATTTTGAACAGGCATCTGAATGCACGCACATCCTCAGCTCTACTAAGCTAGTTCTGCTTTTATCAGCTGCATCCAGTTTTGTACTGGGTGGATTGTTTACATGGTTTAATTTTATCCTTAAGCTAATTTTGACTTTTCCTTATTCCTAGCTTACAAGCTGCACGTGTGATAGTGAATGTTATCAGCAGTTTTTTTCTGTTGATCTAATTCACTTTCTTGGTACTGCCACTTGGCATTAACTTTTATACTATTGTCTGGATATCTTGCATCAACATAGCGCTTTGACCTGCTAAACTCTGTTCTGAAATGGTTTGCTTAGCTTTTACTGTATTGCATAGTAAAAGCACAGATTCAAACTTAGTCTGTCTGCCACTATGTGGCTTGGAATAACATGAACTCTTGTGCAAGTTTTCTCGATCATATGAAGAATAAGGAAACCGCTCATATGACAAAATGGGACAAATTGCAATATTTTATACTGGGTGAACTTTGTTTCTGTAAGGTAGACTACAGCTCTTTTTAAAAATGCAAAATAAGTATTTTGAGCACATACTTTGCATATGTTAAAACTTTTTATACTAACTTGTTCTTCGAAGTATAACTTATTTTTGTTTTCAGAACTTACTAAAGCACTCAGTTAAGTTTTTATTATTTCATAGTGTGTAAATGTAACGCTTAATCAGCTTGGAATATGAGAATTGCCAACTATGAGTCTTCACCCTTCTCTAAGTTAAATCAGCTCCCAAAGCGATTTTCATTTCTTAATTCTAAAGCACAGTGCCTGAATCTTGACACAAGCTAATAATTAAGGGCTTCAATCTCAAAGGGTTTTTGCATGGTTCGTGTCTGGCATGCATACAGTTTACGGAAAGAACTGGAGATCACATTCTGGGGTAGCTCCTCTCTTAGTTTTTAGCAAAGGCTAGGATGTTGCAGTGATAAAAGTCAAGAGACTTCCAGGGTGGAGTTTTTGTGCATTCCCTCTAAAACTGGCTTACTTAGTGGAATTTAAAGGCCACAACAGTGAAGACTGTGCTGTAAGTGTGTATGTGTATAAATTATTAATCTAGTCTGTGGCAATGGTTGGATTTTTTTTTAATGTTAATTCTGGTCTGATAACTTCACTTGCCCAAAACTAAAATGAATGATAAGGCAAACACAGATAATCCAAATGGCTACTTTTATATTTAAAAAGTTCAGTGTGTATGTGTGTATACAGACATATATATGAGTATATATACATGCATATGTACACACAACTCTATGCTTTGACTTAAGAATGTATCAGCTTTTAATATAATTTGCTGTGCTTTTGGTATTTAGTTGAGGCTTTTTCTAGTCTGTTGAAGTACTGCTATTTTCTTGCTCTTTCTCAAAAAAATAAAAAGCATGATGTTTAGCATAAATTTTTAATGTTGTGTGTATTTTTATTTACTATTTCAGTGACTCCAAACCTTCACCCCTTTCCATACCTCCCCCTAAAAACCCTATGACTAGTCAGCACCCCTGGATTGAAGCAGGCGATCTTTAGATTACAATAGAAAAGTTTCTTCCTACCTGTATTTGGAATGGGAATTTCCTACTTCTGTCTTAATTGGATTTGACTTAGTTTTGAATTCAACGTAGAGAATCCTGTCTCTACTAGAATTAAAGATCCTGTTTTACAAATTCTTACATGGTGCCATTCATTAATAGTCCCACTGGTGAGAACGGACTTAAGCAAAATTGACAGTACTTTCTTTTAGATAAATGAAACGTAAAAGGCAAAACTATTTAGGTTTCTACTTTTAATGCAGCATGCTCGTGTGCTGGGGAATGTGGAATGGTTGCCTGGTGTTTGCTGTACCAAGAGAAGCATAGAAGTCTTCAGGCATCACTCCACAGCATCATCTGCACTGGAAAAAGGATGGATTATTTAGGACTTGCTAAGTTGTTATCACCTTGTCCCTTTTAATACCACCTTCTTGCACGGAAGAGAAGTTATAGTCAATATTCCTATTCAAATTCAATTGCAGTGAACCCTGGCTACATAGACAAAGGTTTTAAAAACAGTAAATTTGTTCTTATGTCAAGCAGTTGTTCCAGAGGCAGATTTCTATGCCTGATGTTTTGGTTATGAGCTGTATCTCTTCACCACATTATAACAGCATGAAGTAGGGAAATTGCTTTGAAAGAGAGGTGCTTGGTGGGAAAGCAGAGATTAAATACTGAGTAATTGTTACATGCAGCTTTGAGTCAGAGTTTGGTTGTGTGCATGACAGAACAAGCTGTGTTACTACAAAAGCTTGCCACCCTTGGTCCAAACCACATACCAACAATAATCCTTTTCCCTTTTTCACTCCAAAATCCCCAATTCGAATTACGTATAACCTTTTACAAATACTTTTTAAGGCTGTAACAAGAGAAACTCTTGAAAACTTAATGACCAAGAGAACATAACACAACTCTCTCAGTCTGACGCAGCACAGCCAGCCCACCCTGAGCTGTGCAGGAAAAGGCAAGTTTGCAAGGAAAGAGGAACAGTTGGGCTCCTGGTGCTCAGAGGTGGAACACAGGGAGTACAGAGGTTCAGAAGGCAAGTTACCGTGGCTGACTCCTCACTGGCCTTTCTGCAAAGGTCCTACAAATAGGGTGAAATGGTTAGAAACAATGGATTATTAGGTCTGCACTAACTATATTTGAAGGTTTAACAATGTGCCATCCTCTTTTTATTGCTATGACAACTGCAGAGTCATACAGTCATAATTACATCAAAGTCTCATTCATTTGAAATGGTCTTAGTCTACAAAAAAGAGAAGGATCTGGAAGAAGTGCTTCACTCTTGAGAAACGGGCATCATAAAAAGGTAGGTGGCCCATGCCCTGGCAGCTGTAACAGATGGACATTTCAGTCCAGCTTCAGCTCCCAGTGAATTCACTGCCAGCCCTATTGATTTTAGTGGGAATGAACTCTGAAGCAGGAATCTTTTTATAAGTCAAGTCAGAGCTGCAGCTCGGTCTCATTTCCAACACTGTGTAAGAGCTGCATGGTATCTCCAACAACCTGTGCTAACATACAAGTTGTATTCAAATACACACTGCAGATGTTTTCAAAAGTACAACTTTTTAATGCAGTGAAACTCAGAGTAGGCAAGCATTTTAATAACTTGTAAAAAAGATCAGTGATGCTTCACAGAAATAGTTTTCCAATAAAAGTAAGGCAAATTGCCCAGGTAGTTTGGACTCATCTTTCAGATACTTGCTTGGGTTGGGTTTTTAATACAAAATTTAGTGTAGTCACGTGAAACTGAAAGACTGGAAGAAGGTTTACAAAAAAATATATTACTGTATTTGTAAATAATAATTAAGTTCATAATAATAAGTAACCAAATAATTTTGCACAAATTTCTAAAATAAGTTATTTTTTTAAAAAAAGTTTACATTTTCTTATAAATAACATGGTTTGCAAAATTTTAAATGCAACAGGGAGAACAGCAAAACCACCAGCATCTTTATTAAAAAGTTGACTTAATATCTACTTGCTAACCTATGGTTTTGCCCGGTATTTAGTCCAGTTCCTAAGGAACCAAAGTTTACACAATGACTGCCCATCCATTTTCTGTCACTCTCTTTGCTATAAACCACATCCGACAGAAGTTGGAAAGTTGCTTTGTTTTTTCTAAACCTTGTAAAAACTAGCAGCTGGAAGAGGAAAGATATTGTTCTTTCTACAGATAGGATACCAGGTAAATCTAATATTTTAATTTCTGTTTGGCCACCCAGAAAGCAAAAGCTGGGTGCTCACCTGGCTGCCAGCAGTGCTGGGTGCTGTGGGAAGGAAGTGAGAGTCTTCAGCGGGTCTTTTAGTGAGCGAGGATGAAAAAGGGGGATGCAGCAAGAGGGATGACCCCAGGTGTTGCCTTTGGGACTAAATGGGATGCTGGAAGGTGCGAGTGTTGTGGTGAGGGATGTCACAGAGCTTTTGCAGGATGCAGGGTCACGCAGTTCAGGAGATGCTGAGGTCCTAGGATGCAAGTTGCTTAAGATCCTGCGTCTCATTCGTTTTGCTGCTCACAGCTTGGGACATTTTTCATGTCCTTTCTCAACCTGTTTCAAAGTCTGGGCATGTTCTACTTCTCATGAATTTTGAATGTTACAGTAATGTGTTGCGGGTACACAGTTTTGCTTAACCAGGAAGAACATATTGCCCTCACTGCCTCACTAAAGCCATTAATTTTGTTTGAGGAATTGAGTTGTTCTCATTTCCTCACTCCGTTCAGCTGATTGCTGGGGAGGAATGTGAAATGGGAAGATTAGCAGGGAACCTTATCAACAGGTCTGGTCTTCTCCAACGTGCAGCTTTGTGTCCTTCAGCCACGTCGAAATAACTTACTTCTGTTTTCATGATGCCTGCCTGTAGAGATTACCACAGCAGTTTGAGGTTCATATTCCTTTTCATATAGTCCATGCATTTTCTCAGAAAACAACTCTGCAGAAGTACATTTTCCACCCACTGGTATCTTTGTTGGTTTTATTCAGAGCTACTAAATTTAACTGTAGGCAACGCTGCATTACCTAAGGCAATAACTTGTTTATTTTCTTAGCAAACTTGTTAAAAGCTCTGTCATACTTGCAAAATCATCTTCTATCGATTTTAACATTTTCTGGGAGTTTCAAAGCTCCCTAAACTGTGTTCTAAAGCTTCCTAACTGGCTGTTCTGTCATCCTGGCAACTCCAGCTCCTCAATCAGCTTTGCAAACATCCAGGGTCTGTTGGGGGATGAGCTGCTGTGGCTCCAAGAACCCGGGGAATCTGTGGGGACACGGCTGGTGCATGGTTCCAAACTCTCCCAAGCTGCGCTCCTCTGGAAGAGCAGAGGTGGCCCCACTAGACCCAAATGTGCTCCATGGCAGATGTGAATAATTAAACCCTCGGTGAGGCTCGATTTGTGCTGGGCTGGCACCTGCAGCTTGCAGGGCAATAAAGCTTCATAAGCAACAGTAGGATTAGCAAGTTCACCCTTCAGATGACCAGCAGTGAATTTGGCCATTTGTTTTCAAATGACACAGTCATTTTGGAAGGGATTAATATCAACTGCACAAGTCTGCTTTCCTTAGTTCTTTGCCCCCCTCTTGTCCTTTCTATTCAGGAAAATTCATTAGATGAATGTGGAAACAACCAGCCTTGAGTAATGAATCCCACATCTGATTTCAGAGGAATGTGCTTTTAGCAGTAGAATTTACATTTTTCAGATAAGGCTGGTATGCAATTTAAAGAGACAAACCCATTTGCTATTGAAATATGCAGGCTTGTGGCTATTTCACTCTTCACTGAACTTTTGCTATGGTTTTAAATGCATTCATGCTAAGGCATTATTAAGATAATGCCTTTAAGAGAACGTAATCTTTGAGAACTCCTCAATTTAAAATGAGAGGAGAAATCCCATGCAAATCCTGGATTATTAGAATTTGAAAAAAATGTGACTGAAGCAGACTGTTTAGAATTGTTAGTGCACAAAGAATTCAATCCAGCGTCAAACCACTGCCTTAAATTCATGTTAGCAGAAGTAGTTCAGCCCTCCTCGCAGCACGAACTACTCTCTGTCGGAAATCACAAGCATCACAATCATCTTCCCTGTGATTATCTGGCTAGACACTTAAGAGTTTTAGAGCTCGTTTTGGCTGAGGATACCAGCCACTGTCACAAACAATAAAGTTGCCTGTCTGAGCCCTATCAGCTCTTGCTTAAACTTTTCTGACTCCTCAAACAGCAGAACCTTTTAAATAATTTACAAAAAGGTAACATAGTATGGTAGTTACTTCAGATATAAAAGCACCTGGCCCATACAAACAGTACATTTTATTATTTCTCTCGCAACACTTTCCAGTTCTTCAGTTTAACTGAATCTGAAATTTAACAAAAACCTGTTGCACTAATTATTTGTATTAAAAGCCCTCATGGCCTACAATTTCATTAGGGTTGCCTAATATACAGGAAGGTTCAAGCAGGGCATGCAGAAGCAAATTAACAAGGAGCGATGCAAAGTTTTGAACAGGTAACGTACAAGCTTAAACAGGACCACATTTCTAACTTGTTCCATTACGATTAAATAACATCATGGGCTGTTCGTATAATGCAATATTTTTTTTACATGCTACATTACACAAAATGTAAACTACTGAAATATTAAAAGCTATTTGGTATAGAGGAAAAATATTTTATCAGAATCAGCTGAAAGAAAGACAATACATCAAGTCAGAGTAGAAATTAATTTCTCATAGCACTAGAATATCAAAGACCTGTTACCATTTGGTTTTTATCCTGTATGAACACAGCATATCAATATTCTAAGAGTTTCAATGTTCCTTTTTTCTTCAGTTTAATGTTGTACAAATAACACAGAATCTTGCCTTGTTATCTTTCGAATTACCCTTGCTCTTTCTGACCGATACTTAGTCATGTTGCTAAAATTGGAGAAGCATTTTCTTAAATATAATGCATGATGCAATATGACCTGTAGAGAGAAACGGAATATATAGCACCTATTCACTACATAATTTATACCTCTCTCAGTGTGCAGGTTTAGAAGAGGAAAAACATTTATGAACAACGCTTGAGTGTATTTTGGGACCATCACTGCAGTCGCATAAAGGATTAGAATTTAATGATAAATGAGAAAGGTAGACTTGGCAGTAATCTCTGTGGGGAAGAAGGAATTCTGTTTTATGCATTTATTTTATCCCATCTCTCGTCTTTTTCCATAAGATTTGCTTGAGGTCTGAGTTTTCATATGTAAATAGATTTGTCTTGTCTCCAGCGCTTTATGTGGTTACACAATAGGACTTTTTTTTCTCTGCCATTTATCACTAGCTGGTCATTCAAAAAGTCCTTTGTATCTCTGTTGCAAATGCAGGGCTGCTCTAAGCTTTCAGTGTCACTTCTTCTCACAGAGAATAAAATTCTTTTCTATGCCTTCAAATGCAGGTGTGTATGGACAAAATACATCAATCAGTATTAGGGAAGCCGAGCATATCTCACTGTTACCGCATACATCAATTTGTAAGAGTGTCTTAAAAGTGTGCCAACTATGGACATTTACACTACAATTTCTTTTGCAAATTAGAAGGGAGCTTGTACAGATGTGTTTATTCTCCAAGAACAGAGATCTCAATTCACTATGCTTGTTTGCTCATTCCTTTCTGAATTAAACGCTTCAGTTTGTAGGCAGTGATCATATTTTTGTGTATTTCTTTAATCCCATGCATGAGTCTTTACAAGAAGCCTGTCGTTGATTTGAAGAGGTACAGGCTGCCTTATTTATTCAAAACTCCTAAACGCTTTGCAGTTCTACAGCCAAGGAAACTTATTTTCATGATGTTGGCTGAGCAAGGCTGTGATGGGGTAGCAGAAAATGTGAACTGCTCAAGCAGGAGAATAAAAACAGAGGACACACACTTACTAAAAGATCAAGCCACCACCTTCACAATGGATCCCTCAAGTAAAATCTTATACTTTCACACAATCATATGGCTTGAATAAATGGCCATAGGTGAAAAGCTGAAAAACAGCCGGGCATCAAATTGCCGCTGCACGCAGTAAAAGCTGACAGGCCCCCTAATTTAGGACAGGCAGCTTAGCTGTTGTATCTCAGAGCCAGATCTCTGTCTGTCACTGAGAACATCTGTCAAGAGCGCCTGTCCAGCCTCACAGCTGGAGGAAGGACCAGATGACCTCCAAGTTCACTTCTAGCGCCATCCAAATCCGTGAAAACAAAACTCTTCCCATCAGCAGAGGCAGCTGCCACAGCTCAGGACAAAGAGCTAAGCTTCCAGCAGCAGCTGTTGCAAAGAAATTTAGAGGAGCCAGCACTTTTTGGGATAATGGCATGAAATTACAGACAGCATCTTCCACCCTGCCCTGGCAGTGAGGAAGGATCTGCACAAGAGGGCTTCCTGTTTTGCCATCCTCTGTCAGAATGTTCTGTACAGGATTAAAACCACCTCTCTAAACTTTGTATTAAAGCACTCCTGCGGCTCAATCAGATTAGCATCACCACACTGGCATTATTTTAAATGAAAGCAGATGAGTAACAACAAGGGAAGGGAGACATGATCTGTACATGTTTCCAACACTGTTTTATCAGGGACATGACTCTCTTTTTAACTGATACAATCTGTCCTGTTGCACAAAAGTCAAACTATGATGAGGATAAGGTGCCTCTGTCCCAGGTGGCCTTTTCTTTCAGTGTAAGACCTTTATATGGTCCGAAGCTGCACAATTTCATACACAGCTAAGTCGGAAAATGCACAGGCTCTAAGAATAGGATTGACCTTCCCTCTCCATCTACACACACACACACACACACATCAGTTAGACAAATTGCACAATTCAATTGAGCAGAAATGTTTTAGCAAAAAATCCACTTAAAGTAGCATAAAATAAAGTTTGCAAAGATGTGAGTTTTAATACAAACTAGGTCTTATCATGTGGTTATGTAAAAAAATGCATACCTACCATTGTGTTAATCCACAACAAAGTTAATTTGCTTTTCCAAAGGAAAGGGTTTGAATAATCTGTCCAACCTTGCTGAAAAAATTCTTTGCTAATCAGCATTGTCTTTTCATTTTGCTCTCTCCCAGGATCGAATGAGTGAGAGATGAATTATGTTCTCCTTGCTGTACAACCCACCTGCCATTGCCACACTATTAAGCAGGAGAAATGTCCTCATAGGGAAACAAAGATTCCTGTTGTTGAAAAAAAAAAAAATTATAAAGACTGTGCTCAAAGTGATACATTCACTTTTGCTCCCCATCCTGCAAAGTACAAGCGATTCTTCCTGGCCCTGGTATGTGGCACTTTATTAGGCAGTGGCTGATCTCAATAGAGAATGTATTCTTCCTAGTTATTGTTACACTTTTGTTGGCTTTGATTTCTGGTGATCAAAAGAACACTGTACTCCTACTGAGATAGAGATGCTATCTCTGCTGTAGCCAAGACATGATACATCAGTGGCTTTGAAGACTGGAACAAAAGCTTTATACTGGAAGTGAAGTCAGAGACCGAAGGGATCAAAGTGTAGGAGTGATGCATGTATGATAGCATCGGATAGACCACAGCACGTGTGGCTGGGAATCACCATGAAAGTAACACCCACAAATTCTTATAGACTGAATTAGCAGTTCTGAGAAGAGTGTGCAGGGTAAGTAGAAGTGCTTCTGTGTTGTTGAGATTTTGTTTTCCTGCTTAAATTTGTGCAATGTAGCCTGGTTCACTTACTGAAAATATACCACTGGTTTGAAACTAAAAAAAAAAATAAATACACAAGACCTACCTATGCTCTCTACCTCAAAGCCTAAAACAGTCAAATAAGATACCTTAATTTTCCTTTCAGATAGCTGAAAGATCAGTTAATGTGCCAGCTCCCTCCCCTCCAAGTTTTTTAACTATTTTCAGATTTATTTTGTCACAAAGCAGCTGCCGTAACTTAAAATCCACAATAAGGGATTTGTGGTTTGTTGCACACACCCATAAAAGTCTTAAGATACCTATGTCATAGAATGGTATGCCAGCAAAGGTCAGAATTAAAGCTTCCCTTAACATAACAAAGACTTTAAAGCTGTCACCTTCAATATTCACATTCTCTGGCTCCGGGCATGGCTGTTTCAATGTCTGACATTCATGGTGTTGACTGACTCCCAACAACCTGCACCTGAGAGGACTTGATGCTTTTCATCTTTTTAAGCAGATATAAACAGATTAATCCTCCCTCAAATCCTGTGATGATGGAGGTACAATCATTTTACGGAGCCACATATGTGACTTGCTCAAGGTCGCAGCAGTAGTTGGTCTTATACCCAGGTTTAGGATCCAGGTGTTAACGCAGGTCCCCACTCCTCTGCTTAGATAGCTATGGTAGGCACCTCTGTGCAGCTTATGGACAACAGTTCTTTTGCCTAAAAATGTACTCAGAATTACAGTTAGAGATTGTAAGAAATTACAAAGGTCATCTGGATTTGTTTCTGCAGCAGTCAGCACATGTACAAACTGTACGAGTTCACACTCTTATGCTACTTATGTAAAGGAATTTAAACCACATTGTTACCCAGGAAAAAAAAAAATCACAAACAATATCTACTATCCCAATGAACAGCAATTGAAAACATCATTGGCAGAATTTCTTACACACTTTGCAGACCTGCCATTTATCTACACAGGGCTCAAAAGAGCTTTACAAATTTAGGACAGCAGATCATGTTTAGGAAAAAGATTTTGAAAAGCTCCTCATGTTCAGATCTTCTTTCTAGCCACCTCAGTAACATAGTAAGCATTACTGGAAAGACTAAGAAGGTCAGAAATACATTATAAGAGGCAGGAGAAAAAATTCCTGTAAATTGCTGCAAATTCTAACCGCAGCAACCCGAGTTTCAAATTAATTCAGCAAGAAAATTCCTATTGACTTTTAGCAGCAGAGAAATGCATTCACTACGTCTTTTGCCACATGAATTTTCTGAGCTCAGCAAGGCTACTCAGAATAATCCCAGCTTGCAGGACCGCTTATGTCTTAAAAAAAAGATGCTGTGCTGCTAAAATAATTTGCATTCTATAGCTTTCAGGGTGTATATATTGAATTGACCTTGATACCAAGGCACCAAAACAAGTATTCTGTGACCTGCTTTTCATCAGTAACATCACCCTAACATTTCTCCAGACTGAATGTTAATTTTAAAAGCTTTTAAAAGCTTGAATTTGTGAAATAAAAATTCATCAAATAAATACTTACAGTGCTTTTATGTTTCTCCCACTTCTGGAAACAATAGTGCCTTACTTCTCAACTCCAGATGGCACTGTGGTGCTTAGCACTACCCAACTGGGGGAGTGCTGCTGGACTGCAAAAGCATGCAAGCTCCAGAAAAACAATGGTTTTCTTGTTTTATGAGAAGTCAGCTGCTAATAGTTTTCCAGTGCAGATGTCCTACTTTACTTTCAGGGAAGACTGGGCTAACAAATGGCAATTTATATGCCTGAGATATAACTTGTCAAGGAAGAAAGGACTCGCTTGTCTGTACTTGCACGAGGTCACAAGGGCAGCAGCCTTCGCCTCCACCAGCAACACCTAATGCCACGCACACTATTGCAGAACAAAGGGAGAAAACCTGCTGTTGCACAGCTCTTCCTGTTCACAGTAAACAATTATATATTTGTACAATTGGTGTTCTGCTTATAAAAGTGTATTTTTAAGGATGGAGTGAAAACTGTTGAAGTAATGAGGCTATCAGTAATTTTTCTACAGAAACCCATACACTTTAGTGTTTGGAAGACATCCTTTGCCATTTCACGTTAGCACTTAGACTATTACAAAAATATCTATGATAATTCATATTATGCCTTAATGTTCATCCTTTGAAAACTTAGGAGTGGGGTGTTCATATATTTGCTTAATCATACATTCATCTATACTGCATCTTTTCTTACATAATTTTTCTTGAGATTCTCTTCCCTTAGTTTTTATAGTCTTCTCAACTCTGCCTGACACCTACATTCTCTTTAACCCTTTCTAGTTCATACTCTCATTCTCTAATTTTGTATAGAATAATTTCTAAATACTTGTTACCTGACCTATGGACCCAGTTAAAGTTCCCAGCTCCCACTGCGCAATCACTAAACTATTGCTCAGCCCAAGTCTGAATAACATCAATGGTTCTCCTGCACGTTTTGTGTGACAGAATTCTGAAATTTGCTCCACAGGCAGATGATTTTCCCATAGGCCACGATATCCCTTTTGATTCCAAGCAAAACTCAATGAACTCAACTAAATTCTTTTGCAGGCTGTTATACTTTTAACCCAAGTAAATGCTTTCCCATAAGTTAATGAAGCAATTGAAGATATATAGGAAGGGCAGGCTCTTTGTAATACATCTTCCAGTGCCAATGACTATTTCATTACAAAGAATTTACGAAAGAATAGGAGGTCAAAAGACAAAAAGAAATAAAAGCGAGAAAGAGGGAGAGGACTGTTTTAAACAGGCAGGAACTTGAAAGTGTTTCAGTTGTCTCTGAAGCACCATATGGAAACCCTTTTCCAAAGGCATTAAAAATGCACACACACCTGCCCCCACGCACAGAGGGCATTCTTCAGCTTCCCCTAGATTTACGAAATGTTAGTGCGTTTGTTATCATCTTAATTCTCCTATATGAGTAGCCATAAAACCACACAAGGCAGAATGTCCTACGTCACTAGATAATAACGATGCCTCTGAAGACTGAAAACCTGTATAACACCTGCTTTCATCCCAGATTTGTAGCTTTTAATTTTCTTCTCCATCCTCAAAGTTGCATAAGAACAGTGGTGGTGCTTGACAGCATTAGAAAGTGCAAAAGTGATATGTTATGTGCATAACAGATAAGCATTTCTTCTTTCAGAATGTGTTCAGGTCCATTCTATGTCTTCTGAATAAAATTCAGAAAATGTCCTGAAATCACAGATTGGTTTGGGCTGGAAGGGGCTGTAAAGACCATCTAATATCAACCCCCTGCCATGGGCAGGGACACCTTCCACTAGGCCAAGTTGCTCAAAGCCCCATCCAGCCTGGCCTTGAACACTGCCAGGGATGGGGCATCCACAGCTTCTCTGGGCAGCCTGTTCCCGTGCCTCACCACCGTTGGGGTGAATAATTTCTTCCTTTTATCTAATCTAAATCTGCCCTCTTTCAGTTTAATACAGTTACCCCTTGTCCTATCGCTACATGCCCTTGTAAAAAGTCCCTCTCCAGCTTTCTTGTAGGTCCCCTTCAGGTACTGGAAAGCTCCTGTACGGTCTCCCTGGAGCCCTCTCTTCTGCAGGATGAACAACCCAAACTCTGTCAGCCTGTCTTCAAATACCTTTTTTTTAATTCAAAATAAGCTTTATGAAAACTGTCCCTGAACAAAAGTTATACACATTGTATCAACAATTTTGCTGCTGACTAGGTAACATTTACATTACCTGTAATGCAAAAATCTTCCCTTTGCATTAGTCACACTTAAATGTGCTCCACTCAGCCTTTAGACAGAAATGAGTGCCAGAGCAAACAAGGGAAAAATTTATGAAAAAAACCCTACCTTTTGCATATAACCATGACACATATGGTTAATTAAAAAAACCCCAAAACAAACAAACAAACAAAAAACAAACAAACAAAAACACACAAAAAAAAAGAAAAAAAAGAAAACCAAACCAAACAATCTAATGTAAGAGGAACAAACCAAAGCACTGTTGTTAACATCACTAAAGGGGAGGAGAAAAAAAAATCAGTGTTAGACAGAATGTACATTTCTTGAACAGGGTCATACAGAATGGTGAGAAACCTTATCAGCTTCAATGCTAAGGTCATGCTAAGATGAACAGAGAGCTGAGTAAAGGCCAGATGACAGCCACAATAACAAACAGAGTTTGGCTCAGCAGGCACCAGCATATTCTTCTGTCATCCTCTCTGCTGCAGCACAACTTCATTCCCTCTTAAACTCAAAGCAGAAAGTCAATGAGGAAAATGAAAGCAGGCCAGACCAGCATCCCTGAAGTTTCTATAAAAGATCTACTGCCTCTTGGCTTTGCACCTTTCTCAACTTGCAGCCTCTTTTGCAACACTGTGTCCTGGTGTTGGAAGGAGATGAGCACTACTCAAAGTACCTTTGGCAACACAGTGTGTTTAAAAAAGTTTTTCGGGGCAGAGTATCTCCCAAATCTAATCATGTAAAGCAAAGCATGTACTATGCACGTGTTGCCAAAGCTGCTGCTCAGCGAGTGAGCAACTGCACACCTACACTCAATTGTCTGGATGCTGATTCACACCGGTAACAAGGTGGATCCCTCATACACCTTCACAACTATGTGTTTGGTGGGGCAGTTGCAGTGTTAAACTGCCTCATGTACTTTAAATGGTTGACATTTGGGTTTTTTTGCCTTCTCTACATGCTCAGAAAGAGGTAAGTGTAACACAAATGGCAACCATTTGCTTTTCTAACTGAATAACTTACCGTGGCCCCAGGCAGCTGAATCAGACAAATGTGTCTGATGTCTTCTGTGGTCATAATCTAAACTTATTCTAAACCTGTTTGGAATTAACATGAAGATGTTGCAAAACATTATTTGATGAATTTTGCAAAACACAGATGGGAGACTGCATCTGAACAACATGAAGAAAGGAAGTGGTACCTATACATAGTACAGCCTTCCAGAACTGAAGCAGGAGAATTAAACACTGGATAGAATGTAACGGAAAGTGGTCTGCACAAAAGAAGTAGGTTCGTGTCCTAATTACTGTCTTGCAGAAACTGATTCTGCCAGCTGCTTTGTGGGCCATCTGGTCCTCACTTTGCCTACTGCGGAAAAAGGTTTAGAACTTCTCTAAATGGTTCTTCACTAATTTAGGCCTAAACATATTGTGTGTTTTGTTTGTTTTGTTGTATTTGTTTTTTAACAAGAACTACTCTATTGCTAAGCAGCCTCATACTTCATTTTTTCTTCCACTAAACCGGCTGCCAGATAAGGGCTGAGTGTGGGGGATGTCGCTTAACAGTAAATGCACAAGTGGTATCCCAACCAACCTTGTATGCTGGGGATCAGAGTCCTTTCACTCTCTTTTCAGCTTTCAAAACAAAGCAGCAGCATTTATGAGATCACATAAAATTTCAAGCCAGTTAAAACTATAGTTCCTAGAGATTACTCTACAACTAGTATTTTATTATTTTGTGTTTTCACGTAAACATTCCAGAGAATGCAAATTAGTTTTCCCACTGTAGTTTCACTCTGCAATACTTATATTTTTTTTTTCTAATAAACTGTTTACGCATGTTCACTTCTCTCTTTGAAAATCTGTTTTTGAAGAAATACCAATTTTGGCTTTTATATTTTTCCGCTGACTCCCTCTTCAGGGATCAATACATCCTCCTCTTTCTGACAAAATGCAGTGATTGGTAGCAGTGCTGACTTTTTCAGTGTACCTTTTTTATTACAGCCATAGCAATGCAGCCAGATCTATAAAGCTATTAAGACAGTGACATATCCATATTTTTTAATGAGAAAATAAACAAGCTAAGGCTGAAGTCTTATAGCTCACAATATTAAATAGCCAAACTTCTTAAGTTTCTTATTTTAACTCATGCTAAAACTGTCTACACTCACTGCTAATGCAAGATTTTGTTCTCTATCACCTTCTTTATCACTATGAAAATAGTGTCTTTGGAGCCTGCTGGCGAAGATCATTCTGAGAAAACAACTATCACATTGTTGGTATTTCTTCAGATCTGGGCTGCTGTTTCAAATATCCCATCCCATTTTCTGGAACAAGCAGACCACACCATTTTCCAAAATTAATCCAAAGAAGATGGCCAGCCAAGGGAGCATTCGGTTCAAGTTCAAGGTAACTGCAAAACAAAACAGACTTATCACTTACCATTTAAGAAGATCATAGAAACCATGTAAGTATTGATATTAATTTGTACATATAAGAAATCACATAAATATGTTCAAAGTCTGTATTCTAAAGCCATGCATTAAATTAACATGAAATTTTCATTTTCCAAATACACAAATAATTCTATTTTATGTTTCAATGATCTTTGATGAGTTGTCTCAAATTCTAACTGATTGACCTGATGGATATAATACAGCACATACACAGATAAGACAGTGAGATAAGAGGTGCTTTTCCTTTTTCAAATAAAGTGTTTTGTTTCATTGACTTTCTGTTGAAGTCTAAGTAGCACAGTTTTAATCGAGAACTACTTCAGTCATGTATTTGATACCACTTTAAAAATATATCAAAAACAATGACTTCTGTAACAGCTGCATTCTGTCAAAGCCATTCTGTACAAATGCTGTAATAATAAACATGCAAAAAACTTACCTCTAATTGCCTGAGAGTTTGATATCAAAACAAACACTTTTATAAATGCAAGGCACAAAGGTGTGTAGTCATGCTCCCAAATAACAGCTGGAATTAGCAAAAGCTTTCCATAGCTGGACAACAGTAGTGCTTTGAGAAGTAAAATGAAGTCAGACTTTGTTTTCAGCATCTCAGGTCTCATCCACCATAAAGTAATGAAAATGCCAAACAAAAATGAAGTTTGTTCTAAGAGGAAATAAGGAAATAAGAGGAGTTGAGGAGAAAGAATGAAGCACCAAAATCAAGTCCTTTTTGGATAAATTTCAGTGAAAGACATTGTCTCAAATGCAACTGAGCCACTGCTGTTTAGGACAGATGCAAATACAAACAACTCCTCCACTTCTTGCGTTCATTCTAACAGGCAAGTAAGTATCATGACATTCAGAATAATTCTATCACACAATTTATCTGTAGGATTGTCATACTCGTAATTTCTGACACCATACTGCACAGGAAGTTTAGCACAATATCCTCTTTACTCTTCCTTTTTTTAAAAAAAAGGAGAGGGTTTTTCCAACTGTCTGCTAGTCTGTAAAATAAAAATCGATACTTGTCATCTTTGAAAAGGTCACCAGCAATGAACCCTTTACATCCAGCATGAGAAAGAACAGCAGGGTGAAAATATCATTGAACTACTGGACTTTTTTTGACGCTGCATCCCCGTGTAACACTGGAATTAATGCAGATGTCAAAGCAACTCTCACAACAATCGTAACTGATTAATTACTTCTGAAGAATGAGTTCCAGCATTTTTACTGACATGTTATGAAAACCTACTTAGAGCAACATTAGACAATAAGTCATTTAAGTTAAACTCTGAATGTCTAAGGGAAATACTCATTTTAGTCTGCAGGCTTGATTTAAACACTATCACCAGAAAAAGCATGAGAACAAAAGTGCTAACCAAAATACAACAAAAACCCCTCCCTGCTTTCAGATGTAGTCTTAGAGCACTGAAGTATTTGCTGTTTACCAGTGACGACACTGCTCTGTATTTTTATGTACTCATTTAAAAACAAAACAACCCCCCTCACTCCTTGAAGTCAACACGAAATATGGAATAAGGCTGAGCCCTACACTGGTCTTCAAACTACGTAAATGGATTCAGACGAAGATTTCTGAATAGTACCACTTTTCAGTGTTTTGATATCTAATGCTGATCATATCAGTCTGAACTGTAATCAGGATCAAAATACACATTTGCATTAAATGAAGGCAAATTAGAGTATGTGCATAATCATTTAACCACACAGGGTTGGATATGACATCTATTCTGGATTAATTTTTGCAGTACAGGCTTGTTGAAAGACTCATTGAGTTATTCAGTGCTTAAAGAGTAGATAGTGACAGGAATTAATCATCAATCTTACCTAAAGAAGCTATACCAAACATTCTATAAAAATCCCATTCCTTAGCATATCTGATTAAGTCATCAGGATCTGTATTTTGGCTTGAATCCTGTAGTTGCAACCACCTGAGATAAGCTTCACAGAGCAAACAAAATATGCAGAGCTTCCCATGAATCTTGTAAATGAAAGAATAATAAAAGCATCAGGATTAAATCAGCATAAATTAGAGCATTAGTATGAAACTGGTATTTAAAATACATTTCAACATCTCTACACAAACAAGCTCTGTAGGTTCTCTCTTTTTGTTTAGAAATATAAACAAATTACTTCTTCTGAGACACTAGTTTAGCACATGATCCTTTTAATATCAATTAACATGACAGGCAAATTAGACGGTGTAGAAAACTGCATGAACAGTTCCACACAGAAGAAGGTATGTAACTGGGTCTCTAAAGCCTGCTCTATACTTTTTAAAAATTGGGAAGGCTGTTTCAGTTAGGAATGTAAAAACAAAAACAAAGTCGTGCCACAGCTAGCAGAATTATACTATCAAAATTTTCAGTTTAAGGGCAACTACTCCATTCAGTGAACTGGTTTAAATATCCATTATGAGAAACTGGTGGTGTAGTTATGCCAAAAACATTTCTTAGTTCAGATAACGGTGATGAACCAAAAATAAATGGAGCAATATAACCAAACAAAACTTTAAAATATACACTGAAGTGACTGCAAAAATGACCTCATGAGGCTCCATAGTTAGCATGCTTCCAATTTAACAGCCTATAAGCCCATGTGTATGTGCGGTGAAATCTGATTTTATACAAACTTAAATAAATCAATGCAATTTCTGCATGTGGATTTTACTTTATCCATCAGAAACTAGTTATGCCAATTGCACATACATGCACAGGCTAAGGCAGTTTAAAATTCAGCTCAATTTATTTGAGTAGATGGAATTTCCAGAGATGGAATAGTTCTTCCAGAAGCATCATGGAAAACATCATTAGCAGTCTCTAGAAGCACTGAATTAATTCAAAATCTTTAGTCAGGTTTATGCCTGAAAGACAAGGCAAGTATATTTATCTAGATTGCTTAACACTGGACTGGCCAAGAGGTATCAACAAGAACACAGCATACGCTTATGCGCGGATAGTTTGCTCTAGATTACCTTCCCTTTCTTGGGAAATCAATCCTTAAAGTAAAAATATGCAACTCTGTCAGAAAAGCTACACCTCCAAACTCCAGTCATGCCAGCACAACTAAGTTGACTATGTAACTCTGCATCAACAACACTTCACGTGAAAGCCACTCTTTTGCTATAGTTTTGAGGGCAGGAAGAAACTCATGAGAAATTAATACAGCAGGTTCAATTTGCATCGTATTGTTAATGTGGTATGTTATACTACTATAGCTCATTTCAGAATTGTTTCCAACCAATGTACTTTAGCATATCATCCTTTTAACAGCAATTAATATGATAGGCAAATTAGAGGGTGTAGAAAACTGCATGGACAGTTCCATACACATCCTTCTCTTTTTTTAACAGCATTTGCTGCTGTCGCGGCGTCACTACTGTGGAGACAGTAACTTTCTTAGTAACAGCTGGAGTTTGAGATTTCATGTGTTCTATTCATGCTGTAACTGCTCCAACTTGCTGGAACCCGTGGAAGGGTAGGAGAACATTCTCTAAAATTTTACAACTATTACAATCAGTTTACCCAATCTAAATATATCTTTAACCAAAAAATAACACAGGGTAGGGGCATAGCAACTTACATTTATCTTTGTATTGAAAAGAATGTGCCTGTATGCTTGTGCTTTACATAAAATAGCATTAATTAAGATGATAACAGGATCATACTCAATGTATTTATCCACAGGTTTCTGGCAGGATTTCTGAAAGTCACAAAATAACAAGAATTAGGAAAAAAAAAAGGCAAAAAAGCAAGAGTTTATGAAATGTTCCTCTAATCTTAGCACAACTGCATAAATCCAAACTAGCTATTCAATTCTTATTAGTCTTTCCTTAATGTAATCTTCATTTTCAAAAGGCTTTTAATTGCTTCCCGTCAGTTGACACACACTTCCCTCATCAAACATAAATATACATTATTGATTTTTACAGGCTTCAGATTGACACAGATAACAAACTATGGAAACTTTGTGCCCTACAGATGCAAAAAAACCCAAACAAACAAAAAAAAACCAAAACACACCACAAAAAAAACCCCAAACCAAACAACCAACCTACCTTCCCAAGACTCAAGAAATGCACCAGTATTTTGTTAAAGGTTAAATGATTATGGCTCATCTACTGGATATTTTTTGGAAAGAAAATTAATTTGTTCTATCCCTTCTTTTCAGAGATGTATTATTCTCCTATCCTACCTTTTTCTTCCTTTGAAGAAGACAGAAAGTGTTTTTTCACTGTTGTGTTCTTCTTTGGTACTGGTAAATTGTCTAGATGTTTAAAATTATTTTCCATTATTGGACAAACACCAATATATTCAGAATACTGACAGCGCAGTTTCCACACACACAGATAACAGCCAAAGAGTCAAAAGTTGCCACTAAACAGTGATAAGATTAGACCATTACTTCTCCAAGACATCTGCTGGTTCCCACTGTGCCTGCTACAGAGGTTCTTTCACCCAGACCGCTGAGGACTGCTTGTCATCAGCCGCCTTCAGATTTATTGACTTACCTGCAGTGGTGATCCCTCCTTGACTTGAGTTAAATGATAATGGCTAAAAAAGGCTATAATAGTAAGTGTGAACAGGATGGTTAAATAACAGTCTTACAAAAGGCTCATGCGAAAGACCTGAGGGGGAAAAAAATCTTTTAGCAAAGAGCTGAGGGGCAGCACTAGTTGATCACGGCAACCACTTGAGGTCAAACAAGTGCACTGGCAAAAGAATGCTCTCCGGAGGGTCAGCTTTCTCCTGCTGCTGATCCTCCAGTTCAGATGCTTGTTTCCTCCCACCCGCCCTCAGCTAATCCTGCACCCCTGGGCCTTCACATCAGCTGCATATGCAGGGACAGGAGTTGGACTCCATGATCCTTTTGAGTCCCTTCCAAAACTCAGGACATTCTATGATTCTGTGATTCTAGTACAACCGTCACGGAAACGATCTTTATTTCCATCTTAAAGACTGCATGGCTGCACGCTGCCAGAATATAAATCTACGCACACAGCTTTCTGAAATGCTGTAACAATAAAAAATGCAGCATTAGACCACACACACCCACAGACAAACTCCACGAAAGAACAGAAATATTTTTTTTCAATTTTATAGAGATCTTTTGTGTCCAAAGTTATTTTTACCATGCTATTTACCAGCATTACTATTGGAGAATTTGAGACTGCTAAATTTCACCAGGAAATTGACTCAAAAGTCCAACATTTATATAAAGAAAAACATTCAAACAAATGCATAGGTTGAGTAGAGTGTCCAAGGAATGTTGCTACCACTAATCAGTACTTCTCAGTCTAGCTAAAAAAAAAAACCCCAAACAAATAAAAAAACAAAACCCAAAACAAACAAAAGAAACCCACCACCACCCCCCCCAAACTAATTTGGATTGGAAAATACTGTGTGTGACAGTACAGAAGTTAGAGGTAATGAATTCAAAAATTCACTCAATTAACCAATAGTTTTATAGGTTTCAAATTAAATTAATTAAAGTGAGTGAGATGGAAGAAAGGACGTAATTAACAGAAGACCACACCTACAGGATTTAATAGAGTGAAAAAGAAATTGCAACTATAATTAAAGGCAGTGTCTTGCTTCATTTCTATCTACAGGGAAATCATGAACAGATAGTCTTATAGGTGGTAATGTACATATGTCAAATTAATTTTTTATAGGCTTATTCACACAAGCACTGAACAAACACATAGAAAAGATTATTCTTTAACACAATGGGTGTCATAAAGGTTAGATGAAGGATATCCTACATACCCCAGGATTTATTATGCTTTCAAATTTCCCTACAACAGAACATTTTTGACCAGTATCAAAAGTCTTTCTGAGAAGAGTAAAGAACAATCTTTTCAAGCAGAGGGTCCCAACCAAACACTGATCAAAAAACTTTCAGTTAAGAGGTACTGAAAAACTTTCAGTGACAGCTGACATGAATTTTAGACAAGCAAAATATTAATATATCAGACCAAGCTTTCAGGCAAAACAAACAATACAGAAATTCTACTGCAGATACACAAGGAGACTGCTACACATGAATACACAAATAGTGGTGTTACCCATACGAATGGGTCTTCTGCTCCACAGCTTCTGGCAGCCTCAATCAGACCTTCTGCAGATGTGAGAATTATGTTTAATTCAGTATTTCAGCATACCACCACCAATGATTTAAGGATCCTATTTCTCTCGGGTTACTTCAACAGAAAATTTGCCGTATCACAAAAGAGCAGCCATCTTCAAGGACTTTTCGCACACAGACACACATTAACGTGTGCCTGTCTTGCAGAGGCAGATGAGAGCCCTATTCTTAATGTATTTGTTTTCTATTTGAGTCTCAACTGTATGAAGGAGAAGTCCTCTGTGCTTATCCAGCCAGTGACCTAGCCAGTAAGAATCCATTCAGGGACTTGCGAGACCTACAAACCACCCTACTGGAAAACACTTGTGTGTGCACTGCCATAGACTAATTGGAGAAAATGAAGATGACACTTGAAGATGACCATGAGAACATTACAGAATGAGTAGACCCTCTAGGATGAAATTTTCCCCTTACCTGGTATTGATTTTTTTTTTTCCCAGCAGTACTACTGAAACATCTGACACTAACCTTAAATGCCTAGCAAGGAAACTTGTGACTAGAGCCTGACTTCAGCAAAATCACTGCAAGCAAGGATCAAGGCAGTTTAAGTACACATAGGTTTAACTTGATAGCTTTTCCTAGTTACAGTCATGTAACTTTAAAGACATCAATAATCACTAACACTTTCAGAGAAGGTCAGTATGAGCAGCTCAGCTATGGAGAACCACTTGCACACTTACCTATAAGATTTTAGTCAGGCAGTTTAGGGTGAACGACAATACTGGTGCTCATGTCTGATTCCCCACTGCAGTTGTGCACAGCTGCAGCCAAGGGCCTGTTTGGTGTGACTGAAGAAGGCACCTTCAACAAACCCCAGCTTTTTCAATCTTCATTGGGCTTTCTCAAATGCCTCATTTATCATAACAGATAATGACAGAAAATAAGTAAAAATGACAGAAATAAGTAACTGGATTTCTCTCTGTTTTTAACCAGTTCTTAATTTCTTCCTTAAATATGTAACGGACATCAGAAACTGGAAATAACTGGTAACTTTCTTTGAAAAAAATAGATGTTACTTTAATTAAAAGGTACTTTCAGATTACGTTGCAGAAGACAAATGTCAATCTTGACACCATAAATTCTACTAATGCATCTTCTTCTAAATTGGTAAATTTAAGGAAAATTAGGAATGTTTGATACTGACACACAAAAGTCCAATAGATACCATGCTTTCCTAAAAAAGGGTGTCAAAAATATTTCAATATTCTAATGAATTTAAATGGATATTAGTTTAGGAATTGACTAGTCAGTTGTTTAGGAATATTTGACTATGCTTGTCTGTTGTTTCCAAAAAAATAAACAAAACCAACCTTCAATTTTCGTAACTTAGAAATCAGCTTAGTTATCTTAAGAAAAATGAGCATAGGCAGTTTTAAGAAAAAAAATCTTCAAAAGCAAGTACAACCATGTTCTTTATAGTGTAGTGTATCAGATTCTGTCTGATCAAAGCAATCCAAAACAGTTAAGGAAAGTAACATGTTTTAACATCACAACTGTATTAAATAAGACAAAAGAAGTACTAAAATGTTAATTCTGACTGCATGTATATCAGCCTTTCATAAAACACTACTCAAAAGACATACCTCTTCTTTGTTCAACAAAGATACTCAACTGTGAACAGAGTTGACAAACATATGCCAAATACAATACAGCGTACAAATATTTGAGGAAATATCTACTGTCACTGAAGGGCAAAATTCCTAAAGTATATGAACATGACTTGTTTAGAGTGCTCTCTCCAACATTAAGACATAACTGAATTGTAAAGTAAAAGTATTTTGAGATGGGGGTGGTGGAAGGGAAAAATGTGCTTTAAGAGGATGCCATAGGACACAACAGAAAATAAAAAAATATACATTCAATAACTAAGCTTCACCCTGAACTAAAACTACAATGAAAACTGCACCAGGAATATATTTGCAAAAGTCTGGACTTCAGAAACACCAGTGAAACAGTCTCATTTTAGTACTCTTTCTCCAGGGTTTGGAGTTTGGCAAAATTAAGCTACAATATTTTGCTGGACTACATATATAGTAAATTTTAATAACATTTGCATAGCTTCAGCATGAACACAGGTCCATTTACGCAGGTTCATAGGGCAAACTAACACAAACCCCTCATCTTGCAAGAGCGCTCTTAATCCCAGTTGCACCCTTAAACAATAAAATGTAATTAGCTGTGCTTTCAGGAATGGGTTCTTTATTAGGGGTGTGGCCACGTATCACAATAAGCTGAAAAACAAAACACCCCAGTTTCAGATGCATTCCATTTCAAAAAATTGAAATTAAAAATATTGTTTTATAATTTTCCCTATACGATACGTATTCCAGTAGCGAGTTGTTCTGTAGGTTGAGTTATATAAGTAAGAAAAATAACACACTATTTTCCAGGATTATCTTTGTACTCTTGGCAGATTAATCACCTCACCACATAAATGCTTTGCATTCAAAGCATTTACAGTCTCTCTGCCTTGCTGCAATAAAAGAGCTTTTCAATTATTTTTTAATTGCAGAAAAGCTAAATGAAGTGTGCACTGCTCAGGCAATTTGGCTTTCTTATTACAAAACACAAGGGGCATCCTGACTGTGTTGTACATATTGCAACGAATAATTTATTTCCCCTTTGTTAAGGTCTAGAATGATTAACACAACAACATATATGCAATTTAAAATCAAATTAAAAACAATTTGCATGGTTTTCCTTCTATTTTTGAGTAAGCCAGATGTGCTGATTTCCTTTTATATTCATTGCACTTTGCAGAATTTATTTCAGGTTAGCTGTTTTTTCCCCCCTCCCCAATCCCAACACACCTGCACACCCCCCACAATTATCCCGCCACCCCCAAGTTGTCATGCTGAAGGGAAAGCATATTGAACAAGTCTCCCTGAGTAGGTGACTTTACTCAGAATTTTATTACCTGTTCTTAATTGCCTTTAAGTTCTTTTAAAGGAGCAACAGTCCACCTGTCTCTTGTAATGGCACTTCCACAGCAAAATATGGTGGAGAAATAGGTTCATTCACCAAATGCGAATCTGGGGCAAGAAGGAATGCGCAATACCAGAGGACTGGGCTAGGCTTCTGTGAAAACCAGCCTTGATTAAACAAAACAGACTAAAAAAAAAGTTACGGAACTCAAAGAATTTGTGGCACTTAGCCACCTTGCAGAGCTCTCATCAAAAGACATGACCTTTCCATCTTAAGTTTCATGGTATTGAGTGGACTTCTATGTATGAGATAAAAAAGCTTATTTACCTTCTTCAGTATCCATTGCAATTTTATTTCCAGAGAGGATGTCAACACTTGTGAAATCTTTAATGCTTGTCTGCACTAAAATTAAAATATGGACCTCAAAGAAACGTTTAATTATCTTAAGAGCAATAACAAATGCTGCAGGAACTAAGCTGAAGCAGCACCATGAATATTAGGCTGAATTTCCAAAACTGTATTCTAATATTGTGGGCTGGAAAAAGATGATACCTCAAGGAAGCTTTTAGTATTTGCCTCTGGCAAAAAATCCATTATTCTCTTCAACAGATTAATAACACAATACAAAATCATGGTATTTTGCTCAGGCATTCAAATTTAAATCTTCCACCTGAAAATCAGGCCCAGATGAGGTTAAACACATCCTAAAAATAAATGTAGAATCAGATAAAAGATGCTCTTAGGAGAACCTAGCTTCTTCAACCTCAATGTGATGTTCTGAAAGGTTTTGAATGACAGGAACATCCTGAGAATGGCAAAGACCTTTTAGATGCAGACTGATTAATTTATCAAGAATAATTTTAAACTAGGACTGGGACAAGTCTGTAGGTTAGCATGAAGCAGTGATGAACTTGGCAATATTCTGCTTGTTCTTAATTTTCAGTGGCCGAAATAAGAAACCATTTTTGTTACATAACATATTGAACAAATGTTGGGCTGAGTTGTTTTTTTTTTTTTTTTCCATAATTTGTCAATATTTTTTTGTACTACTTGAAAATGAGAATGAAACACAAGTATTCCAAAGCTTCAACAACAAAATATTTAGATGATGTACACTGGCCTCACTTTCAGTATCACTATACAAACTTTCTATGTGCTTTTCACTTTTTCTCCCTTAAGCTACAAAGGAGTTGCAGTACTTAATGCTCTAATTCCACAAAGACAGATGTAAACTGTTCTCAGGCCGAGTGATCACACCTTCTAATTTCACCTCAGACCTCCAATTTTCCTTAAATACCTTCAGCTTTTCATAAATTTTTAGAGGTCTACACTCTAAGTTTTGTAAATAACCTGATTAAATGATGTTTCACATTGTATTTTCTAAAGTGGAGAACATTTCTCCACTGTCATTATTTTCAAGTTAAGATGACTCGCAACACCAATGAACTCACTATAACACTGCTTGTGAAAGTTTGTGAAGGATATTGAGTGACATTCTGTACTCGACTATTTTCTGTTGTCAGTAGAGGGATGCTGATCAACTTTGCAGATCTCTGGCCAGAGCACAGCACTACCTGCATGGAGTAGGACATTTGCTGAAGGTCAGTGCAGCAACAAAACTATTCTTCCAGATTAAAAGGAAAAAGTAAAACTCGAATTGCCTTATTAGAAACAACCAGCTCTTGGTAGCTGGAGATGACAGCAGTGCTTTCCTGCAATACGCAGATGAAGCTGAGTTCAGATCGGTTCAAATGAAAGAATCTTTTCACCTTGGCAATCTTTTAACATGCTCATCTCCACTTTATAAAACACAAGCTAATGTGTTTCTTAATAACATGCTTAGTAAGAAGCTATTGCTATTGCCTGTTCCTCTCATGGAGTACTCCTACTCTGAGCACTTCCTGAATGGCCAGAAACAGAGAAAGGGTTAGAGATGATAGGACATAGCACCACATAACAGCAACTAGGACTAAGGCTGAAACTGAACCACGATAACCCACAACACAGAGGAAACAGACTGGCAGGAGTTAAGTGAAAAATGGTATCAATCTGGACCTGCATGAAGAAAGGTGGACAGCATTCCAATGTAGGAAAATGTGATTCTTTGCTCTTTCTTTTACGCTGTTCTTTACTCTTTTTGTAAGAGTTTGGTGTTTGTGATGAACACAGCAACTGGGACTTAAGTGTTTGATTCTACATGGAATGCCACAGCTCCAGAAGATCCCGATCTTCAGTCTTCTAATGGTTAAACGCTAAGAGGAACGAGTGCCATCTACTGGCTCCCAGCTTCCCTTAGAGATTATCAAAGCCAAATTAATAACCATAATTGATGACCTGGGCTTACAAGGTGTGCTAAATCTTAGGAGATATGGCTGCAGTCATAAGCTTGATAGTTGTCCTTTTGTATCCAGCTTATCCTTGATTTCAAAGACAAGATTGAAGTTCCACATGAAAGAGCTGCAAAGAAAACCATTTACACTTTTATCATGCACCAGTGACGAATTTTGACAACGTGACTTGACTACCAGGGATTTGATGTAATTCATACCCACTATTGAACACACTACATTATACCACCATGAAAAAGCAACTAAAATCATTTTTTCCTTGCAGTATGCATATCTAAGGCCAACAGAAATCAATCTCTATTGCTTTGTCTTTTATCTAAGAAAACTGCTGACCTCTCCAGTTTTAGAAATGTCTGCAGAGTTTTTTGTGTACATTTTTAGTTGGTTTAGGTTCTACAGCAACAAGCCGTTTTAACTGACTGCTGGGCTCAAAAAAGAGAAGGATATGAATGAGTTCTTTCTACTATCACCAGTAATTTGTACAGCATCGTGTTTTCACAGCCTCTTGTTGATAACAGAAGCTGAGATCTAACATGTACACCTTTCAGCTTGAGCTAACCACTATTTCCCCAAATATAACTGGCCTCTAAGATCTGGTGCCTACTATCTTCATTTTTGGCCTAAGAAATGCTTGAATGACTCAGAGCTATAAAGCCATAAAGGAATTCACCACAGGTTTCATACAAAGCTTTCTAGTCATCTGTTACATTTATAGCTTCATGGTTAGTAAACTAATCCATCTTCTATCAGCATTCTAAAAATGCCAAGGGCTACAAAACTGGGGGAAAAACCACAGAGGGAGTTTGAATGATATACAACTAATTCCTTACAAAATATTCAATAATTGGTTCAAGCACAAGGTTTTCCAATTTTATACGGACCAGAGACAGGATGTTGTGAAACAATTATGGATAAAAATCAAATGCTCGATCAAGATGTATTTGCAGATCACTCCGTTTCAAAATTATTATTTTTTCCACACATTGAAATACAGGGTGCTAGGTGATCTAAAACTAAAAAAAAAAAAAAAAAAAAGTTAAAAATAACCACTGGGGACAGGTCTTCATAAATCCTACTAAAAACTGAAAACAGTAATTCAGAAATAGTTGAAAAGACTGCTTAAAAAAGTGATTTTTTTTTTTTCCTGCAGCCACAAAAGTTTCCAAGAATATGTAGGAGACACTAAAAGAAAGTTATTTTCTACATTATGAAAATGTTATGCGAAAAAAAAATTAACTCTGGACGGGATGGGAAGGGAGAGCAGCGAACATCCCAGAACACACAGGTATTATTTTGGAAAGTGCAGTATGCTGAATAACCATCAGTCAAAACCTGTCATTTCGATCTGACCGTTTTCCACCTTCACTGAAGCCGCCTAACGACAAGGCCACCCTCAGGTCTGCCTGTCAGCGAGTACAAGCCCCGGAGCGCCGCCACAGGCCACCCGGGACAGCGCCGCCACGCAGGCGCTCTCGAGGGGCCGGAGGAGACGACGGCGGGAAGCACGAACAACGGGGAGCACGAACAACGGGGAGCACGAACAACGGGGAGCACGAACAACGGGGAGCACGAACAACGGGGAGCACGAACAACGGGGAGCGACACGCGGGCCCAGGGGGGAGCTTCCGCCGCGCGCGGCCCGCGTGCCGGCGGGCACGCCTCCACGTGCAGCGCGCGGCCGCCTGCTAACGCCGAAGCCTCCCGCTTGCAGCCTCCCTCTGGCCTCTCTCGCCCACTACCCCGGCTTCCCGCCCCCGCCGCCCCGACTCACGCAGATGGAGATACGGAGCACCCCGCGCTGGTAGTCTCGGTACAGCTCCGCCGCCTCCCTGTTGCACTCGATGCAGCGGTAGGCGACAAGCTCCGCCATGGCGCGCGAGAGCACGCCCCGGCCTGTCAGCGCTTCAAACCGCCTCGCTTCCGCGTTTGGGGGCGGAGCCTTGCCGCGGCGTGCCGCGGTGCATTCCGGGAGTCGTGGTTTTCTGTTGCCGCTGTCGGCCAGGCCGCTCCGGGGCGGAACTCCGTGTCCCAGGGGGCAGCGCGGCCGCGCCCTCCTCCCTGCCGGTCCCGGGGGAGGGGTGGCGGCGGTGCCCTCTGTCCCCGGCCGAGGCGGAAGCGGTGCGCATGCGCCCTGGGAAGATGGCACCTGCCGGCGGCTCCGGGGCCGTGAGGGAGCTGTGGGTGCCGCTGGCCGTCCTGGCCTTGACCCGGGCTGCGCTGGCCTTGACCGAGCAGTACCCGGCCTTGTCCCTGCTGAAGCAAGAACTGCACCGGCAGCGTCAGGGCCCGGCGGGGGGCTGCGCCTCGGCGGGGGACTGGGCAGAGCAGTACTCGGCCGAGTGCGGTGAGTCGGGGCGCGTTGCCGCGCTGATCGCCCCAGCCCTGAGGCCGGTGGGAGGAAGCCGTTAGCCTAGCGGTGCTTCGGCGCCCGGCCGGCCCCGCACAGCCCTGCGGCCAGGGCGGTGATGGGGGCGCCGGGGTGGACATCTCCTCCCCTCGCCCCTGCGGAGGGCGGCGGGAGCACAAGAGGGAAACGCGGCGGGGCTTCGTCTCGCACTGAGGGGCCGCGTGTGGGCGAGGGGACGCCCGCCCGGGGCCGGTGCGGGGTTTCGGCGGCTGTACACGTTGCTGCTGTTCAGCCGACTCGTAGCGAGGTATCTGTTGTGTGAGCTGCGCTCCCGAGCGGCGCTGTGCCGGTGTGCAGAGCGGAGCAGAGACCGCGGTTCTGGCTCTGAGCGGGGGAACAGCTCTTGGACGGGTAAACCCTGGGGCCCATAGTGTCACCCGGTAGGATTCCTGTTGTCCCGCTTGCCACCGTGCCAGGTCTAGCGGCTGGGCTCTGCGTGTTTTTTAACCCCTGACCTCAGTAATACACGGACATGCCAACCTCTTGTACTCATATTATTGAGTTGCATATGGCTTGATTTATTTTCAGCTACACTTTTATATATTTTGCTGGTGAACTGAGTGCTTTTCTTTAGGAGTCCAAGGTCAGGTACTAGATCATCTGGTCTTTTTCAAGTTAATTGATGGCTTGTAATACAGGCACAGTTAAAACTGTATTTATGTGCTGAAATATTTGTTGCATCAGGATCATGTGGCTTAAGTACGATCTTGTATGATCATTTATCATGAGCATAGTGTGAACGTGCTATACAAAAATGACAGTCTGAATCACAGTGTACATGTAAAACTGATGGAAAAAAAAATGTCAGTTCAGTGCACTATAGACAATTATTTATATGAGAATAACCAGTGATATGTCATGACCGTGTAGCTGCCTGCAGGGTTGGTTTTTTTCTCTCCTTATTTCATAAAGTCTGTGCTCATATCAAGAGTTGCTGTAGTCTTTAAGGACAATATACAGCTAGTGTGTAATCCACTCAAAGTTACAGAACTTCTAGAAATACCTTGTTACGAGTTTCCTACATCTGGGGGGTGGGTGTGTGTGTTTTGCTTGGGGTTTTTTATGTGTGTTTTTGTTATCACAGCTTAACATTCTTTGGTTAGTTTTTGTATTAGCTGTGTTAAGTAGGCATTTTACATCAGCTGCCTTTTTTTGGGGGGGGAGAGGAGAGGTGGCTACGGTAGCCAAGAGCCATAGTATGTAAACACACTAAGTAAGATTGTGAAATTTATCTCAGGTGACTGTTGCTCCAAATCATTCAATTTCAAGCATAAACCAAAAAGACTTTCACACAGGGTTGAGATAAAATCTATATACTATACAAGTTAATAAATGACAAAGCATTTGAATACATCTCTCCTGTTACTAAGACATGAATGATTGACTCAGGATACTCCTTCAGAGGTGTGTTTAGAAGATTAGATTTTGATTTAATGATGGGTGTTGTTTTAAAGAGACCAGTGTAACTGGAATTGATATAAGGAATTCTGCTTAAATGCTTTGGTACCTCAGGTACTTTGCATGCACTGATAATTAGGTAGCCCTTAGTTATGGAACAGCACACTCACCCTGAAATAGCTGTATACCAGTCCACTCCTTGCTATTTAAATCCTGTGGCTAAATAAATTGCCAATTGAAAAGTTCCCTTAAGCTCTGTTTTAGTACAACTTTCCCAGAAGCTGAGAATCTTTTTATCTCAAGTAGTTTCTCTTGTAGCCTACTACAAGGTCCAGGGTAATTTATCTGGTTGGTGTTTTTCCTTTTTCATGAAGTTGCTAATGAGGCAGTGTGGTGAGGGTTTGACTGCATCTGACTTACAAAGGCAGGTGCGTTCTTCCTTATGAGTAAAAGCAGTTTGTTGCCCCAAGAACTTCAACATTTGAAGGGTCCTTTTCCTCCTATCAGTTGTAACAGATAGGCTGTTCTTGTTCCCTGCCACCTTATTAAGAAATTCCTTCACTGAATTCTTTCTATTATGCAGAAAATTATTCTGGAGGTAGTCTTGTGCCTGCACCTCTTTGTTTTGGTTTGTGAAGCAAAAATTCCTCAGTGAGTCCACAGTGATGGCCCTTAATTGTCACTGACTTAGGAGCACCAACACAAAACAAGTCATGTTCACAATGCTGCCATAGCACAGGAGGGTTTAGCCAACGTGAAGAACAAAGGGCAGTGTTGAAACCTCTTACTGGCAGCGCTTTTTCTGGGAACTATGGATGGTGACCCACTGTTCTTACAGGACTTTCTGTCTTTAAACTTTGACCTCTTGCTTCTCTTGTAAAACTTCTTCCACCAGTTATCATTTATGGCTCAGCTTAGTTCCAAGTTTCTATTTACACGGAATGATTTTAGATGCTATTTTCACTTGTCTTTATAAAAAGACAGTTTCTTTTTCTCTTTTAGCACTGTCCTTGTGAGAAATGGGGAATCAACTAACTGCAACCCTTGTGTAATCAAAATATGAAAATAACACTGCCTGTAAAAGTGAATCAGAAACACACACTGCTTTCCAGCCTTTCAAACTTAGCATCAAACTTATATTTACAAACCTTAGGGCAAATGATAGAATTTGGTATTTGTGCCATGGAACCAAAGAGATAATATTGTTTATTTGCTTTTTCTTGTTTAGTCTTGAAATATTTCAAGTTAATAGAAGCCTTAAGACCTGAAGATTTAAAAGCTAGCAGTTCTGTTGGGATATCAGTTAAAGCACCGTGCAGATGAAGTAGTAATTTCTATGGTCTATAAATCTGGGATGTTTTGTTGATTATTGCTGTTACTTGTTAATTTTTCATTTGTTAAACTTTTTCTCTCCTATGCCAACACACTGTGTTTGACTTTTCATAGATTGCCTTCATAGTAATATACCTGTAGGGACCTTTGTATATGTTCAGTCAATTACATTTCACTATTCTGCCTGCTTTTTACAGTATTTATACATCTGTTTTTTGGTCTCCCAGCAGCAGCTCTTTCCCTACCTCTGTATAGTCCATTCTATTTGTTTTCCTCTCTGGGATTGGAATGATAATTTGGTCTTTAATTTCTCGGGCCAGAGAATGGAATCATAATGCTAAATGGGGACATGTCAACCCAATGTATTTTTAGCCAAAAGCATAAGCAGAAGTAGTGATAAAACTAATTTTATAAAAGCAGTCATGTTGACTGTTGCTTTCCTGGCTGTGTAGATGTAGTGTCTATATGCAGAAAACACTCAATGAAACTTCTGCCCCGTGGAGTGCCTAACAGGGGTATTCAGATGAACATGAGTAAATGTAAGATGTGATAAGAGAACATATATGTAACTCTTTTACTTCTTAAAGGTGTTTTCTCTCTTTTCCCCCAGATTCATCATTTTTGCACTTCCATGAATCGGATTGTGACATAGGAGGGTCTTCATCTTGTGAACCTGCCCTTTCTCTCCATACAGAAAAAATTCTGGTAAGCTATCAAAAATATAACATTACAGATCACTTTAGCTGCGTAACCAGTTAGAATGAACTTCAGGCAAATAGCTACAAATAGAATCTCTTCATCACTAGGCACAAGTCCCCAAAAGGCTTAAGTGAGAATGAACTCACGTTGCTCATGAAAGTACGATTTTGTAGTACTTCATTATGAGTCCCTAGGGCTGTCAGCAGTTTCAACTACTTAGGCCACCAATTATTTTTTTTGTTTTTAGGGGTGCAGAGGCTATGGCTGAAAAAGGGAAAGGTGCACTAGTTTTTACCCAAATTAACTGCCTGAGGAGGTTTACCACGAAATGCATGTAAGAGTAGGAGTGATAACTTGCAGTTGCTACAGAAATAACATGTGCACAGATGATAGAGTTGAATGCTTCAGACCATATTTCACTAAATGTGATACAGACATGGCACATGGAGAATATTCAGATGGAAGAGAAGTATCTCTTGGTAGGCTTTAGGAGCATTATTTTGGAATTTGGGTTTACTTGCAACAGTACTGTTAATCTGTTGGTCTTGAATAAATGTAGTCTACGTCAGAACACAGGTTTGATGTTACTTTTTCAGTCCAGTAGTCATAGATACGGAAAATCTTCAAATAACTCTCATGTGAATATACAAAGAAGCCTTGGCAAATTTGTAGAAAATATTGGCTATTGGGGAGCATGGAAACAATATTCTAATTTGAAGCAACTTCTCCAAAGGTGCCATATGGAAATAAAGCTACTCTATCACAAATCCACCAGGCCAATTATTTGACGCGAATATTCTCCTTAGACATTACTTCATCAGATATTGGTCAGATCTTCTGTCTGGTCTAGTGGTACCAGCAATTCTTTCTAAGGCAGTGAAACATAAATTAGTTTGTTAGAAATTTCTCTGTTTCAAAAAAAAAAAAAAAAAAAGAAAAGAAAATAAACCCAAAACAAATGTTTTGAAGAGAGCAACAACTCAGCCTATCGGAGCTGGTGCTGTGACGAAAATTCTTGTCTGGTTTCATGAAGGCAGAATGACTCGCAGTTTTTGCATGTTGAGCTGCGGGAAAGCTAACCTATAACTGGATTCAGAGTCTGTTGACGAAGTATGAATCCTCATCCTCCCCAACCCCAAGAACCAAACATTATTCTGTTTTTCTATGGTAACAAAACAGACAAGCGAGCTGAGGGCAGGGTAAACTGTGTGGTACTTCTCTTGCCAAGTGTCACGTGCAGCTCTGTAATTCAGAGGATGTTAATGTAATGCCAGATTCTTCTGTTTGTAGCTTATTTTCCAGTACTCGACATGGCATCTTGCTGTATCATATCTTTTGTCTGCAGACAAAGTGTAGGCCTTTTTTGTAAATCTACCAAGGAAGAGATTGTACTTTAGTAAAAATTATTTTCTCCTAACGTTAATACAATTATAGAAGAGTAATGTTTTGCAGCATATAGGTTTTGTTTTCGAGTTGGCATACCTGTTGAACCCTACTAATTGTTTTTTAATGACTACTACTGATTTTTAATGACTTTTTTTTTTTTCTACGAGGAAGAGAACTTTTCTATTCTGATACTGTTGGTGCAGCAGTGCGTGAAGTAATATAAACGTTATAGTGTAATGTAGAGCTCATACATGATCTTTAATTTCAGTAAAAACAAGATTTATAAAATCTGATTTGCTAATGTTTCATACCTTCTGAAATAATTATGTTTGTAGAGCAGACCAAACTTTCTGCCCTGTTCATCTAATAATCTTAGAAATGAGAAGAAACTGTGCAGTGAGATTTGGCCAGTCAGTTTTGTGCTTTGTAGATCATTGAAAGGTCTGTGTCATGGACACAAGTAACAAGGATGGAACAAGCCAAAAGAACTGGAAGGGAGGAGGACAAAGTGCAGTCCTCTCAGTAGGGGACACTATGAATTAAGTATGTTCTTTGAAGTTTAAGGCATTTAATTGTCTTATCTGATGTAAAAGATGTACATATGTGGTGTTTAGCTGAAAAAAAAGGGCAGAACTGAGCACTGAAAGAAGTTATTTTTTTCTTCTTGCTTCCTAAAACAGTTTGGAAGGCCCCTTAATTAAGAGATCATTTCGTCTTTTGTCTTTTTTTTTTTCTTTTTTTCCCGTAACATAAACTGCTCTAGTAGGCTTACAGCTGTCTATGGAAAATACTTGTGAAAATGAACAAGTAGAGTATTTCTGTATTTCTGAGGGGTTGTCTTTGGCAGTGTTGATTTTTGTAGGTACATTATTTGGGAAACAGAAAACTTAGAGAAGGCTACAATTAGCTGAACAAAATTTTTAGGAGATAGAAAGTTCTTGTTAAAAGGACAGTCCTTTTACTGTAGTTTGGCACTGGTAAATTAAACTTGTCTTTATTGCTGGAGTGATATTCCTTTCAATGTCTAGCTTTCAGTGTTATACTCTTTTGTAATACCCTTCTCTTTGAAGGAGACAAAGGAGTACAAACCTTCCTATGAAGTAGCATGCATCTTAGAAAAACTTCCAAAACTTCATGTTAAGCAGGTGTCGTATAGAAACATCAGCCACTGGTAAAATGCTGACAATATCCTTCCATCTGAGAGGTTTGATTAGCCTTATGTTAGAATAACAGTAGCACCTGACTGAAGAGTAATTTCTCTCCCTGTGGAAGATTAGGAATTAATTTTGTTTTCAATTACCTTAAAGCAATCATATTAGCCTTAAATTTTTGATTTAAGGCATTCTCTTAAGGATTTAAGGCATGGGTTTTCTATTAAATTCTTTCCTGTTGTTTGCTCAATGCTTAAAACACATGATGTTTTACAGAATCAAGCGAAGTTGCTTGCAGAGCAAAAACGATTTCCATTTGCTACTGATAATGACAACACAAATGAAGAGTTGGGTAAGTTGCTTTATCTACACTTTGTGCAGGTGAACTGTGTGATAATTATTAGCAGTGAATGTTTTGAAACTAAACTGATGATTTCTTAGTGATACATTAATTTTAATGTGATCCTAATAAGCCTGAAAATACAGTGCATTTTCTCTGGTCATACAAAGAAAATGTGTATATCTTCCTAAAAATCTTTTCTGCTTTGCTCACTAGAATTCTTCACCATTTAAGCAGGTGTTCAAAAACCATTTGATTAATTCTGTTAAACAGTCTCAGCTACTTCCTGCTTCCCTTTTCCATCATTATGCATGACTAAAACTATTCAAACATCCAGAACATTTCACCATTGGAATATGCTTTCTATCCAGCATAGATTTTGGATGTCTTCCCCTCCCCACGCACTCTTCCCATCATCACTTATAGGCATCAGGAAGGCTTTTCGAATCCCGTCGTTTTACAGGCTGCTACTTGATCTATTTTTCAAAGCACACGCAGCGCAGAAAATGGAGGCATTTCAAATGAAGCAACAGGAAGTAATTTTCTTAAAGGACTGGAGGGAGGAGTTCCTTGTACCACTTCTCCAAACTGGTATCCTCTATAGGAAGCAGACGTATTATGAGGCAGCAAAGAGATTGTTGAGGATGTACGTCAAGGAAGGTAGCAGATTGTCTTTTCTGTAAGAACAAAGGGAGACTTTACTCATAAGTTGTCTAATGAAATTAAAACAATTGAGTAGTTTTTTGGTTGACGTAACTTCTGCCTTCACAAATGTATCCAGGAAAATTTGGGGCCTTAGTATTTTTTCATATTTCTAGCATACCTCACTATGTTCATAGAATCCTGCAGGGAATACTGAAATTCCATCCAGAAAATATTTGATGCTATTAGTATTGGCTATGTAGACTTGGAAGACTATGCCAGAAGGTCCCTGTTCTCATATTTAGCCTGTAGGCTTGGACCTACCTCCTGCTCTTATTTCAGGTATGTCATGGTGTGAGAAGCCTGGGTCCTTCTTGTTTGTGCATGTTACTTTTAACTGTTCTGAGGAAAAGCAGCGTGAAATGTGTGGGGCATTCTGAAGCAATGTTGGTACACAAATACTTGGGCTAACAGACCATTGTTAGCCTTTAGTTTTTTCATAATAAAGTACTTGTATTTTTGTAGTATTTAATTAAAGATTAAAAGATTAATCAAAGAGATAAAATTTTAAAAGAAGCTGATACTGTATCAGCTACAAGCTGCCAATCGCTTGCCATAGTTGTACAGACATTGTCTACAGCCTCCTGTGTTTTGTCTCATATGAACAAAACAAACTCATTATCAGCAAGACAATGAATCTTCGTTATCTTGCTTCCTTTTATTTTATGTGCCAACTGTGTTGTTCTGGGTTTGGAACCATAAAAATTATACTAAGAGCTGTGTAATCTTGAAGGAAAATGAAATGAGGAAAATTCAAGAGCTCTTCAACCTGTTCTTCACTCTGCCAGATTTTTTTGGCAATTCTATGTATCTGTACCAAGTGAAGCTTTTTACGTATTGAGGAAAAACCTTATATTGCACGCAAATACTTCCTTCTTCATGACAGAACTGCTCCAAGAATGAGGCAAGCTGTCTTTTCTCACGTTCAACTAAATGATTAAGCTGATAGGTACCTTTTCCGTTCTGCTTGAGTGACTGCAATAACTCATTAGAAGTATGGAGAAAGGTGAATTCCTGCTCTTAGCTCCCCTCTCAGCCATTCGTGCGAACTGCCTGGGGGAAAGTTGTATTTTACCTTTTATAGCTCTGGTCTGCAAGATACTTGGTTTTTGTGGGCAGTGTAGACAGAACTTAGTCTGGAGTTAAAAACTGTGGGAGATTAAAACATGCAAAATGAGACAATCTTGAGATATTCAGCTGTCAATACTGAACTTCAGACATGCAAGCACAACCACAGCTTTCCAGTCTTATGACTTCACTGTATTTTTGTATCTTTTGGAGGTTACAGGAACATGTTTTTGAAACAGCGGTCTGTTTCTTTTTCAAATGCTTGACTTCTGTTCCAAAACAGGGGGATATGCAAGAACTTTAAAGCATTTTTGTAAACAATGGAATCGCTTTAGCTATAGTTTTTCTAGTTAATTCAAATGAAGGAAAAACTTACTGTGAACTAGTAAAGTTTAGTAAAATGTGTACAAACAGGTACCCTCAGATGTTCTCTAATGGAATTATGAGAAAAGTTAGCCAGTGTTATCCAGGCTCACTTACAATTGAGAAAGCATCTAGAGCTATTAAATGGGATCACGGTACCTTTCCTGGTCCGAAGTAGTTTAGAAGTAAGACGCTTTCCTGAACAACTTGCAAAAAGGAGAGACAAAAACCCAAATGAATCACAAAACTCAAAACAATTCTGATGAGCACAGTATAATTTGAATAGTGAACAAATGCTCTGTAATGGTTGAGGGAAGTTCAGTGGCAGTTCAGAAAATATTTGGCTACTTAAATCTTCAGTGCAGTGTAGGAACTTAGATTAAGTAGATTAACTTAGATTAAATACAACCAAACTGTAAAATGTCTTTAAAAATCAGATGGATTTTGCTGGTTTATTTACATTTTTAATTTTTTGTTAGCAATTGCTTATGTGTTGATTGGCAACGGCTTGTACGATGAAGCCATACGACATTTTTCAACAATGCTGCAGGTAAGTTTTCTGTTTGAACCCCTAAAAATGACTTTATGAAATTATCCATTAAAACATATGGCTTTTACTAAAATAAATGTTCAATTAAGGATTTAAAATTTAAAATTTGTTATTTGTTCTTTTTTTTTTTTTTTTCCCCATCCAAACATAAGCATGCTCTTAAAATCAGGTGGTTCTATATCTTGGTTAATTGGTGAGTATTTTTCTTATCTGTAGGAATAAACTCTTAATGGTACGTTGACCAGGGGGAAAAAAAAAAAAAGCAAAGCCAACATCTTTGGAAACCTGACCTGTGCAAAATTGAAGTTCCTTTAATTGTCCTCTTAATGTGTAGGCTGAGATATTTTAATTTGGGGTTTTTGGGATTACAGTTAGCATGTTGCCAGTAACGTCAGAAAAAAAAGCCTGACAGAGATCACTTACTGCTAGTGACAAGTACTGCATTGTTTTCGTGATAATAAATGATATTGTATCCTGGGTTTATCCTTCTTTTTCAGCAGTCAGTATTTAATATTTAAGTAAAACATAACTAGTACTTCAAGATTTCTTTTATTCAGAATCATCTTCTATGAAGTAGAAGAGATCAACTCTTAAAACAAAAACAACCCCAACAGTTCGAAAGCTTCAACTAAAGCTCATTTCAAAATAATGTGTTTTTGTGGCTGAGATTCTGGACTACCAGAAGTACAGATCTGTTTTTTGATCTAAACTGGTTGTAGTACACAAATGCAAGCTGAAACTAATATTGCAAATACTAGCATGTTTTGGTTTTTATTTACTCAAATGTCATATGTCTCATACTGAAATTGAGTGAAAGTGTGGCAATTTAGCGGAATTATTCCAGGGAATTTATCAGAGGACCAGATCTTTTTTTTTGAGGGGGGATTTGTTGTTGTGTTTGAGATTTTTTTTAGTTGCTTAGTGACCTCTGATTTGTTTTTAATGGGAGGAATTTATTTTTTAACCCTAATGAGAAATCCTGCATCAAAAACCGCTGAGCTTATATAATGTTTCCTGCCTTCTCTTCGTTTAGAAGGAAACTTAACATAAATGAAGATAAGCAAGATACACTGACTGCAGAAAGATATGGCGGGAAGTGTGTATAGACTACCTTTGCAATGCACACATCTCAGCTGAAATTAATATGCTTATTGTATGTCTGAAAGGCAGGAAAGTGGTTATGATTGTTTACTCTGTGTTCCATAAGGCAACAGCCTTGCTTATCTGCTGTATTAAAAGTAGTGAAGTTACATGAAGCTGATGTTGGCAAGTGTACACTCAGAATCAGATCACGTCTGGCAAGCTGCCAGCATTGTTGTGCCACCTCTCTGTTGTTTTGTCAATGAAAGAATTTGTTTCTTGGCAGTTGTCCCAGTTAAATGAGAGTGAGTCTATGCTACAAACTTCCGTAGCACAGCTGTGTTGATTGCAGGTGTGAAGACGCCTGATTCCTGACTGGTTTTCAGGGAAACTGACTGCA